>NC_139334.1:36590000-37275000 GCF_056507025.1 Lutjanus erythropterus | reverse complement strand
AACACATTGGCAGGTAGGCATGATGAACATGCACACTCTGTAAAGGAAGAGTACAACAGTTTGGGTCGTCAGTGTGTCAGGTATTGAGATCGAGTGAGGATGTAGTTAGCCACGCTAAGTGTAAAAACTGGAGGCAGAAACACTAGCATGACTCCAAAGTTCAGAAAAAACATTTCTGCAACAATCTGAAAACATCCAAACAATTAAAAACTGTGATCTTCAAACTTTAAGGCAGAGCTGTTTTCCTATGATTTAGAACACTCTAGCTGACCCCCTACCTCCTCTCCAGGTATAACTTCCATCAGGCCTATCAAGTTACCTTTTTAAGAAGGACCAGATTTGAAAGAAAGAAAAGTGGCAAGGGGCTGGACATTTACTATAAAAGGTAGAAATTTTAACTTGTGAAATATGACACTTTTAATTTTTTTTCACATTTATTAGTTCCATGATGTTAAAAGAAACATTAAGTACAAAAGTACAGGAAAAACAAAGCACCTTTGTAATAATAGATTAGAAGTAGCTTGTTGTTCCTTGACTCTCCTAAATTCCTCCTGCATAAACAGCCCAAGATCAACATTTTTAAAATAGTAACAATGATTGAGCTTATTAACCTGCTTTTAATAAACAATGGCAATTTGAAATGTTAGCAGGTTAATTAAATTAAGTCACAATTATATATGTATATATATTGTCATATTTAAAATGATGAAACCCATGTGCTGCTGATAATAGAGTAGACCTGCTTAAGGTTGTCAGATGTAGTACATAGCAGGATAGCACCAAACCTGGCAACCTCTCTGTGACAATTAACTTCAGGATGTTTCTCACAGCCACCGCATCCATCTGTTGTTTACCAAGAAACAACACATTCCCCTTAAAAGTAGATTTTTGCATTTCTCTTCATTATGAGTTAAACCAACTAAATTCAGTGAATTGGTCCTTGAGCTTTAAAGGTGTGGGCAGGCATATTTTAGGAGAGAGCCAGGCTAGCTGTTTCCTGCTTCCAGTCTTCATGCTAACGAACGTCTCATCTCCAGATCCATAGTTTCACTTTCAGAAAGAAACCTGTAAGCATATTTGCTCCCAGAACGAGAAGCACATTCTAAACTCTTGCATTAAGGAAGGAAGGAACAGACACACAGAGGGTGAGGTGTTTGGGATGGTGCCAAACCTGCAGCTTTTTTATCAGCCTAAATACATTTGACCTTTTTTTGGCCAAATATGCAACTGCACGCACACAAACATAAATGTACCTTTTGAGCCTTTGTGGAGGCATCCTGTTGAGACTGAGCCCGTCCTCTCCAGCCAGAGAGAGAAAGAGGGAGGGAGATGTTCATTTCATTAGAGGGAGAGGACAACAGAGGGAGGGAGTGGAGACACAGAGGGGTGAGACAGGCACAGTACCCACTCAAAGCCCTAAACCCCCTCAAGGACTCTGCTAGTTGAAACAAATTGTGCAAAACGTGACAGAGAGACTCACCCCGACTTTCATGGAGAAATCCAGCCTAAGCCATCTGCTTAAAAAGGTGAAAAGCTCATTAAAATTCAAATAAGCAAAGGAGGAGAAAAAAAAACACGATGAGAGGAGAAGAAGGAGGAAAAAAACAGAGAAACAGGGATTATAAAGAGGCTAGTTTCTCTCCCATTCAGAGGGGTAAAGAAGCAGTTTAGCCGGAGAGCAGCTGCGTGGTGGGGGGAGGGTGGTGGTGGTTGGGGGGGACCAGCAGTTATCTCTCAAACCAGTCAAGACGCTCAAAGAAAGCCAGAAGGGAAGAGTAGAATACTCCAGTCGTCCTGCTCTCCTACAGGTCACTGCGTGTAGAAGAACTCAGCAGCTCAGTACTGGACGGCAGCTACTCGCCAACAACCAGCAGCTGCCACAATTACCCATGAGTCCACGGCTAAATAACTGCTCAAACATGAAAGCATATACTCCTCTAGCTTGACATGTAATGTATTTGGGTTGGCTCTCTGTTATTTGGGCTGTGTTGATATGACGAACACAATAAACTGTAACATTATTGTTATTATTCAGGTTCAAATCCATAGTTTCATTCAGCCTCATGATCCTTTTTAGTAACTCATACTTGTGTATCTATGATGAGTATTAAATTAGCCAGAATTACACATGACCCTTCTTGGTTCACAAACTCTGCAGTTATTAAGCATTTTCAAGGCAAGCCAAGTCAATTTATATGAAGGCTCTCAAACACAAAGCAATTCAAGGTGCTGTGCACAAGGAGTAAAAATACAATTTAAACAACAAATCCAGCAGCCTTTGACTCTGTGTTTAGATATCCTGCTAGACCCAGATGACTGAGGAGGATTCAAAAATAAACCCTGACCCAGGCTTAATGAATGACTAGGGTTTAAGGAGGAGGAAATAAAATAATGAAAATAAATAAAAGTAAATGAAACAAGTGTTGGTGAAGTTTCAGTGCAGGAATGTAATGCTTTGACACACAGGTGTCAGTGCATCATGTGAGAAGTGTTCTGTACTGAATTCTAACAGCAGCCATGACTCTCTGATCAAGACAGAGGAACAGTTGTTTTTGTGAATGTGGAGACATGAATACAATACAAGAAAGAAAAACAAGTTTTTTTCATTTAAAGAAAAATCTACATATTGATGATAAATTTATGTGACATGACTCAACTGATACAATAAACCAATTTGAATATTCTAAAATGTCCACCAAAACCTGTTCCCAAGTGCATGGTACGAATATATTAAAAAAAAAGCATACTTCAAATGTATGTATGAAATATCTTCAGTGTCAAAGCTCTGATTGATATTTGATCAAGACCATTGGTCTGTTTGAAGTGTTTTTATGCAACTTTTAGAGAGAAACACCCCAGTTTTGTTTGGCAGCACCATTTCAAATGTTTGTGTAAAAGGCCCGTGACATTTGGATAGAATCAGAACTAATGTTAGAGGAGAACGGCCCATGGCCACGTGAGGAAATGTACTTGTAGGTAACACACTCTTAGTGTGTTGCAGCAAGACTGAGCTCCTCTGAATGTGTCAGTCTGCGGTTTGGCCTGCACTGTAAAACACTGTGTTTGGGCCCTGAACTTCATCAATATTTTACCAGGCTGTTACGACTGTGCGAGCCCCCCCCCCCCCCCCCCCCCCGCCCGCGCACACACATACACACACAGAACAGCCACCTGAACCTGTGAAAGCACAGGTCTGTAACTGTGCTACAGCTTTACATTTAACACAATGAGCAAAGCAGTAGTGTGTGCAGAGCTGCACTCAAGCATGTGCACTAATTGATTGGCACTGGTCACATGATTAGCTTGGCGTTATTCATATATATGTGCACAAGTATATTTTCCCCCCTGCTTTAAATGCTGTAATATATCTATGCGTAGTCCTCCTGTGAAATCAGCTCCACATGTGCAGCGTTGGAAGGCTTGAAATTGTAATTGCACAATATTTCTTCATAACAGAACGCGCAATAATTTTCACATTAAAAGCAAAAACATATTAGCGGCTCAATTGGACGTGCACTGCGGCAACTGTAAACTATATTGCTGCAATAACATTTTATGTTTGAAAATTACCCTCGCTGTTTCACAATTTCCACATGAAATATGTCCAACTAGCACCTTATTAACACGAGCAGAGGACAGAGGCTTTATTAATCGAGCCCCAGTTTCATTTGGAGAGAACACACTCAGCCCTGCTCATAATCACCACGGGATTGAAATATGGTAGGTGGAATGTTCTGTTTGCGGCTCATACAGAGCGTTCCCTGCAGTGGGTTTTTTACACTTTCATTACCTGCTGAATGAGAGAAAAGGGTGAGAGACATAGAGGAAGAAACAGGAAAGAGAGTGAGGGGGAAACTGATCAGGAAGTTTGAATGTCAGACTGATGAGGACACTTTGTAATGGGTTCCCAGCAGGTCAAGCTACTCCTTTATTCTCAAGCTTTTTCACCTCCATTTGTTCTCCATGTGAAACGGAACACACATTCACGCACGAGGTGGTTTAAGCAAGGAGTTGTTTAGATTCACGGAAAACCAGAACCAAAAGAATTAAAATCAGGAAACTTGTGTACATTTTTTAATGTTGTGTACAGAAATATAGTGAAACTACAGTCCTAGGAGAACTGATAAAAGCAATAAAAAATATATAATATTACTAAACTTTCTTTGCAGGATTATACAAATAGGAAATAGTATTTACTGCATTTAATGCTTTTGAAAAAATATGAAGGATTCATATTTATGCAGCATGTTCTTCTCACTAATACTATAATTGTTGGTCTGGACTAATTGGACCTCTTTGATTTTTTTTGTTTACTATTTATATGATATTTTTGACAACTTATGTTGCAACACAACAGTCTCCTCCTCCACTTACAATCCCATCTCCTGGACGTTAATGATGGCCAGCAATGTCAGCACTAGACCACTGTGACAGTGTGTGTGTATGTGTGTAAATCATTACAGGAGGGTACATAACATGTATATATATCACATAGCCTTAAGCCACTCACAACCCCCGAAAAAACTTTAATTTTACTAACCCATATCTGAGCAAAAGAGATAGCAAACAGCATCTCTCTTCCACCTGAACATCCACTGAACACTGTTGTCATCCTCCACTGTGCTCATTTGTCTCACATGAACCACATGTCAATTCATCTTTTGCATCAAGTGAGTTGTCTTAACTCAGAGTTTCTACTTTAAATCCTGAGAATCAGCTTGAGTCAGCCCTGTTACAGCTAGCTGTTAGTTAATCATCTAGCCAGGCTAATTTAGAAAACACTAGGCAAATTTAAAAATTTTTGTGAAATACAACTTCATCTACAACTCAGTGTTTTGTAATGGTAAATAATTCATCCTTAGGCCTTCTAATATTATATTAATACATGCTTAAAAAAACCTGTCAGATTCTTTGCTTCTTTCTTTTTCTTTTAATGACATTACCTGAACACAAAAAGTCACTCAATCACTGGAAAAAAAAATCAGCCATGTCTATTCATTTCAGTTCATTTGGTCTAAGGCTGCAACTAACAATTATTGTCATAATCAGTTAATCATTTTCTCGATTAATTGATTAATAGTTGTTTCATCTATAAAATGTCAAAGACACAAATCAAAATACGTACGTCCATGTGCACCACCTCTTTTCATGTTTGGACACATGCAACTAGTGATCAGTCTGGTGATATTTTTTCCACTAATCAATTCGTTGTTTGGTCTTAAAATGTCAGAAAATATGAGAAAATCCAAAGTGATGTCCTGTGTGTCTTGTTTTGTCCACAACACAAAAATATTCAGTTTGATTGTCATGACAGACTATAGAGCCTAAAAATATTCACATTTGAGATGCTGCAATCAGAGAATTTTGCTTCATCTTAAAAGACTATTCAAACCAATTAATCAGTTATCAAAATAGTTGGCGATTAATTCAGTAACTGATAAATAATCAATTAATTGCTGCAGCTTTAATATGGTCTAATATTAAAGCTAAAGCAATATGTAGCATTTCCACAAGAAAATGTCTAAAAGCAGCTAGACATTTATTTTATGTTTTATTGAATTGTGTACTTACATCTCGAATGTTTCCAACTGCATTCAAACCACAGAAATCTGTAATTTATTCAATTTAATGGTGTGTGTGGCACCCTGGTAGACTGTGAGTCCTCAATCCGACTCCAGCCTGTGGCCTTTTGCTGAATGTTGTCTCCTCTCCTCCCCCTCTCCTGTCATATCTTCAGGTGATCTATCCATTAAAGGCTAAAAAAGCCCCAGTCAGATAAATTAAAAGGTAACTTGTGTTTCCTACCAGCGCTACTTTCATACACTAGTAGCTATAACTTGTGAGAAAACACAGAATACGCCAGGCACATCAGTGAGGAGGGACCTCAGTGAAGGTGACTAAAAGTGAATAGAACCGTAATACATTACCTCGTCCCTGAACAGACAAATTTTCATCAGCAATGGTGGTTTAACAATGAAGAAAAGAAGTCCCATGATCCCACACTACTTCACCACCTCATCAAACTACCTCTTTTGTTATTGTTTAAATGTGAGGGACCCTTAGTGGCAGAACTTATATATTGTGCAATAAATTAAAATAAAGTCTTTCACCCGTTTTTGATACCACACATAGTCCACTAGGATTTAAAGGTGTTGAGTGATAAAGAAAATAAACATTGTATGTTTTGTAAAAAGACCTTGAGTTCAAATTCTTTTAGCAGAAACAGATACAAATTTAAATTGCAGCATATTTACAGAACTATAATGCTTCAACCTTTCAGAAAGAATGTAAATGATGTTGAAGAACGGAGGCTCATGCTGAAGTGGCGACCCTGTAGCTTATGTCACAGCTGTCAACAAAATTCAGTGTTACATTGAACACACTGGTATCATGTGGGAGGACAATTTTAACAGAGACACAGATTTCTGTTGCACATTCACACAGATACACACACATTAACCACAGTCATCTATAGCTGTGTTTCCCTGACCCTTTTTTCTGGGGGCCCATTTTTTTAAAAATGAGAAACCATCATGACCCAAAACAAAATATCTGTGCACTCCACTTGTTTTCACATGTTTGTCAATCACTCTGGCGACTAATCAATTAGTTGTTTGGTCCAAAAAATGTCAGAAAATAATGAAAATCAATTAATTAATCCTGTCACAATCTTGTCAATTGAAAAATAGAAGACAGGTGGAGCGCACGGATGGATGTCTGTGCACTCCACCTGTTTTCACATGCTCAGACCTATTTTTCAACTAGTGATCAATCTGGCAATAATTTTCCCACTAATTGATTAGTTTTTTGGTCCATAAAATGTCAGAAAATGTTGACAAAATCCAAATCTTCTATAATCTTTTATTTATTTGGTGGCCCAAATAAAAACTCTTGTGAACGCTCTGGTGTTTGGGAATGACTGGTCTATAGTTAGCAGGGTCTAGTTCTTCTTGCTCAAGTGCACGTTGTGGTTGGGTCTGGGGATTGGAACAGGCAACCTTTTGGTCACACAGCCCCCAGTATCCCAGGTGACTGTCAGTCAGGTTAGCTGTAAACTGCACGGAGGTGGAATCCTGACAGTTTGGATTAGAGGAAAGAGAAGGAAACATGTCATTTTTACTTTAAGGTACACACACATCCACAAAGTGCACACATATCACTGAGCAGTGTTTAACACCACCTGACACAGTGCTGTGCAGCCCTTAAAGCCTTGTCAACTGGGGTTTAATTCAGACATTTAACTAAGTCCAGTTGGAGTGGAAAGGAACACACACACACACACACACACACACACACACACACACACACACACACACACACACACACACACACACACACACACACACACACAGAGTAGTTTGGCAAACTCAAATATGATGACACCTTTTTAATCTGACAGAGCCATTTGACAAGCTGAGTGTGTGTGTGTGTGTGTGTGTGTGTGTGTAGCTCTACCTCTGCTTTCACACCCACTTCTTCTGTTGTTTTCTCCCAGCTGACTTTTGTTTTGTGTTTGTTCCACTTCAGTCTCTCTGTCTCTCTCTCTGTGGTTCATACACAGATGGTTGCCGCTATGTACCGAGATGAGGAGCTCTCTCACACAAACACACACTAAAAACACACACATACACAAACATACAGAACTTTAAGTTGATTATCAGATAGAAAAGAGAATAATTAACACACATTATTTCATTTATAAAAGCATGTTCCATATGCAGAGAAAGACAAGAAAAAACAAACAATAAAAAAGTGTTTTCATTAGTGCATGTTTGAATCTTATGTAAACATTATGCACATGGATGCACACACTTACTCACACACACATCTTCAATAAATAATGACTGAACACAGTGGTGTGTCCCTAAAATATTTACCATATGCTTATTTATCTTACAAATGAAACTGCACAAAGACTTAACAAAGAGCTCCAGCACAGTATGTGCGTGAGTGTGTGTGAATGTGTGTGTGTTTGATATAACAGGCTGTACTTTAGAGGCATTACGGCGCCCGCTGCTCTTGTTTTTTTGCGTTGTTTCAATAAAGCTGGGAGGCCTCTCGGATGGAGCGCCGGCCTTTTTGAAGTGGTAATTACTCTCTCCCTCTGTCTCTCTCTACCTCTCTTGCCCTCTGTATCCTGTGTGCTTTTGGATAGTTTCGGTTTGGCTGTTTGTGTGTGTGTATGTGTGTGTGTGTGTGTGTGTGTGTGTGTGTGTGTGTGTGTGTGTGTGTGTATGTATGTGCGTGTGTGTGTGTGTGTGTGTGTGTGTGCGCGTGTGTCTGTGTGTGTGTGTGTGTGTGTGTGTGTGTGTGTGTGTGTGTGTGTGTGTGTGTGTGTGTATGTTTGCATAGTTACAGTCTTGATGCATTTTTAATAGGCCTGAAAGGATGTGGACAGACACACACACATCAAGCAGTGAGGAAACTACAATTGCTATTTTAGAGTTGAACAAGTTACTTGAAAAATGTTATTAATTACTTTCTACTTATTACTCAATGAAGACATAATTACATTATTTTACTAATTGCTCCGGAGCACAAATTAGTTGATTTGTTATATTACCTTCTGTCTGTTTCTTCAAATGTTCCCTCTAAAATGACAAAAAGTGCTGCACCCTCATGTTTTATGTTCTGTATGTAGGCTGGGTCACACCACAAACTTCAACATAGAACCTCTCTTAAGATTTGCAACCTCACGGATGGCTGCGCATCATAGTCTGCTTCTACTTGAGGGTTTTTTGCCTGTTAAAAGGACGTTTTTCCTCACCACTGTTGTCCTAGTGCTTGCTCTTGGTGGGAACTGTTGCATCTCTGTAGATAATATTATAAAAAGTGCAGCACTGAACTGCGCTATATGAAAGATGACCTAAGATATCTTCTGTTGCAATTTGGCGCTTTAAAATTGACTGAACTGATAGCGGCTTATTCTTATCAAAATGTTCCGATTTTACTTTGAATTTTACTCTCATGATATTTTTCTCAGTCAGTCAAATCTTGTATAGCTGCTTCTGTTCAGATAATAATTTAATTTGTTTGACATCTCTGGCCTTGTCTGTGAAATGAGAAAAAGGGGTTTGCAGAGAAACGTTTGTATTTATGAACGTACAGAAAGTCAAATGTTGGAATAAGTTTCACAACATTTAAAATAAAACCAAAAGTCAAACACTGAGTTGTTTTATGTTTTAAGCATAATTAAGTTACATGACTGATGTCCCAAACTGTGAAAGTTTTTGTGCCCCAACCTACCTGAACAGGTGACTTTGATGAAGATGCAGTGCCCATTAAAACATTTGTCTGTTAATATGTTTTAGATTTTATTGCCTCAGTCCCTGTGCTCCAGTGTTATTGCATCAATATTCCAAATGTTTTACCCTCAAGGGCATTGGACAGGCCTACAGTCCTTGTGAAATAGTCCCTCTTCAGCTTTTGTGCCTAAGCTTAACCAAACTGTGACTGTTTTAGAATGTTGACCACATGTTTAATGTCCTGCCTGTCGCTGCTGGTACTGTCCGCCAGCCACTTATGTTGTTTTGGGAGTCTTTGGCAATGGACCTGTGCTGTCATGCAGGTACTGGGATGAAGACTTTGTGGTTTAATAAGCGGCTGGCCCATGGTTTGGTTTATTTGGCAACTAGCTTAGTACTGGTGACACAATAAAGCCTTACAGCTCATCCCACTGCATGAATGTATGCCAGCTGGTTATCTATCTGTCTAATAAGACAGAACATTCACAAGACACATTTATTTATGGGCTGGTCCCTCTCATTTGCTGCTTCCCTAAAACTTAAGTACCTGTGTCAAGCCAGCTAACATTGAACATAGATATCAGACCAGTGTGGCCACTGAGCACATTAAAATGAAGCCTGCATTAACCCTCCCATCCTACAAGGGCTGTGCATTGACGAGAATCTGTCCATATGATGTGTCTCACAATACAGGGGTTACGATTTAAATATTGACATATTGCCATGCTGTGAGCAAGGCAATGTACAGGTGGATCATAGGAAATTTTATTTTGTTCCCCTAAATAAATAAAGGACTGTGCAGGGAATTCTGCAAATTTAAGACTGATATCAGTAGTACACCTCTTATTAAGCATTTAGAATTTGTATATTGTTTTACTGAGGAGAGAAAAAAATGAGAGCCTATTAATTCCATTTAATTGCACTTATTTTGTCCCTTTTATGAAACAGGCTAAAATGTCCTATATTGTTTTCACAATAAGAGGAAATAAAAACAGTGAAGTTACCTGTTAACTTGGCCTAAATGAATTAATCACTCATTTCTACACTTTTGTATATGTTTTAAATAAAGCGTCAAGATGTTATAAGGTGTTGCTGAAATGGCAGTAAAAATGGTCACAAACATTCATTTATGAATGTATGAATTCTTCATGGAATTTATTGATGAGACTTATTGTGAACTGGGTCATGATGGTTTGTCATTTTTAAAAATTGGGTCCCCAAAGTTTTTATGCTATCAAAACTGATGGATCTACATTTGAATTACCACAGTCCCTGTAACATCCAACATTAAAGCTCTCCTTTTCGTGCACTCTGAGCAAACATATATGCTTACGTCTCAGTTTACGTAGTTCTATTGGAGTGGAAGAGTCAGATGACTGAAGATAGATTATAACGCTGCCACAAATCTTTTCATGTAAAATATTAAGTAAAAATTGAGAATTTTGAGAATCTATACAGTATTCAGTACAATTGTAACAAAGTGTAACAATATTTTCTTACACTCCTGCGTCCCTCTGGTGATTCGACCACAAACAAATGACTGATATTTAAACTGTTAATCCTCATACCACTGAGTATAGTCATCACATGATTGTAACTGTTAGCCTACTGCCCATTCTACTGCCTTCACTACAACTCATCATCCCTTCTGAAAGTCGGACCTGCTGTGTGTGTATGTGAATGCATGTGTGTGTGAGTGTGTATGTGTATGCAGCTGTTTTTCTCCTTCTATTCCCTCCATCCTCTTCTTCTAAATGACGCTGTGTAAATCCAGCATCCTGGACACAAACCAGACACAGAGAGCAAAACAATCGAGACCTGAAGGCTGGAAGAGACACAGAGAGAGCAGGGCAGAGAGACCTGCACACACACAGGGAGAGAGAGAGAGACTTTTTGCCATTAATAGAGCATAAAAAGGCAAATCGGCATCTCATGTGCTTCTTAGCATTTTCAAAATCCCTTTTTGCGATTTTCGCCTCGTCGCCTCTCTGCCGCGTTAATCACTTTGCATGCACTCATTTAAATATTAAAATTCTTTAATCATCAAAGCCAGTGAGCATCATGCATATTCATATCATCCTCCCCTCCCCTCTCCTCCATCCCTCCATCCCCTGGATCTCAGGTTCATTACTCTGCCGCGCAGCCATTAGCCACTTCCCTAATCACACAGTTTACACACACACACACACACACACACACACACACACACACTAGCCCATGTATGCATGTACATACATACACACACACACATACACACGCACACACATAGCTAGCCAACAGCGCTAACCAGTGCTAATCCGCTAACTAGACTAAAACACACAGGCATCCCTCCAGTCTAAACTGAGCGAGCAGACTTGTCATCCATCCCGGCTGCTAGATGGCTGGAGCTGGGAGTATTTGTCAAGAGGCTCGATGAAACCTTAATTTGCATAATGACTTTGTAGTTCTGCATTAATACAATTTGCATATGAAGCCGTGTTAATTACTCCTGATCAGCCTTTTTTGCATTCATGCATGGTAATTTTGGGCGACTTGCGAAAATTGATGTCCTGGCGTCAGGGTTGAGATTGGTGGAAGAGGGTCTCTGTGTGTGTATGTGTGTGTGTGAGAGGATGAAGACAGGGTGGAGATGATGAAGACAGGAGGAGTGGGGAGGTGGGGTGGGGTTTGGGGCATTATTGAGGCAGAATTGATGGCAGATTGCTGTGGTTTGTTTTTCAGGCAGCGTCTCTCTCTGTCTGTCCATAACTTTTATGAAATCTCCTTTAATTGTTGAGAGTAAAAGCAGAGGCTTCTCAGTAAAATCCCCTCCTAATTTTGTCAGACAACATTCACACACATGCACGCACACACATTCACACATCCTCACACAGAGGCTGGCTGGCAGCCATTTGTGAATCTATTGTTTACTCTCAGTTCTTCATTTCAAACAGCACAGACTTGATTTTGCTCTCAGCTTCTCAAACTGTGCAAGACGAGATAATATATGGATAATATTCACAGCATTTTATAATTTTAGTTCTAATAAGAATATGTTTGAGATGCCTCCTTTTTTGTTGTTTGCTTTGTGTGTGTGTATGAGTGTTATATGATTAAGTAGCAGACTGCTTTGACATTTTTATCTAAATATAGCCACACGTGATGAGGGTTACTGCCATATGATTCACAATGTATTCCCTGTCCCTGAGAGGTCCCTGGACCCCACTTTGAGAAGCACTCGGTTTAGCAGCTACTGAGACATGACGTCGACTTTGCTGTTTGGCTTTTAATAGCTTTGGAAAATCAGCTTTTCTTTGATGAAAATGGCATCTAAGTGAGCGAAGGTTGATTTTAGAAGCTTTCCATTTATTTAAAGCTTTTCCCTCAAGGACCGGCTCATTTGAATTCCCCACAGGGAAGATCAGGTTTAACAAACCTCCTGTTAAACCCAGTTAGAGACTTTCTTCATGGTCCCTGCAGAGTTCAGCCATTTATTCATGGAATTGTTTTGCCCTTTTGCTTGTGGTTTTGGCACAAGCGCTTTGAATGTATGTGTGTGTGTATGTATGCGTGTGTTTTTCTTAGATGCTAAAAAAAAGCTCTGGTGAGAAGGAGAGAACGTGTGTGTTTTTCTTGGTGGTCTCTGATTCATTTGAAGGCAGTAACAGAATTAAAGCCAGAAGCTATTAGCAGCATGAGAGTGGGGTGTCGGCCAGTGAAAAGGCATTTCCAACAGGATGGACATGAATCACAGGCAGCCATGGATAAAGGTTCTAAAGTGATAATTCTGAATCCTCTACTTTATTTGTTTTTTCTTCATTTTGAGTGGTGAGAAGTTACTGTTCTGCTCTGCACGTCCTACTGATCACCTGTCAGTCACACTGGAGTCTCTCCGCTGCAGCTTCTCTTCTATAGGCGGCACTTGTTTTTCATCAGTTTAGCTCTCACTCATCATGCTAAACAACTAGCTCTTTCTCCTCTGTTAATTCAGTCATTTCCAGACACTGGGTCGTGACCCACAAGTGGGTCACAGGAGCTTTATTTGGGTCGCTAAATAATAAAAGATTATGGAAGAAATTCTGCAAATTTAAGATTTATATCTGCAGTTCACCTTTAATAAATTATTTAAAATGTGTATATTATATTATATACGTATGTATTTATTTATATTGGTTTCCTGATGAAGAGAAACAATGATTTCAGTTTTTTAAATGTGAATTTTCTAATTTCTTTACTCCTCTCTGACAGTAAACTAAATATCTTTGAGTTGTGGACAAAACAAGACATTTGAAGATGTGTCTTGGATTTTGTCAACATTTTCTGACATTTTATGGACCAAACAAGTAATTGAATAGGGGAATTTTTTTTTTTTACCAGATTGATCACTAGTTAAAAAATAGCTCCAAACGTGAAAACGGGTGGGGTGCACAGACATATGCATTTTGATTTGGGTCATTTTTAAAAACTTGGTCACCAGAAAAAAGGTTTGGGAAACACTGGATTAATTCATTAGAATACAAAAACCAAATTCCCATAAATATTTACCAGCATTGCAGCATATAGTACATCATCATAACTGTGTTGCTCACATAATCATGATATCCACCCACACTCACTTTTAACCTTTCAACTTTTTAGTTAAAAAGTGCTGCCTCAAAACTGATACTGGATTTTTGGGTAAGTACCTATATTTGTGGGTAAAATAAATTTGTCTGATATTCACATCAAAAAAACACACGATAAAGAATGATGTACATAAACACACATTTTTTGCAATGATCCCTCAAAAGTGGCAAAGATTTGTAATAGAGGCAGGATATTTCATAGTTAAGAGTAAACCTACACTGGTATTTTTTAATAATTAGAAACACTATAAATTTTAAAAAATACAAATAGAGCAAAACTATATGTATGTATTACATCTGATTTAAGAAAAATGGAAAAATATTCATTGAATGCTGCCTATAAAGCTAACAAATAAAAGCGATCTAAATCATGTCTAAAGAAGGTCACATACGGGCACAATTCAGACAAAATATATGCTGATACTGATATAGACTGATATAACTGATGTGCCAATATCAGGCTAATAATATTGGCTGGGCTCTACTTAAAACATTCTTAACAGCAGGAGTAAATCCACAGACCTAGTATTAAAAATGACAATTTCATTATTACTTAAGTTAGAAGAAGAAAGACTTTCCAGAACAGAAACTGTCTTTTTTTTGTCAGTAAAACTGACATGTATTCACTTGAGAATATCAACAGTGTTCACTTCAAGTGTCATCAGAGCTATAATGATGGCTGTGAGGGAAATGTAATCTGTGAATAAAATATAGGTTTTTGGGTGAATAATCCCTCTGTGGAAGGAAGAGGCTCTCATATAGCATGTTGGCTTTGTGACTCTGAGTGATCAGATGAGGTGATAAAGCGTGAGGTGTAGTTTGTTTCCAATTGTGTGTGAGCGAGGAGCTGTTGTCAGGCAGGTGGTATATGAAAGTGAATAGAGAGAGGAGAAAGGCTGGAGGAGGCTGATTGGGAAGCTTTGTGGAGGTGACAATGGCTGGATGCAAAGCTACACTTCCCCCTGCATTCATGTGGACGCACTGCTGATGATATTTCAGGACGCAGCCCTCCAGGAAAGGCTGCACCCAAACTCCTTCTGAATGCCATTGTACACTAAGAAGGCTGCAGCGTGTGTCAGAGTGTGTGTGTTTATGGAGAAACCGTGCCTGCTGCTTCCAGTTTTCTGTGTGTGTGTGTGTGTGTGTGTGTGTGTGTGTGTGTGTGTGTGTGTGTGTGTACGCACCTTTTATTTTTATGTCAAATTGGTGTTTATGCTGCAATTTTTCTCTAAGCTAATTTGTTTCTGGGGAAATATGTGTGTGTGTGTGTGTGAATGTGAAATGTGTGTAAGTGAGTTTGTAAAAATGTAGTGTGTTTTTTTCTGTAAGAAGTGGGGTCATCTGTGAAGATTTCTTTGGAGGCAGATCCAGCCGTGTGTTTGCAGACTGATGCAGTATTTTTACAGCAGACAGTCTGAGCTCCATATGATCAGCTCATACAGTAACCCCACACATTTACCCAGTCAGCCTCAAATTTGTCTTCTCTAACAGCCTCTGAGGTTTATAGTTAGTAACAGAATGAAGGTGGGTGTCACATCCTGGCACATCTAGAAAATATCCCATCTGTAGTTAAAGTCTTAATTCACAATATTTACATATAAAGAAATGTGTTTTACAGCTTTCTGATTCACGCAGCACAAGTCATTCTTTATCAAAGCTTCTCTTATTTTATATGAAAATTGTGTTACAACAGTAAAGGTAAAAAAGGAAATTACATATGGCATATAAAAGAAATGAGGTCATTTTAATTAGAGACAGTTATAATATTGCACACAAAGCTTATATTTGTAATTATACACAAACATTCTGTAAGTACAAGCTTTCAAAACTTGCTTGAAATAATCTTAACTCAAAGAATGATGCTTCATCAATATGAAAATGGATGGGCGATATGGATCAAATATAATATTTTTGACCAAATACCTCAATATTCATATTTATTGATATTACAACATTATTTAGGATGATGATTGGTGCTTTCACAAAATATACACAATAAGATTTTTTGATCAATAATTATCAGTCATGTGGATATAATAACTGATAGGACTGTGTATTGGCAAGAATGTGGTGATATGATACGTACTGTAAGCAAAGCCATATGTTGCTTTTTTTAAAAATCTAATTTTAGGTGAACTGTCAAAATATAAAGAACACACCAACATAAGAATAAAACTGGAGTTTTAAAACTGCTATCAAGGGGTTGGGGGTTTAAACACAAATCTTGGCATGTATCACAGTATCAACATACAGTGTTTTGAGGATCAGTACCACAAAACATGACATCGGGATACTTGATATTTTTGATATTTCCTTCCACTCAACAACAGCTAGAACATTCTGGTAAGTTCAGAAAATGACTTTCACTTTACTGTAACACAACCTTTAAAACCAAGAAAAGACAATACTTATGTCATATATCCATACAACCATATACAAAGATCATATCTAGTCTCATATCCCGATATCAGTATAAAATCCATATATTGCCCAGCCCTTTGTGTATGGAGGAGAATATGGCAGTGGAATCCCTTTTTTCTTATAAATTACTAGATAATTTTGTTAATAAGTTTTTTAATAAGTATTCATATTTAAGGACATTGCAACAAGGACAAGGAAGTGAATTTTGCTTTGTTTTAAGGGGTCCAAAGCCAGAAAGGTTGGAATCCAGATAGACAAACAGAGGAATAATTATTAAAATTTAAATGTTAATACAGGAAGTGGATTAAGTGTACTTGAATGAAAAATGTTGTCTATTTGTCAGCCTCAGTTCATGGAGTCTGGAAGGTGTTCCCTCCAAGACACTGTGAACAGGAAGTTCCACTTGGAATGGAATAAATAAAAGAAGGAGCGGGTGGTTAGTATGTGTTACAGCGTATCCAACGTCCAATAAACATGCGATCCAGCAAAGATTTAGTACCAAAAACTGAGACAAAAAAAAAAAATCTTTTTTTTTTGTATTTGTGCAGGGATGAACTTTGCTCCACACTCTTTCCTGTGTAAATTTGGGTGCACAGACTGAGTTACAGTCTTCCACATAAAGACATCAGACTCCCTGTGTGTTAACTCCATGCTCAGTAGAACTGTGGTATCTTCCTGCCACAGCAGGGGAATAAACTTGACAGTCATCTGGCCTGGGATTGGTCATAAAAAATATTTGGCACGCTGGTCATCGCCAACTCTCTCAAGCAGCTCTTTGGTCTTCTTCTGCCTTTTTTTATTGCCTGAAAATATCTCATGCCTTCCAGCGTAACACCCTGCCATCAGACTTCTCTGAATTAACTCCTGAATTTTGCTCGGACTGAGACCAAGTCAGAGGGATTTTGTGTGGCGGATTTCTCCCCGCTGAGTCTCGGGGACGACGCTGTGCTTTGTCTTGTCTCCTCCTGCCAGAACAGCCTGCTCTCTCTCACCAGCTTTAAGGATCTAAATCCACAGCCGTGCCTTGTGTCGTCTATCAACCTGACACTGGTGGCTTTCACTACAACTCTGCATACAAGATTTGATTCTGTAAAGTCAGAGATGGCAGCGAGGAGGGTGGGTGGGGTGAGGGGCTTCTAGATGCTGCAAAACACACATAACACCTCAGAAACAGGCAACAGATACGGTTAGCTGACATGTTGATGCTTTAAAACCTCTTTGGACAAACAGAGAGACAGAGCTCTCCACTAAAAATAGCTTGACAATATTGTCACTGCACAATAGCAGCGGCAGCTCCAGCCCGGCTGCACGGACACGATGGGATTACCACAGTATTTTGCTGCGTTGGGGGCACTCATGACTGCCCCTCTCCTCTACAATGGGCTGTTGGCGTTTAGCACCGGCCAAATCACCACTTAACAAAAGCTAATTTCTCACTTGGTTAAACTGGGAAGGATTAGGGGCCCTGTGTCGCTGCAATCCATGTTTGGTGAAGAGTGAGGGATGGAGGGATGTTAGGAAAGGATTTAAACCTCAATTACAAGGGACTGAGGGCTTTTGTGTGTCCGTGGCGAAGGTGGGACACCGAGGTTTAGCGACTTCGTTGAGAATGTTTGCTGCCTTGTCGTGCACATGTGTGAGTGCGTGTGTATGTATGTGCATGCAGCCGAGGGTGGCATAGCCTGACAAATACATGTTGATCCCCTTGTTTAGGAGGGTTTAAGTCTCCCCAGTTTCACATACTAACACTGCACACGAGGAGGGACGACTCACAATCAAAGTTTATGAAACAACAGCAGTTTAACCCCTTTGTGTCATCAGATGGCCACTGTAACTCCCATTTCTTAAAATCTCTTTAAAAGCCCTTAAAGAGAAAATTTGGCACTTTTCAATTGAAGCAATAAACTCCTCACTGGTGCTACGCTGACCAAGAAATAGTTCTCTGATGTCACAGTGATGTCACTGGATTTAAGGAAAGACTACATGCTTTTTCAGCCTGGATTTCTAGTCTGCCCTTCTGGATATCCATGATGAGTGCTAGATGAGTATTTTTATCATCTAACACTATGTTCTAGCCAACAAAGTAATAGCTATAGGCTAGGGTTGGCAGCAACATAAGCGTGGAAGTCAGAAGCTCACACGCAATGCATCCTGGTACATGTAGGAACTGCTGGCATGACTCCACCAGCAAGGGAAGTTCTTGGTTTTCTTTGTTTATAATGCTATTACTGCTTTAAGTGACTTATTTACCATGAGACTGGAAATCTTATCTTATTACCATCACCATATACCCCATCTAAAACCCCTTAGACTGTAGCAGCCCTTGCAAAACCCCCAAACTCATTAAGGTGTCACTATGCTTAAAATGTGGTGTATTTTGTATCATCAAACACTGTTTAAAACCCCATCATTACCTTTCCCATATTGCAATCTAAAGGGCTTTTACAATTTTTCAAGCTCACCAACTTCACATAGCAACTGGCCTCAATTTCATTCTTCACACAACTACTTTTTTAAACTACTATTACTTTGAACAAATGAACCCCAAGGGCACATTTAGGAGGAGAATGTTCAAACATGTATATCCACCTGAATGATAACTGCGTCTCACCAATCTTAATGACGGCACGTTCCCAGGGGTGGAAGTAACTAACTACAAATACTCAAATGACTGTAATTAAGTCGTTTTTTTGGTTACTTTTATGAGTATATTTTCAAGTTAGTACTTTTACTCATACTTAAGTATGCATTAAAAGATGTAATCCACGTAGTTACTTTTAAAATCATAGTTGAGTACTGAGAACAACATCCAAACCTTTCATCAGCATTTTAGAGCCAATCAGGTGATCTGAAAAACAAAGACGTATAAAAGAAAAACAAAACAAAACAAAACAAAATGCTGTGGTTGTACACATTTAGAGTAAGGAGATTAATGATTAATTATTAATTGATTAATTGTCATTAAGAATTTAAGAATTTAAATTAAAAATGTAATCACTGATATTTAATCAATAAACTTGAAAAATGAAAAATGACAAAAAAAAAACTGAGAATTTGGAAAAAAAACATTATTATTTACTATTAAGTATTGGTTAAGGAAAATGCACCAAATTTGCAACCCTAGTTTGGAGAGGTGACTGTGACATCAACAGTTAAAAGTACCTAATACTTGGCAACAAATACAAAACAACAACCAGCAAGTTAACTTGTAATTGAGTAATATTTTAGCAGTGTAAGTACTTGTACATGAGTACAGATTTTCAGTACTCTTCCCACAGCTGCAGGTTTCTCTAATGTTATTCAGGACAGCTCTGAACACTTTTGCCCTTAAGACATGCATGGAAGACACTAGATACTAGACTGTTTAAGGCATATCCCTCGGCATCATTTTCCACCTCCTTTAACAACCTCAAAACCAAGTTGTAGCACACAATAGAAGTGTTTGCTGCCTCTTGAAATCCTGTAGCATCCCACAGCCCTTCTTCAAGCCCTTTACCACCTCTTAAAACCTTTTAGCACCACCCCTTCCACCACTGCAGCCAGACCAACTTTTACTGGCTTTTCCCCCGACAGATGTTGCTGTCTTCATTGCTCACATTCATCTATTTATTTGGTGTGCGGGACATTCTTGGTGTTGGTGCAGTAACACCAGAGCAGCGGTCTCTCTCCGTCTTTCACCCACAACCAGAATTTTAGCTGCTTTCAGCATCTCTCATCTCCTCGAGACTTTTGAGGGAAGACGAGCGGGATAAGGAGGGGGTTAGATTTCCCCCCTGAACACCAAACCCTTTCGTTTGTATCAAAGCTTTGCCTCACCCCCGCTGACACCCCTGAATTATTCACTTAGAGGAAAAGATAAACAAAGCTTGCTAGCTACAGTTGTTCTATTGATTTCTCTGGGCAACATCACAGATAACAAAAAGAGGGCTGGAGGAGAGGAGCCGGGCTGCTGCCATCTCTCTTTTTTCCATCTGTAAATAAATCAATAACATACGTAGTTTTTCTCCTGAGAAAGCAACCCGTGTCCTGTTTCCCAGGAAAGCAAATAATGCATTTAAATTATATCTACTTTGTTATTTAGGTAGTTAGAGCATGTGTGTGTGGATCGGGGCCTTGCCATATGGGAACAGTTTTTTTCTACCTGTTGGTTAGGCTAAAATTGCCCATCGCTGGGGTAATTTGCCATTCGGAGCGAGGTTGGGGGTTGGCCAAGTAAACAATACTGGCTGAGGGCCAACAACTGGCAGTTCAACCCCTCTGATTAGAAGCAGGCAGATCCTCCCTCTGCTTTTTTCTTTCCTTCATGCATTGAGAAAGATGGAGCAAAAGTTTCAAAATAAAAGCTGCTCATAACCCGTTCACTTCTTGTGTTGCATTACTGACAACACAGAAACATCTTCACATGCTCTTCCATATCCCTGACCACCAATGACTGGGTGCAATGTCTGTCACACATTTCTTCGTGTGCATGACACACTGCTAAATTTTTGGCCCATGTAGTGACACTCTCAGCCAACCACAGGATCCCTTAACTGGCCCTCTGGCACCACTTGAAGGCGTGCAGATAAAAAGCATACCTGGGAGGAAATTGCAGATTGGCGCAGTGCACTGTTTTCTCTCTCCTGTCTACGGCTACTTAATCACCAGAGGGTTCCTCCATTGTTTTTGCTCCCCTTGCCCCATAGCACATTATTATGTCATCAAGATGCTTAGGTACACTGCAGCACTGCACGGCCACCCATGTAGGCATTCACAACAACTGCAGGATCTAAAACCATTTTTTCATCTGTGAAAGCTGTGATTGGTCAGTGGATAAAGAGTGACCAGCCGCCAGTAGGCCTTGGCCCTCAGTGGGCCCTGCGTCATGGCTACCAGTGCAGCATTGCCATCTGCCTGGCTGTGGTGAAACGGAAATCAGATTGATGCATCCAGAGTAGCTTGATGTGAGCTTAACTACCAGACATGCACACATGCACACACACACACACACACACACACACACACACACACACACACACACACACACACACACACACACACACACAGAGACACTGAGACGAGCAGAGTGAATCCAGCAGTGGATGCCTTGACCTAAATGGTCAGTGCTTGAGTCTAATGAGCAGTGGAGCAGGCTGAAATCTTACAAACTCTGACCAACACTGGCACTAGCCACACTACAATGTGTGTGTGTGTATGTGTGTGTATGACAGAAAGGGACACAGAAAGAAAGAGAGAGGTGGATCTGGATTTCTACACCACTTACTTTCATATAGGAACTACTTTTTTTCAGCAGGAGAATCTACTGGAACTACTTTCTTTGTAGTTCCTACATAACACACAACTCACAACAAGCTGTGCAGATTATCTTGAGTAAACGGTTCATGATTTTTTTTCAAATGTATTTTTTGGGGTTGTGGAGTACCACAGGCTAAGTGCCATTCAGTCCCATTTTATTGGATATAAGGTAGACAAATCTACAGCCATTATCTCCAAAACTCTGCAACTCACACCCCCAAAAATCTAGGTCTAAAATAAATAGGACTACAGGTCAGGGGAAAATATATATTCTGATTGTGGGATGAACTGTCCCTTTAAAATGCCAAAGTCTTGATGTATGTTTGATCTGCTGAGTCATTTTGGTTTATTTACTTTCCTGCTTTGGTAGCCAACACAACCTCATTAAACTAATGAACAGTTTACATTTTTTAGCAGTTTTCCCTCTTTATTTGACTAATTTTTAGACTATTTAGGAAGTTATAACTACTATAAATATCAGTGACACTTATCTTAGCTCATGCTTACCTGCAAGCTAAATGAATTTACACTGTAAGCTCCAATTTACTCGCGCTTCAGTTTTTTGTAAACAGCTTGCATATCATGTGCTCTGTAAAAAAAATTGAGCTGGTTCAACATAAAAATGTAGGTTAACTGAACTTAGGCCTTAGTTTAGTTTTGTATTTGACTTAACTTACAAATAAATTAAATTTTTCAAAAACATTTTCTCGTTTTGAAGAGTCAGTTCTTCATTTCATATGGAGCAGCCAGCATTGGCATAATGTGAACCTGCTCTCAGTGAATTGTAAGTGTGAGTGACTGAATTCAATACAAACCTTCATAATGATTTCATATGTGTGAACACAAACAATCATGACTTATCTTAAAATGTACAATACACACAGCAAATTGTCTTCAACTAAAAAAGAGGAGTTTTAAGTCATACACAGTGCATATTAGGAAAAATTTAAACATTGCAGTTTTACATAAAAAATTCAGGACATTTTTGTGTTCATTTTGTGCTTTTGCTATATAATTGAACACAAATAATTCATTGAACTATCAAATTATGTGCTGAGGGCACAATGTGTGTGTTATTAATTTGTCTTGACTTAATTAGGCTATATATGATTTTTATAAAATGAACTAAAAAAAATCTAAAGATGTTAAATTAACAAAAAAATAGGTCAATATCACAAAGGATGAGTTATGTTATTTTGACAGTCCTGAACATTTCTGTAGACTCTTCAGCAAAATTTTGTGTCATGGTTAAATTGGGGTTTACAGTGTTGAATCAGAACTTTTTAGGTTTTGACACAACCCTGATACATTGCAAATAAAACTTTAAGAGAGCTCTGATTCCAGTGTGCCAGTCCTTTTAGTATATTTTCAAGCAGAAACTAGGGCCCAGGAACCCAAAGTGGGTCTGAGTTCTTGGATTGAACTACAGAGACGTTCCTGAGTCCCTAAAAAGTTGTTGGCTGTAGGAGGTGAGCCCTCAGAACAGTCAGGCTTCATTTTATTTGTAGCCAAAATATGGTGTTGTTACCTCATGTCTGAGAGATGAGTTAAAAGCATTCTTTCCTCTCTCACTCTCACTCATCATCTGTCTCTCCTCACTTTCTTCACGTCTCTGTTGTGTTTGGCTGCTGTATGACCGCTGAGCTATGACTGTGGAGCTCCATGGCTCAGAGCTCTCTCCTTCCAGGCCTCTCACACACTCTGTCCTCATATGACAAAGAGCTTTTTCCAGTTTTTCCAGTTCCTCTTTGTCCAACACTTCACTCCTCTTTCCTTCTGCAGCTTTCACGCTTTCACTCATTCTGCTGCCTACTGTTAGATTTGCAGGAGAAACATCCTGATGTGTTGTGGGATGTTGCAGCGTGTTGCAGGCAGCTGTGGTGTGCTCAGATGTGTGTGTGCATGTGCTGCAGCACTGGCCAGTGTCGCATCATGTTGCAACATGTCCCAGCATGCCAGAGATTGTGGGTGCACACCGTTGCGTGCCGCAGGATGTTGTTGCATGTTGCTGTGTGTTACAGCTGCAGGATGTGGTGTGTGTTACACTGTGTGCACAAGTATATATTTATATATATATATATACTGTAACCCATATCCGTTCAGTCTGTTGAATACATAACATGTTGCTTCACAGACTGACTGGTTTTCTGACTTACTGGTTTACTTGTTTGAATAAGCACATTACTCCTTTCAGAGACGGGGCAGTCTTAGTATACTTCAGACTGTGTGTGTGTGTGTGTGTGTGTGTGTGTGTGTGTGTGTGTGTGTGTGTAATGGTATGAGGCTCAGCAAATGAAAACAGATTGGAGTGGTTATGGGAGCAGGCCTGCTTCCAGTTAGTGTGGAGACAGCAGGAGCACTGAGGAGCTCCTTTCCATTCCTCTCCTCTCCCTCTGCTCTCCTTGTCCTCCAACACTACAAGTTGAGACTTATTTTGTTCTGAATATTCCATCCACCAATCATGTCTGAGAATTTACAGTAGCAATAGCGAATAAATTTGACCCCCAAATATTATATAATTATATAAAAATATAGATGTATACAAATAGAAAAATAAATATGTTTTGCAACACATACAATCAGATTTGCTACAAGTCACATTAGTTGACATCCTGATAGATAACAGGCTGAGCAGTCTGTCTGTCTGTCTGACTATAAAAAGTTGTTAGTGTGAAAACTCTTGTGTAATCTTACTGTGGAACGTGGTGGAAGACTTTGGCAACAATCTTTCTGCACTGTACTCAAAGTACAGTCTGAACCTGGTCATTAATGCTGGCTTGTGCTGCAGTCAGAAAGGAAGGATCTCCAGTCAGTGATCAGAACTGTGATGACAGAACTTATAGATCAGGGCTTTAGCTACCAGGAGATCACTCAGGTCATCTCCTCACTATTTTCTCTTCACTATTTTAGAGTTGTTGGCCAACAGTTTTCTTTAAAATGAGATGAGACATTTATACCTATAGTTTGGATGCACTTTGCAAATAAATTGGTCCAGATAATCTTGATGTTCCTGCCTGAACATCCTCCTACAGTGTTAAAGGGATAGTTCATCCAGAAATGAAAATTCAGTGCACACACAAGTAACTGGCATGTCAGGGCTTTAGAAGACTCGGATTACACCAGACGAGCAGTATAGAGCCTTTTCTTTTCAGTTGATTTTTGCGTTTTGAAAACTGGTCATCGTTCACTTCCATTGTTTGGCTAATTGTGCAACGCTGTTTTCCTGTGAAAGTGTAATCATAGTGTTATTATGCTATCAGCATTGTGTGAGATTATATGATATAATGAACCTAAGTCAAGGTGGTGTCCCTGCACTGTGTCCCTGCAGGTCTGCAGGTATATGTCTCTGCAGTGTCTCTGCTGCCTCTCCACAGCTCTCCAGTCATCCAGGCCTTATAAGGGCCTCCAACACAGACCTGTCCCCTCATCCCTCCCTCCATCCCTCCATCCATGCCCTCCTCTAACCTCCATCTGGTCTGGATCTGCTCTCGTCCTCGACCTGCCCTCCTCCTCCTCCACCCCCTCCTCCCTCCTTCCCTGCTCCTACTTCTCACTGCCATTTCTATATAAACAAGTGGAGTCTGACCATAACACTCAGACCACAGGCTACACTTCTTCATTTCACCCCCCTCCCCAATCGCTGCTTCACCTCTTTTTCCACCTCAGCAAACCGTTTCTTTCTCCATCTGTGTGTCTCCACAGGTGAAGTTAGTCAAGTCAGATATGTCTTCTCTTATTCTGTCCCTTTATATGGAGGAAGACATTTCAATATCCACTAAAGGTTACATTTACAAGAAGAGATCAAAGCTTTGCTCTGGAAGTTGAAAAGGTGAAGCTGATCACAGGGCATAATGTTGAATTTATAAACGTGGGATTACACCCAACTGTGTGTGCTTCACTGGTGGAGAGACAGACAGAGACACATCTTTTCTTCTCCTCACCGCTGTCAGGCAGAGCTGTAATATGTCTCATTCAGACAGGAGGGGCACTGCTACATCAGAGTCTGGGACGGAGCTCTGGCATGTGTGTGTGTGTGTGGTGTGTTCCAGGAGACTCCCACTTGGCAGTGTGTAATTTGGACAAGCTTTCTATGGGGGGGAGGGGGATTGGAAGGGACAGGTGACAGAGAGACATAGAGGAAAGAGAGAGAGAGAGAGGGAGGGTTCCAAAAATGTGTTGGAACGCTGTCCTGCTCACATCAGCCTCATGGCACAGTTTCTCTATTGTGGCTACAGAGAGCAGGCCAACTCTTCACCTGACAACATGTCAATGACTCAACCTACACAAGACAAAAACACACACTGAAGATCTAACGCACAACACACAACAACACCATCTTTTAGATCCTGCTGTTGAAATCAGTCACTAGCTTTTTCCAGATGCTGCCCTCTCTGAGATCAGTTCTAGTTTCCTAAAATAAGTCATGTGACCTCCAACTATTATGTGTAATTAGACAGTTAAAATGATTATTGTAAATTTAGACCCTGCCAGGGTTAAGGCTACATTACATTATACAAATATATATTTAAATCAGAATATAGTATTTCTAAATCACTTCAGACTGTTCCTTGTATTTTTTCTTTCTCTTTTTTTGAAATATAAAGAAATATATGCTCATGCTCATCAATACAACAGCAAGGGACCAATGCACTGTACATGGACAGCACAAACATAAAGCCCAACACATTATCATCCAAGCTCATCAACTACTGATGTGGCCTGTTCACCTTAAAGGTCAGTCCACCTTAAAGTGAGCCAGGGGTAACATTAGGCTCATTTGAGATAAGCTGTGCTTCACCTGGAACGTAGCTGAGATCAGGCAGCCACAACAGGAGGTGGTGACAAAAAGCTGCAGTTAAGCTGGACAGTTTCCAGCAGCCTTCAGAGAATATACAGGAAGTGACACTAACTTCCTGTTAGATCACATGTGGGCTACCTGTACTCTGCAGACCGCATTCATACCTGCAGAAATAAAGTGTGTGTTTGATCACTGAAATTGAAACAGAAGAGATCCTTCTACTGTCATGTGATCCTTTGTTCTTTTATCTGCTTTGTAATTTTTTGTTTGGTAAGTCATATATGTGAGCTTTTAACATTATTATCAGCCACAAAATATAAACTAACAGATTAAAACCTAATTGCATGACATAAGACTAATATATCCAATAAGATTATAATAACACTGAAAATTGGTATTTTATACATGTTTGTTGTCAAAATTAAGAGCCAGTTGGAGCCTGTCAGCTCAGCGATCAAGTGACAGCCAGGCTTATCTCAAATTCACCTAATGTATTGTCACCAAGCTGGGACACATGACACAGGAACTTGCTTGGATCTTGAGGAGCTGTAGCAATCATTTTCCAATAAATATCCTAAATTGTACACACACTGCACTGCTATGCCCACTGCAGGTGTCAACCTTAAACATCAGGGAGAAAACAACAACAACAACGAAATTATAACAAAACTAAAATTTTATTTTGAAAGAGAGCCTTAAAGCTACAATCAAAGGTCCATTTAACTGTAATATTTACAGTTTCGTGTAGCAGATGCTTTTATCCAAAGGGACGTACATTTGAGAACTGACACAACAAAAGCAAGGGTCTATTTTATATAAAATTGGCCTGAACACCTGAGCTGGTATCATTTCCTCGTCCACAAGTGCATGAGGCTCCATTGGGGACATTCGCATGCCCTCAATTTGTTGTGACCTGTGGATTTGTCCACACAGCCACTACAGATTCCAACCTTGTGTATGGGAACACGTCCTCCAAGCAGAGTAGAATATAGTATAAACAGAGCTAACAGTCGTCTGTGGTGTCCGTGGATGTGTCCGTGCAGGACAATAATATAGTCCTTACAGTGACCAGGTACCAGGTGCATCTTGCATGGTGTGTGTGTGTGTACATGGCCAGGATTAGGGAGACCACTGGCACCAGGGGGTGTGTTTGGGGGAGGATGGTGCCCCTTCCTACCACCACACCCCTCACACACACGTACACACACACACTCCCCAGGTGCAGCGGTGCGGGCCAGTGTGGGGGATTAGCTGGTATGCTCTGGCACTCTCTTCTGGTAATCCCTCTAATTTGTTAACAGGGCACACACACACACACACACACACACACACACACAAACAAAAAAAAAAAAAAACATGCACACGTGTGCGCACGCACATACACACACACACACACACACACATACACCCAGCACTGAGGACGACTTGTTTCTTGTCATGTTTTGTGAAAGATGCAGTTCCTTCTCTTCCTCTTCCTCTTCCTCTTCCTCTTCCTCTTCCTGCTGCCTCTCCACTCCTCTAATTAGCTAAATGCATTCTAATTTGGCTATGATCAGCTAAGCCTTCCTTTAAAATTCATAACAGAAGAATGCCAAAGCCCCCTCCCTCACTCCCTTGCTTGTCTTGCCATGACTGTCAGGGCTTGTACACACACACACACACACACACACACACACACACACACACACACACACACACACACACACACACACACACACACACACCTTGCACAGTGATAATCCTTTGTTGGCGGGATAACATGCAGAGAAGATGGGCTAATGCTAAAGTTCAGCACATGCTGGGATGAAAGAAGGTTGCGTAGACTGTAAGAAAGACAGAGGAAAGGACAGAGAGTTCCAGAGAGGAGGAAAATAAAAATAAACGCAGCTCATCTCAATTCGTCAGATGCTACCTGTTAACTTTTTTTTTTACCTGGCTTAGTCCTACTGAGATCAACTGGCTCCACAGGATACCAACATTTGCTTTGTTTCCACCCAACTGTCAAGTCAGCTTCACCAAAACTTTGGTGATGTTGCTGAAATAACTGTGGGTTAAGAAGGTGTCCATCAGCTGCACTCAAAGAAATGAATTCCTGAGAAAAATGTCCCAAATTCCCCTTGCTACCAGTAACGGGGATTGTATCACCTAAACAATTGTTCTTAGCTCTGTTGCAGACCTCTGATTTAGCAAGTCTTCGCTTTTTAGTAGTTCACATCAGCCTGTTGTTGTGCTGCATTCATGTGTACCTTGGATGGTTAAATTCATTGTACTTAGATGTGTTTTTGAGCTTTAAAGTCTTAATGTGAAAAAACATTGGCACTACATGAGCATATTCCCTTAAACCACTGCTTTACCTGAAGTGTTATCAGGGCTAATGCTGTTAAAAAACTTTTCTCACTAATCCACATCACTCTACGTGGACAACAACCAAGAGCTGATATCCTATTACAAAAAAATATATTCATGTGAATTATTAAAAAGTTATCAACCAAACATTTACTGTAATCCACCATGTTTCTGCATCTATGACTGACAACAGCTCAACAGTTCTTGTAATCAAATATTTCTGAATTGTTATTCCAACGTCAGGGGGTGCTCAAACAAATTTTCCCAGTTAGGAACCCATTTATCTAATTATTTCACCTCCACATGAATGCAGGATTATTAATGGCTATTCTGGTTGGAAGTAACATCAGAGCTAAACAGAGCTTTGTAGGTGAGATTAAGAATAGGGCTAAGCGATTTTGAAAAATATCTAATTGCGATTATTTTTACTGATATTGCAATTATCATATGATTTGCAATGATTTGCTGATTATTTGAATCAATCAACTATTAAATCACTTGGCAACTATTTTGATAATTCATTCATTCATTGTCTGTAACTGCTTATCCTTGAAGAGTTGCCAGGGGGCTGGAGTCTATCCCAGCTGACATTGGGTGAGAGGCGGGGTTCACCCTGGACAAGTCGTCAGTTCATCACAGGACTGACACATAGAGACAGACAACCACTCACACTCACATTCACACCTACGGGCAATTTAGGATCACCAATTAACCTATTATGCTGCATGTCTTTGGACTGAGGGAGGAAGCTGGAGAACCCAGAGGGAACCCATGCAGACACAAGGAGAACATGCAAACTCCACACAGAAAGGCCCTGCCCCCAGTTATTTTGATAATTGATAATTGATTGATCTTGTATCTTGGATTTTTTTTTAATTGTCCAAATTCCCTGATTTCAGCTCATCAAATGTGAATATTTTCTGGTTTCTTTACTCCTTTCTGACAGTAAACTGAATATCGTTGAGTTGTGGACAGCCTTGAGGGGGGTGCAATGTTTCTGACATTTTATGCACCAAACAACTAATCGATTACTCATAAAAATGATTGACTGAGTAATTGATAATGAAAATAATCAGTAGTTGCAGCTGTAAAAAGATGTGTCTGTAGAATCTGATGTGTAGGTCAGCACACCTCTGCAGCACCACAATCATTTTACAAACAATAAATAATATTGCACTTCCTGTGATTTTAAAATTAGTAGACCATACTGTAACTTTGATCAAATTTCAATTAACTGTTCAGCCCTAGCTAAAAGTCAGAAAAATTTACCACAGAATGGCTTCAGGTTTGGACAAGACTCCACAGCCTGCTGAAGTAATAAGTCATTCGATTGTCATGAAAAACATGAACTGCATCTCTGTCTTCTGTTGATAGGACAGATACACCTGTCACAGCTGTTGCGCCAGGGCTAAACAGAGATGGACATCAAGCACTGATACTAAACCAGTGCCAGTTACTGACTGGTCAGTCCTAAAATATTCATGAGCTCCTGGACAAACAATACTGCTGTGAATATGTATGTAACATTACATAAACAGCTGACAGGGCAAAACCTTCAGTGTGTGAGCTACCTTTACTAAATTTAATCAAAATGCAAATAAATGTAATAACACAAGATAACTTGTTACTTCTGCAAAGACGTGGCAATAAAATAACTGTTGAATCTTTTCACATCTTTTCATGTCATGTCTTTATTTTTTGCACCACATTAAAGTGAATAATAACAACAAGAGTATCAATAAGTGATAGAGTAAATGACCCTTCTTTTAAACAGAAAGACAACTGACTAACATGAGCATAATGTCAGATTGCATACTGAAGTGAAAACAGCAATAAGGAGCAGAAGTCCAGACATCACCTCCAGGTTAACTGCTTAGCTCAGTGCAGTCTGTTGTCATGGCTCTCTTTCCACGCCCTTTCTGAAAAAGTGAAAGTGTTTTCCACGGGTCTGTTTTTCCATTAGACTTGACAGCATCACATGGACTTTGAACCCTCTGCAATTTTAACAAAATTAAATAAAGTTAAACAATGATTATCCTCTTAAAAGACGACAAATTTGGCAAAGTAGAAAGAACAATATGTCATTGGTTTCTCTGTTACACTCCCTTCTAATGAGCTCTAATCTCTGTGTCTTCCCTGTTTGAACTCTCTGTCCTTTATTTCTGTTAGAAATTAATGATTGCATTAGATTATCTTTATTTAGATTCACCATCTTGATGTGTTTATGTCACAAATTATGTTGTAGGGCTGAAATGTTACAGCTATTCATTGTCAGAAATGTAAAAATATGAAAAATCCTTACCTCTGGAAGACGGGTATATTCAGTGTGAATATCAGAAGATTTGTACTTTTATGAGGCACAAGCCACTTTTAATTCTCCCAGATTCCCTAAAATTTTCAAAACCAAATACAGAATTTTCCATTCAGTTTTCACTTTCTTCATATCATAATTCACAAAAAGAAAAAGACAAACAAAGCTTGGATATGAAGCCAGCTTGTGGCATGTAGGCTGACAGTAACAGCCTGTATAGCGGCAAGAGTTTGGGGTTTGCCTCTTGGTCTTTAGCCAGCAGTGTCTGCGGCGAGCTGAGCTCAGAGATGACTCAGTTTCCCCAGAAGGAGGTTTTAGTGTGGCCGAGCGGAGCTCTGGGAGCTGTGAAGTAGCTGGAGTGAATCAGCGACTCAGACGCAGCAGATAAAGGCTGTACTGACTCCGCTGTCAGAGGAAAAGTGTGAGATTTTCATTTCCGTACAGTTAGGGCGATTTAATTAAAGCTGCTGCTGTGTGGTCCTGTAGTGATTTTAGTCGCAAGCTATTAAAGCCAATTTAAAAAGCCTGTTGGATGACGTTAAAACCCTGTGCTCAAACCACTTCATTCACAACCAACAGACTACTTAAAGAATACTGCGAACCCGGCGCCAAATGATCTCTGCTTTCTGAAATGATCTCATTAGGAGGAGACACACGCACGGAATAAACACTCCTGAACTGTCCACAAGCAAAACACAACATCCTTCCAGTTCTACTGTAGCATGTATACAGTGAACACACACACACATACACACACACACACACAGCCAGCAGAGTGTATTCTGTGTCTGCACACATGGAAACACACACAGCGGGGACACACAGCTGATTTGCATGTAATTGTTGCCATGCTATGATAGTGATAAACAAGACATCAGCCATGTGAGGTGAGGAGTTATGTGTGTGTGTGTGTGTGTGTGTGTGTGTGTGTGTGTGTGTGTGTGTGTGTGTGTGGGTGTGTGTGTGTGTGTGGATGGAGTCGGGGGCATGTGGGATCATACACATGTTAATGATGCTGCTGGCTTAATAATGCAAAAAAATGTCAGGAAACTTTTTACAAGCGCAACAAAAGGCCAAGAGGGGAACACACACACACACAAACACACACACACACACACACACACTCTGTACCCTTGGCTCATGTCAGCTGTGTTCTGTATGTAAATGCGCTGACTTTGGCCCCCTTACATCAGGACCTGATGTATGCAAACCAGCTCTGGTCTCTAATCCACTTTTGATTGGACGGAGGGAGCGGGGTCTACTGTACACCATGGTGTTCATAAGTCTGCTTGATTGAGAGATCAAGGTGGGACATCGGACAAGAAGAGGACAGTACTACACTAACCAGAGGGATGAAATGACATGCACACAGATGACTGAGAGGGAGAGAGGGAAATCTAGATGAATGAGGATTAAACCTGCTGCTGCTGCTGGTCATTCTGTTTGACTGAGAGAGAAAAAAAGGTTATCATCTCAAGTCAAACTGGACGCCTGTGTGTGTCTGTTCTGAGCCTTTATAGACAAGCAGAGCTTTAAGATTCATCTTGGATCTCAGATTGTTTTATCTGAATTATTTTTAAGGTCCTAAAAAGTTACATTACGATTATTTTGACAGATATTACAACTGATCACATTTTTAATTTTCACTGAAAAAAAAAAAAAAAAATATTAAAATGCTGATGATTTGACACTTGTTGAGGTCTGTATCTCTGCAGCAGAACTTCATCATAATGCTGTTTGTCACAAATTTTACCTTAATAAAAAATTGCAGCTTCTGTGATTTGGACATTGCACTTGGCTACATGGTTTTGATAATATTTTGATTCACTGTTCAGCCTGAGTCCTGAGGAGGTTAAAGTCTCCAGAATTTTGCTACTAAAAGGAAGGATTTTAGAAAAGTTAGAAAAACATAATTTTGTTCATCAGAAATCTGTTTTTATTTTTTTCTCATATCTTATAAATCATCTTGAGACCCCTCAAATTCAGATCTCTCTGATTCTAGCTTCTTAAATGTGAATATTTTCTGGTTTCTGAGGATGTTGTCTTGGGCTTTGAGAAACACTGATCAACATTTTTCACCCTTTCTCTGACATTTTATGGACCAAATAGCTAATCAATTAATCCAGAAAATGATTGACAGATTAATTGATAATGAAAATATTTGTTAATGGAAAGACTTGAATAGGTACAAACAGGTTCAACATAAGTTGGACCTATTTTTCAAGTGACATGATTGTGACAGGAGTATTTAATCAACAAAATAATTGATGGATCAATCCACAATAAAAAAAAATAATCGATTGTGACAGCTGGACTTACACAGAAGTGCTGAGAATAGAGAGTTGTATTTTGTTTGTGTTTTGTTGTCAGGATGGCTGTGCACCACAGGGCTGGGTGATACTTCACTGTTATGTTTTTACTGGCTTTCAGCAAAATCATATCATGATGGTGATATGATCTCTGTTATTATTGTTGTACAGATTTCTATTGTCTAATTTGAAGATTTGGAGTCAGTTGTAATTGAAAATCAACAACATGATTGTTGAAGTTTTTGTCTTACACATCTGGAGTTCTGTGTGATGCAGCGCTGGTTTAAACTGCTCTGAACTCCTGGGGCTAGAATAATGTGCCAAGCCCCTGTTTACCATCCTTTTCCTCTTTGTACAGCTTTTTCATGTTTTTGTGATATAGTGCCCATATTACTATACAAATCTTCTATGAAATGATCATATACCAGTGAGACTGGAGTTCAGTTAACCACTTTGCCCAGTTGGTCCGGCTTTGGTCTCTCGTCTAACACTTAACAGTGGCACACACTTCACTGTTTTTTCTATTTGATCATTTTAGATTTTTCATACATATGCTGATAAAATGCCTTGTCACCTAGCCCACATGCACTGGTTGACTTGTGAGGATTTTTTGAATATAATCTTTTGCATTTTGAAGGAAATCCTTTAACTCAAGGTGCTTCAAGCAACAAGTGTATATGTATGTGTGTAGCCAGTGTTGGCTCTGTGTTTTAAGAACCAGAAAGTTTGATCCACGGCTGAACAGTTCCTTAAAATTTTTTATCAAAATCGCAGTATGGCCAAGTGCAATTTTCATCACTTGTCAAAGGCAAAAGTGTGTTTTAAAGAAGCATTAAATACAAATTAAATACTGTCATGCTGCAGAGATGTCGTGGCTTATACATGCAGACATAAGAAAACATATTTGTTTGGCACAGATTGTTGCAATAATCACACCATAATCATTTTAATATGTTTCTCAATGAAAATGAGAATAATTATATAAAAGTTATGATTCCCTCTAATATTGCAATATTAGTCAAAATATCAGTTTTCCTGCACTTCCTGGAGCTTACTGGTCAAAAGCCCAGGAGAAAAAGCAGGTAAATTAACCTTGAATTATGTCTTTTTTATTATAGATATCACAGTATCTCAACCCTTAAGTTCTGTCCAAGTTTCTAACTGTGCTTTCATGTTTTTCAGCTGAAAAAAAGTCTTGTCAGTTTAATCTATCCAGAGGTTTTGGGTTTTACTACATTACACATCAGTATAATCACATTCCACGGGAAGAAATTCAGTTTATAGTTTGTATGATTAAAAAAACAATAAAGCTTATAGTAAATTGTTACAAGAAGAGCTTCAGTTTAAGAAGACACAAATGTGAAGAGGAGTGAAAGATTAAATTGAATGTAAAAGCATGCGTGTGAGAAGAGGTGAAGATTAAAGATGAGTCACTTTAACTTTTCACAGTCCGCTCTCTCTGTGTTTGTCTTCACGTCGGCCACTGGCCACACAGAAAAATGATGTATGTAATAATGTGACACACTCCTCCAACACTCGCTACATTAATCGCACACTTTGTGGCGATCTGTGTAATTGTACAGATTTGACTGTGTCTCTCCTCCTCTCTCTGTCTCTCCTCCTCCCTCCCTCATCTGTAATAGCTGTGATTTAATTTAGCTATTTAACCTGTAATTCCAGCAATATTTATTGAGGAGCGAGGGGGAGAAAATTGGGCCATTAGCCGCCCCAGATGAATACACTGAGATGAAAATGAACGCCGCTAACTGCCAGTTGACCTTCGCACCGATTTCTAGCCGTTCCCTCTCTTCCCTTTTTTATTAGCCGCAGCCACAGTAATTATGGCAAATTGAATCATAGTGAAAACTGGAATCAGTAATGAGAGTTTTATACTGTGTGAAAGTGAACCAGGAAGGAGGAATGCAGACGAGAGGAGACCTAAAGCAAACGCTAATGAAGGATGGAGGGATGAGAGACAGAGAGATGCATGGAAGCCAGTGTGTTTGTCTCTGCGTAAAGTTTCTCCTCCATATGGCCGCTGCTGGAGGACACACACACACACACACACACACAAACACACACACCAATCATGCACTGCAGTATTTACAATATCACATTCTTACACACTATGACTACATGTTATCACATTATCTTCTCATCAGTGACACAACTTCAACTGTCAAATGTGTGTGTGTGTGTGTGTGTGTGTCCATAAAATTATCAACCTCTTTTAAGAAATATGAAAAAAAAACAACTTTTATTCAACACGGCAGCACACATTTTCCTTTTCTCTCAGACTCGTCCAAACAGGTTGTGCTGCCAGAGTGTGTAAGTGAGTTTGTGTGTGTGTGTGTGTGTGTGTGTCTGTGTGTGAACGTGAGCCAAACAAAACACAGGCATAGGGCCAGACCGCACTTCAACTGATAGAGAGAGAAAGGCTAGAAAGCACTGGAGACAGACAGAGACAGAGACATACAGAGAGCTGCATGGTTGTGAATGAGTCTCCCACTGACACACTGTTCACTCACTTCTTCTCTTTGTCAGCATGTTTGATTTTTTTTTCACTTTTTGTCTTCTGTCCCTGATGATTTCTGTCTGATTTGTGGGACATTTCTTCCATGGCTGACAAGCCAGACCTTGTGAGCACATGTGTATGTGTTTGTGTGTGTGTGTGTGTGTGTGTGTGTGTGGCGGGGGGGGGTTAATCAGTCATCTCAAACAAATCATTTCTTACAATTTCATAATGAAAGTGGGCCAATTATATCCATTTTGAAGTTGGAAAAATTTCTGTACATTAGGGCTATTTTCAAGTCAATTAATTTGTTGATTAATTTTTATTTTCTACAATTATTTATTATTTTAAAAGTCTTGATTAATCGCTTAATAGTTGTTTTGTCTATAAAATGTCAGAAAATGGTCCTGAAATATCTTGCTTTGTCCACAAACCACTTTTATGTCATAGGAAAATATTCACAATAAAGAACTTGGAATCTTTTTTTCTTAAACCAGTTAATTGATTATCAAAACAGTTGTTGATTAATGTAATTACTGATTAATTATTGATTGATATTTTTTTAATTGTTGCAGCTCTACTGTAAATTTTTCTATTCCCAATAGTTCTATTAGAATGAAATGCTATGAAAGAATTAGTATGCCACATGCCACACATGTTTAAAACTGAAAGACAAATTAAAATAAATGAACATGAGTAGAGGGATATTAAATGCTTAAAAATGGTTTGTCAGCAGTAATTGCTGAAGCCACAGGCTAAACCCTGGACACAATATTAGATTTCCTTGTGCTCATTCAGTAGCAAGCATTTTAACTACTGTCAGTGAAAACACTAAACATGGATTCTTTTTTCTAAAAAAAATTTCTCCAAAGTCTCACCAGTGTGAAATCTGTATCTTTATCCTCAAAGGAGAAACAAACAAACCTGTTTTATAATTTCATTTAACATTTTTGGCAAAATCTTAAAATGAAATATTCAAATTTGAAATATTAAAGCAGTGATGGCTTCTCATAACTTTAACATAGCTGATATGCATTGCGTTGTTACTGCTTTGTTTCTTTTTTTTATCTACTGTGTTCTTGTTTGTCTCTAAATCCTGAAAAACAACTTGTTTTTGTTCTTTTGTATCATGTCTTTCCACCTAACGATGCACAGTTAAACATTTAATTCCACATATTTGCAACATCAGATGAGCATAACCTTGAATGTAAAGTCTGACTGGCATTTGTGTTACTAATTACACCTGTGCTTCATCTGATGTGACAAGTCAAAATGGCTGCTATAAAAGAAAGATCTATACAGCACCTTGCAAGACACAATAACAATTAGTTAGTCGGTCAAAAGAAAATTAGTTGATAATCAATTAATTGTTTCAGTCATTTTTCAGGCAAAAGGATTGAGGATCTGGTTTCTTTGGGTTTTGGGTTTTGGACAAAAGACACAATCTGAAGACATTACTGTGGGCTCTGGGAAATTATGATGAGCATTTATCCCTTTTTTTTTTTTTTACATTTTATGAACTAAACGATTAACTGATTAATCATTAAAATAACCAGCAGATTAATCAGTAATAAAAATAATCATCAGTTGCAGCTCTAATAATAAAAAAAGAGACAAATCAGTTCCACACATGTTGCTTTTGGCTAAGCGTGTCGAGTAAAGAGGGGATTTTGACAATTCAGAGCAGGTCTCAACAGGACACAACAAGTTTTACTGCTAGGTAGTTAGCAACTTGACAGATGGACTTGGACTTTGGCAAGACAGCTGACATAAAACTATTGATGTCACGGTCAGTAATAGAACTTATGGAAAGCAAAGCACAGGAGTTTTATATGGCGAAAATAAATTCAATTTGTTTCCAGTAGGGCTGCATCTTACCATTTTCACTGTTGATTAATCTGTTATTCATTTTCTTGATTAAGTGATTAGTTATTTCACCCATAAAATGTTGGGAATCAGTGTTTTCCAAAACCCAAGATGATATCCTCAAATGTCTTGCTTTGTCCATAACCAAACATATTCAGTTTGCTGTCATGAAGCAGTATTTTCACCTCTAAGAAGCTGAAATCAGAAATTATTTTCTTAAAAAGTTACTCAAAATGATTAATTGGCAATCAGAATAGCTGGTGATTAATTTGATAATTAATTAATAATCGATTAATTGTTGTAGCTCTAGTTTCCAGTCATTAGAAGAACAAATCTGTTGAGTATTAATATTTCTAAAGACAGAAAGCTGCATGTCAGGAAGAGAAAGTGAACTCATATAACCTCACACACACACACACACACACAAAGTCCATCCTTACTGTAAAGACACATACAGTAGGTCATAATTCAAACTGTGTGCGTGTGTGTGTGTGTGTGTGTGTGTGTTTAAGACAGAAACATAGAGAGAGGAGAGAGAGAATGGAATAAAGTATCTGTGCAGATGTCGAGGATGGAGTGTGTTTTCTTATTCAGCCCCATGCACACACAAGCACTCTCTCTCTCTCTCTTTCTCTCTCTCTCTCTCTCTCTCTATCACACACACACACACACACACACACACACACACACACACACACACACACACACACACACACACACACACACACAGTCCATAAAACATGCTCTCTGCATTCGACCAAATCAAGTGATGAGCAGCTCCCTCTCTGTCTCTGTTTTTTCATATGGAAATAGGAAATAATGGGGTGATTAAATAGAGTCGTATATTAAAGTACAGCTGACATTAGAATTAGCATAATGTGCTCTCGCCTCGGGCTGCATACTTTATTTGCCATCTGCGTTGGACTCCCTTCCCCCGGGAGGCCGCACGCACACACACACACACACACACACACACACATACACACACACACACACACACTCCCCCCAAACAAAACCCACGACCCACTCCTTCCACTGCGGCCTGAGAGAAATGGCATTGCGCTGCAGACACACACTCTTCCCCTTATATCCACTCACACATACACACACACACATGCACAGACACACACACACCCCTCTGCTCTTAATTGTTGGGCAGAAATGAACATCGGCTGCCCTGCCGATGACTTCTGTCGGCAGACAAGAAGTTCAGCTGAGAGACGGAGGGAGGATCCTCTCTCTCTACAGTTTTTACTCATGGATCAACGGGCTGAACGAACAGAGAGGAGGGGCGTGGTGTGTGTGTGTGTGTGTGTGTGTGTGTGGAAGGGGGATGTTTCTTTTTTGGAGTGTTCAGGGTTCTTGTTCTTCATGTTCTTAGGATTCAGCAGTAAAACAAGTTTGTGTGTGTGTGTCTGTGCGTGTGTGTGTGTGTGACAGAGAGAGAGACAGAGAGAGAGGAAAAAGGTGCAGACAAAAGCTGAGGCATGGGGAGCTCTTATTTTCATTGTACGTGTGTGTGTGTGCATGTGTGTGTGTGAATGTGCTGTCCACTATAATTAAGTCAAAAGGCTTTACAGGACTGTGGAGGTGAACAGCTGTTCCGCCTCTTGCCTCTCCTCCTTAACACACACACACACACACACACACCCACACACACACACAGGAGGAAGCGAAGGAGAGAGGAGAAGAGACTAGGTGTTTGAGTTTCATGTCAGATTATTAAATTACTGAACATTATTAGAAGAATATTTAAATACAAAACAAAATATTATTTATACATGATTATATACCTCATAGATAACTGATTGGTCTTTTCACATGTATTTAAACTGATTATTTTAGAGCAAACATTATTGGAAGGTGTTTTAAAATATAAAAATGTGTGATTTAAATGTACTACACACATCTTTATTAATATTCACTTTATTCATTTTGTTATGAATTGTGGCATCATGCATGCATTTAATTTCAGTTAATTTTTCAGGACTTTTATTTACAGACAGGGAAGGTGGACATTTAGATGAAATGAAATTAAAGAGAATTTGCTCCCCATGTTTTCTGGCAAACAACATCTATAAATATGAAACACAATATGAAACACAGTATGCAGGAGACACTTCTGTATGTGTGTCTGTGTGTGTGTGTGTATGTGTGTGTGTGTGTGCATGTGGCTGAAACAATTACAGCAGCATATGTTTCCACTAGTATCTGAAATGAGTGTACTAGGTCAAGACAACAAGCTTTCATTTAATAAATGCGAGAGCAAGAACAAGAACACTATTACCATTATCTGTGCGTGTGTGTGTATGTATAGGGGGGTGTCTGGGTATGTTGTGTGCATGCATGTGTCTTACATAAAAGCACTTACATTAATTAGTTGTTAAATGAACAGAACAGAGTGTGGATTTCTTTTTCAAAATCATATTGATTTGTTTTGGAAAATCATATTTGGATTTTTAAGGTTTCTGTTGTTTTCTATGATTCCACCTCATTTACTACAAATGATTGCCAGTCTTAACATGAGCTCATGTTTTGTGTGTATGATTGCAAAGTCAATATTAAAGGTCTTTTGCTGTCTAGGAAATGGTTAAACAGGTTTCTGACTTTTAAAAGGGTGATAAAGGGATTATTCTGTTTTTATGGAGTATTGAAGCCTGTGATGTGTTTATTCAGACCAGCTCATAACACAGATACAGCTGCTTTTTTAATGCTAATGAGTTTAAAAATATCATATATGCAATCGACATTGCATATAAACTACTTTGCTCTCCCTCCATGCTATATGTGTGTATTGGAGGCCATTTTTCTTTATACACTCATTTATTTTTCTTGCTCTCGTCTGATTTTTTTTTCTTTATTTTACTCCCTGAAAGAGCTGAGACCTTTATTTGCTGGTGTGTGATTAGTCTTCCTTAAATAACTCTTGAAGTTGTACATCCTTCATCTTCACCAATATGAGTTTGGCATGTCTAACTTGGCAAACATTACAGACTCTCTGCTTGGAGGGCTTCCCGGCTTTTTAAAATCATTCACTCTGCAAGCACATGCAAGCGTGCACACTTGCATACATCTAGCATCATGCTTACTGTACATGTAAGCCCAGATGCAGACACAAACACCCACAGTCATGCTGTAATAATTCAGCTGTTTGTGGTGGAGAGACATTCACTCTGCACCAAGTGAGAGATTAAACTACACTCAAAACATGGATTCAGTGTGACTGTGAAAATGAACTTGTCAAAAATGTGATAAGTATGTAGCATTTATGTGACAACATGATGAGTCAAGGCCTTTCCAGCTACTGCGATTATTACGCAGAATAAAAAGCAAACACACTTATTGTATCTCACTGCTTTTCTGCCAAGTTTATGAGCATACGAGCAGTTATTTAAAAAATTATATTGTTAATGACAATCTGTGAATTGTGAATGAAGCAAATTTTACTTTTATCTAATAATGTCTTTAAAAAGGAAGGAGAGTTTTATGTTGAACTTCCTTGTTATTTCAGATATCTTGTGCATGTCTGACTGGAGTTATAAGATTGTCCTATACATGAGTTGGCTCTCAGATGAAATATTTATTGTATTTCTGTCTCTGTGTGTTGCAGGTGGCAGGGATGAACCTTCCAGCTATATATGTACCACATGTAAGCAGCCCTTCCCCAGTGCCTGGTTCCTGCTGCAGCATGCCCAGAACACGCACGGCATTCGCATATACCTGGAGTCCAACCCTTCCAGCACAGCCCTCACCCCACGCATCACTATGCCTCCACCCATGGGCAACGACTCCATCCCGCAGTCTCCCCTCACCAACTTTCTCGGGGACAACAACCCCTTCCACCTCCTGAGGATGACAGGCCCCCTGCTCCGGGAGCCTCCCCCAGGCTTCATGGAGAACCGCCTCCCCAACACGCCTCCATTCGTCAGCCCACCTCCCCGCCACCACCTGGACCCCCATCGGCTGGAACGCCTTAGTGCAGAGGAAATGGGCCTCATCTCCCAGCACCCCAGTGCCTTTGAGAGGGTGATGCGGCTAACGCCCATGGCCATGGAGTCCCAGTCCATGGACTTCTCCAGGCGGTTACGTGAGTTGGCAGGGAACACCAATAGCACCACACCACCGTTGTCACCAAGCAGGGCCAACCCTATGCACCGACTACTAAACCCCAACCCCTTCCAGCCTGGGCCAAAATCACCCTTTCTGAGCACCCCTCCCTTACCTCCAATGCCCCCAAATAGCACCACCCCTCCCCAGACACAGAACAAGATCAAGTCCTGTGAGTTCTGCGGTAAGACCTTCAAGTTCCAGAGCAACCTGGTGGTGCATCGGCGCAGCCATACTGGAGAAAAACCATACAAGTGCCAGCTGTGTGACCACGCCTGCTCTCAGGCAAGTAAGCTGAAGCGCCACATGAAGACCCACATGCACAAGGCTGGATCCCTGACAGGGCGATCAGATGATGGACTGTCCACCACAAGTTCCCCAGAGCCAGGCACCAGCGATGTCACAGGTGAGGGCATGAAGAATCGTGATGGGGACTTCCAGGGGGAAGGCAATGAGGAGGAAGAAGAGGAGGAGGAAGAAGAAGAACTTGAGAATGAGAGTCGACCAGAATCCAACTTCAGCATAGAATCTGAGTTCTATCGGAACAGGGAGAATGGCTCTAAACCGCCCTCAGAGGAGAAGTCATCATTCGCCCTTGAGAAGATGGTGGAAGGTGGAGGGCTCAACTCTATACAGCAGTACAATAATTTGATAGTTGACAATCGGAAAAGGATGCCCTTCTCCAAGAGATGCTCGGATGGCCAGCGAGACACAGGGGATGAGGACTCAGTGGCTGGGGAGATAGACCACCACCAGCAGGAAGAGAGGACAACCATTAATGGCCGGAACTGTGGCTCCGGTGACTCTTTCTCAGGCCTGTTTCCCCGTAAGCCCACCCCCATCACCAGCCCCAGCCTGTCCAATTCCTCGAATAAGAGGATCAAGATTGAGAAGGACTTAGACATTCCCCCAGCACCCCACATCCCCTCTGAGAATGTCTACTCTCAGTGGCTGGTGGGTTATGCTGCCTCACGCCACTTCATCAAAGACCCTTTCCTAGGCTTCACTGACTCCAGACAATCGCCCTTCGCCACCTCCTCTGAGCACTCGTCTGAGAATGGCAGTCTGCGGTTCTCAACGCCTCCGGGTGACCTGCTGGACGGCGGCCTGTCGGGCCGCAGCGGCACCGCAAGTGGAGGCAGCACACCTCATCTAGGTGGAGGGCCCGGTCCTGGCCGACCCAGTTCCAAGGACAGCAGGAGGTGCGACACTTGCGAATTCTGTGGCAAGGTGTTCAAGAACTGTAGCAACCTGACGGTGCACCGGCGCAGCCACACTGGCGAGAGGCCCTACAAGTGTGAGCTGTGCAACTATGCCTGCGCCCAGAGCTCCAAGCTCACACGCCACATGAAGACACATGGCCAGCTTGGTAAGGAGGTCTACCGCTGTGACATTTGCCAAATGCCCTTCAGCGTGTACAGCACTCTAGAGAAACATATGAAAAAGTGGCATGGAGAACATTTGATGACCAATGAGGTCAAAATTGAACAAGCAGAGAGAACCTAAAGCAGGTTCTTTGTTTCCATACTCTGCGCCACACTTTGACTTAAAAAATATACAAAATGGGGTAGCTGGATACTCTTTTTCTGAAATATTAATTTTGGGTTAATTTTGTGTTTTTAAGAAACTGCCAACTGAGAAAAAAAAGTGAAAACAGAGATCCTAACACCAATTGAAGCTGTCTAAACTGCCTCATTTGGGGTTCCTTTTTAAACAATCAGTCAGTTGAGTTATAACATATGTGGAGCCTTTAACTGTGCAATAATTTCTGTATTTATTGGATTTTGTATTTTGGCATGTGCAGGTACATTTTTATTTAGGCATTTTTAAAAAAAATGTTTTATTTTGTTTTTGCGTTAGTCTGTTTTTTAAAAACCCACATGATATCCTGAGAGTTTTGTAGAAACACAAAGGTCCATTTTAAATAATCTTTTTTGGCCGCTGCTTGTAGGAAATTGTATATTAAGCTAAATGTGTGATTTCTTGAAGAGAAGCTGAATTCAATCTTCAATTTGAAAGTGGCGTTAACTGAGAATGCTATAATTATTTTGTGTGATGACGATACGCGGACAACAATCCTTTGGCATTGTAGCATGAACTGACTCTAAAACATGTCAATATAATTGGATATGTAGCACTGAGTGTCATATTTGACAGTAAATCTAAAATCAAAGAGGATCCCAAGGTTTATAAACCCTGCCTCCTCCTGAGAACACCATTACCAGCCAGAAGAAACAGATCTAGATAAGGCAGCTGCTGACTGGTACATAGTACCAAGCCCCAACAACGCTACGACAACCATCCCTCATTCTTCTGCTCTCTACCCCCTCACACCCCTCCAATTACTACCATCTTATCTGCATTCACACAACCATGTATTCTATTTTGCATGAAGCCATATGACCTAGGCTATATTATTTATTAGGAGTAAACTGAGCATGAAGTCATGCAGATGAGTATGCATAGAGATAGACAGAAGAACAAGAGAGTGAAAACAGGGACATCTCAGGGTGAGCTATACTACTTTTTTATTTACCCATTCATTCCTCCAGAAGCCATTTCATCATATGTTGAAAGAATTAGGGATAGTTGTATCCACTACAGCATCCCCTGCTTCCCTGTTCCCCTACCAGGCTAATGTCCAAGCTTTATCCTCATTTCAAAGTTATTATACTCCTTTATATTGAAGTCACTGCTTCTAATTAGTTTAGAGAGGGTTAAATGTATGTGCATACATGGCAAATGCCACTACTTTAACTAGATTTCTGCAGAAAATGTAATTCTCAGAGTTTATGCTCGAAATTTATAAAAATCAACATCCCTATGCATTTTTGTGCTAAAATATCTTACAATTTGTTTAAAAAGTGGTTCAGTGCATTTTGACTTTTATTGTTATAGTATAATAGTTATAATCTGATTAATTAAGTCACCTCTCCAGGAATAGGAATCCTTCAAGGTTTCACTGTTAGTTGTGGGACAGTTCTGTGTAGAAGAGGAAAAAGATATCAGTGTGTGCTAAAAAATAGTAATACTAATAGTAGGACAAGCAGCATCAGTTCGCATCATGCCCCTTTGTATTTGAGAAATATCATAACCTGAGGTTTCAGTCAGGCCCCATCCACCTTCATTAGAGGCACTTTTTTATTTTGAAATCAGATCTGATTTGAATGCTGTCAGTGTATAAATTAAGAGCTCTTAACAACAGACCCGCACTTTATGATTTTTCCATCCGACACACACACAGAGCTGGACAGAAAAGGTACTGAAGGGTCTAGAGCTTGGGATCTCCTGATGCTGAAGTGCCCAGGGTTGTTAGGAAAGGCTTTCCCAAAGCTGGCACTATAAAATGAAAAAAAAAATATTATTATTTATTTGGGACAGTTTTTGTACTGCCATTCAATTTGACATGAGTGTGCCTTGAATAATGATCTTCCTATTTATTGTCTCAGACAAATGCAACACTTTTTATGAAGCATCAATTGAACAAGAAAAACAATTTAAATTGTGTTAACTTTAATGTGTAATTTGACATTTCAACAGAATTATTTAAATTAACACAAATGAAACAATGCTGAGTTTAGGTTTAGGAGTACCCAGCACAATATCAATGTGTCTGTGTGTGTATATATGTATGCATATGTACATATAAAGGCACAAACCTATATATAGATATATATCAAATTTCTCACTCATAAGGACAAGAGTCTGTCCCTCAACAGAAAATTCCAGGAGTGGACAAAAGCCACACAAAATGTCAAGGAAGAGACTCAACTAAAATCAGGAAATGCAGAAACTAAAAAAGAATTTAGTGCACTCTGTCTTAAAATAAGTTTACAGTATTGAAACAAGTACAAGGGTAAAATAATATTTGTGTGTATGTGTGTTTTAAACAAATGAGTATTTTTTTTTTCCAGGTTTGCTTCTAAAGTTTCTCTGAATGCCGTAGTGGCGATGTGTATATTGTTTCTTTTCTTTTTCTTTCTTTCTTTTTTTTTTTTTTTTTGGTGACGGGGTTTTAGTATATATATAAATATATATGAATATATATTACATTTTTCTTGTTTACTGTAAAAGTATACCAGTATTTGTAATATTGGAGAATGCCTGGGCATTTTACAAAAATAGAAAAAAGTTTGTTTTTTATTTTTTATTTTGCAGTCGAATTTAAATTGTGGGTCTCTTAAACTGTTTTTGTCACTGTAACTGTAAAAGTCTTCAGTTTTAGTAACTTTTATTCTGCCTTGGGTGTAATGAAATAAAAAATAAACAAATTAAAAAATGACTGAGCTGTAACAAACTTGGATTTGGTGGTGGGGTGGCTGTTGGGGTGGGGGTGGGTAGGTGGGTGCTCCATTAACAGATGGAGGTTTTCTCCCTTCGAAACAACAGAACAATGGTTCTGCTTTTCAGGAACAAACACACTGAGAATCCTGACCTGTATCTATTTTTCTTCTTCTGGAATGGATTATTCTTCATGAATGGTTTGAAATACATGTGTAGGCACTTGCTGTCTTTCCTAAGGAGCTTGTCTTTTTTAACTTGTAGGCTATGTGCATCCTTTTGTGAATAGGGTACTGTGAGTACCTCGGGACGTCTTGCAGGGGGAGGGTGACTTCATTCCAGTGACGAGACACAACTCACAGGCTGCCACGGTGTATTCTTCCTCTCATGGGCGAGGAGCAAATAACCTGATGAATTTGTACTGTTGTAATGAATCACATTGTACAGAAGGTTGTTCCACGGCCTTTTAGTGACAAATCACAAGTCAATGTTTTGTTTACCGCTCCATTGGTTGTACATAGTTTTCTATGACTACGCTGTTTTCATTTTGTTTTTTTCTGATTTGTTTGTGATTTCTAACTGGCACTGGCAGTGACTTCCTGTGTCTGGGACTGGGGGGTGGGGTGGGTGGGTGTGGATTATTCTGTTTGACCTTTGTGACCTCCATGTCAGTTTTCAGGCACATGCCTCCCCCGTTGATATTTCTCGGCATGAGAACAGAGCACAAATACAAGCTGTTACAATTCTTCATCCTCTGCCTGTTTGTCTCATTTTGTTCTTTTGAGCTGCTCACACAGAAAGGGACCATGCAAACACACAAAACTCAAACATTACTCATGCAATCTTCAATTTTGCTTAAGCTTTTTGGCATAATTTAGTCCTATATTAACTACAAACACATTTGCTGGTGCTGACACTGACCACAAACCCACCTGAACTGCTGCCAGTCAAAGAAGAAAACAACTTGACTGCCCTTCACTACTGTTAATGCTTTTTATGGTTGGTGCTCAGATAAAACCCTGAAAGCTACTGCATCTCCCATCAGCAGCACCTTTAAAGTAAAGCTGCATTTTATTATTCTCTTATAACAGCAGCCACTTGCTGGCAAATTCTTCTGTCCTGTTTTGATTGGCTGTCCCACCAGGTCTCTTCAGTCCAAACCAGATCAATGACACATTCCACACTGACCGCTCGCTTTAGATTTACAAAATAACAATAAGAATAATAAGCGGCACTGGGATGAACTTGAGAAAATGTACTATTTGATATGTACTAATGTTCAATAATGCAGACGGGAGGGGCTGGGAGCAGAGATGTGATGCTGTTTGTGATGTCACTTTATTTAAATACATGAACTGACTCTTATAGGCTGCAGCTTGTGTTCTTTATGATGTCACTGAGGTGTGGCCCATGGACGCCATTGGCTGGTAACAGTAAACATGACATTCGGACATTCAGACTGTCTACTTCTCCTTTTTTCTTTTAAAAAGTACACCACAAAGTTATGGTGCATTAGAAACACAAACAAACCTCATAAATGCACACCACAATTTACTGTTATTCTATATGGACTACACTGCATTCTGTGCATGGTCTAGTCATTAGCACAATACTTATACTGTACTGTACTATACTATACTATACTATACTATACTATACTATACTATACCATAAAATAATATGATATGTTTAAAACGCCCTGCGATGAACTGGTGACCTTTCCAGGGTGAACCCCGCCTCCCGCCCAATGTCAGCTGGGATAGGCTCCAGCAGCCCGCGACCCTTACGGAATAAGTGGTTACAGAAAATGAATGAATGAATGATATGTTTAAAACTTATTCAATATAAGACAACAGTATATTTAACTCCCTCTAAGTGTTCATTACATATTTTTAACCAAATTTAACCATGTAGAGTATACCTCAGCACACCAAAAGCAAGTGTCATCACTAACACAATACTTTTATTTAAACTATAAATATATTTGAATTTTCATATGAGCATCTATAATTTAAACTGAAACCTTCAGTGAAAACATTTCTAATGCTTTGGTTCATTTATCCGTTCATTTTGACCATGATGATGCATGTTCTGAAGTATGTGTATGCATATATTATATGTAGCCTACATATGAATTCCTTTGTGATCATTTATGAGATACTTATGACCAGTAAACTTCATAATAACCACCTTTATTGTAGATTAATTTACAGGATATTTTTTTTTACATTTATTGTATGTATATTTTGATTTCTTTTGAGCTTCTATAATTAAGTAATGATTATTCACTGTTTATTTATCAGTCAATACTGACAGTATATTTTAAACCTTTCAGGTGTTTATAATTCAATGTGAAGCTCTCTGTAAAAACGTGTAACCCTCCAGTTTATTCAGCTCATTTAAAATCACAGTGAACACAGTTACCATCTTCTGTCTTGTCGGTGGAGCTGACTGACATCTCTTGTCAAAAAGAAAACCCCACTTCAGACATGCCCCTGCTACTTGTTAAAGTGTTGAACCTCACCATCAATCAGCAGGGCTCAATATTTTTCAGTGACCACAATGAATGAGGTTATGATATAAATCACATTCAAAAGACACAGAGTAAGTCTTTGGTCGCCTGACATCTGGCTTTTCTGTTCAAATAGATAATCTGGAGAGTTCATTTGCAAAAACAGATAAAATGAATAAACCAGCACTTGATTGCTATTATACTAAGTTCACAGTAAAAAACATGAATTATGAAAATCTAAAGAAATTGACGCATTTTGTGAAAACAAATACCAGCATGACTGATACTTCCTGAACAAAAAATGTGATTTAGATAAATAAAAAATTGAGAAAACAAATAAAAACGTTTTTTATATGTGAACCCTTCATTTACTGTTTTTATATCACAAAGATCTGCACCCGTTTACAATGAAAATACAAAATTCTACATTGATAGCGGCAGGGTCTCTTTGCATCATTTAATTTTACTGTCTTCTTAAAAGCAGAGCAAACAAGGAGGCAAATCAGTGCCCTATAATACAATCACTAACTCCGACATCACCTGCTTCAACATTTCACATTTTTCTCTCTTTTTTTGATTTGAGTTCATCTTTCCATTTCAGCAGCAGAAGAGGAAAAAAAAAAGAAATCCAGACCCACAATTAGTCCAGGAAGGCAGGAGCGCGGAGTCGGACGGACCGGGGCGAGTTGTGATTTGGCTTGAGTTTCAAGGCAAATGGGTAATTAAGGCTTTTCCCTGGCCGGCCTGCACTTTGAAGTCCCCTACAGGGGGGATTATCCCAGCCAAGAGAAAGAAAGTGAGAGCGAAGTAATGAGACCCAATAAGAGGGGGGAGGACTGAGAAAGCTCGGAGTGAAGCTCACTGGAAAAAGAGATTTCAAAATTATTAGATTTCAAAAGTAATTCATTTTAAAATAGCTGAAATGACGAATCATGGACAGGTTTGTATCACAGTTAAAAATACAGGCCAAAACAAATCCCAGAGATGTGAAATTATTACTTGATTGATAGAAAATTAACCAGGAAGTAATATGATGATTTATTCATCTCTAAAGTCATTTTTTCAATCATAAATTTCCTGATTCCTGATTACAGTTTTTCTTCATTATCCAAAATAATAAACTGAATGTCTTTGGGTTTGACAAAAATGAGACAGACATTTTTTGACATTTTTGTAGACCAAACAGTTCCTCAAGCTTAGAGCCACACTGATACTCTCAACCCATAGTGGCCTATCACAACTAGATTTATATCTCAGTTGGTATTGGCATATATGTCGTGTTGTATGAGCCTATAACAAAGGATAGCTTTAAAGACAGCATTTTATGTATATTTAATTCTTTTTTCATAATTTAGGCTTAATATATAGTTAGTTCCATTTGTGTTTTTTTTTTTTTTTTGTATTTATAGTTTTTGATAATGAAAAGATACCAGTGAAAAAGCTATTTCAGCATGTTAACCACATCTGAGGGATCATTGCAAAAACATATATGTTACCTATATATTGTGTTTACATGTATATTCAATACTCTGTATATTATATTTTGCAGAAATAATCTTGGTCGATATCTCAATATTAAAATTTTTTGAATTCATAACTGGCATCAGCACCGAATATCCAGTGTCTGCCAGGATATACTGAAGATATTAATCAGCAAATGAATGGATAATAAATTAAAAAAATGAATGGATTAGTTTATATTGTTTTGGGTCCCAGTGTTGAGTATTATGTTATCATAAAAGTTGATTGGCGATGACAGAGTTGAATTTTAATTAAAGATGCGTCTTTGTTCATTTGAGTCACGGAGTCAGTCCACAGTGCTGCGATGGAGCTGCATTGTGACAGGACGAGGACGTCCTCCTCTCTGCCACCACGTCCTCATTATTAGCCCTGCAACTTGCTTTTATTTCCACCACCTTAAAGTGTGTGTGTGGGTTGGATTAAGTCAGACAGACACCTCTGGTTATTCAGAGGTATGGAATTATTTCAAGACCCTGACTGGCTGTCAGCACTCGCTGCGCCTCCTCCCCTCCTCATTAAAAAAAGAAGCAACTTCAAATGACTTAAGCCGCTGGTCGTCAGCGCCAAAGCCACACTGTTGACAGGTACAGTAGGGTCTTAAGCCTTCAAGATCAACGCTGCTATTCTCCCTGACAAAATCCCCCCGCAGGGCTCCTCCCCGACTCGATGGCAGAGGAATGAAGGAGGTAGGTGGGTGGGTGGTGGGGGGGGGGTTGTAGGACCCGGGGTCAGGCGAGGAGGTGTCACAGTGTCAGGAGTGCCTGAAGCAGAGGGATAGAAATGCTCGGGCCTGAGGTTTCACAGCCAATCGGGGAGGGGTCCCTAGATGTGGCTGGTAATTATTAACATTATCATTCAGCAGCCTTGTCCCTGTCCAATTGATTGGCATGCCTGTTTCATGGCTCTTTCCAAAAAACGCAGCTATCACGCTCCTTGGTCTCTGCCTCACTTCCACTGTCAATTTCCCCCAGCAAATGAATCCTCATCACACTTTTACTGGGCTCAGTTTGATCCCTGAGAGCAGCGCTGCACACAAATAAGAGGAAGAGTCGGCACTGCCTCCTCTTCACATCCCAAATAAAGGAAAACAAGGTAACTGATTGTTAGCTAAATGCTCCATACATGCAGTGACTTGACTCGTGTCTTTGTTTCCTTTGGATCTTCATATTGTTCCACCACAAAGCTGCTGTCTCTGAAATAAATACATCTGGGTGACAAAGCAGAAGCCATCGATTTATTTCAACTCACAATCGCAGCCACTTAGACAATTACACACATGTAGTTTGTTATTATCTGAATGAATCAAAGCTTTCATATGTGGGAGAAAACAAGCTGAACAAAAAAGAGAAAGCTGATTTCTGCTCTGCAACAAACTTGAGATTGTGGCATTTTATGTGTTTTATTCCTTTTTTTTAACACCAGTAGAGTGACGAGCATGGTGAGTTCTTTAAAAGCAGACAGAGAGAAAGAGAAAGAGGAAGATAGAGGGAAGTAGTGTGTTAGCGATGGAAGTACTGAAGGCGCCGTATAAGAGGTGCGTGACGTCTTTTTGATATTCAGATTCGCCTGCCTACACACGGCATTATGACACATTTGGATGATCGCATTGTAGGATTAACGGGCCTGCCTTGTCATTTTCAACAACAATGCCACGATTTAGGGATGCTATTTCTCACATGGCGCTCCGCATTAACGCCCGGCCCAAAGATTTACATAAATCTTTGTCTTAAGATGAAAGCGGAGTGGGGCTTGAGACAATGAAGTTAAGCTTTGGAAATAGGAGAGAGAAGGGAGGAAGGAGAGCCGTCACGTTAGTGGAGAAGGGGATGAAGCGATGGAGGGAGGGAGAAAAGTTTGAGGATAAATCAACCAGTAGTCATGCTGATTTGAAGAAACACTGTGCCCCCTCCCATTCTCACTGGCATCCATATGGTAGAAATAATGTTAAAAAGGAGTGAATAGGGTAGGAGGAGGGAAATTTGCATTTCTGTGTCTAAGAGGAGTTGTGGTGCTGGTGGTGGTGGTGGTGTTGGGGAGTGTTAGACAAATGGAGGTGAAGGTGATAAATGCATATGTGATTTAGTGTTGCATGGCTGAATGAAAGGCTTCTTCATCGTAGAAACACTGGCTTTCTAACCCTCCTCCTCCTCTCCCTCTCTGTCCTCTAATCTCGTGGCCTGCAGCAGTCGTTGGTAAAGTGCCCCAGATTGTTGTGCCTCCCCCTTCGCCTTGATTGGATTCATCCTAGCTGATTGGGAATCTGCTTACATTAAAGCCAGCAAGAGAAAAGATAGCATCAGATAGATCTGACCACTGAAGACCATTTTTCTGCTTTGAAATAGAGAGGAGGTTACAGGGGAAAACAGAGATTATAGGCCAGGAGAGAGCATGAGGGAGAGGTGAAGCATGAGTGACACTATCAGCAGCATAATCAGTCCGCTCCAGCCTTGTCTCATAGCCTTTATTTCACACACTGGCCATAATTCTAGAGATAAAACCTTCTAGCAAAGAGCAAACCACAATGTCATAGGTCCTGCTGTGATCAGATCAAATGGACCAGAGAATCTGAAAATAATTGAATAACAATAATGATTACACAATTATCATTAGTCAGAAAAATATTACACTTTGTAGGTCACCACAACCTTTGGGTCACCTGATTATGTTTCCTGTCGTACTTTTGATACTTTTGTAGATGATACTTAATTTTGAATGAAGGACTCTCTCCCCCTCTCTCTTTAACCACTTATTCTCAGCATGGAATTGTTGTGGCCCTCCTCCACCCCATTCTCCTTCAATTCTTGTAATCCAGAGCCCAGGTTGAGCTCATGAGAGTCCAGTCCTCATCTAATCCAGATCTTCAGCCATCCCTTCACCACCACAAGTGTCTAGACTCCATCAGGTTTCCTTACTAATCATGGCTTCTCTACCCCTTTTATATATGATGTCCACTCTGCTCTCAGTGCCAAACACCACCACCACCTGAAAACCACCTGAAACAAGAACACGAAGTCTAGCAGATTCATTAGACATGTCCAAACATGCTTGAGCCAGAGGATGGTATTTTTTATTTTCTTCTGTGTCATGTTGCTGGAAGTTAGAGCAGGGCGGTATGACCCAAAATTCATATCACAGTATAAAAACTGTGTAAAACTTATAATGTAAGTGTTTCTGAATGGGTTTTGTAGTCCCTTAGCAAAACTAAATTGATTTAAAAAACAACAACACAACAACAACAACAACAACAAAAGCAAAGATATAATGTAATTTTTTGAGCATTTATTGTGCAGAAGAACAACAGAAGTAAGGATAGTGCCTCAGAAGAAGAAGAATGTGAGTATTTTTTCCATCACAGCATGTCAGTGATCAGTGTTTTAGTGACTCTCTGTAGATCAGTGAATAGTGTTTTATTTATGGCGGCCCGCCACATTAAAAACATCTGCACCACGACATGATTTTCTATTTTTGGAGCTGCGTACCTTTTTCGGTCGTTTTTTGGTCCTAGAAGGTAACTCTTTATTTGCACAACTCTCACGAGATTTGTTTCCGTTATTTCTACTAAAATAATTAAACTCGCGCGATCTTTCGCGGGTCTAGGGTTCCCTTCTAGACACAACCCTCTCTGTTTCTCTGTCAAACTACAGACAGCAGACTGTCTGTAAACAGCACGATGTTACACTCTGCAGTGTTTCACACAAAGACTTTATTTGTGTGGACACCCAGGTTTGGTTTGTTGTTGTTTGTTTGTTTTTATTTTTTAATCAGTCCGAGAGGACGACAGTATCAGTGATTGATTAGTGATCAGTCTGCCCTCCTCTCCTCCCTCACCTGTTCACTCTGCTGTGAGAAGGTCTCAAAGTTTCTCTCAGAGAAACACAGACTCTCTTGTTTTACATATAGGCCTCTTTATACTGTTGTTTAATTTTATATGTGCATTTGGTTGGTGTCGATGTCATTAACCATCACGTTAGTTTCGACTGTTGTAATAAACTTTGTCATTAACAACAGTCTCCTCCACATGCAGCTTCTCTGCAGTTGGTCTGTGTGTTTCCTGATCAGCTAAACCAGCGCCGGAAAGACTAGAAAAGCTGCGCCAGTTAAAATAGAAGTGTCCCGTCAAAATTTAAAATCTCTTAAAAATGTATTGGTTATAGGTCCGGATCCGTATAGGACGGTGTCTGGGTCCGGACTCAACACATTACTCCACACATCTTGCAGATGACATTTTTCTGCTCAACATCCGACTTTTTAAACCCGAACCACGTTGAAATCTGGGCTCATTTGGACTGAGAGAGTCACTGAAACTGACCATTAGGGAGGGTGAGCGGCATGGAGGAGGTGTCGTTAATGTGTCCGTTTGTGGGGCATATATGGTGTTGGGGGACCATGGCTCTCGTCCCTCTGGGTGAATGGCCTACATTTGTTTGACCCCTCCATCCAAACATCCTACATATATAGTATACATAAACTACATCATTTGATACGGATGGTTTTAAAGAAAGCTCATATAGACACTAATGGGTACACGACAACCCGGGAATGAGAATGTGGTGTTTGGCCAAATACCTGGTTCACAGGAAAATGCAAAAAGATGCACTTTGCATCACTGTATGTAGACACCATTCTCATTCCCAAGTAATCAAATACAGATAGTTGTCATGACCCTTGTACCCTTCCACATGGTAGTCCACATAAAGTCCACATATGGAGGAGGTGGGATGGATGGATTTATCAAATAAAACACAGGACTTTCAGCCTGGAGACCAGGTTTCATGTTCACTGTTATTAAAAGTTGTAAGACACATAAAATAAGTTAGATTTGTCACATGACTTTTGTCCTGCGGCTTGCTTCACTAATGTCATGTGACACATGTAACATAATGCTTTTTTGAAACCTAATCTAACATAAGTAGTTTTGTTACCTAAGCCTAACCTAATCTAACCAAACTGTGACTGTTTTCACTGTGTTGTTAAAAGACTTCCTGGTAGCCTGGTACACATGCTAGAGTGTGCCTTGTTCATCAGTATGAGGTGATGAGGGGCGTGACAAAGTGTGTTTGTGCATAACCACAGGGTGGTGCAACCTGACAGACAACACCAAAAAAGTTTAATATAGGGACACATGTTTAGCTCACACCTGACACTTGTCCATTTGTTAATTTTTCTTCACTGAACAACACTGTGGTCCTAACATGGTCACCCCACAGTATGACCTACCCACAGCTGCTCACGCTCCCAAATACCTTCAAAATGAGTGCCTGTGGAGTGGTGTATCAATCAGCTGCAGCAGCTGCACGGATGGCCTTATCACACAAGTCTTTTCTCTCTTAATTTACAGTAATTAACTGGTAGCAGTTTCTTACTGTATTTTAGAACTACAGTGTATTACTTGAAATCAATATACAGTGTGCCCGCCTTCCTGTAGGCCCATCACCTGCGGAAGGGTTCAGAAGGGGCCGATGCTATGTGGTTTGGGTGGCAGTCGTGGGCGGGGGCCCCGACGACCGAATCCCAGGCCATGGAATCTCACAGTGGGGACATGGAATGTCACCTCGCTGGGGGGGAAGGAGCCTGAGCTAGTGTGGGAGGTTGAGTGGTAGAGATAGTCGGGCTCACCTCCATGCACAGTCGGGGCTCTGGAGCCCAACTCCTTGAGAGAGGCTGGACTGTTTTCTACTCTGGAGTTGCCCACGGTGAGAGGCGGCGGGCTGGTGTGGGCTTGCTTATAGGCCCCCAGGTCAGCCACCATGTGTTGGAGTTTTCCACGGTGAGCGAGAGGGTCGTTGCCCTGCGCCTTTGGGTCGGGGATAGGTGCCTCAATGTTATTTCGGCCTATGGGCCGAACGGCAGTGCAACCCGGCTTTCTTGGAGACCTTGGGAGGGGTGCTGGAAAGTGCTCCGACTGGGGACTCGGTCGTTCTGCTGGGGGACTTCAACGCTCACATGGGTGGCGACAGTGTTACCTGGAGGGGTGTGATTGGGAGGAACAGTGCCCCCGATCTGAACCCGAGTGGTGTTCTATTATTGGACTTCTGTGCTAGTCACAGTTTGTCCATAATGAACACCATGTTCAATTATAAGGGTGTCCACCAGTGCACGTGGCACGGGGACGCCCTAGGTTGGAGGTCAGACTTGGCAGGCCCAAACGTATTGTGAGGGTCTGTTGGGAACATCTGGTGGAACCATCTGTCAGAGGGGTCTTCAACTCTTCCCTCTGTGAAAGCTTTGACCAGATCCTGAGGGAAGCTGGAGACATCGAGTCCGAATGGACCATGTTCTCTGCCTCCATTGTTGACACGGCCATTAGGAGCTGTGGCCGTAAGGTCTCCGGTGCCTGTCGCTGCGGCAATCCCCGAACCCGGTGGTGGACACCGGAGGTAAGGGAAGCTGTCAGGCAGAAGAAGGAGTCTTATCGAGCTTGGTTAGCTCGTGGGACTCCTGAGGCAGCCGACGGGTACCGGCAGGCCAAGCACGCTGTGGCCCGGGCGGTTGCGGAAGCAAAAACTCGGGTATGGGAAAAGTTCGGGGAGGCCATGGAGGAGGACTACCAGTCGGCAAACTGGCAAACCATCCGGCGCCTCAGAAGGGGGAAGAAGTACCCTGCCAACACTGTTTACAGTGGTGGTGGGGAGCTGTTGTCTTCGACTGGGGTTATTGTCGGATGGTGGAAGGAATACTTCGAAGATCTCCTCAATCCCACTGACACGCCTTCTGTAGAGGAAGCAGAGGCTGGGGACCCAGAGGTTGACTCATTCATCACCCAAGCTGAAGTCACTGAGGTAGTTCGGAAGCTCAACACATGAGATCCACCCTGAGTACATCAAGTCTTTGGATGTTTGTAGGGCTGTCTTGGTTGACAGGCCTCTGCAACGTCACATGGCAGTTGGGGACAGTGCCTCTGGACTGACAGACCGGGGTGGTGGTCCCTCTATTTAAGAAGGGGGACTGGAGGGTGTGCTCCAACTACAGGGGGATCACACTCCTCAGCCTCCCTGGTAAAGTCTATTCCAGGTTACTGGAGAGGAGAATTCGGCCGATAGTCAAACCTTGGATCCAGGAGGAACAATGCGGTTTTCGTCCTAGGCGTGGAACACCGGACCAGCTCTATACTCTCCGCAGGGTGTTTGAAAGTTCATGGGAGTTTGCCCAACCAGTCCACATGTGTTTTGTGGACTTGGAGAAGGCATTCGACCATGGCATTCTGTGTGAAGTGCTTCGGGAGTATGGAGTTCGGGGCCCTCTGCTAAGGGCTGTACGGTCTCTGTATGACCGGAGCAGGAGCCTGGTTCGCATTGCCGGCAGTAAGTCAGACCTGTTCCCGGTGCATGTTGGACTCCGGCAGGCCTGCCCTTTGTCATCGGTTCTGTTCATTATTTTTATGGACAGAATTTCTAGGCACAGCCAGGTGCTTGAGGGAGTCCGGTTCGGGGACCACAGGATTTCATCTCTGCTTTTTGTGGATGATGTTGTCCTGTTGGCTCCTTTGAACCAGGACCTTCAGCTTGTACTGGGGCGGTTTGCAGCCGAGTGCGAAGTGGCTGGGATGAGAATCAGCACCTCCAAGTCCGAGGCCATGATTCTTGACTGGAAAAAGGTGGCTTGCTCCCTCTGGGTCGGAGGAGAGTTCCTGCCTCAAGTGGAGGAGTTCAAGTATCTTGGGGTCTTGTTCACGAGTGAGGGGAGGATGGAGTTCAAGATTGAAAGACGGACTGGTGTTGCGGCAGCAGTAATGCGGTCGGTGCGCCAGTCTGTCATGGGAAAGGAGCTGAGCCAAGAGGCGAAGCTCTCGATTTTCCGGTCAGTCTATGTTCCTACCCTCACCTATGGTCATGAACTTTGGGTCATGACCGAAAGAACAAGCTCTTGGATACAAGCGACTGAAATGAGTTTCCTCTGCAGGGTGGCGGGGCGCTCCCTTACAGATAGGGTGAGGAGCTCTGTCACCCTGTCACAGCTCCTCCACATCGAGAGGAGCCAGCTGAGGTGGCTCGGGCATCTATATCGGATGCCTCCTTGACGCCTCCCTGGGGAGGTGTTCCGGGCATGCCCCACTGGGAGGAGGCCCTTGGAAAGACCCAGGACACGCTGGAGTGACTATGTCACTCAGCTGGCCTGGGAACGCCTTGGGGTCCCTCCGGAAGACCTGGAGGAAGTGTCCAGGGAGAGGGAAGTCTGGGTGTCCCTGCTCAGACTGCTGCCCCCATGACCCAGCCCCGGATAAGCAGAAGACGATGGATGGATGGAATATACAGTTCTTTTCTGTAAATTTCCATCATAATACTGGTCATAGTTACTGTGTTTTTACAGTATGTATTTGATTCTACAGTAACATCCTGTGTTTAATGATAATCAGAGAATGTTATTAGAATACTACTACTAATTATGACACTTAAGGAGGAGAATAGAATGAAAAAATGTCACCAGAGCAACACACGTAAACACACTCGAACAAACTTTAACTTCTTGCCTCCCTGCTCATCACCCATCGAAGAAGAACATTCTTTATTGTCCATCCTTGGAGGACATTTTTTTCTCCCTTGTTAATTACTGTACACACAGAGGCTTGTATGAACATTTTGTGGGAGAGGTGGTAGAGTGACGGATGCTGCCCACAATCAGGCACGCCCAGCAGTTGGGGGTTCAGTGCCTTGCTCAAGGGCACATCGACAGTACCCCGGAGGTGAACTGGCGCCTCTCCAGCTACCAGCCAACTCCATACTTTTCGTTCCAAGCTGGACTTGAACCAGCTACCCTCAAGTCCCCAAATCAAGTTCTTATGGACTGATTTGCTGTTGCCACATAACAGTTAATGTAATACAAATGGGTAAGAAATTAGAACCAACCTTTTTGTCTTCTGTCTGGAGTGTCCATCATTTAAAAATCAATACCAGTGTATTAAGACTTGGGGAAAGAAAGACACGAGCGTTGTGTCACAGACACTTTAAGCTGTCATCTGGAACCAGAAATACATATTGTAACTTTGAGATCTGTGTTTTTTTCCACTGTGGGACCTCCCAGACTCTTACTCCCAGAGAATGGTACTATTTTCTGGTAGGGAAGGTGATGAAGAGTGACCAGGTTGTGTCATTTTCCACATATAAATTAATTGATTTCTCTTATTATAGTAGCCAAAAACACCTTCTGCAACATTACTGTTGTTTGTTGTTGTTATTGTTGTGTGGGGTAAAGTGTGGAACGTGTCTTTTACTTTGAAAGCCCATAGAGAAATGTTGTGGATCACAATAGAATAAAAGTGATTACTTACGTTACTTACAGTGGTTGCCTTATCAATGCAGCAGATGTACCAAAAGGCTGAGCAGGTTGTAGTGAGACCATGTCTTTGTGGTGACACAGACTGTCTGGATGGTGGATCACCTCCAAATCGGTTAATTTTTAAATTTTCCCACATTTTTTCTTCACCTGCCCAAGATGCTCAGCTGTTTATGATGTCATTGTCCTAGTGTGCATTAATCACGGTTTTACTTCCAGATTGCATTGCAGTTTACAGTATGATCGATACTGTTACTGTTACGTTTACGTTAAAACATTTTATCAAATATTGTTGTTATGTCCTGCACAGTGACCATATTAGCTTGTTTTAAAATATGATTGAATGCAGCTCTGCACTTCTCTTTGTTTTTACTGTTCTGTAACAGAATCTATGGTGTTTATATGTAGTACAAGCAGAGCAAGCCCACACCACCAACATCACACACACACACAGACACACACACACACACACACCTACTGATGTCAACAACTGCCATCCTTCCTTTCTTCTTTCACACCTGTCTATCTCTCTCAGATTGATTCTTTTTATCATTCTGCATTTCTTCTCCTCTGTCCGCTAATCTCTCACTCATATCCATCCATCCTGTCTCCGCCTCACTACAGGAAAGAGAGAGACATCTTCTTTCCCCCTCTGGTACCCCCACACTTACTCATGCACCCTGGCCCCCCCACCCCCACCCACCACCTCCAGCCTTTCTGTGGTAATAAAATAAACTAATGGAGTTGGAGTGACGTCCCACCTTGAACCAGCGGGGAGGTTATTTACATCAGGAGGGGGTGGGGGTGTTGGGGGTGGAGGAGCGACAGCAGTGATTGGCTGCCTCCATCACTCAGCCATGATGGGCCGAGGAGCCTCATCAGATAACAAAGACAGAGATACAGAGGAAGCTGAGGAAAAGTGGAGGGCAATGATGGTTTCTCTTGTCCATTCTTATGTTCACTTCTCCTCAAATCCTTTCCTCTCATCTCTTCTTATCATATTTTCTCTCCTCTCCTCTTCTTCACCTTCCCCTTCTCTTGTCTTCTTTTCTCCTTTAATTCTGTCACCTAATGTCTCTGTATGTTTTTCTTTCATTTTCTCTGATCTCTTCATGCCCAGCATAACTCCTTTCCTAATTTTTATTGCCTCTCCTCTCTCCTCTCCTCTCCTCTCCTCTCCTCTCCTCTCCTCTCCTCTCCTCTCCTCTCCTCTCCTCTCCTCTCCTCTCCAAACAGAGATGATTGCTTTTGGGTGACTTGTTCTTCCTCCAGTAATTAAGACAAAGTAGCTCCTCGCCTCCACCAGGAGGGGTTTACTCTTGTTACTTCTCTGAACATTTGCCTTCCATCCAGGAACTAATTTCACTTTACTTCACCAGAACACCAGCAGTAGTCTACATTTTCATTTCAAAATACAAAAGAAATATTCGTGACATTTTTAACATTTATACTCACCCTGATTTGCCCTGGCCGGATCTAATCACAAACTTTGGTATGGTGCTTTAGACCAGAGAAAGGCGTGTGTGCCAACACACGGACAAGTCTCGGGGCAGGTTCACAGCAGCCTTGTTTAGTCTGGTTGAACCTCCTTGGTGCGGTTCATTCTTGTTAATGTGAACACTGTGGTCTCAGATTGCTGTCAAGTGAACAGTGGAATGGTTCACTTTGGACTGGCAGTGGACAAACCTGGACTCATGACTAAGGGGCTGTGTCCACCAAAGCATTTTTTTTTTTTGCCTGTGGCCAACATATATTTTTTGTTTCCAGTGGTAGTGTATTTATGCTCTACTACAAATGCCTACAGAGTGACGAGGAGCTGAGCATCTAGCCAGTGCTGAGTGCTGAGTGTTTGGCATTTTTTCCAAATAGTGGTACTCACATTTCTGGTCAACCTCGGCATGTCAGCCTAGCATGACAGGGATTTAAATATCCATTACAACAGGCCTACCTGCGTAGAAGGCATGTCTTTTAACAGAAAATGAGAGCTTAGCCTGAATTAAGCAGCTGCAAAATAGTGCATAAACAGTTAGATATTCTGCACCCATTGCTTACAATTTAAAATCTTTTGTTATGAAGCAGCAAAATCAAGAATTGTGCTTTCAACTGAGATTGAACAACCTGAAACAGCCAGAGAGAAACTAAACTTCTAACCACATTCCCAGAGATGTTTCCTCAGCCACAAAATCTCATGAAGCCACATAGTCTGTCCTCTCTCCCTACATGTTTCAGCCTTCCCTTCATCCAGGAGCAGTAGTAGAACTAGTCTACCTTATGCCAATGTTTTCACATTCAGTTTTTGTTGAAAACTCAAACTAGTGCTATGTGCTTTTGTTGCTGCTTGTGGCTTCAGTTGGGAAAAACACTTTGGTGGACATAGGGCCTAAGTGATGAATGTGTGTACTATTAAATTATTTAGTACTTGCTGTCTTATGAGACGTTCATGCAGTATGTGCGGTAAAGTCTGCTGATATGAACTCAAGATCAACACCAAACCAACACCTGATGATACTCCATGATGAACCATATCCAGGTGGAAATTGGGATGTTTGGTGTCTCTTTACCTGCTGACTGTATGACCAATAATCCAATGACATTTTTCCTCTGTAACTGCAAACTGGACCAATTGGAATATGGAAACAATGTATCATCCACCCTCTCCATCACATACTGGACAGACAGTGGAGCTCTTCCTCCAACAAACTTATACAGCTTCACTGTCACAAGGACGGATACAGGAAATCTTTCCTCCCCCTGCTTTTGCATTTTTGATATTTTTCTACAGTGTTGTGGTACACCACTTGTATTCTCTATTTGGTGTGGTGTATTCTTGTGTATTCTTTAAATTTTAGCACTGCTTATTTGTGCATATATTTTCCATATTTTATTTTTTGATTTATTTTTCTCCTCTGGTATTTACATGTATACTGTCCGTGTACTGTCAAATCCACGTACTGTCTGATTGACTTGCTGCTGTAACACAAGATTTTCCCTTTTTTGGGTTCAATAAAGTACTATCTATCTTCTATCTAAAGTACTATCTTCTTCTATAGCTGGTCCAATGGGTTCCAGGTGGAAAAATTAATCAAACAAAATGTGTGCGATCTATGTCTTATTGGATCTAAATGTTACACTTTACTCCTATTTACAGATATGAATGTTCACATGAAAGCAAATGGTACAAGTCAGCTCAGTAAACACACACACACACACACACACACACACACACACACACACACACACACACACACACACTCACAGACATAATTTTTTCCTTGCAGGCTGCCATGTTTATTTGTGAACTGATAAGACAATATGAAAGGCTGTACAAAGGCCTTAGCCTGCCAGCTGGACACATACAATATGCACACACACACGCACACACACACACACACACACACACACACACACACACACACACACACACACACAATACATGCTACTGTCTACTCAATTCCCTTCTTTAGTGCCAGCCAAACCCCTGTGGCAAAACACCCCCCAACACACACACACACACACACACACACACAGAGGCGAACACAGACATGTATCACAGGGATGCTATGTGTACATGTGTGTATGTATTCATTTATGTTTATGATAAATACATTATTCCAGCCTTGATTGGTGCTACAGAACATGTTTGTATACATTACAGACACACAGGCAGCAACACAGACAGGCAGACAGACAGACAGCATCATAATGGACAGGTTTTTAAACTGATCACACTGCACTCTATTTTACACTCACTGTGATTAATAGGACAAGTGGCTGTCTTTCTTTAAGCTCAAAACACATGGTCCCGCTTTTTTCCCACTTTAGGCACGTTTATACTGCCTTTGCATACAAAAACACATGTATGTCTACATACTTCCAGGTGGCCTGTATGTTGGCAAAGGGAAAGTGCAGGCATCAAATTCAGAATGAGTGTATCTTCACAAAAACAATAAAGTTAATCAGTTGTAACAATAAATATATTGTCTTTACACCATATTCATTTGAACATAGGACAAATGCAATCATTACATTCTGGTTTTATACACAACGTCCCAACTTTTTTTGGGATTGGACTTGGTATGCTGCACCCTCGATTGGCCAGTAACAGAGCTTTAGACTTTGGACATTATGAGAGAGCTCATTTGTGCTCAGTGTGTAAAAAAAAAGAAAAAAAGAAACATTAAAAAACACTTGTTAGTCTACTGAAAGTGGTTGACATAAAGCCTGCAGCACTTTGCTCCTTAAAACCTGCACTGATTGACCTAATGAGGGCGCTCTGATTAAATGTCAATGTTAACGCAAATGTGATCTCAGGCTGCTGCTTAGATTTGGACCAAACCAGGACTGATGGTATATTTCGGTGCAGAGCTCTGATGACGTTTCAAACATTCTGCTGATTGGCCTAGCAGGGGGTGTCTTAATTAAAGGTCAAAATTTCAAACCTTGAAAGGCCAGAAATGCTCTGCCACGGGTCCGATTTGGAGAAACTTAAAATGATTTTGCATCTTGATTGGGAAATAAACTGCAGATATGGGTGCTTCCAAAGGATACACATTTTAATAAAATCATTCATTTGATTTCACTTTATTATTTACTATTACAATTTACTATTTTTTTCTGAAACGTGGCAAGATGTTGGTTGCTTCACATGAATAACAAAACATGACATTAACAAAAACAACAAAACAAGTATAGATATATATTACATCAGACTTTATGAATAAATGGCTGCAGTGTAATCAATTTAATTGCTCTGTTTTACATTCAGTGCACAGTCTACCCAAAATCTGATTTAATAGTTTGACAGACTGAGGATTTTTTAACCCCTTCAGTTGAGCCTGTGGGACTCTAAATCTTCTGTGTGATGGCAAAAGCTGATATTCCTCAAATAGGCTATAATATGAGAGGAGTCTGATGTAATATTACCCACCAGAGAAAACATTTCTTTTACTATATGCAGTTTGAAAACATCACTTAAGCCTTTGACCCACAATCAATGAGCAAATAACTGAAGAGAGAGACAACAGGGCCATTCCATACTGCAGAATATATATGCATAGACACAGATGACTAAATATTTATCATAAGATACCTGTTCAATCTATGTGTTACGGACAGTAACTGGTCAAAGGTAAGAGTTCACTGGAAAACCAGAAGTTCTTGTGTCTGCTTTGGATTAATGATGAAAGAATTCCCTTAAAATCATTTTCACACCACTGAGATCAGCACGGACATGCTGACACTGGGCAAGAGGTGGGCGAGAGGTATCTCTGTCTGTTTGCAATAGAGCAATATCCTCAATTTCAAGGATGCTGAGGCCTCTTGAAAATCTGGACAGCAGCTCGCAAAGCTTAGATGTTGTCTGCTTTGATATTTATTGACCTCAAGTTTGAGATGAGCATAGATGGAAGCGTAGCTCTGTCACAGTGTCTCCAGGGAATACGACCCACAGTCATGCATGAGCCATGATCCAGTGCAGTTCACTGAGCTACTGAGTATCTTCAGTCAAGATTTCTCTGCTGTATACAAGAACAGGTCTCTGACATGCAGGCTCATGTTGAACCAGTTGGGTTTTTGGTGCACTTGCAACCACAGTAACTCCATTTGTGCACAACACAACACAAAACATCAAACAGACAGAAACAGAAACAGATGGACATGGTGTTCAGGGTAAAAGATGTCCAAAGGAAAGTCGTTTAATATTAGTCATTGTCCATTTGTTTAGTTATTTTGACAAAGCAATTCAACATCCCATTTACAAGTGTATAATTTCAGAATTTACACTGAGGTACCTACTCTAGAACTGTTCTTTTTAAATTTGTCCAAATGCCAGTAACAGCCACAGTAACTTTGTGTCTCTGCAGGAACACAGCAGTGAGTTGACCTACAAGAAAAAGAGGTTATTCCCCTGGAGAGATAAGAGAACCTGTGGATTATACAACCTGTTTATAATCCACTTCACCTGCTTGTCCACACACACACACACACACAGACAGCAGAGAGAGATTTAAAGTACCACTATCACTGGGTAATCCCTAACAGCCGGTACACACTGCATCTCAATGGGCTGAGAGTGCAGGTGGTGCCTCTAACATGTACATACATGCAGATAGATATGGATAGAAATCATGAGAAGTATGTATGGCTCTTGTATGTATTGGAATACAGAATACATCAAGTGCACTTAACACACACATGTAAACATCAAATTCAAGCTGTTTTATCATATGAACTCATGACATCTGTGGACATTGACACAGTAGAACACAATAGATTGTCAGTGTCAGATGCATTTTCTCCTTTTGGAAATACTGTTTGGTTTAGGCAAAGGACAGCACCTGGGAAGAGCATGCAAGAGGAAGGATGCAAAGAAGAACCCTGAAGAAATCTTCCATCACTTGTCTTTGTTTAATGATTTCAGTGTCAGCCCTTATGGACAGAAATTCTTGAATCTTGGCCCTGACAATGAACCACACGACAGAGCTTATATTTCCAAACCAACAATAGGTTCCTTTTCTAAATAACAAACCCAGAGTTTTCTGCCAGCTGAACTAACAAAGAACCACATGTGGAAAAATGTTGTGACCCAAACAGTAGAGGGACAAGGAAACACAGGTTGAAACATTGAGTTTGTTTTCTCCCAAAAAGATTTAACAAAGCAAATAACTGAAGGCTGTAAAATAAGACTGACAAGACATTAACTAACAGAATGAGACATGGGACAATATTTATCCTGGCTAATCAGACCAATACACACACGCCAGGGCCTAAAACTTTTTTTTTTTTTTGGGGGGGGGGGGGGGGGGGGGCATTTTATGCTTTTATTGACAGGACAGCTGAAGACATGACACAGGGAATGGGGAGAGAGAGTGGGGGAATGACTCGTAGCAAAGGGCCGCGGTAAGGAGTTGAACCCACAGCTGCTGCAGAGGACTCACAGCCTCTCACATGGGGCACATGCTCTACCAACTGAGCTATCCAAGTGCCCCTAAAACTTAACACAAAGAGAACCTGGACCCCCACATGCTGTCAGAACTCTTGGTATGGTCCATGATTAAATCCAGGCTCCACCCTCATCCCCAAATTTTGTCAGACCAGGAAAAGAACTCAGCAGCAGGTAACTGAACAGCAAAGAGAAATTAATTAATAGAACTTAAACCACCTAGTAAGATGACAAAACAATGTAAACTGTGTTAACTGTGCAATGTTAATGGTGTTAAAAAATCTAAACCAACAAACTCATGGGTTTGAGGTAATGTAAATGACTACAAATGAAAGTAACTGAACATGTGGTATAATGATGAGGGTGAGTGGGTGAATCCTTTTATTGTGCAACTGTGGGCACTTATTGACTCGCTGGAAGATTCTGTTGTTTAGGCACAGCCTACATACACTGCAAGATGGCTCAATCTTTGCCAACTGTCCAATGAGAACTAGACACATAAATAGCCTTTCTCCATGGATGCTGCACCTGCATCACAGAAACTTCAAAATAAAAGTACAGAACTAAATGTTACATAAACAGTAAAATAATTACCACAAACGCACAAAATTCTGTCACAAAAATTAGGATAATAATTGAATTAATAAGATCAAATTAGGGCAAAAACAACAGATAATTATTGTTGAATACCTAAAAATATCTCAACAAAAACTTTCTGATGCTGAAACCTTAATATAAACTTCTATCAGTTTTTAAGTGCACAGTCTTTGAAAACTCTTCTGCAAAGGTCCTGTGTGTAAGATTTTTGTGGATTTATTGGTGGCAGAGGTGGAATAGAATATTCAGTCAAGTATGTTTTCATCAGTCCATCATGATGCACTGCCATGTAAGAGGTGGAGAAGTCACATGACCTGAAAGGAGTGAGACTTCTATCACAATTTTAACAACTTGAGACTTGGTTGACTAACATGAGTTGACTGTGACATGGAATTAATCACTTGAGACTTGACTGCCAAGTTGACTTGAAACTTACAGCATGTTTTTAGCCTATCTAATAATGCATGGTCTCCTTTACTTATTTAGCTCATATAGAGCAATAAGTATTAAATTATTCATGACCAGTAAAATACTCCTTGTAGTAGCTCACTGACCGCCTTTAGACTGATTTAAACATGGAAATTTGCTTCAAGGATGACTGTGCTGTTGACAAGCCTCAAACGCTCCATGCAAACCAGCCTGCAACAAAGACAATACAGCTAATATCTCTCCGCCTATTAACACCTACCATTCTACAGTGCAAAAAAAACATTCTTGTTTTACATCAGAATTTCATATGGCTTGACTTGTGACTTGCTTGACTTATAGCAGGGACTTCACTTGCTTGATTCTCACCACAATGACTTGGGACTTGAGACTTGCACATGTCTGACTAACTAGGCTGATTAACTCTTGCCTTATTCTAAACCAAACACTGGCTCTAGTTATGGCTTTTCAAATTTTGTAGCCACTGTAGGTTCTCCTACATGCTTGGAAGGGGAGAGTAAGATGAGGTGTTTGCAATCTGCAAGGTCACTGCTGGATGCCATTAAATCCTACACACTGGACCTAAATGTAAATGTTACTTCCTTGCTCAAAAGTAACCACTGATATTTCATTACTAAGCTTTTTGTAGAAAATAGCTAAAAACACCAATCTTTCCCACCCGTTTTCCATTGGATATTTGCTATCAATTAATATTCAAGGCTGTTAACTTCATGTCCTGAAAACCTTAAAGGTATTGAATACAAAACAGAAAAAGAATAATATAAAAACTGCTACAAGTATACAAACAATACAAACACATTTTATATCTCCTTTGTAGCTCTTTTTCCTGATTGTCAATTGTTCATGTGTTTTTCATCTGCAGTGTCTCCGGAAGATGACGAGCGCCTTCTAATTAGTTGCTAATTTACAACCGAATGGATCTGCATCCAGGAGGTTAATGCTGCCTGATTCCAAAGGAAATAACTGGCCCGGCTCCAAACAGGAGAGCTGGCCGAGGCATTGCATCTTCCCTCCCCAAGGAGAAGAGGTAACATTAGTAATTACCTCCCGGACCACAGGGCCAGATATCTGTCCACCTTTTTATGAAGTCCACAAATTGAGGTCAGTCGGGGAGGGAGAAACGCTGCAAGGTGTGCACCGCTGGTTACAGAGAGTTTTATTGTTGAAAATGCAGATGCGCTGAGTAAATGTCCTCAATTAAAATATTGCATTTCAAGCTCTCCCCCTCTCTGTTTGTAATCTTGGATATATTTGTTATGTTGTGGTGAAACTGCAGCAATTATCTAGAGGAGGCCTGAGGGTTGGAGACGGGTGACAGGATCACCTGGCCTGATGGGAAAGCGGGCACATGAGAAATCCAGCTCCATGACTCCTATTGCTTCAAGGATGACTGTGCTGTTGACAAGCAAAGACAATACAGCTAATATCTCTCCGCCTATTAACATCTACCATTCTACAGTGCAAAAAAAACATTCTTGTTTTACATCAAAATACATAAAAAAAAAAAAAAAAAACACTCATACCCCCCTCATCAAAGCTGTAATCAATGGTTTAATCCTGAGGGCACTGAATGCATGGGGTTAAACCAAAATGACAGGCTTGTGTAAAACCAGGGAGGCCTTCCACACATAGTTCCACAGCGCTGCTTCAGAACTACTATCAGGCTACTAACAGCCTCTCACTGGCAACCAGCCAGGACCAAAGAACATGTTAACAGAGAACATGATGTTCAGTCAGGGATCTGCAGGTAACAGCAAGCACAATCTAAAGCTGCTGCCTTAACAGTGTGCAAAGGCTTCATGAAGAAGCTATAACAACTTCATAAGCTGATAGCTGATAAGTTCAACTCTCAGACATCTAGTGGTCATCAATTCCTGCATAAAGCTTTAAGAAGTATCTGAAAGGCCACCATTCTAAGATTCTTTTTGTGCTGCAAAATCAGTTCAGATTGATGGAATTTCTGTTCTCAGTAGAGTCATCTAATATTGTGCCTCAAGTTCTGTGAACTTTGACGTGGAGACATACACAGTTGACTCATTTGATGAAGCTGATCTTTGATGGAACAGACAGTTGGACAAATACATCAAGGAAGCTTCACAGCCTCACTGTGTTGCACCAGGCATACCTCATACATCTCTTGAATGTGTGAACACACTGTCCAGTAAGTTGAATTAGATCATTTGGAGAATTATTGTAACTGCTGGCCAGCAGGTTGAAGCTGCTGTAAAATCTGAACAAATCTATTAGTGATTGTCGTTTGCTGGGCCGATGGTGGTCGGTTTACCCAACCCTGTATCAGGCTTTATAAAGGCCCTGAAATTTCTGATATAATACAATTTACAGATGTCTATTCCAGTGAAAGAAGGTCAAGAACCTTGAGAACTTACCGGCAAAGGTCATCCAGAAACAGAATTAATTTATATGACAGGAACCTAAAGGAATCTTTGATCCAACTGCTTTTACATATTCAGGGGCAAATTCACAAAGAATGGATTTCAGCTACTGATAGCACCATGAACTCTGTCACTCATGTAATGCACCGTTATTTCAGTGTGTTCTCATCCCAACTCATCACATACAGATGATTTGTCACTACCAATCAGCACAAGGACCCCTTACTGGTTGAATTGGACATGGCCACAAAACCTTCTGAAGGTTGTTAAATGGTCACACCTTGGTTAGGTTTAGGCACAAAAACTACTTGGGTACATTTAGGATAAGACCATATTGAGGGTTGCAATAATTACGTTACGTTGCTTACATCACTGAAATAACTCAAAAGGCAAAAGTCACATGACAAATACACATTTCATTATGTACCATAGAAACATTTTGGTTTCAAATGAGGCACAAACCTTGGTCTCCAGGATGAGAGTCATGTCTTTATTGGAGCCATTCATCCACCCCACCTGAAATGTTTGCATGTAGGTCCTATACCTTTGCCAAATTATCTTAAATAAGTGAAAATTGATTGTAAGAAGACAAAAACAGTATTTAACAGTTAAAAATATTGTATGTAATTAAGTCAGTGTATAGAGTGGAGTCTGAATGAAGTCTGAATATGTGCTACAATCTGCTGATTATATTTGATAAGAAACCCCCCTTTCTTCTCAGCAGTGGTGCGTGTGGCAGAAACCTGTCCTTGTATGTACGTTACATATTTATACATATATCATTTAATGATAACATCTCTTCTTGCCTTTTATTGTCTGAGCAGTAAATTATCATTACATATTTTCCACTCTCCCTCTGCCTCTCTCCCGCTCCTTGCCTTCACTCGCAGATGAGTTGACCTTTAGGAAATCTGGGCCGCTGATCAGATTTAGCGCTTATTGCAATATTCCTGTGTAGTGAGATTAAAAGAAAAAGGGCAGTTTGGCGAATGCTTTGTGGTATTTGTACATACTGAATATGCTATCAGAGGGAAAGTTCCCTCAAGCCTCTCTCTCTTTTTCTCTCTCTCTCTGTCTCTCACTGACCCAGCCCTTCTCTCTCTCTCTCTCTCTCTCTCTTTTTCTCTCTCTCTCTCTCTCTCCCTCTCTCTGTGTGTGTGTGTATGTGCCACCAGGACTGGTTATAACCGCCACATTCCAGTCCAACAAGACCAGACAGTTTCCAGGTTGATTTAAGGGCAGCTTTCTTTACTGAAGGGGAAATAGTTTGAAGACAGCTCGGACCAATTTGCCAGAATCATGTCCTTTTTTTTTTTTTTTTTTTTTTTTTTTCATCTGTGTCTCATATATCTTATATAGAAGTCCAGAGATACCAGTCTTAACATTTAAACTTGAAAACTGAAAATCTAAATTTCATTTTCATGTTTGAAAATTCATAATTGCTGCCAAACAAAAATGAAAAGTCATAACTTTATTTACAGATTTACAGTGTACTTCAGGCGGCTATGGGTAAGGCAACTGACTGTAAAATAAAAATGAGTAGATAATGTCCAACTTAAACTTGAGACTTAAATCACAAAATGCACTTTAAAATTATGTACTGATTTGATTTTATTTCTAATGGAAATAAATCTGTATACTGTACTACTGTAACATCTGATTTGCTTAAATGCACTACACAAATCACACAGAAATCCACTGCATTGGCTTCTTAATATTGCACTGGTTCATTGTCTGATGGAACAAATGTTGTATGTTAACTGTATCAGGTCCTTAAAATAATAATCATTTTCTAAAAATACTTAGGATGTTTCTTAGAAATTTTCTGCTAAATAACTAAATAATTTGGTGCTAAGTCTGAGTAAAAACAGACCCAATAAATTAAATTAATTGTAAAACTCCACTTCATTTTGTCATATGCAAATATAAAATATGTTTTTGATTATATTTTATTTTAGTTTCTGTATGAGAGCGGTATGACCTTGAATAAGAATGAGCAGTTTAATTCAATGAGAACTAGAACTATGACTTATGGTTGGTATTATTTCATGTTTGGACAGCAAATCAAAGTCCTGCAGATCTCAAATCTTAAAGCACAGGAATCATTCTAGCAAACTGCCTCCAGCTCCAGACTCATATTCTCCTCCCTGGTGCACAGAGGGTTAAACTCTGGTGTCTGATATTGAAATCTGAGAAGGTCGCCCTGCAGTGGTCCAGCTTATCTGAGAGCTGTTCTATTCAAAAGAGGCCACAGAGATGAGAGAGGTCTGAGCAACCCAGATATTGGAAAAGAGGTTTACTCGCATCCACCATTAGTCTCTCTAATAAAATGCTTCCCCCCTTTCCTCCTCTTTCTATTAATATTCAGTGCGACCGGCCGGAGTCTTTTCCCTGACTCAGACCATCCCACTATGCACTAGGGCCTCTGATCTGTCTCTCATAATTAGACTGATAAATAGGTCTCCTCCTTCTCCTCTCATCTTTTTTCATCTTCTTCCTCTCTGCCTCTTCTTTTTATTCATTCTCTTCATGTATATTTTGCTTTCCATTCTTTCCTTATTCACTCATTTCTGAAGTGATGAGATCCTACTTGGGGTCATCAGCACAGTGCGGTTGGGACAGTTGTTGGTCTGTAGATGCATGTGGCTGGCTGGTGTTTGTGGCATCCTTCATTCACCAGGTTAATTCACACACTTTAGTTTAACAAAACAGGATTTGTTATGCACATTGTTGGAATTAACAGCCCTGCCAAGAGGTCTGACTTCAAATTCAAAGCATGTAATTTTTTTTTTTTTTTTTTTTTTAAATGCGTTTTGAAATGATGGATAAAAAAGACATTGTTATCTCTAGTTCTTTGAAAGACACCACACATGTGAGAGGGTCAGGTATTTGGTTGAGCAGATTTTGACCGGATGTCACTTCATCAAAATAATTAGGAAATTCTTTGGTGATGATGAACATCCACAGCACATTTCATGGTTACCTGGCTGATGGTCTTGACAAACATGTTGGATAGAGAAAGATAGCTGTAGTATCTATCAGAGGTGTAATGGCATACCATGTACAGTATGTCACAAAAGTGAGTACACCCCTCATGTTGGCTTAAAAAACAGATGCATGAGTGCTGCACGCATTGCTGCAGAGGTTGAAGAAGCGGGAGGTCAGCCTGTCAGTGCTCAGACCATATGCACACTGCATCAAGTCGGTCTGCATGGCCATTGTCCCAGAAGGAAGCCTCTTCTGAAGCTGGCTCACAAGAAAACCCACAAACAGTTAGCTGAAGACAAGCAGTCCAAGAGCATGAATTACTGGAACTATGTCCTGTGGTCTGATGAGACTAAGATAAACTTGTTTGGCTCAGATGGTGTCCAGCAGGTGTGGTGGCGCCCTGGTGAGGAGTACCAAATTAACTGTGTCTTGCCTACAGTCAAGCATGATGGTGGTAGCGTCATGGTCTGGGGCTGCATGAATGCTGCTGGCACTGGGGAGCTGCGGTTCATTGAGGGAAACATGAATTCCAACATGTCCTGTGACATTCTGAAGCAGAGGATGATCCCCTCCCTTCGGAAACTGGGCTGCATGGCAGTTTTCCAACATGATAATGACCCCAAACACACCTCCAAGATGACAAGTGCCTTGCTGAGGAAGCTGAAGGTGAAGGTGATGGACTGGCCAAGTATGTCACCAGACCTGAACCCAATTGAGCGGCTGTGGGGCATCTTCAAACAGAAGGTGGAGGAGCACAAGGTGTCTAACATCCACCAGCTCTGTGATGTCATCATGGAGGAGTGGAAGAGGATTCCAGTAACAACCTGTGCAGCTCTGGTGAATTCCATGCCCAAGAGGATTAAGGCAGTGTGAGAAAACAATGGTGCTCACACAAAGCATTGACACTTTGGGCACAATTTGGACATGTTCACTGTGAGGTGTACTTGCTTGTGTTGCCAGCTATGAAGACAATAATGGCTGTGTGTTGAGTTATTTTCAGAGGACAGTAAATCTATACTGCTATACAAGCTGTACACTGACTACTCTAAGTTATATCCAAGTTTCATTTCTATAGTATGAGAGGATATAATAAAATGGTTGCTGAAACGTGAGGGGTGTACTCACTTTTGTGACATACTGTATTTTGTTTAGTACAAGATGTTTGGATTGATACTCAGTTTTGTGTGGTTCAGTTTGCAGAATGAACCAAATAATTACAGTTCAGTTAGGTCTATGCCTTAGTGTATGTTGAGTTAGTCTTGAGTCACAAATTTGATGGCCTTCAAGTCAACTTCACAAAATCATAAAAGACTTGCAGCTTGACTTGGACTTTTAACACCAGTGACTCGTGACTTCACTTGGACTTGAATTTGAACCTTAGAGCTATTCATTCTTTGCAAATTGCCACTTAATTCTCCAGATCCACTTTGTTTGAACCAATCCACCAGCATCCAATCAAGTTGCAGGAGAGAATCATTGGGAACTAACATTATGTTTGTGAGCTCCTGTTGGACAAAATTATACCAAAGATAGCTTTGTTTGCCTACAAAAAGTACAAGGTGGTCAAAAAAACAAAAACAAACTCATTGCAGTATGCAAAAGGTGCAGGTTGATAATTACAGATGAGGATGCAAAATCCTCAAAGACATTCAATATTTGAAGTTGCAAAAAGAAGGCTCTGTTGTTACAATGGCATTACATTTGGTGACTGAGCAGACTTGAGACTTTCTTGTGACCCCACCTCTGGCATACATTCAGTACTCATTCAGCTAGTCTCACCACTGGTACACTGATCTTCAGGTGTACAGAAAGCTTCTTAAATCTGTAAAAATACAGAAGATTAAAAACATTGAGAAACGAACTGAATGACAGTGCTTTATAATAGCCATGCGTGTAGTAGGAAGCTAGGACCTTTTTATTTTTGGCCACATTACTGGTCATTGAGCTACAGCTGATCTAAGCAACCAAGAGATTATTTTAATGACACAACACATGCGTTTTACAAAGTACTGTAGTAGTAGAAGTAGTAGTAGTAGTAATAGTAGTATTTGTTAACAGGTTAAACTAGTCAAAATCAGCAGAATTATGACCCCCAGTGTCAATGGCCATTGTCAGTGTGGAAGCGTTATCTCTAACTGCATTTGTCCAAAGGATGTCAAGCTAGCATACAAAATGTCCAAGTGTTGCAACTACAACTGTAGCACAGGACTTCACATTTGTAATTTGCTAAATTCAGGGCCTCTTGTTGTCTAAAGGCCCTTAGCTGAAGCTGCTTAAATCTTTTTTTGCCTTGGGCATTTGGGCTCCTCCACTGTTTTTATGAGATTATCTGATTCTGTTACAGTTTGATGGAATCAGTTTTTCATCCAGTGCAAACTGGTTTGATCAGGTCTCCAAATCTCTGATGCAGTGTTGTTGTTGGAAGATGTGTGTAATGGAGGGGTGGGGGTAGTGGTGGTGAGGGGTGGGTTATCATTGCCCCAGAGGGTTCAAGCTACTGTGTCAGACATGCAGAAAGAGGTTTCATTTGCATTCATCATAGTAAAATCCATGCCTGTCCCAAGGGTTCACTGCATGCCAGAGAAACGGACCAACAGAGATAGAGAGCTTTAATATTGATGCGCATCTTCAGACAGAGTGTGTATAAGACATCCAGCAGCTTGTGTGTGTGTTGGCTGGTGCATCCGCCCTCCACACTGTCCTGGGCAACAGGATGGTTTATATCTCTCCTCTCCCTCAAACCCAGTTTGGGAAGCCTTGCATCCTCTGCAGCAGATCTGATAACCAGCATACTGGATAACATCTAGCTGCACTCGTCTCTAAGAAGTCCTTCCCCGGGGTACAACTGCCAGTGCTGATCTCAGCATTAAAATATAATTTTGATGGTCATTATTAAGATAAGGATCATGTTCATCTGGCAGAAGATTACACTGATAGCGTCAGAGCTTAGAACAACTGTCCTTTCGAGGGACTCTCTTGTTCAAAGTTATTAGATGAAAGGAGCCTGTCTTGGCCAATCATAGGGCTTGTTACCAGGGGCAAGAGTGGGCATACTGTGGTAATCCTAAATGAGCTATTGCCAGGGGTTTCCATATTTGTTGCTACTCACTCATTGCGGTCTTATTTTAAAAAAATGCACTTGTCAGAGTAGACCAGTCAATCACACAGCATGGATTAAACAGTGATAACTTCCAGTATCTTTGTACCTGGGCTGCAAATTGTGCAAAACTGCCAAATCACATAGCAGTAGTAGGTGAGTAGTAGGTAATTAAGTAGTCCCTGGCTTTTGCATGCAATGAAGGATTATTAGCAACATTTCCAGTGAACTCACTTGCACATTTATCTCCAAATATAATGCTAGCTAATCTGCATAAGATGCTTGTTTGCAACCTATCTGATCATCTGACTGCTCATCTTTTTTGTCACTCCATTTGCAAATATTTTCGTGCAAAGTTTTGGTACAAAATTACTATAAACATTATAAATGATGACCAGTGCAAAATAAATAAAACCCACCTTGTGCTAAACCATAGTTTTACTTGAAGGTACATAGTGCATCTCCACAGAGTTCCAGAGTCCACCCAGTACTCAAAGTCAAAGTCTTTGACAAAAGCACCTCCTCACTACATGTTGAGATGGTGATAATCCTCCAACTGTCAACCTATTGCAAAGTGGCAAAGATGGTTTGTGCTCCTTCCAGTTCGGGAGGAGATTACCAGTATATAAACACCTTACTTAAATCAAGCAATTCTGTAGAAAGATAATTGATTGTTGAGTCTCATTCCCAGTTTGTCCAATACTGTGGCTCTGTGTCAGTGACTTGACCCAAGTCAACAACCTAAAGCACCAGTCATATTAGTCATTTTCTGATTGAACAGAGACACAGCTGGAGAAAATCAACAAGAACCCACTGAAATTAATAGAACTTCTGTTGACATGTTCAAATCAACATCAAGTCAGCATGGCTTTCCAAACTGACCAACTCCATCCTGTGTAGACTCATTTTGGGAGTATGTTAAGACTCTGTTAGATGGACAAGGACCTCCTCTTTTGTAGACCACATCCTTTGAAGCCTGCAATGGGACACATCAAGGAGAGTGTTAAAGCTGACCTCTGACCTTCCTCAGGGAAGACAGTTTATCTTTGCAGATCATATGATTAATTCATTACAAAAGCTATTGTATTAAATTATCTACTTCCGTGCCTGGCACCTGACTTGTTAAAATCTCCTGTGGTTGTTCTCAGGTCTTTTTTCTCACTGAATGGCTGACAGTGTAAAAGTTGTCAAACTCACAAAGCAGACCTTCTTTTGTGGCTCTCAGCCACAACACTGAGAGGTGTTGATTGATTCTGGTGGAAATGGTGGGATGAGACAATGCAGATGAAGGCAAAAAACAGTTATTAGGCAGATATTGACACAACACAGTGTGAGAATGCAGCAGGAAGTAGCATGTAGCATCAACAGCTATGAGGGTTGCTACACACGGCTCATTGTATTCTCTAGATGGTAACATTCATGCATTATCATCTTTTGTTCCTGTTGTGTGGTATGTCCTGTGGAGCCAATTAATATACAAAAGTCAAACTTTTCCAAACTGCATACAAGTTAGCATACTAGCAAGGCTGTTTCTTTTAAATCTCCTCCAAATTGATTAGCAGCTCATTTAAATCATATGTTCATGGTGCTAACATACAGGGATTTAAAAGTCTTGTTTCTAAAGAATGACATTAATGTTACATGAGTGCAAACTGCATGAAATTTGCTCGCACCATTTGCTCACTCAACCCTATTAACTCCAGTTGTAATCGACACCCCCATTTCCCATGAATCCACATCTCATCAAATCACTTTTAATACATGTTAACACACCATAGAGGGAGTAATAGTCAGAGGCAGCATTATCCAAATCGCTCTCATGAATAATATAAATACATGTAAGGATGCCTGGTTACCATGCTAAAAGGTCCTTTTTACAGCATGCAGGAGCATTAGCTCTGATTAATCTGAGATGCATTTGAATGAATTCTCGATGTAAATTCACCACGACTCTGTGTGAGAGACGAAGAGAGCAGGTCATTTGAATACACTGATACCTGACAGTACACTGTTATGCCTCTTAAATTGCATGGGTAAATATTGCTTATGGAGGACCTGAATTAATTCACAGATTGAGCAATTATTCCCTCAGGCTTTTCCTGCCAGTGCCCACAAACTACTTAATGGACCTGAGCTTTCATAAACCCCAAATAAGTAATCTGATCATGACAGCATGCATTTACTTGGTTCCATGGAACAGGCAGAACCACAGGTGGCTGCAGTGTGGGTAATACACCTGTTTAAATGTAATCCTTCATCTGATAATAGAAGAAAAAGCTGTTCTCCATGCAACATGCAACTTCAAGCTGCTTGTCATAGTAGAAACACATTAAGGACAGCACTCAATGATACAGTTATACTCTTAATTGAAATCAGTGATTCCCAATATAGAGGACAGGAAATCTTAAAGGGTCACAAGATTATTTCAGTGGATACGTATTGCTTTTGTTGTGATTTGTTTGTTTGATGTTAGCTTTTGGGGTTTTTCATACCCTTATTTTACGGAACAGCTCAACAAATGGCTGCAGGCTGTAACCAAACCCCTGGTTGCGGCCCCTGCACTTCAGATAAATGCTCTACCCAATGTTTTTTTCAATATATTCCTAAATTTAGCTTTTATCTTGTTAAGCACTAGTTACTCAGCCCATTTTCACAGCAGTTTGTGAAATAGTCGGAAAATACAATATATTAATTTGTGTACATGGACAGAAATTATCAGCATTATTTGTCACAGTCAGCGCAAGCACAAAACACAGGACTTACATGCATGAGACTGGGGTTCATTTCCTGTGTGTGACTGTCAGTGCTCTTATGTTTGAGGAAGTAGTTATTTTAACCCAAACCATTATATTTTCTTTAACTTAACCAAGTAGTTTTTGTGGCTACTTATATGTTGAAAGTGTAAGTGGACATTGAATATTTATTATTGCTAACTTTACAGCTGAATGAGAATGACTATGGTTAATACATTAGTTTGTGTCCATGTACACAAATGTAACAGATTCATTTTCATAACTATTTCTGCTGTGAGACTGTGTTGAGATACTTGCATGCCATGAATTTTTCAGTTTTGCATGAGAAAATAAAACTTATTATAGTTTTATTTTTCAGTATTAACTGCAGCAATTTTTCCCTCCTAACATAGACAACTGACTGAGGCAGTAGACCAGACCAGCAGCTCCTGTGTCTATGAGGTAAATTGAATGTTTTTGTCAGTGGAGTCTGGTGGCTTTGAAGACAGAGCTTTAATGGCTGTTTCTGGTTAAAAAAAAAAAAAAAGATCTACCTGTTTAAAACAATGTACCTCTATGTGCGCATTTGCCTGTAGGATTATGTTGCAGCCAGCTTAGGTGATCTAGTGGACCAATTCCCAACTTAGAAACAAAAAATATGTAAAAATGGGACTCAGGTTTAAAAATACCAGAATTACCCTTTAAACGTAAATGGGACCATAACAGTGTGTGTGTGTACTATATTTATATATTGAGAGTGGGACGAGGAAGGCCCATATATGGCCTTACATACTCCTGTGAGGGGTTTGTGTTTGAACGTGTGTTTTGGTGTGTGCAAACACACACCCCTAATTCCTTCACCTGCATCCAGACAAATGGGGCAAATACAGAAGGAAAGGACAGCAAATAAGAGAGGACAGAAAAAATGAAAGTGGGTAATGGTGCATGTGTGTGTATGTGTTGGGGGTGGGGGTTCTAATTGTCCTTTTCCTGGTCCTCAGGTTCACTCTAATTGAGGCCCTGAGAGCCAGGGTCCGGGCATCTGGACACCACCGTTTTGCCGCCACTGCCGCTGCATGCCGGAGGAAGACAATGATAGCCAATTATCCCTTTTTATTCAGCCAAAGGAGGTCTTAGCAGGTCATCATTAAGGCATATGGAGGGGATAGGGGGAGCAGGAGGGGGGTCTGTGTACAGGGGAATGCCAGACAGTGGGGGTGGGAGGACCAGGCAGGTGGTAAGGCAGTATTTGTGCGTGTGTAAATGTGTGTGCGTTGGGTTGTGGTGATAATCGTGGATGATCCAAAGGGTAGCTGTGTGATGATGTTCCAGTGAAATTAATTCTCACTGTGTATTTTTTTTTGTATTTTTTTCTTCAAATTCACATTTAGTCAGTAAGCAGCCATAAAACATGACATGTCATACTATATGTGTATACAGAACATGTTGAAGCTCACTGGTCAGATTTTGAAGCATCACAAAAAATTTTAAATTCACTTTGTAAACTAGCAGAGGTTTGTGTCAAAGTTTTGTCTAGTCATGTCTGAATTTTTTTTCAAATTGTGGGGAGCATTTCTGCAGCCAGTAGCTCCTTCAAATGTTGCTACCTTTTTGTTTTAATCTGTTCTTTCAGATTCATTGCTGCAACGCATATCACCTATGACAGAAATACACTGGTGGGCAATGGAAAGAAAGCGTGGCAAGGTGATCAGCAGTGCACACAGCGTCTTTTGACCATGTGACCACTTCCAGAGTAGAGGAGAGTGGGGATAAGAGCCATGCTGACCCAGCCTGGACTTAAAGCTACTAAGGAACTTTTTTATTTTATTGATTTTGGAGGTTTCTGTAGACAAAAGTGATAGTGTTTCCACCATAATATAGCAATACAGGATAGAACTGCAGAATATTAACATTTTGAAAATTTCCTGTACTGTTGATCTTCAGTAAGGCTGGTTGAAAATTAATATGTCAGAGCCCCAAGGCTACAAGAATTCCACTGTGCTGACTTCTTTTACTACTACTATGTAGAACCTCTAAGAAGGGCTATTGATTTAATATGAATCACAGCTGGGAACATCCAGAATTCCATCAGCCCTTCAAGACAAGGCTACACTCACTGAAACGCAGAATGCACTGTTCTGGTCCATTCAACAGGGATACAGATTCAGATTCAGTGGACATATTGGAGGAAAAGCCAGAACATCCATGATACTGAAGAGGAATATATAAGACTTTACTGCCTGTTCATTTTCATGCTTGCTCAGTTTTTGCTTATTGTTTGGTTTGATGAGCAGGAAAATCTCCTCAACCTGTGTTCAGTGTGGCTGAAGGAGGCTTGAGGGTGGGTGGTTTTGACAGTTGCCTCCCCAAATCCACTAATGTGCTTTGCTGAACGGAACCGGTTGATGTGGTCTGTGCGTCAAGATGTCTGGATGCCCCCTGTTGAGATGTTTCAGACTGTTTCATTGTGTGGAGACCCTTGAACAGACCAAGAACCAACAAAGAACCCACTGGAAGAATTATAGAATTCATATAGTGGGGTAACACTTCAGGAACGCTGAAGTGGGGTTACATGTATTGCCCCTCTAAAATGGGAAAGGACTGCACATTCAGCTCACTTGCCAATCAGCTTCATCTGGCCAATTTTTGTCTTTGTGGGTTTGAATTGATCAGCGGCTCCCAGAGTTCACGCAACCCACATCCCCATTTTTTTTTATCAATCATTATAGAGCTGCAATGATTAATTGATTATTATTAAACAAATCAACTATTTTGATTATCAATTAATCATTTTGTATCATTTTTTTAAAGAACAAAATGTCAAAATTCTCTGAAATCAGCTTGTTAAACATGTGATGTCATGTGATGACTACTGTTTGGAATATGATCACCATTTTCTAACATTTTATGGACTAAACAACTAATCAATTAGTGGAGAAAATGATTGACAGTGAAAATTAATTAATAATGAAAATATTTGTTACAGGAAAGATTGGAAAAAAAGGTAAATAGGTCACGTACATCTGCTTGCTCCACGTTTGGCCCTACTTCTCGAACTTTGATCATTATCAATCAACAGATTAATTGATAACAATTGTAACAAGAAAGCCTTGAAAAACAGGTGGAAAAACATGGATGGCAGTATATGTTGCTCCAAATGCTCCAACTGATTCGACTGTGACAGGATTAATTGAATGATTATTCATTTTGAATAATTTTTTAATTCTTAAATGTTCCTGTTTTCTTCACTCCTCTCTGACAGTAAACTGAATATCTTTTGGGTGTGGACAAAACAAGACATTTGAGGATGTCATCTTGGACTTTGGGAAACACTGATCAACATTTTTCACCATTTTATGACATTTTATGTTACAAATAACTAATCAATAAATCAAGAAAATAATTGACAAATTAATCAATAATTTAAAAATAAGTTAAAGAACGACTTAAAAATAGGTCCTATTTTGCAAGTGGCAAGATTGTGATAGGATCGACTAACTGATTAATTGAGAAAATGATCAACAGATTAATTGACAGTGACAATAATAATTCAAAAGCTGAATTTTAGTGAAATCAGCATGACAACATCTTCAACTAGAAACACCATGAACATTCAACTTTACCCCCCTGCCCTCCTTTAATCTGGTTTGAAGGTGCCCTCCTCACTGGACTGCCCCTGATAACAAAATTAAAGTCAACAGTGCCATGGCTACAAGCATGCTGCTGATTAGTAGACACTCTAACACACACCCTGCAATAAACACACACACTTGTCCTGCATTTCCACCATATGTTACTCTGTCCCAAGAAACAAGATGTCTTTCAGCTCAGGTAGAACTTTAATGGTTCAAATCCATCAATCAGTGGAGTAAAAGAGTAAAATTGCCATATTTAAGCAACATACAAGTACTTCAAACTTTAAAGGTAAAATCTGCAACATGTTCTTAAAAACACAATGTATATACTCATTACACGCTGCCTCATCATCTGTTATGATCCACTAGAAGTGTGCTGTGGTATCTGCAAAGACTCTGTCTTCTGCCTGTATTTCCTAATTTTTTCATTGTTTTGCTGTGCTCAGGATGTTTCACCAACCAAAACATTGATATTTGATGACCTGATGTGCTCATGATCAGCTCAGACAAATCTTATTGACTCTACTTTTAAACTTACTCACTTACTCACTTTCCACTCACCAAGCACTGGTAAAGTGGAAATGATGACCTGATTGTGGTGTCACAGGAGAGGTCTGTTGGTCAACCATCAACTCTCCAGAAGTTCCTGTTTACTTGCAGTCGAACACACTGCTCTGACTCAACAGGGAGGTGTTTCTGTTGCTATAAAGAGATGCAAAACAACAGCACATTACTCATTTACTTAACGGCATACAGACAGGGAGATGGACAGCTCTTTCACCCTCTGCAAACAGGAGCAATCCTACTAATGTAGCAGTCTGGGTGGAAAGGGTGGACGTGTGTCTATTTGCATTCCACTGGACTTCTTCCTTGTCATTACCTTTAGGTCTTCAGAGGGCTGGGCTACAAAGGAAACTCAACACAGGCCGGCTTTCTTAGCATGAACTGGCTCGACAAAACCAAAACCCCAGTCTCAAGACAACGGGTATCACAACAGTGGTTATCAACTTTACTTTGTCAAGCTCACATACAAAGGGGCGTTTGATGCATCATTTGACTCCGCACAAAGTGAAGCGATCGTGAGCCGCCCACTTCAGTCAAAATAATCAAGTCATTTTAATGAAGAGCTGTAAAAATATTAAAAATATATTGAGGCAAAAACAACAATGTCGCTGCAAATAAGGCATGAGAAGAATGCTGTCACAAAAATAACTAATTGCCTGAATGCGATCTTAATAATGCAGTTTATTATTAACTGACAGTTGCACATGAAACAAGCTGAGACAGCAGATTTAATGAAACGTGATACTTTTGGTCTGACACTGTCCCATAATGAGGGAAACGTAGAAATCACTTTAGTTTTTGGCCAAATCAAACTAAAATAAATGTAACTGATTGATTATTATCTGTTATATATAGGATTTTCTAATCTGTGTTCTGAGATGCAATATCAGCAGTGAGAAACAAACTTGGCAGCAAATCAGGATCAAGCTTAGAAATATTATTCAAAGTTTCTGTAGTTGCTTCATCATTCTTTTAGTGTAACACTTGCTTTGTAGTACTGCCCGCTGACCTCCCTTTAGCCACTAGTCAGACGTCAGGTCCACCTGTCAGGTTCAGGTAATGCACTGTTAATTTACAGTAAGAACATGACCCTGGACGTAAACTCACATCCAGCTCTGTCTCTCAGTCACAGGATGTGGCTTGTGAACCCAGATCTACGTGCCTTCTGCTGCTGGATTGGATGCATGCACTTGTTTAGTCTAAACATCCTGTGTTAACAAACCACAGCTCATGGCAACAAGTTGCCAGAAGAGCACCTGTGCTAACGGTTTGTTACTGGCGGGGCTCGGCTCTGAGTTTGTGCCAGTATTCATCTGTATTCATCTGTTTGACTGTTGTCATGCCAAACGTTTTCAAATCTAAATCTATCACCCTGTGGGTTTAACATGATCACTGTGGAAAGTGTGTAGTTTCCCCACTGATAGATAACAGCTTGGTTTCATGTCAGTTACAGTGTATTCGAACAGTGAAGAGTCTTCTGATAAAAAAAAAATATATATTCCTGCAGCATAATTTTTGTCTCCACTGTCTATGCATGTTCAGTGTGTCACTAGCTGATCAAGTATGGCTTTCAGAGCTGACACAAAAAGCAGTGTATTTAGCAAGGCAACAACAAAATAAGATTGCTAAAAGAGCTAGTGCACACTACTACAAACTAAGTGAGTGCAGGATGCAAAAAGTATCAGAAAAGCAAAGTGGTCTAAACCTTTCACACTTATGTCAATTAGAAGTACCTGAACCACCATCCACCATCAGTGAGGAAAATACAAACCTGTTACAGACCACAGGTGGCTGACTGTTTAATACTCAATATATCTTTATGTGTCTGATCCCACCATAAAGTGGCACAGGTAGCTGTGTGTCCTTTCACCACAGCTGGAAGCTTGGTGACATTGTTACTACTTGTGAGCAGAGTGTGCTCCACAGCCAGACAGCAGCTTTCTCTGCCTCGATTTAATCCCACAGACCCTCCCTTCACTTCATCCAGCAGCTGAGAATCAAGATGTCTGGACTTTTTCTGTGTTTTTGTGGGGAAACTGTGCATTTACTGCCACTAGACAATTTTACTACTAAACTAATCCCTCTGCTCTGGTCACCAACACCTGTCATGAAAAATCTCTTTATCTTGTTTGGTAATCCACACTCACTGTGCATGCACACATACACACAGACACACTGCAGTTCTTCTGCATTGTGTTGATGTAAAAATAGATCAGAAATATTAACACATATTGATGGACAACTGCAATGATCATACAGTAGTTTGAAGCACAGGGGACCGACCAACATGCATATCCATGGATTGTGTGAGGAAACTGGAGCACCCAGAGGAAAGCCACTGAGGCAGAGAGAAAACATGCACACACAGAGAGATCCAGCTGGGCAGCAGAGTCCAACACAGAACCTCTGTACTGTGAGGTTGAGTCAGATCAGATCAGAACATCTGTATGAGTAAAACAAATTTGCAACAAACAAGCAAACAAAAACAGTGGACCTTATTGCCTACTTGACAATTTAATGAGTCAATTGTGACTCCTTATATCACAATCAGTGCCAGTGAAAATGTGAAATTACATAAGGTTAAACAGAGTTCCTTCTCAGATAACTCCTCACCTGTTTTGTCGAGTGAAATCCAAATCAGACATGATAGGTCCTGATACGATTAATTAAAGTTAGAGAGTAGCAAGTCAGTGAAAGAAACACACCTCTGATTGCTCTGATCCAACCCTCTCTGCTGTGTATGTAAATGACAGTAATAGTCCATGTCCAATAAATCTGTCATAATTTCACCATCAGCTGATCAGAACATTCTGCTTTGTGGCTTATTTAAGTTTCTCTGTAAAACTTTACTCGAGTGTTAACTGGTGGAAAAAAGCGAGCGGGCTGCTGATGTTCGGGGGGATTTGAATGAATATCATGATAAAGCCTCGCTAATCTTCAATTCCAATCTGATTCTCAGTAGGATATATCTCTTATTTCTATACTTAGGTGACCCAAGCTGCTTCTTTTGTGGATGTTCGGTTCCGCGGGATCAGTGGGAAATTGGAAAGAGATGTAGTGCGCGCGTGCCACCTCAAATTGGATTGCATGGCGTCTTAAATGAAAGCAAATAATTTCACGGCTAATGGGCTTAATTTCAGGAAATAATTCCAGATTTCCACAGTTGGCTATTTTGCATGTGATTTCTGCAGAGGGCTTGCCACTTTTGGGAAGGTTGTTTTTTTTCTCTGTGTGCGAGTTCATTGAATGTAGTGGAATTAGAGAGAAGAATGATGCTGTTTCAGTGCATCCAAAGTTGATCAAATGTCTGACACTTTGCTTTGACCTCTTTCCTTTGAGCCTCCACCAGTTGTTGTAGGTAGTGATAGGAGCAGTGCTGCTCTACTCTCAGCTTTTATTCAGTGGGGACAGAACAGAGGAACAAAGTTATTACCAAAAAAGGATAAAAGAAAGGAAAAAAAACTGACATAAACAAGAAGTAAAATGTGATTGCCAACAAAGAAGTGATTAAGCCTCACAAAAAAGTCTTCAGTGGTTAAATAAATAAAGAAATAGCTGTAATTAAATAATGAATGAAGGAATCAGTCCATAAAGCGTTGATTGATGTCCAGGAAAGGGGGTCTTTCTAATGGAGGCTGGCTGACAGTGATTGCGAAGGCCCATTTACCAGCTGATGTTTTGTTATGATTGGACATGTCAGTCTTCCTCCTCTGATTAAAAAGAGAGGGGGAAAAAAAGCCCAAATGCGCCCTGCGTCCTTTCCTTTATGTTTTTTTTTCTATTCTCTTTCCATCCGCAGGCACAAAGCGATGGGTGCATATTATTTTGTCAATCCACGGGAACGGGTGACATTCAGGGGTTTGTAAAGATGCCAACTGCCCTTTACGTGTTACCTTAAAGACACCACTTTCTCCAAGGAACTTAGTCATGTAATAGGTGTTTGTGCTGTTCGGGGCAAACAGGTTTCAAATGGATTGTTTTGTTTTCATACTCAAAAGATGGAACAGCTTTCTGTGAACAGGCTTTTGTACTATAACACAACATCTGCTTGAATAATGCATACAGAACCTGACCACCAGGTCAAACACAAGCCAGTGCATTTTGTTCTAATGCTTGCATGATTTTTTTTGTTTCAATATATTCTTTGTTCTCCTGAATTTGATGATATGCATGATAAACAAGATTTGTCACAAGTAGAGTACCTCACAGAACATTGCAATAAAGCAATAATGACATACAATAGACACTTCATCAATAGCATTAAGAAAATTGTTAAATAAAATGTTCTATAGTTTAACTTAAATGCATTAAATTCAAAGTGCATAACAAATACACCCCAGCTCATAAACAGTCTGAAAATGGAGCATGCCACAGCTGTGTTATTCAGTTGCACCATTGACTTCATTGACTTGACACAACAACAGAAATAGTGTAGAATGAGAAAATGAGAGCAGACAGTGAGGAAACTGTTAATAAAAACGGACAGGTCAGCTTGCCTGTGAGACAGTTTTAAGGCTAGTAAGTGTTGCCTGTGTAAAGTGGTTAAATTCAACCTTTTTTCTCTTGGTCTTTGTTGAAAATACACCATTTAAAATGATCACTAGATATCTATATTGACTGAAATGAAAAATGTTATTGTGATGAATTTTTGAGCTGTACTGCTCAGCTTAGTAAATAACACTCAAGATACTTAACTATTTAGGGAATTTAGTGAGTTTATATGATTATGCACATTTTGCACATTTTCAATTTTAAAAGGAAAAATATGATTACAGGTTTGTTTAAATGTCTTGAAATTTTACTATGTAAATTCTCAAATTAAAATGAAATAGCAAGTCTTTTGTAAATAACAAGGAATGTGGCATTCCATCAGAATTATGTATGCAGCTGGATAGAAAAACAATATTTAGACCATAATGCATCGAAGTTATAAAGTTATAGAGGATATAAAGCATTGTCTTATTGTCTTAAAAAGAATTTTGTGATTTTTTTTAATACAAAATTTTACTGTCAATTCTCCTTTGTTGCTAGCTTTGTTAATGTGGTGGAGTTGTGCTAGAGGATTTGGGTACATTTTTTCTGAGTTTGTAATCCCCGTCAGAACTGTGGCCTTCGGGGTTGCTTAGCAGCTTGTTTAACATGTATTCCATAGAGCAATTAGGTCAGACAGCTGGTTCAAAACAGGATGCACAGTGACACACTTTCCAATGTATGAAACCTCTGATAGGTCAAGACTTCAGGGAGCTGTCAGATGACACTAAGAAAGTTAAGAATTCATACAGACTGTGTCCAATTCTTTGTTTGTTTTCATGGGATGATGTTGCCATTCTCCCAATATGGAGATTGTATTACCCATGAGTGCCCAAGCTCTACTGCCCATGTCCTTGATGATGATGTAGATGTCTTTACTGGGGATGAAGATGAATTTTATGCTATAACAACATTTAAACATTTTTCCAACTCTTCAAAGAGAGAGATGGAAAGCCTGCAGATTTACATGAATAAAAGAGAATAAGCATTCTTTACAAAAGGAGAAATGTGAACTGACAACCAGAGATTAACCTGTGATGTTGTCTCATGAATGGGCTGAGCAGGGCTGTGTTTGTGTGGATTTCCTGAATAAAAGATCAGCTCAGGCCAGTGTGTAAAACTGTGGACACTAAAGGCCTCAGTATACTTCAAACTAACTGTGTGTCAGATCATCAAACAGTCAGTGTGTTTCTATCCACCTGTTGCTGTATCCATGAAAACAAAATGTGACAAAGGTCAATGGAAATAGATAGCATGAGACTTAAATGTCACTAAGCTTCTGATAATTGTTGCTATCCACTTTGCTGCTGTAATACTGGAAATTTCCCCACTGTGGGACTAAAAAGGAATATCTTATCTTATCTTATAATCTTTGTAACTTTTCTAAACAGACAATCCAGGTCACCTTACTCAACAGCTGACCAGGTGTATGAAAGCACGAACAGATTGAAAATCTGGTTGCACACAACTGGCTCAATCTTACACTGATCATAAGACGTAACGTAATGTAAGGCACAATAGATTTAATTTATTCAAGATGTGTTCAAATCCACCTTTGCCATCTTGCACCAAGGACACAGGGGTATCCTGCCCTGTCCTGCCCTTTGAGCCAGCAGTGCACAGTGTGATATACATATCATGCATAAGTGCCTTAATCAATTCAGTGTATTCAGAGTGTGTTTTAGGCCGAATATGCAATAAACCAATCAGAAAGTCAGCTCATATCACCTTTAAGGAGGAAACAAAGAGAAGAGATTTTCAAGTGAAGAGACAGATCTCCTGGTTGGAGAAGTGAAATCACGAGAGTGAACATGAACTGTTAATGTCATGCAAATATGTAACTAGTTATGTTTTACACAGAAGCAAATTGAAATAGCATTATATTTAATAATTCATTATTTATCTTGCTTGCTGAAGCAAATGAAGAAAGAGCCGGAGGGCAGGAATGGGGGTGAGGAGTGGGTGAGAAAGATGCTAAGGTCGAGAGGAGAGGCTAGCCGACCCAGACTGGCCACAAAGCTGCATCTCAATCCGGCTGAACACCCACCTGAGTCAGATTGAGGTGCAACGTCCTCCTTCTTTTTCTCCTTATCTCCTCCTATCCTCATTCCTCCATCCTTGATAATCTGTTCAAAATACTGTACAGGTTATGCAACAGCTATATCCACCCAGCATCAGGCTCTGACAGAAGCACACATACCTTTTTCTCCCTGGGTCGGGCTGGTCTTGTGCTCAGACATATATCTTGTATGTTATAGTAGATCATAATTGTTTAATCCTTGTTTTTCTGGTTCCCAGTAAACATGCAGACACAAACACTGCAGCTGTTCCAGCTGTCATGCTGACTGATCTGCCATGATCCCGTGCCATGTGCATTTTGCAGATCTATTGAGATTTATTAGGCTTTATAATTATTATAATGATAATTCCTTATTCCTTATTAATGAGAATAATTTCAGACTCACACATTAATTTGTCTTTAACATAAATGACGGTGGTGCAGTGGATAGTACTGCTGCCTCACAGTAAGAAGGTCCTGAGTTTGAATCCCCCCCGCTGACTGGGACGCTGGGGAATGTGGGAATGTGGCTGAGGCAGGGCCTTTCTGTGTGGAGTTTGCATGTTCTCCTTGTTTGTGCGCGGGTTCCTCCCACAGTCCAAAGACATGCAGCATAATAGGTTAATTAGCCACTCTGTCTCTCTCTATGTGCCAGCCCTGCAATGAACTGGTGACTTGTCCAGGATGTACCCTGACTCCCGCCCAATGTCCAGGGCCCACGATCCTTCAAGGATAAGCGGTTAAAGACAAGAAATGAATGAATAAATGAAAGGTGTTCGGTTATTGTGTGTGTGCCTCAGCCAAATGTGAGACACACACATGCATGCTACTTACTTCAATATTTACACTTAATTTCTGATAGAAAATATGTTCAAAGAACACTTTACCAATACATTCTCCTGTGTGGGGAAAAACTTATCTAAACTTAGATCAGAAGTGTTTTGTTATTGTGGAGATGTGTATGTGTGCTTCAGCCAAAGTGCTGGTTGTTACCTTGTGCAGATGGACCAACTGCCCCGACCAGGTTTTAGCTGGTCTAGGGCGCAAGTGTTTCAACTCAAATGTGCCAAGCACAAGATACCAAAGGTGGATGGCCACACCCTCATTTTCATTTTTAGACCACCCACCCATGGGAGTACGCACACATTCATTTGTTATCCTGCAGACATGGCAAAAATGACACCTGTGCTGGTGTAAGATAGCACTGCCACCTGTGTCACCAGCACATCCACTTTGAGCTGGGTGTAAGATAGGGCCCCATGAATGTCTTTAATGGAGACCAAAGAGGGCACCATCATCCTGATTTGTAAAATGTATCAAATTAAGACAACAAAGACAAACAAAAGACACTGCAGTCTTGGTGAGAGATCTGGGAAGCAGTGGAATGCAGCAGGAGAAGGCCGACAAGATTTATTTTACTTAATCTACTATTGTCTGTTGGTAACAGTTATAAACTTTGCCTTTAGAAGTGGGTAGATGACTAGTTTGTTTGAGGTATACTGAGACCTTAAAGGCTCTACTCAGCAGGTTGATGTACATGCTGTAAGCTGTTTAGGGTCCATTCATTTAGGAGGGTTAGGTCCTCTGAGTCATTCAGTTTGACACATTCAATTAAGTTTTTAAGCATCACCATGACAGATATAAAAACACAATGATGTGAAAGAGATCGATGAGGGAACTTTGGGTATTAAACAGCTGACACTTCACCAGCATCACAGTAACATACCTGGACCTGGTCCCTTTTTCCTTCCACACAATAAATGGTAATAATCAAAAATCAAGGTCCAAACACACTAAATAAAAACAAACAATATGTATGCAATTTAAAGTTTGAAAAAAAAAAAAAAAAAGAAAAACAAAAAGAGAATACATGTGCACTTTTTTTTTTTTTTATCAAAAAGACTATATCCTAAATTGTATTCACATACAAACTGGAGCACCACCGTGGGCATTAAAAACAATCCTGAGCTCAACTCAGGGTTGGCTAAGGCCAGAATAATGCCACTTTATGAAACAGACAGCCTGCACATATGTCTATAGGGTACATAAGAGTTTGTAGTATGGCAGCACAGATAGGTACACAGACATTTGACTGGCACTACACTAGTTTGAGAAGCACTCTCATGCCATCAGTAAAGGCCATGTTAATTCTCTGCACATTATTTTTTTCTATAGGAGCACTCTATAGGCTGTCTGAGGAGCAGGTGCATCAACTATGTGCAATGTGCACCCTAGAGGGCATTAGATTTGCTTCACTCTTTCCATCCAAGGACATCACAATATCCTATTGAAATGATGATGATGATGATATGCTGTTGCTCCATTACTACTTGTAATGGTTGTGTTGGGTGTGTAATCAGTTGTTCTGGGGTATCCCTTAAATAAAAATCAGATGTGCAGCTGATTGCTTAGTAAAAGCAAACACAAGCTCTGAAGCACTTTGGATAAAAAATAAATGTGGCACAGCTGGTATTTTACATGGGTTTTTAGATGCAATATCTGAATGACCCCTAAAGCTATAGGCCTGGAATTCACCATGCTATTTATTTTGCCAGCTTTGTCTTTAATGACAATAATAATACAGATAGGATGGAAACAGGCAAGTTCCATGGACTAAGAAGCCAGTCATACTGATAACAAGTAAGGGACAGAGTTCTTGGCCATACTTCAGATGCTCAGCAGTCATCTTATCAACTCCACAGACTGTATTGTCATATAAACCCAAGACTGCAGAGTGAACCTCCTCTGAATGTCTAAAAACTACATCTTCATCAGTACCAGTCGTACCCACTTTTTATACTGTTCCTCACAGTATAATTGATCAATTCATGACAATGTTGCCACCACACCTGGAAGATTTTATCTGAGCCACTGGCTCTATTGATATTTGATGGTAAGGAGCTTTTGCAATTATTCGGAACTCTAACTTTCTTTCCTGGAATCACGCATGTCTCTACTATATTCCACTCAAGCTGTGAATGTTTTGCCTGCTTTAGCATGAAGGTCTGCCACATACTCACTCCAGCAAGACTATATTGCCCACTTATTTTCACGTAAAGGCTTTCTGGAAATATGAAGCAACTCCACAATAGACTAATGTAAAAGCAAGCAAACAAAAAAAAAAACATTAGTTTGTTGTAGACTCTTACGATTCACATTACAATATCTTTAGGTAGTTCAATATGTCCCAGCAATGTGTCAGTTAGATTAGATTTGCTGACATCTTCCTTAGTTCAGTTGGATGACTAGTTTCCCTGTATTTAACATGGTGTATGACCAGCAATGGTAAAATTATAGTAAATCTACATGGCATCCAAAGAGGTATGTGTGTAAGCTGTATCTGTTCAATGATCAAGCCATAAGGTTGTATGCCATGCTTAACTGATGTAGGCATAACCATAAGCAGACAGAGGCAGGTCACCTAATGCAGAAATGCATCAGGTGACCTGCAAATAGAGAGTTCTGATCAGCATTCATGTCTTCTACAACAAAGATACAAGTAGACAAATCTTCTGAGTTCATGTTTTCATTTGCTCTGGCAGGTCCGTCTGGTCCCCCTTACTTTCAGACAGAATGCCCCCACCTTTGCACCCTTGGGTTTGGTTGGGCCAGTCACAATTGTTTTTTTTTAATATGGGGTGGGTTGTAGGTCCATCCAATTGTCACGTCAGTACAACCCTGGGTAAATGTGCCATAAGCTTGGTCTAGACTTCCAGAGCTTGGTTGTCTGTGCATATATTAAACAATGAGAAACTGAGTGAGCAGCTGCTAGGCTAAAGCACGTGGCCTCACTTGCTTCTCCCTCTGCTTTGGACTCCAGATCCAATGCTAATCTTCTTGGTCTGTCACTGCTGTCCATCAGTGCTCCACTGACAATTCATTTTGTAAACATTAAACATGTGGACAAGGAAAAAGGAGAAACTCTGGGCCTCTTGATCCAGCAGTCAAACAGTGTCTCTTTACTTTGGCGTTCCACAGCTGCTCCTCATTGGCTCTCTTAATTTCTCTGGTATGCCCCTATCAAACTAATACATGCTGTGAGACCAGGTAAGCTCACCCCCATGGCCTGACAGCTATACAGGACCGTCAATAGGGAGACACTGTGCCATGACACAATTGTGTCCAGAAGCATTTTGGCCTATATATCTTGATAACACCTCTTGGAAATCAAAAATACTGAGAGGAATTAGTCTGGTGAAACCAGCCTAGTTAATTTCTATTACAATAGCCCAATCCACATCCAATCTAATCACTGCTATCATATTTTGTATTGCAGAGCATAGCCACTACCCGAGGTCTGAATGCCTCTTGAACACATTATACTATATTAAATGACATGTTATATCTCCAGCATTGTGCCCAACATGCAGGCTATGCATGTAATATGACACAACCCACATTTTCACATCAAATTTAGTCCTTTGGCACTGTCTGTGCTGTGTTTACTAACTGCTGTCTTCAGTTGTGGCAGACCACAGCTCCCACGACGAACTGCAGCGGCATTTTCTAGGCACTAAGGACTGGTGCTTCCCTTGGCTCCAAACCCTCCACTGCCAGCGGTATTATGGGGCCAATGACACTTGCAGTAGCATTGAACATAAGTTATAGCTGGCAACAGTTGTGGATCATACATTTCAGCCACTTCATTGCATTCAGCAATGACATGAAACGAGCTGTTTGTCTTGAACTGGTGTATTTTGGCTCAACATTCGCATTTTCTAACTCCCAGCAGACTTCATGCTGCAGCATAATCCTGAGCCAAAGTGCTATTTTACTCTCAGGCTTCACTGTAGTGTACCAACCTGCTCCTTAATACTACTGCTGATGAACGGTCCCTCTCTCTTCCAGCGGTGACCCCTTTCAACCTGCCATATGGAGGAAGGAAGGGTCCATCTTTGTTGTCCACCACCTCTGCTGCTCTCTGCAGGCTGGCTAAACAGCCTGGCCCGACTCCCAGAAACTAAGTTAAGGCAACTTTAAGTTTAGCAACACTGACTTCTTTTGTGGCCCCTGGAGTTCAGTGCGTCAGATGTTGCTGCACCGATGGGAGCAGCACAGCAACTGTGGAGAGATGGGGCAGCAACAGATGGAGGTCTGTGAGGGTCATTCTTCCTGGACCTCGCCTTAGCAGTGCTCTTTGAGGATTTTAGCAGAGCAGAATGGTCCTTAAAGTCTCTCAATGAACATTAAATGACTCAACTATGATTTAAAACCGCAAAAAGAAAAACTCAATGGAGGCTGTTTGGAAATATAAACACATGGTGGAACTGTTGTAAGGCTGACAGGTTGAGACTGGTTAACATATTCAAATGTTGGAGGCTGGAAAATGCTCTGTTCTGAAAGTGCTACGACTTGAAATCACCCGTTATGTTTTGGTGCAAGGACCGCTGGGAAATGACATTGTTTCAATTGTGAAAGTTTGGGGGAAACAAAAGAAGCAAAACAACATTTCATCCCACTGATGTAATTGAACTTTTTGTCAAGCTACTGAAATCAAGCACCGCACTTAAGCGCCCTGCAATGTTTGCTTTATTTCTGATTTTCTTAAATGACAGCTCTGTTGTCAGTCCTGTCTGACTGAAAATGAAAGAAACATTTAAACTGAAACTGCAAAATAAAAGAACAAAAAATATTGATGTTTTCCTATTCTTTAGCAGGCACAGCATTTTTAAAGCACGATACAGTCATCTCATACTATATCTCAAATCTACCTCAGGTTCCTGTATGTAATAGCCAATACTGTCATTAGTGACAATGAGTAACATTTGGTAGGTCATAATCTCTGATTCAACAGAAGTCAGAGGTCACTGTTTACAATTATAGAAGACAGACAGACAGCATGCAACCAAATTCAGTCTCTGTATTTTAACCCATCCCAGTATGAGGAGCAGAGGGGACAAACTCCAGTTTGAAGCTTTGAAGCACCTTGGTTAGGGGTACTGACTGGAGAATTGACCTTGTATACATGTTTTTGATGGTTGGGGAAGCCACACCACCCAGAGGAAATCCTTGCAAGCATGGGGAGAGAGTGAAAAATGCTGTGGGATGGTCAGTGCCTTTCACTGAGCCACTCTGCCACTTTAAATCACAGTTCTGAGCACCTTGTTTTTTGCACAAAAGATCCTAAAAAATGCAGTCCAGAAACACCACAGGAAACAAAGGAATATAACATCAACTGAGTAAAAAGTTGGAAAATAAATGCACATTAAGACCAAACCAAAGCAAATCCATTTGACTAAAACCTGTTTGATCATCTGACTGTATGTGGTACTACCATTTGACCTCACTGTAGCAGGTTTGTGTGTGTTGTTCTCATCAGTGTGATGAGAACAAATGTCATTGGGCTGTTCAGGGTTACAGAAACATTCACATATCATAGTAAACAAGCCATCTTAAAGCCTGGATTAAACTCCAACAGGTACATCCTCTGAGATAATGCTTGCTAATTACGCTAACAACAGATTGGATAGAACATTTTTTTTTTGTTGATAGAAAATATCAAATAAAAGCCAGAGAGCTGCAGTACAAATTCAGCTCTACAAAGCAGCCAGCCAGTTGCCTGTGTCACTTACTACTACACGTCTGTGGTGTCCACAGCTGCCTTGTAAGGTCTGTTTGGGAGTATATTCAAGCCTTCAGACTCACAGCTGGTCCACACTACTTGCTTGAGCAGTGAGTGTATGTGGTGTTACCTGTTGGTTTTCATTTTGACTCCTATATTAACAGCTTGGAGCAGCCACAGATTCTGAGTCTTGCCTATTTTTCTCTGCTAAAAAACAGATTCAGTGTCTGTATCTGTAGGTATATATCATAGATATGAAAAAATATGGTGCAGAGCAGTGTTTCTGTTCACAACTGTATGTTTGGTCCAGATCAGACTGAAAAGTCCAAAAGTCTGGACCAAACAAGGTAGGTGTGAAAACACCCTAAGAAGTATGAGAAAAAGTCTGATATTGGTCTTAATATGAGCTCATTTATGTCTAGGAGTCACCAATTAGACAAAGACTTTTCCTGTCCTTTGGGAAGGTAAAATTTAATGACACAGGTGAAAGACATTTTAAAAAACATTCACCTGCAATTTAGTACATCCATTCCATCCTTCCTCCTTCTTTACACATAATTCTGTTGTGTCCAACAGACTGATAGATACAGTCCAATGTTATGTTCAGATTTTAAATGGAGGGTCAAAGGTGGGGTTAATCCTGTCCAATAACAATGATAAGCATCATATCAGAATATGTCCATCCACACACACCCACACTCAGACACACATGCTGTGCCTTAATGTAAGCTGAGGTCATGAGGAGTGGCCAACACCATTACAAATGGCTGTAGCACTAAACACATCAACAGTAGCAAAAGAGGAAAGAGCACATTAATTCAGGCCAGTCGATACTTGTTAGCAGGGCCGGCTAATAAATAACCCAGAGTTTGGTCCTGGCGTTGGCCAATGTCTTTCAGCCGCCTGTGGCATCTTAATGTGCTGTTTTAATCAGGGCCAGCGGCTGCTAAAGGGCTTACGCTAGCACATTGCCTGCTACATTTCCCCACACGTTCCAAGGATTTACATAGAGGGCCAGTAAACCATCAGCAGAGCTCCTTATCCCGCCTTGTTATTCCCATTCTCATTCGCTGTATCAAAACCTCAGTGTAGCTGTGGCTAGATTGTCACACTGAGACTCAACCCCCTCCAATCTTTTTTCCCTTTTTTACAAAATTAAAAGGAGAAATGGCTGGCGTTGTGTCAGGGGCAGTAAGGAAGGCTTTGGTAGGTAATGATGTTGGAACCCCCATTTTAGCAGCTTTTATCCTGTTAGAGTAAAAACCCTCTTTGTGCTGGTCTGAGGTGTGTAGCAGGTGGGGGAACAAGCAGCAAAGGCAGAGCCGGGCGGAAGTTGGATGTTAATACAGATATTGTTCAAAGATTAGCAGGTTCGCTGAGGTTCAGCTGGCAGATTTAAGTCGCTGCCTCTCTGCACCGGTAACCATGCCAACTGCACTGCAAAACTATTAAAACAGCTCTGCAACGCAAAGTGGGGACACCCCTACGAAAGAAGCAAAATGGCACTCTATCGGCCCACAAACCCAGGATAAGCTTCTCATCAGTTGGGGAACAGCAGGCTGCTTATGGGACAAAACACTTTCCAGAGGAGAGGATTTTGACTCACCGACTCATTTTCATACATATTGTTTCCATAACTTTTGGGCTTGGATAGGCTAATGGCAACAGCAGAGTTTTTCAAATCATTGTTCCTTCACTATGTATTGAGTTGCTTCCTTACAGAGTGAAAGCAAAAGTCACATGAAGAAGTCCTGATAAACTGTGTGAGAATGGAACGAATGTGTCTGTTCACCTGTCTGTCCATTTATCTGTTTGTCCGTACATGTTTGCCTGTCTATTTACCTATCTGTCTCAAGTATATGAGTGTCTGCAGCCGCAAGAGGACAGAGCTTCAGAGAGTCAACACTCTGCACGCAGCTGGACACTGGAAAAGTTACATGTTCTATTTCTAGTCCAGCACCCTGACACATACACATATGTACTTAGATGACACCTTGACTGCCTTGGCTTTCACTACATTGCTGCTGTGCTTTTTCTGGGTTAATAAGCATTATAGCATTTATTTTTCAACTGATCTCAATGAGTGGTGTTATATTCAAGTGTTTCTGATCTACAAACTGTTTTGTTTTCTAACTTATTAACTAACTTTATATATACTTGTTCATTAGTCAGTCTTCAATGTTGCTGTACAATCCAAATGGCTGGGACAAGCAGTTATGCATTAATAATAATAATGATAAATGGCATGTTTATGGGTTAAGTTTAGCACACTTACTTGCCACTTGCAATCTGTCACATTGTGACTGTGGAAAATTTGTAGCTATAAATGCTAACAAGAACTGAACTGCTGAGTGCAGTGGGACAGAGAGGTCAGAGGAGGTCACAATATTCTTTGAGGATGGATGAGCAAAGAAGTTAAACCTCAGGAGGACTTTTCAGTGCACAACAGATTTTGAATCTTGTGACAAGACTGGGGGCACAGACCAGACCCAGGAGTTGTGGCAGTGAAGTCGTAATGTGAGGTTAAAATGGCTGCTGTGTACAGCTGTATGAATATTGAATGTGCACCATGAAGAGTCACAAATTGCTCTCTTTGGAGTAAAAAAATCAAGGGATCACACAGTCACTGGAAGAATTAAGAAGAAGTAAATTTACAGCCTTTCTCCTTCTCTGGCTCTTTTATTTCCTTCATATTGTTTTAGACTGAGGAGAGGAGCGCAAGTGCAGAGAGGAATAGGCAGATCAAGACAGACAGACAGAAAGACAGACAAGCATGTGTGTTGCATGGCTAAAGCTCTCTCACCCTGGGAACAGCAACATCAATAGAGCATGGGAGGGTATTAGTCTGACCCAGGCATAGGTTACCCAGGAATTAATGAACTTTCAGTCGGACTCCTTATCCCGCCATATTGACAGGATGAAGTCAGAAAGCCTTGCCAGTCCTCAGCGCTCTGCTCCCGAGTGGAAGAACAGAGAGGGAGAGTTTCCTGAAATGAAAAAGCAATGGTTCTTATCTCTGAGACAGGTTGTAAGAAGGGTCTTCGAACAAGGCAGAGGGCACACACACACACACACACACACACACACACACACACACACACACACACACACACACACACACACACACACACACACACACACAGAGTGAAATCTCTAAGTGAGAAAGTGCTCAGAAGGCCTGACCGCAGTGTGTAGAACACTTGGCTCAGGTCAGATAAAAAGAAGTCTGGAATGAATCATTCTCTTACCGCTGCATGGGTGATGGAAGCTCTGTGTGTGTGTGTGTGTGTGTGTGTGTGTGTGTGTGTGTGTGTGTGTGTGTGTGTGTGTGCAACTGTGGTGTGGGTTGAAGGCCACACTATCACCTGTCTTGTATGTATTGTCCACAAGGGAAACACTAGTCTCATATGTGTATACTTTGATTCAATGGCATTTTCAGAATGTTTGTGTATAGAGCAGACACAAAGGAAGTATGAAACCCAGGTTCTACTTGCAATGCAAAGTCAGCTGTACATTCCAACATTACAGTTTGTGATGTGCCGCATAACATTCTACAGTACTTGATGATTTGGACTAGAGTCAGAATTCAGTTGAAAATCAGATGACTTCACATCATAACTCAACTAAATCAGGTTTATGTTTTGGAATAACAAGATATCCTCCCCAAGCCTTAAGATTAAAAATTAAAAAAATAAATAAATAAATATCCTAAGCATCTATTTGCGCTCAGGTGAGAATAAGCACACTATTTGGCCATTCACACCACCACCTGCTAAGTTTAGCAGGTGGGGGTGTTAACTTAACTTCTACCTGCTAAGTTTAGCATTAGTTTAGAATTTCCTGCAGATAACATGTTATCGTGGATGACTGGGTTAAGCACAGAACTCTACCTCAGGAGAGTGGGATTTCAAGTCCTGTCCTGGGAGACTAGCATGTGATTGTAGTATGAAATTAGGTGGTGTTAACTTCACTTATTATTACTTATTATTTATAATTTTTTATGATCATTTTCAGTTGTCAGTCACAGTTTGGATAAATTTAGGCAACAGAACTACAGGAAAGGATCATGGTTTGTCTCTGCCATTCAGATGTAAATAGCCACATTGGCTATTTACACACTGGGTGCAAATAGTATTATTGGCTATAGATACCTAGGTGATTGTCTCTGCTATGCTAAGCTACACTTGATTTAAATAGTCACATTGGCTTTTCCAACCCACGTGCAAATAGCACCTGCCAATATCATCTCATAAAATATTGCAAAGAAAATCAACTCTTTGTGTTCCCAACAATGCATATACTTTAATTCAGTCTGACAGGAGGAAAAGGTGTGTTTGGCAGTGTAGACCTGCACACAGAAAACTACAAATCATGTAGCTGTGTCTGAAGGAATATGAGTTTATGTAAAGCAGTGATGAACACGCTTTCAAAAGGAATCATTAGTTCTGTGCATTTGTGACACTAACTGCTTAAAAATTGAAATGGCAGTAAATTTGGTTAAGTTTTGGCTCAGTGAAGCCAAGTATGTTGTGATCTAAAAGTTTAAGGAGGTTTGAACTGTAAACAAACAGTATAGAGAGTATTTGTGGTGAATAACCAACATACTGTCTATGAACCCTCTATCGCCCACCCACCCACACTTACATCCTTACTGAACTCATCAAGCACAGTCTTTTTGTTGCATTTTGACTGTCCTGCTAATAGAAAATTGACATTTGGGAAGCTTTCATGAAAAAAGAAAAAAAAAATCTAATCTCTAACCTTTTTTAATGAAGCCAAAAAAGAAAAAAAAATCTTGAGTGGCAGGGAAAATGCTTAGCGTGTGTTGTGTGATCCTTCGCCCGCTGCACAGATATTAAGACTTTTGAATGAATAAATTAGCAGAAGGAAGGAGACGCCAAATCCTTTCCTTTGTGATTAAAGAAACTCCATCAGATTTTTTTATTAGAAGGGGTGTTGCAAAGAAAAGAAAATGGCATTCTTTTTGGTGCCCTTCTCTCTCTCTCTCTCTCTCTCCCTCTCTCTCTCTCTCTCTCTCTCTCTCTCTCTCTCTCTCTCACACACACACACACACACACACACACACACACACACACACACACACACACACACACACTGTCACCTCACAATCCTCCCGCCTTGTCCATTTATTCAACACATTTCTCTGGGGCACCATTGCTATTCTGTCTCTCTGTGGCTGCACAAAGATTAGCCCTCTGCTGTGATTTAAAAAAGAGCAAGTAAAAGAGGAAAAAAGGGTAATCATACTTCCATTCTTGAATCATGTCTAAAAAGAGAATTTGCTCTAATTCTCCACATAATAATGGGTTTATAGCCTTTATTTGTAAGTGGATGGGTCGCCCTTAATTACAGTCATTGGAAACCCTACATTCTGCTTTTGTAATCTCCGACATATCAGCACTTGATGAGATGACTGTTTAATAGGTGGTAATATTTCAATTTTCAAAACGTGATTACCCTTTGTTGATATCAGTTTCTATATAATACAGTGACTTGAGATTTGCAGAAATGCAGAAATTGAGTCGTAATGAACTTAGATTTTAATGTCCTCATTTTATTATTGTGACAATACAAATGTTCCTCTTTTTTGCTGCATAGTGTCGCATTTAATGCAGCACTTTGTGTGAGAGAACCAACAAAGACAGTCCAACAATAATGAATACATCATGACACATTAATACAAAGTAATACAGCAGACAAAAATGAAAATGATGGAAAGGAATTCATGGATAACTGATACATCAATTCAATTAAAGGAATGAATGTAGTGTTAAGAGAGCACATCAAAGATTTTATAATATGAATGAATGGATGCATGATTAGGGGACAGACAACACAAACCACAAACTTGCACTTGGATGGACGAATGAATGAATAAGTGTTTGGATGGATGGATGAATTTAAAAAATAAAACACTTTAAAACAGTAAGTATTACAGTGCATATTAAAATGAATGAATGTTTAAATAAATGGCTGAACAGATATTCATTCATTCATTCAGCAAATGTATTTTAATTTACAAATGAATGAAGGGACAAACAAAAAATGGACTTAAAGCTGCAGTAGGTAGAAAGCCTGAAAATAGTTGATTTTTGAGTCTCATCTGAGTTAGGTTTCCTTTTCTGCGTCCTCAGCCCCACTAGACGAGCTGCACGCCCTACTGAGGCAATCGTGAGGGAGCACAGACTGACAGGCATCAGCTGTGTGTAATAGCACAGACACCTGACAGTAAAAAACACCAACAGAGGAGATAAACACATAAAGATTCAGTGTGAAGACAGAAAAGTACTGAGAGCTGAACATAAAGAGACTTTTAAAAAGTCTTTCTCTCTGCTCTCTTGCACACATGAGCTCAGTATTACAACACTCGCTTGTTGGAGGGGGACAGAATGGACGCTCGCCACTGTTGGGCTGCGGTCAGCATGACATTACTGCAGCCCGCTTGGAGGCGAGTTGGGCTCTTCATGTCAGGCGTGGCGTGCGATATAAGCAGCCTTGAAAATGGCCAAGATGGTTTGACTTGCATGGCCAAAACTGTGAGTACAAAAGTGTCATTTACTTACCCTGTAAACAGCAAGGGCAGCTCCTCCATGGTGCTGCTACACACAGGTTTACAAGTAAACATGAAGATAAACCCACTTTTTAATCCCAAAAGTTTAAAAATCGAACTTGGAGCTCTCATCTGGCCGGTCAGCACATCTGTAATTGTGTCGTGAACCGCTGCTGCAGAGGGGCTGAGAGGCAAGTTTCAAAAAACAAATGCTCTGGTCTGGCAGGTCCACAGCTCCATGACTTCTTCATTGTTGCTACAGAAGGTTGAGGCAAGAGTGACGATGAATTCTCTTTTTAATCTTTTTAATTTAAGGTTTGAAACCCTTGACTCCTCTCCTGTCAGTAAAGTAGCCTGCATCACAGCAACTCTGGTGCTTTTTTCCTTCAGAAGCACCAGTCTGCTGCAGACCCTCCTCTGCAGAGCTCCCCGACTCTGAGCAGCTGTCTGTCGGCTCTGTCTCTGAGCTCCGCCTGGTCCTCTTAGCACTCAGCAAAGCTCTGTGTTATACGTGAATGAACACAACTGAAGATGAACCGAGTGAGCTGACAAACTCCTGAGTTTAGCATGTTGCTCATTAGTCTCTTTTCTATTTACTATAATTCCATTTTATAGCGACTTTTCCTGTAGTAGTTTCTGTCACTGATTCAGGGTCTCACTGAAGGAACGTGCACACGCAGCTGCACTAGTAGGAGGAGTCCCCCAGGTCTAAAAGACCTGTGATTGGTTTAAGTGTACCGTCACGGGACAGATTCTCTAAATGCTGAAAACAGAGCCATGGAGGAGGTGCAGGAGTGTAGCTCTCTCTCAGAATACCTGCTTTACAATATGCTGAAAGGTTTTTATGAAATTATTTCTCAATTATACCAAAACAATTTTACCTACTGGAGCTTTAATAGACAAGTGACTGAATGAATAAATTGAATTTATTTTGATAAATATATGAATGAAGGAAGGAAGAAAAGAAGGAACGAACAAATAAATGCTACATATTAAAATGAATGCATTAATATTTCAATAAATACATAAAATTATGTAAATGTTAATGATGTAAAACAGAGAAACAGATTAAAATATGAATGAATGAATCAAGAATGTGTCACAATAATTGTGATATTTAAGAAATTAAATTTTGATATTATGTTAATAGACATACATAAATACCATGTATATACCACACCTTTTGACTATCCATTGTAATTTTTGTAGCTTTTGTACAGTCTCTCTCCAGTGTTTTGATTGTGACCCCTCCCCCCCCCAAAAAAAAAAACACAACAAAAAAACAAACAAACAAAAGACAGAAAACAGTGAACTGGACTGCATTATTATTATTTTTAATATTCTATAGATATCACAATAATATTCTTATCATGAATCTGATAATCGTATAGTGACTTAAAACATGAATTTAATAAAACATTTGATTTATTTAGAACATAAAAAAAAGAAAATAAATATGTAGAAGAAAACCAAAACAATAAATAATGAACAGACTGTCAATGAGAAACATTTGATATCTGAAAAGGAGCAGGAAGAAACAACATGCTTTTCCAGCCCTACTAGTCCATCAATAATCAATAAACAGTGTAATGAACCCACAGTTACACTACTGTACTCTGAATCAGTTTTGGGCAAGTTACTGAAAATAAGTAACTGGAGATAATTACTAGTTTCTGCCACCTTAAAGTAATTAAATTACAAATTGAGTTATTGCATTATAAAAGTAACAAGTTACTAGGAAAAGTAATTTTTGCATTGGTTGTTATTTGTGTGAGACAAAACAACTCAAATATCATCTTATCATTGTAAGTATTATCACTATGATGATAAAATAGCAAGCTCACATCATATAACTGATCATACCAAGCTGACGTTAACTTTCAATTTAACTTACAAAATGACTCACCATCCAGGTGTGCTGTCAGATAATATTAGATGGTTTTAATGAGCACATTACATTTAATGATTCTTTTGTTTGGGTCTTGTGTGACCAGGTTGTGACAGTTGCCAAAACAGCTGCAGGTGAGGTTGCCACAGTGTTGTTGCTGTGGTCACCTGTGCATGACAATAAAGGTCAGATGATAATAAACCTTATTCCTCTGAAGTTGTCAGCATTTTCCCATAGTAATGAATAATGGCACTTTTAGATTTCAGTACTTGTTACTGCATTAATGAATTTAAAAAGTAACTACATACACTACTAGTTACCACAAAAAGTAGTGGAGTTACAGTAATGCTTTACTTAGTAATGTGTTATTCCCAACACTGTTCTTAATACCAAATCAACATTTCCCCATATAATAAAAAAATTGAATTGACAAAAAATGATAACAGCTGTATCACCCTTACCATGCTTTCCATTCCTTTTAATTATTTCTGTACCTTGCAAAAATATTTTCTTTGTACATCTTTTTAAACTGTTTTTATTTACCATTGAAAACATATGAATGAAGGAAAATATTTAAAAAGGAGTAAATAAAAAACACAAATGAATGGATGAAGGAATGAATGAAATGATAGGTCTCATCAGAGTTCAGCCTCTGGAAAGTGACACTTATAGAAAAATAGTTTAATAAGCTTTTCATTTATCTAAAATATATGCTGCTCTGTCTGGACACTCTAAGCTGTGATGAGCGGGTTCGAAGCAGGTTCCTTCTCCTGTCTTGCTTTGTAAAGAAAATCAATGTGCCTTTTTCTGTTCTTACCTTTTGTTATGCAGTGTGTGTCTATGATGCAGAATTATTCAAATCCTGCGTCGGCTTTCTGCTTCATCCACCATCCACCACTGGCCTCAATGAAAGCAGTGTATGACTTTACTCTGAGGCCCTTGGGAGTTAGCATCATGGACGTGTGTGTGTGTGTGTGTGTGTGTGGTGAAAGCAGCATCCATGCATCCTCTACACAGGTCCACCTTGAAGCCTTCCTCACTGTCTCGTCCTCAGAGCTGAGAGCTGGAGAGGAGGAGGAGCAGGAAGCCTTCATCCTCCCTCCTTCTGAGGTGCCTTCTATCACCATATGCATATGAAACAGGAAAGCCCCTGGTCCTCCCCAACCAAACAGGTCACTTTGCATCCACTAGAAAAACACAAGTGAACAATTGGAGAGTCTGAATAACCAGCAGCCCGGTTTCCAGCAGCAGAGCAAAAACTCAGACTAAACCAGACTCTTTTTACATCACGTATGTATGTTTTCATTTGGAACATGGCTCTTTAGAATTAATTGCATCTTCTTCCTGAATAAAGGTCCAATCACATCCATATTTAAACAGCTACATTTCATGCCAACATGAATTCTGTCATTTTAATCTAAATGCTGTGATCATTGCATTCACTCATATGGGTGAAGTAATTCTGCATTAATCTTTCACATCAAGGTTTTCACTGGTTTACTCTGACAAGCAAATTTGCATGATTGACCAGTAGCAAGCCATTTTGTGCTGACCAATACTGCACTCCCTCATAAGAATTTGTCAAGTTGAGTATGTGAACACTAAACTGTTATATGATGGGAATTATGATAAAACTAATAGTTAAATTTAACCAGTGCCATTCCCTCACCAAACAGTTCCAACCTTTCCCTGGCCCAGTTCATTATTCCAACATGCTTCAAACTGTCTCAAACTGCAGATCTCTGTCAAACTTATCCACAAATGGCGTCTTAATCAGGGTTCGAATTATACAGTAGCTTTCGGAGGAGCCCTATTTTCTGATCCACGCCATGTCTAAAACATACCACGTGCACGTGCATACATGGAAGTGGGCAACAGCGCTGCCAATTTCAGGGTGACTGTGAAAAGCATGTTACTGTTACTATTATATAGTTTAAGAGTTAAATTTAACTATCCCCAAACACATATTGGGGTGCAGAATAAAAAGCCCTGGTCCTCATTTTACATTTCAAAATCAAAATAAGTTTGGAGTGGGAGCATTAAGACAGTTTGATGCGGGTAAAGATGCTTTCAATGTGTTTTCTGCCATTTAGAACAGTGCGTGTACTTCAAAATGTGAGCGTCAGACACCTTTAGTGTGTTTTGGCCTTAATATCAACATCATAATCTGAATATTTGTGAATGTAAACTAATGTGGAGAGTTCCTAAATCAAAATTAAATCACATTTGTTTTCACAAGGGAGGCCTTCATAAAGTATCATAGAAACAACTGTTTTGCTGCATGCATCTCTCTCTCACACTGTCTCGTCATTGACTGCCCCTTCACCTCCCTGTCTTTTCCCTTCTGTCTGTGGATTGTTATAATTGGGAGAAAGTGAAATTAGTGTCTTTCACCTCCAGTCTGTGTCTGAACCATGGACAGCGAAGCGGTCAGTGTGGCACACACAACAGCACACATACATGTTCAGAAATTATAATATGTGAATAAACACACAACATTGGCATATTTTCACTATTATTATTTAATTCAGGATCATCATGTTTTAGAGCTCCCTTCAAATGTCCCAAAGTAGGATTTCAGTTGAGCCCATGTCCTTTTCAGGGCAGCCAAGCTCCTGTTAGCTTCCCTGTGATTGGTCTATGGTCTTAATTCATCTCATCCACACTACCCTGGCCCACCTGGACGTTGGGAGAGAGAATTAACCAAATGCTGTTTGTAGACTACAGCTCAGCGTTTCAAGCAATCATCCCCTCCAGATTCATCAAAAAGCTTGCAACCTTGAGCTTAACTCCACCCAGAGCAACTGGATCTTCAGCTTTGTGATGGGTAGACCCCTTGTTGTGCCACACGTCATTCCCCCAAGACATTTGAGGATGTCATCTTGAAATGTGGCAAACACTGATCAATATTTTCTGACATGTTATGGACCAAACAACTTATCAATGAAAAATTATTGCCAGATTGATCACCAGTTGAAACATAGGTCCAAACATGTGAAAACAGACATACAGTATGTCCACTCCTCCCTCCTCCTTCTAACACAGGTGGAGGCAAACAGTCATCTCCAATTGTAGTGCCCAAACCTTGGTGATTCTCCTGAAAGTAGAAACACAGAATGTGGCATGGCCTGTGAAGGACTGCTGGCACACTTGACTGCTCAAAGATGGATTCATCAGGCTGTCAATATTTAGAAGAACTTTTATTTCACAGTGGGTAGAACAGTGGCTCAGTGATTACAACTGTGGTCAAAACACTAACCGTAGTGGGTTTCCTCTGGGTGCGCCGATGCTTTTTTCCTCCTCATCTTTTAAATCATACTCTTAGGCCTCTTCCTCCTCTTCCTGGCCTTACTGCTACAACTATTCCTATGGGCCTCAACTTCTTCATCCTGTCTGATCCCCCAGCCTCATCCATCCTTGCTTCCTTCTGCCCTTACTCCCTATTGTTGGCCCCAGACTCTCAGTTTCCTAAGTGTCCTGGTCTCATATTTCCACTGATCACCTACTCCTCCAGCAACTTCTGAGACTTGTCTCCTTTGGTCCTTCTCTTCCTGGCCTTGCATGTGTACAACTCTCCTTCTCTATAGCTCCCATTCTGGCTCCAGACATGGCTGCCATCACCATAACTGGCAGAATCCGAGGGCAATTAATGTCATTGCTGATGGTGGTATTTATCTTAAAATGACTACTGTCAGATTCACTCCATTATTCATAAAGGGTCTGAATTACTGCCAGATTGAGAAATCATGTTAGGTAGCAGAGAAAGACCTGATGTCCAGGACAGAGGAGAGGAGATGGATGAAAGGAGTATGATGGTAGAGATGAATTGTGGAAGAAGGGATGAAAAATCCTGGCAAAGACCGTGTGGAGGGAGAATATAGACCAAGGCAGCATGTTTTAAAGGGTTGCTGACTTGATCAATATTAAACTCTTCAGTGTGATCTGTTGCAAAGACATCAAATTCTTGAGAACATTTCCTTCATGTCATACTGTTTGTAAGCCTGTTAATTCCATCTAAATGCACTTATTAAGTCTCATTTATGAATTAGGCTAAAATGTCCTCTATTGTTTTCTTGGTAATAGGAAATTAAAACAATGAGATGGCCTGTAAACTCAACCTAAACACATTATTATTTCTCATTTCCGAAGTTTTAACTTGTATATTTTTTCAATAAAGCATCAGGATGATATAAGGCCATGCATAAATGGTAATAAAAAATGTTTAGGAATCTTCATTTATGTATGAATGAACTCTTCCTGAAATCTATTCATAAGATTTTATTGTGAATTGGGTCATTTTTAGAAAGTGGGTCCCCAGGAAAAAAGTTGTGGAACACTGATTTACACAGTTATCTGAAGTTACAAACATTTGTTAAATCTGTCGTGGCAATTTACATTCACATGGCACAGATATAAGAGAGTGTTCTTGTATGAGGCCCAAGGTTTTGTCTTTTAACTGTGACCACTTTTGTGCCTAAACTTAACCAGACCGTAAACAAAGGTGGCAGATCTGACGGGCTTTTTGATGGTTATTTAGGATGGCACACTGTGGACGTGTGGAATATTAGCTCCCTTTACAAGAAATAAAATACTATACTAAAATAATCAGCTTTTTATATGTATATATATGCCAAGCTGTGTCCACAAAAAAGACATAATCATGGTAGAACAACATGTAAATATATTTGTTGAATATGCTTCATCTTATGAAGGCCAATTACTGGCTGCACAGATTTTTAACAGGAGCCAGCCTCAGTGTAATGATGCTGCAGTGGGCCTGTGGAGACCGTCATCAGTTGTCTTTGTGCTCTCTAATGCAGAGCAGCCATTGTTTTCCTCCTCTTCCATTTAGCAGCTCCTTGAAGGCTGTCAGCTGGTTGCGGTTTGGATGGGACGGCCCCAGTTTGGCCACACTCGCCTCTCTCTGTGGCCAGCTTTTACAAGCTTTGGTTAAGCAGAGAACAGAGACAGAGGAACAGAATGAATAAATGGAGGAAATAAATGGATTTTAATTAATTGTCCATACAAAGGGCAAAACCCCCATTGTGGTTATGTTTTTTCACTTCTCTTTTTCTCTCTGTTCAGCATCACTTCAGGGAGGCTCTGAGAGCTCAGTCGCCGGCTGGCCAGCCAAGGCCTCGCAGAAACACACAGCATATGCCAATCCCACAATCCACCCTGCTCAATCAGGCCTCTCTCTCTCTGTTTCTCTCTGCCTCTCTATCTCTCTCGGCCGCCCAGCAGTGGCAGGGGGCTCTAAGCTGCCACTCATTAAGGTGAACTGTGCCAAGGCCTGTGCTGCTCACTGCCAAGGCTTTAGTGGCTGGGTGTTTGATGGGAAAATCACTGTGTGCATGTGTGTATGAGCTCGTTCCAGAGGTTTCCAGGGTGGAGGGAGGTCTTGGTGTGTAGGAGGGTGTTGGGCCTTGGTTCACCTACTCCTCCTGGGACTCTTCAGTAGTGGCTCCAGTGGGGAGGGTTCGATGGATAGGAAGGAGTATGAGTTGGCTGCTGCGTGCAAGGGAAGGAGACTCTACGAGGGTTGGAGAGTTGAAATTGGCAAAATTCAATCCCAATATCAATCACAAGAGTGTCTCTTAGTTATGTTGTTGGGAAACAAAGTTCACCAGAGCAAAAGCAAAAACAAAGAAATGCTGGGAGCAATAGAAACAGGTGGTGAGTGACCAAAATGCATCACTGGGTTTGTTCCCATCATCTCATCCTTAAAAAAGTTTTTTTTTATTTTATCTTACATGGCAGACGTTTTTGCTCAAAGTGTCTTATAATAAAGTAAATAGACAATAGGAAGAATATCCCTTCAAAACAAAACATTAAAAATGTTTGGTGATAGTGGACAGGTGCTTGGAAGCTTGTATTGACAGAGGAGGATTTGATGAAGTAATAAAGGAGAAGTGCTGAAATTTTGCACTAAATCTGATCTCCTAAACAAAAATGTAGACAAAAGTTCAACCTATGGTACAATACACAGATACAACTGAATTATTATAATTGACCACTGACCACTTGCAACAAAGATTCAGTCTTAATTGAATTTTTATCAGACAGTCTCTTTTGACCAGGACAGATCTTGAATAAATAAATGAATATTCTAAAGCAGTGTGAGTGTGTGACAGTGACTTTAACTATAATAAACTAACTTCTACTTTGATTAATTTAGTCCAGACTAAAGAATAACGTATTACTTGTTGCCTTTTAGTTCTGCTGCATTTCATTTTCATACTGACTTATTACAATGAACTAGGAAGGTAAACTTTTGGTGATTTTACTTTTCTAAGGCCAGAGAAGAATCTAACTGGTTGATTCCACTGGACATGGTGTGTCTGTGCCATGGTTTTGATCTGTCCTCCACACGTCTGCAGCAGCGTTTCAGACACATTTCAGCAGCAGAGCATTTTGCCAGCCTATTATGTTAATTTGGCCCTTCTTCCTTGCTCTTTGTGCTTCTACCATGGGTAAGTACATTACATTGTTAGTTTCTTGTTTGTCTGTCTTTATGATTGTGCATCTGCATGGGATCTTTTATTTTGAAAACAGACTGGATTTTCTTTACTTTTTTAAATATTTTTTTTCTGTTTGATCTGCTCTGTGCTAATTGACTCAGCATCTGTCAAAAATAGACTCAATACAAATTTGAATCGGAGTGGAGAGCTGCTTCTGGGAGGCACTGAGGTGCTGCTGGTGGAATCACAAGCATTGTGTAGAATGGCAGCGTTCAGCTTCGGCTGCTGCAGCGCCGCTGTAATGCAACGCAGCCGTGCCTGGTGGAATATAGCCATTATTATTATAGTAATTCAGTAGTAGCAGGCTGGTGTTGACAGGGGACTGAACAGAATTATAGTGGTGCTGTGGCAGCAGGGAGCATGGGCAAAGTGGGAGAGTGTCCTGGAATGGATGACCTGCTGGACTGAGATCCAAGTACATGTTGTTCTATCAAACCAAGCAAACCTCCATGTCTGGGACAAGAAAGACATCCCAGATGTCCCAGAAGAGGGTCACGGGAGAACATCCTTAGTAGCTGCATTGGAAGCCCTCAGTGGAAAGCCACTGCTGCTGGCGCCACAACCAGGTGCTTGAGTGCAGCTCCAAATCCATAACCAGCACCAACCAGCTTTTTAAATTCCTGGGCCACACACCAACATCATTGAGGCCTGATGTGGTCCTTACATCTACATCCTCAAAACATTTTCTCTGAGCTGATCAGTGCCTTGGGAGGTCGGCATTGAAGAGGCTAAGGAGTAGAAGCTGACCGAGTGCCAGAGTTGGTGGAGGTAGGGTGCAGAGGCTTCACTGGTCATTCATTCTGCAGTCTAAAACCAACTTGGCCTCTCTGCTGCGAAGGGAAAAGCCATCAAGTCCACCACAGAGGCTGTTAAAGAGGGTTTTGAGTTACCAATGGATCAGGAGGGGTGCTGCTGTGACACAAATTGTACAACCCTCAATGGGTTGTCTGGAAGTGAAGGTGTATGATGTTGAAAGACCCAGTGACCTCAAGTGACATCACTTAGGTGTCCTAGTGCATCCTAGAATGTATCTTTGAATCAACTTTTTTGACTCATACTAAAATCACATTCTATTATACAGTCCAATAGTTGATCTGCTTTTTTAACAGCACAGACTACATATCAGACAATTGCACAAGTCCCTCCAATCCGAGTCCCAAGCAAGTATCAAGTAATTCGGTCCAAGTCTCAAGCAAGTCCCAAGTTTTTTTGTCATGGGCAAGTCAAGTCAAGTCAAGTCACAAGGTTATGTTGAGTCAAGTCGAGTCAAGTCACAAGGTTGTCGAGTCAAACATTAAATTATGGAGTAATTATTTAAAATATTTCAAAACAGGCCTATTTGTGGAAAAAAAATCTAATATTTGAGTTATCAAAATAGCTTTTTCCCCCCCTAGTTGTCCTTAATATAGTGAAGAACCCCCCCCCCCCCCCCACAAACACACACAAATGGTTTGGTCATCAAACTTTTTTTTTTGTTCAGTATGCTTTATGTGCGGTCGGTAGAAGTCTGATGCACAGAGTAAAAAATAAAAGAGAAGAAGAGAAGAAGAAAATAGAGGCTTTAGAGATTTATTAAATATTTTTTAAAAAGGTGATGACCATAAAGCTGAGACCTTTACAGTCTATGGCTGAGACGAGCAAAGTCAACGTAGCGCAGGGTAAAAAAAAAACTAACAAAACAAAAACAAACAGCGAAGCTATATGTTTACCAGCCTTGTAACGTAATACTGTCCAGCTCTAATGTTAACATCCATAGGTATAAAAGCCACGACACGTCATGTTTTTGACAGGAACAGCTGACTGACTGTCAGAGAAGAGGCAGAGAGAGGAGGAGAGCAGAGCGCTGCGGTCAGGTGAAGGAGGGGCTCGTTGCACCGTGGTGAAGCGGGCGCGCGCGGGGGGAGGAGAGAGAGGAGAGAGCAGCAGTCAGGTGAAAGAGTGATGTGGGAGGGGCTCGTTTGTCGTGTCTCAAGTCAAGGGGAGTCATCTTGTCTCAAGTCAAGTCGAGTCTCGAGTCTCTGACCCTCCAAGTCCGAGTCGAGTTGCAAGTCGTCAAATTTGTGACTCGAGTCGCCTCAAATCCGAGTCCCTATGACTGGAGTCCAATTGTCTGCTACATATCCACTTGGAACTTGACCAAGACCCTCCTTATCAGACAGTCTTGGCCTGGTTGTTCAATCCCCACCAGATTTGAGTTCAACTGACATCTTTTACACCAGTCCAAACAAACCAAACCAAACATGAAAAAACACCAGTTTGTTTCAACTGCACTAATCAGGTGAGGTGTGAACGTGCCCTTAGTTTCAACTGTACCTTGTTTGTTGACGACCTGTCAACATGCAACTAATGAAATTAAACCTGTTTACTACAACATAATCTGAAAATGACTTGTCACAAGAAAAAAGGACAAAAGAGGTTTCATCCACAATAAAAAAATCTTCTAATTCAAAATAGTTTTTGGTCAATTATTTTGTTTTTCAGATTTTGTAACATTTTACTTATGAACATTGATGATATTAACCCATGTCCATATTGATTCAATAATGCCACTCTGCTCCATACTTACAGTAAGAACAGACTTTGTCATAAAAATCCACTTTGCCAATGTACACCATCGGCCGCACAGCTAAGGATGGATAAGAGAGGAAGTTGTGTGCATTGACATGAAGTGTATATGAAGTGTACTCATGACTGGTATACAGCTATGATCACAGGTTTATGTGTATACACTCACTTCATAAGGATATCTGGGTATGTTTGTGTACAGAGGTCTGTGTGTGTGTGTGTGCGTGTGTGTGGGTGGTGGGAGGTGCTGCATGGTGAGCTTTAAGTGTGTCAGTGGGGTGCATGGCAGATAAAATAGTCCAACTTCATCATTACACACCAGATTCCTTTTTCAAAAGACGCTGAGCCTCCACATGAATATTTCATTCTGTGATATCTGGGCCAATTAGGTGCTCACACACACCCACACCTTACACTCATCTGTCATATTTAGGACACACACACACACACACACACACACACACACACACACACACACACACACACACACACGTGTGTGTCTCAGTATAGTCTAATATGCTGTGTATTAGATGGAAGTCTTTCTCATCTGCAGGTTAACAGCAGGAAGTCAAAAGCAGATCTTGAAAATTCACTTTTAAGAATTACATAAAAGCTATAATAACATTTGTACATATATATCTATATATGCCATGTTGACTTTGACTTTGTGTCTTTCATGCAAATATGCATATAAATATAAAAAAAACATATTCAACATAATGTTAATGTACAAAGTCAATTTAGGCATGTTTGGTAAAATTATATATTTTACAAATATCCTTTAAGCCTCTCTGATTTATAGAAATCACGCTTCTTTAGCTGCTGTTATGTTGCAATGTAGTTTGTTTAATCAATGAAGGTATTTGTAATAAGAAATCTAATCATAAAATAAAAGTTCATCCAATATTAAGACCATAATATGGCCATGTTCCACCTAAATACATTAATAGATCTAGAGTGTCAAATCATTTTCTTTTTAAATGAGCACAAACATAACTAATTATGAAGTGGGCCATTGCTTCTTAATTATCAGCATTGTTTCCTCTAAAGATACATTGTGAATTCAATGCAGATCCTTGTGTGTTAATGAAAAAACAGCAGCAGAAATTGTAAATGAAAATGAAACATGGTAATTCTTTTTGAAATACTTCTCTGCCCTGTGATGATCTGGTGACTTGTCCAGGGTGTACCCTGCCTCTCACCTGATGTCAGCTGGGATAGGCCCTATTAACTGCGACACTTTGATTCTCATGAACAGTTAGAACCAATTTCTTCTAGTCATGACCACAATCTTTACTTAATTTCAATCAAGTAGTTGCTGAAACTTAAATAGTCCTTAACCATGGCAGCGTCACATCATATGAGGCATTTTTGGAGACTATTGTTTCTTTCTTTCTTTTTCTTTTCTTCATTTTCCCACTTAAAATACTCCTGTATTCTTTCACTGTGCTGATACACTGTCATTGGTGGGAACCACTGAGCATCCAGGTAAGTCTGTTGTCTCTGAAAGGGCATTCTGGAAGACGGGACAGTGAAGCAAACAAAATTTACAAAGCAAAAATGCCACAGACACTGGGTCCCATGCAAGAATTTTTTTGTATTCTTATCTCAAATTTCTCTTACTTTTTCTGGTATGAAGGGCTCATACAAACATGGCATGTCAGATTCAGCCAATGCTCGGAAGTTCAGGTAAATGTGTAAATGATCCTTCCATTTGTATTTGATTCTGTTATGTCAGGAAGTGTTCAGTCATTAAAATGTTAACAAAGACTATAAAGAACAAGTTTTGCTTTCAGAGATCCATACAGGAAAGCCAAAAAGGAAAGCAAGGGAACTGGTAAGGTAAAGGAATGGGAAAACAAGTGCTGTTAATGCTGTGTTACCTGAGAGTTGGACTGTCACTGAAATATAGATGAAATGTTGCAATATGAAAATAGCTTTAAAAAAAAAATAAGTGTGTTGACATATTATAATAGAAAATGCAGAGTCAAAAAGGACAATGTCAACATTTTCAAACTCAAATATGCTACAAAGTGATGAAATATGCAGTCAATAGTGAAAAACTGTGGTTTGAATGCCAGCAGACTAACTACACATGACTCCTACAACAGGTCTTGACCTTCTGTAAAATTCTGTTCATACCTGGAAGAAAATTTTTGATGCTGGAAAATTGGTGAATGTGGCAAGTTCTCCTAAATCACTCATACAAACCACGTAAGAAAAGATTAGTTCATACAAGTGATTCTTGCATGAGGCCCATTGATTACAAAAATTATCATTTCTAGCATTTTCTTGTTTGACTCACATGTCTGAAAGTTAAAAAATAATCCAGACTTCAGTCACATTTAAGACACTGGCAAAGCACTAACATGGTTTCATAAACATCAGGCAAGGCATTACTTGGTCTTTGTAATGTAATCACAGTACTTTGAGGCACCCAGGGGACATTCATTCAGAAAGTAGAATGCCAGCTGACACACTAAATTGCACTATTATAACCTTAATGTACAACCATAATTAAATGTTCTGTGTGTGTCATGTTTAATTATATCAAAGTCAAATTGGTACATTGGTAAGATTACAATGAACAAGTGAGACCATGGTGTCACTTCTCCAACTTGTGCTGTTACCATCATCCATTACTATACATTTTTTTCGTCTGAACAAAATAAACTGTGTGGAAAAGCTATCACCATTAATGTTACAAGTTTGGCCAGTTTTTTTGGAATATCAGCTCCTTTTTCTTTTGAAGAAGTAGGGAAAGCTGAGTCTTGGTGACATTTTCATTAATAGATGATGAGTTGATCCACAGTCAATGTTAATAAATCTTCAAACATTAACCCTAACCCATGATTCTGCATCTTCAGTTGATGCTGGCATTTTTTTGATGCTAGACTGTCAGAAGTTTAGTTTTATGAGTCTATACCTCAATGATGGATGTGATTGTCACTCTGTTCTCCTTTCATTTTGGTCTACTTTATAAGGGGGTTCAAAACAGGTAGTCGTCAAACTGGGATACAAAGACAAAAACCATCCAACTCCACATGCAGATTTCCCAGCAGGCCTTGTACGCTTCCACTCTTTCCAACCAAAATTACACCTTTATCCGTCCTCCCCCACCTGCATCCCTACTCCACCATTTCGCTCTTATCTGCTTGCCTCATATCTCCAAATCCCTTTTTATTGGGATTTATCGAGGCTTTTATCACTTTTCATATAAAAAGGACGGGGAGTATTTCCCCTCCTTTTTGCAATGTTGCCCATTTACGGCAGAGAATTGGCGCAATTTCCGATCTCTCTACTTTTCTTTCCTGACAGTCACATTAGCATGTCATTACTGGGGCTTTCTCTGCCCTCCCAGTGGATCTGAAGCTCCGAGGACCAAGCACTGGAGAGACAAAGGGCACCAGCTGCACCCACTTCTCCTCATCCATCTCTTTATCCCTCCCTCTCTCCTCATCCCTCGTTTTCTCTTCATTCCACACTTGGCCTGACTTGGCGACATCCTGACATTACCGGTAGGTTCTGACTTGGCCAGCAGCCGAGACTCTGGCGATGGTGGCATCTGATAGAGAGATTGTTGTTTTTCATTTACATCCAAGCCTTTAATTTCTGGTTTTGTATGTGAGATATGTCGACAATATATGTGATTAGCTTCATTCAGCTGTTAGAGTGAGTGGTATTTAATCGCTGATAATATGGGGTTTTGATTATTGAGGCTCGGAACGGGTGATGCAGACTTCCCTGACTCTGTAATCACTGGGTTTGTTTGCTAGAACAGGTTTATATGTTAAGGACTTTCAAACAGACATATCAGGCCAAACGGGCCTGTTTGAGGACATCTGAGTGAATTACAATGAAACCCCTGGAAGACCCTGGTGATCCTTGGAACCACTCTGAAGGACCACTGGGTGCCTCTAAAAACACCCAGAGATCCCTAAAACCCTTTCTAGAACCCTGCCCTAGGACCTGCAAAATGGCTTCCATCCATAGCTTCCCATGGCCCTTTCTGGGATCTTTGGAACCTATTCAAGACTCCAGGCCTTGGTGAAATAAGTTCTCCCTGGAGACATCTCCTCATTTGATCCTGAGACCCCCAATATCAAAAACAACAAATTTGCCACAAGGGTCTGTAAAATCTGTATAACATATGACACACTTCTACATATACAGAAGGGAGGACATCAAGCAACGTCCAGTTCCTGGAAAAGTGACGTGACTGGACACTTGGAAAGAGGACAAATGATGGAAATACAATAGGAAAAGCTCAGGCACACCATTCACTCAGATAGGAGAAAGGAAACAAACACAGAGAGAGAGACAGATGGACACCATACACACAACAGAAAGAGAAAGGCAAAAGAGATGCTGAATCTCTTGGGGGGGGGGGCAAGATCCAGATCAAAAACATCTAGAATGAGGCACTGACATCCAGGGCACCCAGGACAGCCAGCTGTCCAGCACAGAGAAACCTGAGTGAAAAGAGATGACAAAGATGAGAAACTAGGGAGAGAGACGGCACACAGCTTGGACACTTATGTGTTTGTGGACAACAAACAAACAGACTTAGAGAGATGCAGTAGTTTTCAGAAAGTTAACAGTATTCTTGTTGATCTGACAAATATGTACTTGGCTTATAAGCTTTGTACTGGGCTTAATAAATTAAAGTTAAAGGTCCAGTAAGCTTTATGAGGATCTACTGGCAGAATGTAGCAGAAATGGAATATAATACTCATGAGTATGTTTTTATCAGTATACAATTGCCTGTTGTGTTTTCACTACCTAGAATTACAGTGAGCCCTTTATATCTACACAGAGTCTGCCATATTGCATCACCATGTTTCTACAATAGCCCAGAACAGACAAACCAAACAGTGGCTGAGGTTCTTCAGGTTCTCCTACATGCTTGGAAGGGAGGGTGAGACGAGTTGGTCGCAATCTGAAAACTCACTGGTAGATGCCACTAAATCTGGAACATTGGTTCTTTAAGGTGTAGAGATGAGTTTTAAGCTTGGATTTAAAGTCAGTCTTTAAATAACATAGTCACAGAGGATGGGGGAATGATATGACACCGTGCAGCCTGTTAACTTCCTTCTATGTCTGGGGGACAGAGGCTCTGTATTCTGAGAGCACACAGCCCAGAATGAATATAAGGTTTAAAGACATCAGACAGGTATGAAGGGGCATGTCCATTTACAATTTTGCCTTAATTTTTGCACCTTAAATTTGATGTTATACGGTGACTTTTCTAGTTTTAGTTAAAATTTTATCTGCAGAATTCAGAACGATTTGAAGACTTTGACAAGAAACCGTTACAGTCATCAAGTCTGGATGAAACAAAGGCATGAATTAGGGTCTCTGCATCAGTCATGGAAAGAAAAGACTGAATTTTAGCCATGTTGCATAGGTGAAGAAAGAATTTTGGTGAGTTTTTTTAATATGCTGATCAAGTCTGTCAAACTTTAAAAAACATCACACAGTTATTGTGAGTTACTGCTATTTGATTAAAGTGGTGTTTATGCTGAGAAAGACCAATGACCTCTTAGTTTATTCAAATTGTAGGAGCAAGAAATTACAAGAATCCATGTAGGTCCCTAAACAAACTCGCCCATGATGCCCACCCTAGAAGAATACAGAAACCTATTCAAGGACCCCTGTAGTTTAGTAAAAGATCCTTAAGAACTCTGGTGGGTCTTGTGAAATCATCTGAATACTCATCTTGGTGGGCCTTGGAACCCTTTTGTTGGACCCTTCTTCTAGGATAGTTTGGGAGACATCTGAAATGTCTTCACAACTCCACTGAGATCACAAAGAAGGCCTCAAACTCATGGAAGTCCCTCCCTGAAAACCCTGGACTACATCAAAGACCCACGGAACTGGCAAGCCAATTTGAAAACTATTATGTCAAAAGATCGAAAAAAGTCATTCAGGAAGCAGGGGCAAGTGACAGCTTTATGTGCCGACACAGTCTGACAACCTGATCATCATTGATGCCACTCATCATTCCAGTAGGACTAAGCCTCGTTTTTAAAATCTGCCAGTCCACCGCTGGACCGGCTTAAAGCTCAGAGAAAAATCCTTCCCTTCTTAACCAGTCTGACCAGTCACATTTCCATGTATGAATATGTCACAAATCCTGGGACAGGGGGAGCCTTTATAATCCACTTTTTAAATCCTTAATCCTTAATGTGTCCAATCCCATAACCTGACTGACCTGCCATGTTAGAGGAGGTTGACGAGATCAGTGTTAAAGTTAGACGTTCTTTAAGAAATTCACTTTCTTCTTTGCAGCGCCAGAGCTTCCTTTGTGTTCTTCATGTCAGTCCTCTACTTTTCTAGAAGCTCTACTGGGGACTATACTACCTGGAATTTGATTTATGTTTGGAGACAACTGCTCGGTGCTTAACCTGAACTCAGCCCATGTGTATTTTTTTTACATTTGATTTCCTCATTGTTTATATTGCTGTGTTATATGTTAGACAAAAAAGGTCTCTTGGGTTATGTTGTGTGAAAAGCTTTGACAAGATTAAAGCATCATGGGCAATTCTCATAATATTACAACATGATGAAATATCAAGTTAAATTAATTAAATATTAAATATATTTTAAATATATAATTTTGTATTAGCCTGTTAAACTAGTAGGACTCAAAAGTTTCCGTTAACTTTGATTTTTTTTTTTTTTTGATTGATTTTCAGTTGGACCATAGTTTTAGAGCGTAATTGTTGTTTTATAGTTATAATACAAGTAACTGCTGGGCAGTACCCCAAAACTTTTAATTTATTAGCCCAAAGCTCTGTCTACTTGCAAGCCTAAACATCATTTGCACAGATAATTTCATTCAGAGGAGTGAGAATAATTTCTGTCCACTCCAGAGGTGGTTCTAGGGTCAAGGCTTAGACCCGGAAACTTTGGAGGATTCTCGGTTCTCTCTTACTTCATCAATTTAAGTTCAATAAGCAAAATCAGCCTGATTAAAACACCACTGGCATCTTACACATTTTATGGCAAACATCACAAAATACTCCATCCAGTCTGGATCAGATATTCCAGCCACTCTGCATTTAAAATGAGCTAATAAATACTGTAGAATTTGTTATCAGCTGCCTCTAATGTTTTTTTTATTAAGGAACACCTATGGGGCTCATTGATCTTGGGGAAAGGCAGAATCAGGTGGACTGCAGCATGAACTCACTTCTGACACATTTTAATGTTCAGGACTTGTTTTCTAACAGTCTTTATTGCACTCTCCCCTGAACTGGCCAGTTTATTTTTTGTCCCCTTGAGAGTGTTTGGACCCCCAGGTTAACAACCATTGCACTACTGTATAGTCATATATGGATGATATTTGTTGAAAAAGAAAAAAGAAATAATTTTGTTAAGAAAATTGCATTGTCTGGGTATTTATTGGCGGAATGTGACAGAAATAGAATATAATATCAATCAGTATGTTTTCATTAGCGTGTAATCACCTGAAAATAAGAATTGTTGTGTTTTTCATTACCTTGGAATGAGCTCTTTATATTGACAGAGGGTGCAGGTCCTCTTCCACTGAGGCCTCCATGTTGCACTGCCATGTTTCTACACATTGGATATTTTTTAGATTATTCTGATATGAGGTAACTAGTTGAGGTATTTATCACTACACACACATTTTTGAAATGTTTTTGTCCAGACAGGCCAGATTGATATGCCCTCTGAGAAAGAGGCAAAGCATCCTGGGATATGTGCCCTGCTGCCTTTCTTTCCACTCTCCACGGTCCCTCTGTGCATGATGGGGAGGATATAACTTAAACTGATGAAAGCAGTACCCTCATCTCAGGGCATTAACTTGTTTATCTCTCAGCCGGTGACGACAGAAAGAGGAAAAGTTTCAAGCTCGGCTGCTCATTGTGGACCAGGGAGATAGAGGCAGAGACACGGCAAAACAAAAGGCAGCCAGAGAAATTTGCATGGTGCTCAATTATACATTAGCGAACATCACTTGGCAATCTGTTCATATCAATTTAATTGGATTTTAATACTGCCTGTGATCTTGTTTCCTAATTAACAGCAGCGGCTGGCAATAAAGCAGAAGCATGCACCCAGCAACACCTTTGATCCGGGCCATATGGACTTGCTTGGAGCTCATTGGTAGGGGGAGAGAAAAATATCAGTCACCTAAATATGGGCCTATGACAAGCCAGAGGAAAGGGGACTCAGTGTGTGTGTGTGTGTCTGTGTGTGCATAATGTTGGTTCTCATTGTCGTTGAGCCCTGTGTGTGTCCATGCATGTGTGAATGTGTGTGTTTTTCTCACCGCATGTCTGTATTTGCTTCTCCCTGCCCATGTGTGTACGTGCATACGTGTGTGTGTGTGTGTGTATCTGTCTGTGTTGGACCTTGAATATGTGTGTGTACATGCCTGTGTGTATGTGTGTGTGCCTGCCAGGGGGTGGAGGGATCAGCGCGACCCCCAGATGGCGGATATCGCTCCTGCCTCGCGCCTTCATTGATTAATTTCTTCCCTGATTGGTTGTGATTACTGATAAATAAAACATGATCTGGGGATCAGATGCAAATCAGCTCGGGGGTGGGGCGGAGGGGTGGGGGGCGGTGGTGGGGGGCTGTTGATTGCTTTTTCAAATCTGTTTATTTCTTGCCCCACTGCCCTCGACTCTGGATTGGAGGGCAGAAAGACAGTAAAACTTGTTTGTACTGGAACACATGCAAACTCAGGATGACCTTTTTCATCATGTTCATCACATTTCTTCATCGTCCCAACACATATCTGTCCATTATGGTCATCTGAAAATCATCACATATGAATTCCAGCTGAAATGTACCTTCCTTAAACAGTCCTGCCACACTTACACAGCTGTTTGTATTAAATGTATACATCCATCTTAACAGACGTATTTGTGCTTCTGGTATTTTGATCACTGATACTATTTATTTATATCAGTGCTTACACAATTTGGGTTTTGGACTGTTTAAAGGAGTCATTTTATCATGGCAGAGTTCATCCACTCAGGACCAGGCTGAGCTGTGGGCTTGTATTGAATCCCTGTTTAAAGTTAATTAGTTAAAAAACAGATTAATTAAGGAATATACACCACGTCAGTTTTAAGACAAGGCAAGTGGAGTGAGGAGAGAACATGTTGTATCTTGTTTGTTTCAACTCTACTGAAATGTTAAACATTTTATTTGTGGGTTTATGGGGAGCTATGTATCAAGGTATGAAAATAATTTGCTCAGTTTATTTATCATTATGCAACACAGTGCTGCCCAACGAAAAGAATATTTAGATCCTTTGTGCACAATGCCAGTTAACTGTTGCCTCTAAGGTGTTATGCAGCCGCCTGCCACTAGTTGGGGCTGTGGGCTCATCAGACAGCAGCCCCTCTCACCCAGCACGTATGCCCCAATGGCCCACGCAACCCAGATGTTTTTATCAGTAAAGTCGGACAAATGACAGCTTGTGAAAGCTGCGCTGTTTGGTAATGTTTTAATATAGAAAATTGAAATAATGTTGAATGTAGACTGTGACAGAATAAACTGTTATATAATCACTCAACTCCTAACTGCTAACATTAGCCACACTGTGTGTGAGGCTGCAGGTAATGTCAGCTCCAGGTGAATGATGTCCTTTGCCCGCAGACTGTTCTGAACAGCTTCAAATGGTCTTAATATACACAGCATTTTTTTTTCGGACTCGTGTTTAACATTAGCAATGAATAAACTGTGCTCAATTTTAACTTTGCTTTCTGAGTGTTTTCATACAGTTAGACTAGGTGAATTGTCTAAATTAAAATTTGCATTTAATTGCCAGAGAAATTAGTTAGTTTATATACACATATACATGTATACAGGAAATAATGCTGTAATGTTTTTTTTGAGTTTGTGTCAGGCTGAATGTAAACAGCAGCAATGAGATGGTGGTGATAATATGGTCGACATCCTCACAATAAAAGTTGCACATCTGGGAAACACTGTCCACCAGCTGTGGCTGAGTTTGTGCACAAAGCACCATTGATGTAAAGACAGAGTCTTCCTCCCCTCATCTGCCTGGAGTCTTGTGTGTTGCATCCTGTTAGCTCAGAACAGGTCCGCCTGTCACATGTAACAGCTTGATCCTGTGGTGGATCAGATCTCTCTTTGTGGGAACAACAGTCTCTGATTTCACATCAATTTTCACATCGTGGCCAGCCTGAGTCCCATTTTGTCTGTTTCATGTTCCTGACTGAACATTAGCCAGGAGCAGCCATAAGTCCAACCTGGGTTAGCATGTCTCGTATCCCCGCTGTCCTCCTGGGGTGGTCCGTGGTGGGGGGTCTGGCTGATCTGACTGTGTGTCTCAAGATCTACTACTCTTTAATACAAACCCTGCAAGTGTATTTCTGCCAGAAGTGATGCGTTTCAGCAATGAAGCTGAAAAATAACAGATTAAAAGAGAAAAGCAGTGAAATTTGGAAGAGCTAATCATTTCTTGACAAACAAGTTATCCATTTGTCCTAACGTCTGAGTTGTATAGTGTGTTGTCAGTTATTGTTGATGAAGAGGTTTCACTATAGATGTAATAATGGGCAAAACAGTACCAAACAAGACTGAGGGAAGCTGTGAAGTCACTGTACCTGGCTCTAAGAATAGTTACAGCATGTAACTATAAAAAACCATAAAACCACAAAATGTCATTTTTACAAAAGAAGTTTACAAAAAACAAGATAAAATTTGTACATACAGTGAGTAGTTGGAAGGCATTATTCTGAGCTTTCAACAGGCTAGCTGTCTCCCCCGTTTCCAGTTTTTATACTCAGCAAGGCTAATTACATCCTGACCTGCTGTGATGGCCAGGACCACACATATGCCACATACATGGAAACCAGAAATGGTAATATTGTTCACACACTCATCTCACTACTTTGTATACTGGTCAATTTTATTTTGCAGTCAAAAAGACCCCAAACAATTCATTTCAAAGTTAAAGTCCACATGATGCAGTTTATTTGATTTACAATTTCTTTATTTACTTTTAGTCTTACACTGTTTAAATGGACTGCACATATTTTTACAGCATGGGGTTCAAGGAGCAACTTTCTGTTATATTAATCATTTTTGTTTGTTTCTTTGTTTGAGTTACTATGCTGGTATGCTGGTGGTACAATCTGCTGCCATGTGAGAGGAGGTTTAGTTAAGTTTTCCTTTGGATTAGTTTTAGTTGATGTCCATTTTGTTTACCCCTCCTGTGTTATTTGGTTTGGTCAAGCCAGTATATATGATCCCTCATGTTTCATTTGTCAGTTTGTTTAGTTAACACCTTGTTTTGTTACTGTTATTTTGAGTGTATTACTATTTTCTTGACCTCTTTTAAGTTATTAGGTTCTTGGTTTGTATTGCTTTGCACCCATTTTTTTTCTCCACATTGCCTCACTGCCTGGTCCATAATACCTGCATTGAACTCAATTCACAGACCTGAGACTGATATCAATCTTCATATTAATACTCTCTAATAAAGCAAAAAAGCACAATTCTTTGAATGTTGAAATACTCTTTCAAGGGCCCCATGATTTCAGTTGATATTTTGTTTTAGTGATGCAATCATTTCAGGTGATTAATTTATAACAAACCAACAGACACAATGGATATGGGGCCTGTTTGGACCCCTGAGAGTCTGGGACCCCAGGGCATGTACCAGCTTGGGTGGTAATCCATACTTTGGGGCTGTGAATTTTTGATTGGGAATTTTTTTGTGTGTATGCGTGTGTGTGTGTGTGTGTAGGTGTAGGTGTGTGTGTGTGTGAGTGTGTGTGTGTGTGTGTGTGTATGTGCATACACAATATCTGCTGCAGAGTGTTGACAGATCAGTGTATGCTTTACGGTGTGTGTGATGTGTATTAGGCTCTGTGTGTGTGTGCAGGTCAAGTGAGAGGATTGTTTTTTTCTTTTTACATTGAGTACATAACAAAAATAATGAAAAAGAATCATACATAATCCTGTGCTGTGGACACGTGGCAGATATAGAGGAGGGTCTGACTAGGTTCTTTGGAGGGAGAACATCAGCCAATACCAGCTGATTCAGCATCCCCTAGAAGCCCAGGTCTTAATTTGGAAATGTGGGTCTTCTATGTGGAGAATGCTAATTTGTAATTAGGCAGATTAGCTAAATCTTGGGAATAGAGGAGGGAAAATAAGATTATTGACTTATATAACAAAATAAACAATGCAGGTCCTCGGTTAAATAATCTTGGACAGAAATCAGCTTGTTGGGAATTAGGCGAGCGGCGTGGGTTAGGCAGCAGACGGTTGATGAGATCCAGGCAGGGAGGATGTTCAACACACTGCAGGGCTGTGGAGGCAAACCTGCTGAAATTCACTAATGGATCCCCTGATCATGCTGTAGCATTGCATTGGTTGTAGTTGAGTTTCTCAACAGGATTGCTTTAGTTGTGTCTTGCTATGTTGAGACGTGCTTACTTGTGTTACCACAGCAGGGGACACAGTAACTGTGTTGACCTGCACTGCTGTGCTTGGTGCAGGACTGATGGGACCAGCATGGGACAGTCTCCTCCGAGCTGTACCCTGTCCTAATCTGATGAAAGCACTGCATGATTCTGAGTTTAGTCCTTACATTTTCAAAACAGGCTCATTAGTTTTAATGCAAGATAAAAACAGGCAAAAAAGACGCAACAAGACGAAAACAACATGAAAGCTGTAACAAAACAAAAATGATTTCAAAGACATAACAGGAAGTAACAAGATAAAATTGATGTAAAAGACATGAGCCCCTAGTCCTTCACAGGGCAACTTTTTACTTTTCCACTTCAAGCACATTACAGAGCCCGTGGACATTTAATTTAATTTATTTATTATTATACAGGAAAAGATTAAAAGTAATAAAATATCTAAAAATATAAGGCTTGTATATATTGCCAGCTTTCAATTATGATTAAGTAGTTATTGTTGAACATGCTACTGAGTCACTATTTTTCAACCCTTACTCCAGGCTTATGCTCATTCAGCACTAACTTAACACACTAGATAATCTATTACACAGAACCATCTGGGAAGCTGTCCATAGAAACTGGGTCCACAGAAAAGGGTGGGTGCTTTTAAACAAGATTTGGCAGATGATCGGATAAACTGTCTGACAGGTCTAACATGGGCTAACTTCAACCAGTCACATCAACTCACCGAACTGAAGCCGGCCAGAAGAAGAGCGAAAACATCTTTTGTTAAAATAAGCCTGAAGTGTTGTTCTTTCAATGAAGAAATACTCTCCAGTCCTGATATAACTGATGCTATCACAGTATCTACACTAATCTCTTCAAGAGCCATCACTGTTTTTTCAAGACGAGTGATTTCCATGGACGCTTCTCGCTGTCGGCGCACCTAAAACCATACCCATAGCTGCCAGTAGTCCCTCCAAGGATGCTGATTGGCTCATATAACCTCTGGTGTGGACACAAATGATAGTTTGGAGCCTGGCAAGATGGATTCTCATGTGATCTTGCAAATGTAGCTACAGAAAGGTATGCAGTTTGGAAGATATGGTTGTTAACCAGACAATAACAGTTTAACAAAAAGATGCTCCTGGTTGCATCATGGTTACAGTATTTATTCATTTGCTCCATACTAGGAACTACAACTGTGAATATGTCAGCCTCTGCTGGACAGGTCTTGATCGTTTTTACTCCCTCTTGTGAGTCGTCTGGAGTGAAATAATAAATTAGATTTGTTTTTTAAATTGTTAATTGCAATAATTTATTTCCTCCAGCCTACAGTCATTTATATGCAAAACCACACAACACACACAGTTTAGCCTGCAGAGACTATAGTTTGCATTGTGTATCATGTACCTGCCTCCAATCTACACTGTGCACTTGATTTCCCTATGCAAAGTTTAGAGGTTTAACTTGACATTATTATCACAGTTTAGAGAGGCCTCTATATGCAAAGTCAATTAAGTGGGAGTGTAACGGTGCTTGGATTCATAGAGGGAGAGAAAACGGTGTTGGAGAGGAGAGTGGGGGGAGATTTCAAATACAAACAAGCCCTTTAACAAGCACACCGTTGCAAAGAATTCATTTTAAAGACAATGCATAAATCTACATCTAAATCTGAAATCTCAAAATGTCATACTTCCAGGCACCCATCCAGGGGTTCCCATCCTGAGAAAATAGTGTATTTTACATGATAAATAGTATCATTTTACAGAAGCTCTGTCTCTTTACATAGATGCAAGTCTTCAATGTACAGGGACAGGTGGAGATCTTCCATCCTAGTCTGTGGATGAATCACAGGGATGCTAGTAGACATATGGACTTGAACACAGTGTTGCTAATTATTTTGGTGTACTGTATGTCAGTCAGACTATAACTACATGGCAACCTGAAAATAATATTTGCATGTAACCCTTTAATAATCACAAAGACTGATTAGTAATTGAATTAGACATACTTTATTATGCAATTAGTGGGAGAAGTGGTACAGTGACATGGGGTTTGCTCAAGGGTAACTTCCACCTCCCTGTAGTACCAGTCCACACTCTGTACTGTGGTTGGATTTGTGATTTAATTTCCTGTAGTTACTCTCAGGCACTCTGGGCAGTATAAATGATAGCTTGACCACATATTCACAAATCAATCACATCTCCAAAGCAAATATAATTCTTACTACTGCTATTGTAGTCCTTTAAAAATAAATTAAATTGTTTTTATAATAAAACAAATCATTAAAGGTCCCATATTATGCCCCTTTCTGATCTTTTTTTTTTTCTTTATAAGTCTCAGAGGTCCTCAAAACATGCTTTTGAAGTTTCTTTCTTAAAACACCACTTGGATCATGCAGATCAGCATGCCTCTATACCCAAAGTTCCAACATTATGTATCTGAAATTTGGCAAAGCTTCCTGCTTGTCCACCGCTTGTCTTTCAGGTTTGAGCTTCATAGGCCTTATATTTTGTGGAATTTTCCTCATTTTTTTGGATGTGCTCACAATAGATCTTAGAATGGATTCTGGATGAGCTATGAAATTATTTTATCAATATTTTTAAGCAATATTTTGTGTCAAATAAGCAGATACTGTGCATATAAAATGTGACTTCACAGGAGATGATTTTTACATATACTGTGAAGCATTTATTTAATCACATATTTATATCACAACATATAACATGTCAAATGATGTACCTATCATTCATGACAGTAAAAAAAAATAAATAAAAAGTAAAAATTTAAATTAAATAATTTTAAAAATATTTAAAAATAATTTAAATAAATTAAATAATTAAATAAATAATAATAATAATAATAATATTTAAGTAAATAATACATAATTTAATAATTACAAAAATTTAAAATAATAGAATTGAAATAAAATTGAAATAAAAATGGATTTACTGAATCCATATGAAAAAAGTTTGACACATCAAAGATTGATGTTTGTGAGGCTAAACTGTTAACTGGACATCTTTTCCACATGTTTCAGTCGTTACAAGTATCAGCCTATCAGAGCGTTGTGAGCTGGTGCTGAGGTTTCCTCGTCACCGTCAAAGCCTGTCTGGTTCTTAGGATTCGCACCATGTTTCCTGACGCCCAGGGCCTCAATGTTGGATTCAGACCTCCTCTTGAACCAGGACACACAGCTGGCGATGACCTTTATCCTTGTCTGGCTCCTCAGACTGTTGACTCAGGTCCTCTGGATCTTCATCCCTGTCTGGCACTGGGTCCAGAAACACTCTCTCAAAGATGAGGTCCATTAAGTCGGCCACATATCCTGTGCAATATTACACAAAGATTTTGTTTAGACTTAAAAAAGAAAGAAACATCTGTGCATATGTTTACATGTGTATTTATATAATTCATTATTTTTCTTTTTTTGTTGAAACTTTTACAACAACTGTTACAGTGATACAGTAAATACAACATGTACATGACTTAATTTTAGTGACAAATAAAAGAATGTAACACTTACAAAACATGGGCTCAGTCTTCACTGGTTTTGTTCTGCAGGTTCCTCTCATGGTCTTTGGGAAGTGGACTTTGAAGAGTTGGTCTCCACCAGATGTGATGTAATAGTTTGTCAGCTCTATCTTTTTAGGACAGGTCATTTCCCTCTTTATGCAGTGAGAAAAAGTTGTTCTGTCCAAATATTTCATTAAAACAGCAATTGAAATGAAAGTAACCCTTTTAAACAGAGGTGTCCCCCCTCTCACAAAATAAACAAACCTTTTTGGTAACCCTTTATTTTCCAGGCCTGTAATTATGTAGTAATATAAGGGAAATTACCGAGAAATTACAGTAAATTAAGAAGTAAAATACAAATCGTGGCAAGTAATGGGAGTAGAATAACTTGAAAATTACCAGAAATTATTAGGTAATTACTAAATAAAATGAGACCAGAATTAGGATATTAGGTTGGTTATTGTGTAGGAATTAATCGATCTTTAATATCAAATAACTGGGTAATTACTTGGGTGGTTACTCGACTAGACGTGAGATGTTGGGTCAGTAATTATATGGGAATTTATTTATTCATTTCTTACTTATTACCAGTCTTACCTGTTCACAAGCCAAGACGGTTTGCAGCAATTGTTGTAGACCTTTCTGCCTGTAAAATGTAGCGTCCACTTTCTCCTTTGAATGGCCAGCTTCATCACAAATAAGGGCACACTGGATGAACATTCATTCATTCATTCAACCTTTATTTATTTCTCGGGAATACATTGAGGGGTGGCCCTCATTTTCAATGATGCCGAGATTACAATTAGGCAACAAAGCAGAAATACAATAGAAACAGAAGAGAAGAAGAAAAAAAAAAAAAAAACATGGGCACGTACCAGTAATATCACTGTAGTTAACCCATAATTACCTTTTTCACTGCCTGCAAAATGTAGTGAACGCGGTTCCGTTGTAACGTCTGGGTAATTTCAGCAGAACTACTGGCACGTTAAAAGGATGTTCACTGTAATTACCCAAATAGGCTATTGTATCTTTCGGTGCTACTCTATTGTATCAATCAAGCAAAAATATTTCCTAAGTACTGCATGAAAAGAAGTGCGTGCCTGTAATGTCACTGTACTTTACCCATAACTACCGCTTCACTGCCTGTAAAATGTAGTGAACACTGTTCATTTTATTTCAGTGTGCGTTCTGCTGAAACTACCCAGACAGCACGCACGATGAATAAAGTTACATCGCTGCGACGTCGTATGGAGAGCGTTTGCTCATTGGGAAGACGTCGCCGAGACAACAATATGCTTGACCATCAAAATAGCTTCCTAATTTAGTGTGTTAATAAAATAAAGAGACACGAACGATTCAAGTTAATGATCATACATTTATTTCGGACTGCATAGTCAAAACAACTCCAGCACAGAAAAGATAACCAAGACAGAACAGATGAAAATATAGAGGTGGCCGGTCGGGAGACGCACACGGACAGCACGGTCTGGACTGCTGGCAGACTTATGAGCCTGCAAAGGGGAGAAAAAGACAAAACACATGAGCCCATGTTGTTCAATTAATTTATACTATACAATATCATACCCATACTTCACAAATAAACACGTACAAATAGACACACCAAGGAAGGAAAACATAGCTGTGCCTTTTTTCCCGGCCGCTGTCTGACCTTAGAGAGCCACCGTAGTTGATAAGAGACCTGTAGCTAATAGTATTAGCCCTATACTCTTTAGCTATTAAACGTGTTAAAAAGCACCACAAGAAGACCTCCAAATAACCCATGCTTCATACAGTGTTGCCTGTGACACTGTATGAACCAGCAGAAAGCATGACTTGAAAATATGAACCACAAAAAGTTCGCGTGTATTATTTTGCGGGGCGGTCTGACAGCCCCGGCTTGACCGCGGATAGCTGCTGAACTCCGGCCAGCTCTACAGGAGAGGCGGGGGGGTGACTGGAGGGACATGACAGAAACAACTGGAGTCTGTTGTGTTTTCCACACACCTACGTGAAGTGGATATTAACTTCACTTGCAGTACAAACACACCAACAATAGTCCATAACCAGTACCGAACTATGAGAAAATGTTACACCGAGTCATATTTCCAAATGGAGCAGAGCAAAGCCTCCCTTCATTAGCTGCCAGTTAACTGCTAAAGTTAACTCCGCAGCTGTAAAAACACCGAAGCCCACCAGCTACTAGCTAACAGCTAACGCTTGCTAACGTTACCTGACCCTTTCCCAAATTCAAAACTGATTTGTTGTCTAGATGGACACTGTTCACGTGCTGGAAAGACTTATGGCTACCTAGCAATGGCTAAATGAAGTTAGAGCTAGTTGATACATTTGCTGGTCAGGTCTAAGCAACTAACGTTTGTTAAGCTAGCTAGCTAGCCTGTTAGGAGTCGGCATCTGGGCTCTTCACCTGTGCTAACATACCCAGTCAGGGCTTAACAACTTATGTTGCTGAATCCCGATTTATCTTGCTAACCCTGTATGTCATATTTATAAGACAGCTATTTTTTTATATATATATTTACGTTAAGTGAGCTTACCTGAAGACTAGTCCTGGCTGACATGAAGTAGCCTCTCCGTCTCCAAAGCCTGCTCTCAGTTCCGTTGACAGTGGCACCAATTGGATAACGTGCAATGTATCGATCCACAGCCGACCTATCGCCGACTTTGAAATGGCGCGCATAATCCCGCCCTCTGGCAAACCATGTCCCTGCTATGGGCCGATGCTTCTCCGATGCATTTACAGATGTCAGGAGGAGAATGCCGACGCACGATCTGAGGCCGACGTCGGCGAGACGTATGCGTGCTATCTGGGTACCCAGATATTGGGTTGAATGAATGAATGAATGTTCATCCAGTGTGCCCTTATTTGTGATGAAGCTGGCCATTCAAAGGAGAAAGTGGACGCTACATTTTACAGGCAGAAAGGTCTACAACAATTGCTGCAAACCGTCTTGGCTTGTGAACAGGTAAGACTGGTAATAAGTAAGAAATGAATAAATAAATTCCCATATAATTACTGACCCAACATCTCACGTCTAGTCGAGTAACCACCCAAGTAATTACCCAGTTATTTGATATTAAAGATCGATTAATTCCTACACAATAACCAACCTAATATCCTAATTCTGGTCTCATTTTATTTAGTAATTACCTAATAATTTCTGGTAATTTTCAAGTTATTCTACTCCCATTACTTGCCACGATTTGTATTTTACTTCTTAATTTACTGTAATTTCTCGGTAATTTCCCTTATATTACTATATAATTACAGGCCTGGAAAATAAAGGGTTACCACATTTTTTTTATAGACTTGGGATTTTAATATTCGTAAATCATATCTGTGATATTTTAAAAATCCATGTAAATAGGTAGAGGTATAGCTCTCAGTTTTGAGGCCTCTCCACACAAGCTGTTGTCTTCCAAGTGTCAATGGAATTAGAATAAAGTGTATAGAGGGTCTAAGCCCACGCCTGCATACAGCTTCTACAGGAAAGACAGAACTCAGAAAGAGATGCCAGAAAAGCACTGGGAGAACAGAGCGAACGTTTCCATCAGTACTGTGGATCCAGTGAAGTAAAAGATGGTTACAACAGAGCTTCTGTCCTTCTCAACACACTGTGGATTTACAGCTTCCAGCTATACACATATATGTCTGCAAATGTCATGCATAATGCTGATTACATGTTTTTCAATGATAAACATGTAGTATTTAATGCACTGTTTCTGCAAATGTATTCTGACTTTAGAGGCATTGTAAATCTAAATGCTTATGAGTTGTTTATGTTCTTGATTAAAACAGTGAGATGACATTTATATGAAAAGAGTGAAATCTGGTCTTCTGCTAGTATCTGGGTTTTTGATATTGGGAATTTTTTTGATTTTGAAAGATAAATTTAAAGAGGTTGACACTTTTTTTGTATCTCTGCCTCAATGGCTGTTATTTATGATGTCAATGTCAATGTTCTGGAAATGTTATGAGGTTGTTATGTTACATATGATGATAATAGATGTTACAAGTAATACGTCATCCTCCAAGCTTGCAGAGGTACACTGTCATGTCTCTTGGCCACCTTTGACCCTTAAGTCACTCTGTCTCTGGTGGGCTGGTGTGTGACATGACATGAAGCACCCTGAGGCATGTTGTGTTTTTGTGATTTTTGCCTGATGTTATATAAATAAAATTTGAGTAGTAGTAAGCACCACATTTCTGTGATAACCTCAACCTGCCCCACGGGCATGAAGCCTTTGCTATTTAGGTGAGGATTTAGCTTGTTAGCTGCCAAGCATCTGTGGTACCTCACAATTCCATTCCATTCAGAGAGCTACAATGTGATAAAAAGATGATTCTTGGTGCATCTTAATGCAGCTAAATTTTAGGCATTGAAAGTCAGTGGAGGCCGGTCAGATTGTATCCATCTGCAGCGACTCACACTCAGCCTCACCAAAACTAAGCCCAGTTTAGAAGTAAACATAATGTACATGTTACAGTTAGGGGGTGAATCTTTTATTCTGATTTGGTTCAGAATCTATTCTTGATTGAATCAATAGTAAAGGGGACACAATTTTCAGTGTCTTACTCCAGTTTCCCGACATGCAATATGAAGCCTAACTGACAGTTATATGGTCTGCAAACTCTTTATATTAAAAAGTTGACTGCATTTATTAATGAAGTAAATAATTTGAAAGCATCATACAGTCTCCTGCCTGCATGAGAATAAAAAAAAATGAGTTGGAGGTGGAGTGCTCTGCTGTATGAACGTTGTGTCTCGAGCAGTGGACAGCAGCCTCTCTGCTGCACCGTTAACTGTGGGGAAAGACCTCACTGTCCAGGATGCAGAGCAGGTACAGAGTTTTTGAGGTGAACAGACCAGACAGAGAATGATTTTCTTCACCACAGAGCTGGTTGAAGACTAAATTAAAACATGATTGCAACCACTGCCTTTGAAGAAAATGAAATACATCTCCTTGTTGCTGATAGCTCTAGCTTGTGCACACAGTAAACTGTCTGGGTGCTGCATTGTCCTCACAACTGTGTTCCAACTTTTTCGCTCTGTCAACATCATCTTGATTAACATTTAAAAAACTGAAAATTGATTGCCATGCTTCTCAGAATCAAGTACTTCCCCTGACTCTATGGAAGAGGCTGGGGAAGACCATACCCCTGTTGCCCCTCATTTACCTCACCTGAGAGGGGGAGAGTGAGAGCCACCCCCTCCAGGTGGGGCTCCTCTCGCTGCCAGCAGAACCCTTCTTGTTGGGGTCCCTGTTTCAGATGGAGTTGGAGAAAAATCCTCCACCTCATGTTTGTGTGACTGCTATCGCTCTCCACACTAATGATGTTGACCAGTCTGGTTGTCATGGTCATGGATTACGTTGAACACTTAACAACACCCACATTCTTTGTTTGTGATAGAACTTTCCCCTAAAAATATCAGTTTACATTGGCTGGGGTGGGAATTTAAAGATTTATCACCTGAAAGTAATTAGCTAAAACTAATAATAAGGAATTTATGAGAAAGTAACTTCACTTCAGTAAATTGAATTGAATTGTTTGTGAACTCACAAACTGAAGACAGGATTTATAAGAAGATGCAACGTTATTTCTGCAGTATAGCTGTAAAACTTTAAAATTTGAACATACAGCCATGAATCAAACACGCTTTGAAACACGGCTGGACAAAAGCACCTTGGTACCATTTAGCAGTCAATGCTCAATACTCAACTGCTAATACCAGAAGTGTCAGAGACTGAAACACAGCAGGATTGAGTCTGAGTCCAGAGGCATGTGGACCTGAGGTTTGATGTGAGCGCTGCAGCCAGTTCATATGGAGGACGGGGACAGATAAGGACGACTGGCTCTCTAGCTGGTTTACTGCATTGAGAGCAAGCGGCTGTGAGACAGACAGCTGGTGCAGATAGTACTATAGGTTATATAGAGTAGTGTTGGGCTTTGGTTGATGGGATTTAAGGAAAATGGTTGGGTCTGGAAGTGTGTGTGTACATCAGTGTGTGTGTGTTTGGCGGCTGGGGCTCAGCTTGGCTTTTGGGACTGAGTATTGGCTTCTTCTTTTTGACAGGGCCTGTCCATTGACTAGGGATCCTTTTCTCATTAAGCCCCCTCTCCCTAATCCTCCTTCCCGTTTGAAACCCAGTCCACACCTCTCCTCTATCCAGGAAATAAAAAAAGACTGTTTGTCAGAAGATGCTCTTGCTCTTTTTGCCTTTACTCTCCCTCCCTTCTTTCTCCTCCACCATCTCCACCTTACCCCCCCACCCCGTCTTCTCTTTATCAATGAATATACCACTCTTGACACTAAAGACTTAACATCAAATGAGCTTGGAAATCAATTTTCACACTTTTGGCTGCCCATTCCACAGCTTTGTTTTTTTTTTCTCTATTTCAGAGGAGGCGAAGGGTAGAGCGGCTCACAGACACACAGTTGCCTTTGTTCGTCTGCCCTCTGGCCCTCGGTGCCCGGGTAGCCGGTACCACCGGGAGACGGCTAGAGGAGATCAAACGGGTACGCCAGTACCTGGCCCCTGAAGATGCCCCCTGGCACTCGCAATTAAATCAGCCAGCTCGCAAAAAAATGTCCTGGTACCGTCAATCAAAATAATTTACCCGGGCTCGGTGGCTTTCTTAAAGGCGCACCGCTGCTTTTCTGACGGGGCCTGTCCACTTAATTTCAAAGCTCTTTATTCAAATCAGGGCCGAGGAGGAAGTGCCGGCAAGCACCGCAACCGGGATTCTTATCCTCTAGCCTGCAGTTGTCTTCAAAAATAATGTGAAGGAGGGGGGGACGGAGGGAAGGAGATAGAGGAGAGAGAAAAGAGGCACCCGGTGAGGCAGCATGTCATTTGAATAAAACGCTGGACACTTTCAATCTCCCAGAACATAAGAGGGAAGGTTTTAATGCACTGGGTGCAAGGAAGCACACACAGTGCCCCTGGTCGCCTGCCTCGGCAGAGAGCAGTTAAAAAGACGTGCGACGAAGTCAGATGGAGGTTAAACTCAAAAGTTGTGGTGACCAAAGAAGTGGGCTGAATTTGAAAACAACACCCCGCTACTCTCTGTGTTTTGTGTGTGTGTGCGTTTGGCGGGGAGGGGTGGGGGGTGGGGGTTGTGTTCTTTCAGGTTAGGCTTGCCCTTTTCATAAGAAATCATGTTTTTCCACTGTAAACAAAAAAAAAAACGACACAAACAAATATATCCACTTTTTGTTTGCTACATCATACACTGTAAAGTATATGGAAATAAACAACATGTTGTCATCCCAGCACGTCGACAACAGACACTGCTTTGACACGCCCTCAAAATCTCACACTTATGCACAAAGTATGGCTTGTATGAGACACTGCCAGACAGCTTTTTAAACACATAATAAACACTGTAAAATCATGACAGTTTGGTTAGGTTGAGGAGAAGACCGTGTTTTGGGTTAACATTAAGTACATCAGTCAGTGAAACAAGTCGCATGATCCATCTAATGTGATATGTACCTTAAAACTTTTAATAATGTGTGACATATGTCAGGCAGGATAGAAAAAGGAGATCCCACAACAATGCAGTATTACATGCTTTTTAATACAAAAAGTTGTTTGAATGAATATCGAGTTAAACAAACCTTTGTCTTATAGACATGTCTAATAATCATTATGTGACCTTGCCTGAACCTGAACATTCACAATACCTTAATAAATGAATGTTGATCAGTCTGCTGTCATGCTCCTTCAGTCTTTGACCTTCCAAGTGGATGAACGAGCCAACAGAGTGGCCAGACACTGCCAATATTGAATTTGCAAGCTTAATATTGTCTGTAAATGTCAAAACCTGTCAACAATCAAGTGTTGCTCTAAGTTAGGCTAAGATTTAGTCAGAGATGACAGTCTGATGCTGCTGTACTGTAAGATAATGACTGAACTCCAGCAGCCTCACACTCAAGCTAACATTAGCTCTCCATCAGTAGGAACAGCATCATCCAGCTATTTACTGAACTGAGTGAATATTCATCTACTTATGTGCCTGAAATCTCAGTGTGAAAGCATTGGTTATTTAAATCATTGTTTCTAATTTCAGTTCGCTAATTGATATTTATTGTCATCAAAAAGGAATTACCTGACTCTGGAGGCTCAGACAGTCTCTGCTCTGCTCTCCATTTGGGATCCTTTCCTGTCCAGGACGGATAGGGAACCAGAGACTGTGATGGATTTGTATGTTTATTTGTTTTGCGACCCGCTATACAGCAGCTTTTCTGCATTTTCCTATCTGTCCCATGCTATGGAACTATGAGTTTTCCTCCTGAAGGGGGCACGGCCTGGGTGGCTTAATTAGAGATTGAGATCTGTACCCAAACCCAACAGGACCTGACAGGACACAACAGGTTTGATCAAGTTGAGCCTTGTTTGTCACATATTTCATGGGTGGGTTTGGGCTGCACATCATTTATTTTAATTATTTAATTTTTTCTCCCCAGTTTAGTTGTTGCCAATTCCAATTCCCTGTATGTATTGTCCCTGACACTGAAAACTTCCACTGTTTGGTGCACAGAGAGAAGAAGAAAAGAAGAAGAAAATTTTGGGCTGAAACATGCTAATAAGGGTTGGGTCCAGGTCATTTTGGACAGAATTTGCTGGCATCAGGCCGCGATGGGATCAACTTTTAAGGCACGATTAAAGTGCTAGACTCAATGACATATTGCGGGTCTGATGTAAAGGACACACACCCTGGTCTCATGGGTGAAAGTCTTGCTTTTGTTTGACCCATCCATTCACCTCACCTCCACCAGACACAGACATTCTTGCTCTTCCTACTACATTGAAAGCCCAGTTTTCTCATATAGCCACAAGCAGGTACCATGCGGGTCTGCATAAGGTGCAGATTGGTGTGACAAATGGTATTTGATGACTGGAGAATGAGGACGGGCTGAAATAAACAAGACTCACTTGTGAGGCATTTGTGGACCTTAATCAATGCTGTGTTGATTTGCGAGTGACGACCAACAAATACCTCACAAAGGTAATGTCCCCTAGAAATCAAATTTAGCCTCTCTCCATTCATATTACCTGTAATAAGTGACAGCACCTCAGCATTCAGTGGCTCTCCTGCAGCCCTCTTTATTCTGTGGAAGGACTCTGGCCATTGTTCTATTATACTGTGTCCTCATGGCATAAATCATGAGACGTCACACAGATGCTTTCTCTGAGAATCTTAGAAACAGCAGGGTGCATCTTAAAGGCTTTTGTGTCGGCCTGACAGACAGTAAGGTATTGTTACCTGATTTACACAAAGGTACGTTTTCATGTTTTCTGTGTATTGTTTGGTTTGTTCTCTCTTCCTCTGAGTGTTTGAGAACGTGGAAGCTCGTTGAGATTGCTGAGTTGGATGTGCAGGAGATTGAGGGGAAAAGCACAGCTCCTGAGCTATTCTGAAGTCAACATAAGCATGCCTTGTTGTCACCTTGCTTTAAATATAAACCCCTTGAACAGTGTGTTTCATAATGCACTTCAAGGCTGCAAGACAAGTTTTCCAGTGACCTCTCCTCGTATAGCCGGTGGAGAAGAGAAGGGAGTGGCAGTAATTGATGGGAACATTCCAGGCTTGTGGGCAAATACCCTGGGGGGAAAACTTGAAATAATGACCAAAATATTTTTTGACATGTTAATTGAATGTCAAAACACAATGGTGAATGTGCTGCAACTGGTATACTTTCAAAGCACAGTAGAGTAATCAGATTCTTTTGACTCAGTCCCTTTTTCTTACTGTGAGTGTCTTCTCTTTTTTTTTTTTCTTCAGAGGAAATAACAGTGCAGCCATGCTGGCATTTTTCTTCTCCCTGCGAGTAACTATCAAAAAAGAGAGATTCATCACTGACACGGAAAACAATGAAATCTGTGGCTCGGAGACTATTTTTATCTAAATATACACTTAAATACATTTAACTGACCAGGAGGGGAGTATGCAGTGGCTTCCAATAAACCAAGATAAAGTACTGCAATGGTACTTTGATTTGAGCGTCTTGGAACTGAAAACAAAATGGACTCTTCTATAAATCATGATAACGCCGTGACTGCAGGGAGAAAAAAGAAGGGGGCGGTTATGCGAATGCAATAAGAGATAAAAAGTAGGGCGTTAAAAAAGTGAACTCCATTGTCATGGTATGGAAAAAAAGCAAACTCTCAAGGCAAGAGCAGTTTGCATATATTGGCAAGAGATCGGTATGTCTTTGGGAGAGTGCCAGCAGCTTGTCACAGCTGAGTTATGAGCTTCAGAGAGGTGGAACTCGTGAAACCAGGCTGGGCCTTAAGCAAGTGCCCTGGGGCACCCGTTGGCAGACACATCAGAGCAACTGGACAAGGCGGTGAGACAGAAAACCTGTCTGTGGTCAAATAAAAGCCATCAATGTCAACCTGACTCCGCTGTTACAGCTGGCTGTAATTGAGTGTGTGGCCAGTAATTATAGACGTTCCTCCAAGAGGTGGACAGCTTTGGAAATTTTCCACCATTGACTGTACAAGGAAATGATCTGCAAGTGGACATAAATTGCCCTTTGTAGCAGCAGCTTTGTGTAATGTACTGAATAGAGGATATGAAAAGTCCTTTTTCTTAAATCAAGTCAGTGGGTTAAACAGGTAATCAGGAATTCAGACAACCACATAATTAACAGGTGAACCTTTTTTCATCCTTACATAAGAATGAACCCAGACTGAGGTAGCATGTACAGTACCTGTTTCCCTGAGGGAGTGAAACTCAATATGTGATGGCATGCTGAACATGACTGAAGACAGTGAAAGCCCTGTTGCATCAGTCATACATGTTCTCTTCTTTGCACAGACTGGATATTAAATAGTGGACAGAGATTCTGGGTCTGAAAAGTGAAGCCAGTGCTGAAGTGCCTTAAATCTGCATTCACAGGGAGCGACTCCACTGGTTACCTAAACAAGTCAGACTTAAGAGAAAATGAGCATACTGCCTTGTTTCCCCACCAGCATTTTTTTTAAGTTGCCAACCAGCACCAGCATTTTTGACAAAATTCACTGATTTTTCAACACTCACAGATTATTCAGTTCTATGAGTACGTTAACATAGAATATATCAAAAGAAAGGACAAATCTTCTAGTATCGGACACATTTTTTTTTATCATTTTGTTTTTGTTTTTTTATCACTTCATATTATATGTGTGTTACCAGTGTGGCTAACATTAGCTCTTTGTGTCCCCCGCCCCCCCAGCTGAAACACTCTTTCTGAGAGGCAGGGGGGCTGGAGCGCTCTTTGCCCCAGCCGTGGAGCGAGTGCCAGGGGCTGCAGTGTGAGCAGCTTCACTGTGTCCCGGCTGATCCGGGGGTGCAGCACAAGCAGCCTCGCTCTGTGCTCGAGTTGCAGTGCTCCTTGCCTCGTGGATCTGCTGCTGAGCACCAGTGTTTCCATGCTAGATAACACCATCTTCTTCTTCTGCTGCTCAATTTCAGCGCTTCTTTTCTTTTACAAGTGACAATTTTTTCTCAGACGACATCACAGATGACCTGTCACAGCACCCCCTACCGCTTGGCAGTGAGAACTGCAGCTGATGAAATATCAGGTGAGGAAAGATTTAAAAGCCAAAGGAATATTTCTAACTCTAACACAAATGTACAACACCTTTCTTTTAATCATGTCAGAGTTAAAACTTTGTGTATGTACAGGTTGAAATGAGGACACAGTTCGAGCCTCGAAAAAAGAACGAGTGAGGTCACAGGTGCTGGAAAAGCTTACAAACAGCAGACCATCATGCTGTGATTTATAAGGTGTTGTTTCCCTTTAAAACCTCTCCTTGAAGCTGTGGGCAGTGTATTGGAGATGTGACAGCGTGTCTGTATCTCTATGTTCCATGATAGCTTTCAAAGGCCAGTGGGGGGCAGCGAGGTGTGCTTGTGTGTGTACGGGTAGGGGGGTTGCTTAGATCACGTCCATCTGAGCTGAAGCCCACTGTGCCTTGATGCCTCAGAAAGGGCAGGGTTGCTGAAGCGTGTTACTAATTAACGGAGAGCCAAAACACTAGTGTGCGGCCATTAGCACAGAAAGAAATCACATCTCTCTGGATTTATTTTATTTATTCCTCCTTATGAGGGCTCAATCAAAGACATTTAAGACACCTTGCTGAGCCAGTCACACTCCAATCTACTGCGGGTGTGTGGATCTATAGCACTAATAACATTTGGGGTGTAATCATGCATACACGTATATTTTAGTCAATTGGCGGGATGGAGTTGTAGCAGCTAATGTATTCACAGTCAGACCCACTGCCGTTTGCCACAAAGGGGGAAAAAGCTGGACTTGCTTGAGTAACCATAATAATTGGAAAATTATTTTGATAGCCTGAAACAATCTAATATATTACAGAATTTTATTAAAATAATATCAAATCAAATTAACTGCTATTCCATAATGAATTAGGTAACAAGTTAGGCAGATATTAATCGCTATCCCCTCCCTTAGGCCAGAGCAGACTGGGAGAGGGGATGAGAGGGCGATGAGGGAGGGGTGTGAGGAGGGATGATGGGAAAGAAGGATGGAGGAGGGGGGTTATTAACTTGGCTCTTGCGGCTTGTTAGAACTTAGTAAGGAAGGCAGCAAGTAAACTCCTCCAGGAGGTCTAGACTTTTCCTCCCTCTGTTTTCCACAGTTTCATTTGCCATCATTTCATCAGAGTTCTTGCAGAAGAGGGTGTACCTCTGCAAGAAAGGTATAAAACCCTGAGCCCACCTACATCCTTCCAGACAGCATGTGATTGGCTGGCTGAAACCAGCCCCCTTAAATGGACCTGTAATTAGGCTGGCGTGCCATGACTTCATCCAGGGCTGCTGTTATTCACTGTGGCTCCCCTTACTGGCATCTCTGTGGATGCCTTTGGGGGCCTCGCAGGCCCTTCATCTGGGCTACGTGGTTTTTAATCAAGTCCAGGTCCAAGTCCTTTGAAATCATAATCAGATGCCTGGCTGGCTGAGCCATGCTAGATATTTAATGTATCAGGCCCGTGCCAGCTCTCCCTTCAGCACGGCAAGTCTCCCCTTAATTCCATCACGCCAATCAATTACTGCACTCATGGACTCTGGGCCAGTGAAATAACCAGTTGCAGCACTCCGCGCACAAGCTTAATGCTGTCTGCTCTGATATTATGGCTGGATGCAGTGTTTTCACAGACCCAACCACATGACTTTATGAAGAAATTACCTAAAGACTTTAAAGGGAGAGAGTTGGTGAACTCTGTGCCCCTCTTGCATTGCTGTGTCTGCGGGGATTAAAAAAGGAAGATAACCAAAAGGACAGCACTGCTGATGACGTTCTCAGGAGTGGCACAAGGCTGACGAACCCTTATCCAAAGCTACTGTAGCACTAATAGATGAGGCTTAACCTAGTCCAGAGGATTCAAGGGTTTTGTCAATTTAGGATCATTTTACCAGGATTTCAGCGGTGTGGCAGCATGGATTATCATTTGCGCCCCACGGCACGACGGGGTATCTGCCCCCGAACCCACGATAATGGGGTCTGCTCTCCCAAAGGAGATAAGACGAGCTACTTATCGAAGACATTGCAGGTGTTCGCAAAGTCAATTGCGGGTGAAAGGCGAACAACTAGTGAGGATTTCAGCATCGTGTGAGACGCTCTCCCGTTGAGTCCTTCACTGACAAGATTAAACAAGCCCCCAATGAAGACTCGCCGTATCACACGTCACCAAGAGGCTGAATTTAGGCATGTCGTCAAACTTCCAGAGGAGAGGAAAGCCCAGCAAGTTTTCCCTGAGAGAGAGTGGGGAGGAGGACGTGTGGAAATGGAAGTGTTTCTTTCACCTGATAATGTCCACGAAGAAATCCCTCCTTTAACCACACTTCAAAAAAAGATCTGAGGAGCTGTGAAAGACGCATCACCCCTGACACCCACAAAACACCAGCCTCTGCTCCCAGCCTGAGGAGAGATGCCAGAGAAATACAAAACAACCCACTTTTTTTTTTATTTTTAATTACTAATTATTTCAGGGAGGCTTTAATGGCTTTATTTTAGCTGTCACAGTCATCAGAGAGAGGGAGACAGAACGATGGAAGGAGAGGAAGAGAGGGAGGCAGGATTAGGTTTCTCCTGGGGAAAGCAGGGAGGAGGGAGGACAGCTCGTTCCTGATCCAGGGGGTTTTCAGGCCAGGGGGGTGACAGCTGCACTGTCTTTAGCCTGGATTTGAATTTGAATTCTATCTAACGATGCAGCGCCGGCGAGGACTTGGCAGGGCAGTCTGCTAATCTCCCAGACACAAATGCCTGGGCTTTTCTTGTGTGCCCTCGCCGAGATTTGAGTAATTAAAGTTAAATTGAAGGGAATAAAAAATATCCTTCTTGTACCCGGGCTGTCTTGCTAATGCCAAGTGTGAATAGCCAGGTTTGTCCTCAGAACTATAATCCCCAACGCTATTTCTCTTCTCTCTTTCTCCTCTCTCTCTCTCTAAAAAGCTGAGGTGCCGCCAAGTTTTTGCAAGCTCTAAAGACGGTGATAAGGCAAGGGCGAGGGCTGCAGCCTTTCATCTCACAGGCATCTTTAAGGAAAAGAGAAAGAAAAGAAGTGACGGAGGAGGGGAGGAAGGGGGAAGTCTGTAAGAAGAAATGGAAATGGCCAACTGTTAGAGAGCGTCCATCATGTTGGAGGAATTGGCTTGAGGAGTCCTGACATGTTGGAGTTAAGAGTGTTAAACAGCGAGACAGGCCTCCCTGGCAGCTGGTTAACCCTTCGCTTCCTCTTGCACCGCTTTCCAGAGTTGGGTGTGTGGACTTCAAAGGGTCCTTAAAAGTGTTCCAGGGTCCTTCAGGGTGGTTCTACTGAGTCCCTGATGAAATTAGCACCCGTTTAATTTGACTGTATTATAATTCTATATACATAATCCTCATCAGAGAATTACTGAGACAATTCTACAATTAAATACTAAATTAGCAACAATGAAATCTGCCCAAATGGGGCTAAATCTTATGAAATGGGTTTCTGGTCTGATGCAAGAAATGAAAACTTCAGGATAATGTTTACATGAAAGAGAGAAACCTCATAAACCTGTAGACTTAATTCTAACATTTTTGTCTATCTGTACACCTCCACATCAAGCCACAAATGCCTGAGTTTAAAATCTTTGTTTTTTGGCTGATTTCTCATGGATTTGTCCACCTGAACTAACCACCAGTAATGCAAGAGTATATAATAATAAATAAAACAATAAATGGTAAATTGATAGTTAAGTAAACTTTTGTTTATTTCACTGTTAACAAATAATGAAACATTTTTATTTTGTGTGCAACAATAAAATACATAATTTACTAATGTAGCATCAGCATGTAATTATTATGTTAGTTGTTATCGGCTATGACACAATTTTTATTTTATATTGCACAAACTAATGATAAAATAGCACACATTAAAGGAGCCCTTCCCAAACTAAGCAATGCCATGGCCTAATTTGAAATCTGCAGACCTTCTTCAGCCACCCAACACATGAGACTAATCATAGAATTCAAATCATTCAGTCACCCTTTGAAACTAGGTCAGATAAATGAAGAATTACATGCAATTTAAATCCCACAGCTTTGATTTATTAGTTCTGGTTACTGAAAAAAATCTAATATTTTATGGTAATTTCAAACTTAGGAAATTACAACAAAAAAAAATTAAGAGTGCAATAGCTTTGCTGGTTTTAAATTCAAGATGAAATCATAGCTAAAATCAACCCAATCGTACCCATCACACAAAAATTCAAACACTTGATCTAATATTATGAATCTTATCTTGTTGTACCTTATGTTGTAGTTTTATTGTTGCTGTATCTTAATGTTTATTGTCCTTGCTGTTGTTGTTATTGTTGTGTGGCCTCGTGATTGTTTCTGATGAAGCCGTTGTATCATGAATATGTTCAGTCTTGTAATTGTGTTTTTACATAATAGCAGAGCAACTTTTAGCAGAGAATAATTTCTCTGTTTCCTTCTCAGGAACTGCAGATGAAAAATAGCTTATAGCTAACTCTGGTGCAGCTAAGTAGCTGTGCACTGTCCCTGTTAAATATATCAATCAATCAATAAAATACATTTTATATACTGATTTCTCATAACCTCTGAAGGCTCACCTTCAGGGCCCACACTTTGGGAATCACTATATTATAGCATTACTAATATTTAATAAGCACAATTTATTAAAGTGTCATTGTTTACAAGTAAAATAACTGTGAAATAACTTTCATTAACAATCATATAATGATGAATGATGATGGTTATTACAAAGTGAAATGCTCATAGATATACACCCATGGACAAGAGAGTGCATGTGGGGAGCCACTGTTAAATGTTTAAAGGTACAGCCAGCAGGATTTGTAAACACGGTGTTTGGTGTTTGTAAACACACCAGGGAGACAGTTGAATGTTGAGTGCCATCCCCAGGATGTCATTTTGGTTTGGTAAAACATCCCAAGCAGCAAAATAATGAGAAAAATAAGTAAATCCAGGCAGAGTGCAGCATCTGTGCAGATACAGCCTCACCACACACTAACAGTGGGTTACAAGTGATGACTGAAGGGACGTTTGTGAGTCTAGACCTTGTTTTTAGGAAAATGCTGCATGTTATGTAACTGTAGATTGCGGAGAAAAGCCAGTGCACCTCATTATAGCATAAACGTTAAGCAAGCTGATTGGTTGATCCAGGGTGAGTTTTACTGTACTCTCACTCATATATCCAGATTTCTGAAAACTAGGATTCTAGGACTCATCCAGGTTTCTGAAACGATCTTAATCTGAGGTACTAGTGTTCATGCTAGTGCATATAGTGATTGTCCACACTGTTTATATCATGTTGCCAGTGGCTTTATGATTACACAATGATTAAATTAGAATTCATTTAGAAATTAATTAGTTTGACCAAATAATCTCAACAAGATCCACATACTGTTTTTTCTGGAGCTTTCAGTCACATCTCAGTCTTCATCAGTGGATTGAGTTTGGTCTGTATCAAAGCAAACTAACAGTCCTCATCACTTGTATGCTGAAGTAGTTTACATTAAATTACATTACATTACACAGCATTACAGGGTTAAGTGAACTTGCAAAGCTGATGCTTCTTAGATAAAAATCTCTAATTTTTGCTTTTCAAGGCATAAATCTGGTTTTCTGTAATAACAGAAAAAAAAAGTCAAAAGTAACAGAAACCACTCAGACATGAGGTGATATTGTTTGAGAAAGGTGGGGAATTACAGGAATGTATACAAAAAATATTAATATATGCAAAATATAGTGTGGAATACATACTACATTTAGCCTGGAAATGTTTATGCAGGTGCATTGAAATGCATCAACACTCTTTCTCTTGTTCTCTCTCTCTTTTTTCTCTCTCTGTCTCACTCTCTCTCTCAGTAAGTGTGAACCTCGCTCGCCCTGAGCCTGCAGTAGGTTTGCTGATGGATCAGTCATTACAGCAGGGACTGGCTACGCAAACTGAGTCAATAGAGGAAGAATTAAGTTCCTCCGTGGCCATCTGTGTGATGATGATGAGGGGGAGCCGCCACCAAATTAACCTGGGACTGTATGGACAACTGCTTCAGTATGTGTACGAGTGTGTGTGTGTGTGTATGTGTGTGCGTGTGTGTGCGTGTGTGTGCATACACAATATTTGCAGCAGAGTGTTGACAGATCAGTGTATGCTTTACGGTATGTGTGTGATGTGTAGTAGGCTCTGTGTGTGTGTGCAGGTCAAGTGACAGGGATTTTTTTGGCCTTTTGTTGTCTCTGCTGACTCACAGGCCGAGCTGAGCTGCCTGAAGCAAACGCCTCTGGAATGTTGCTCTCTCTGCTCTCCCTCTTTTCCTGGTAACTGGAGAAATGGGAACAGAACTCCAGACTGTAAACAATTCTTCCATTTGCAATCCTCCCCTCTTCCCACTCTATTACTCTCCAGGCTACTGGTTGTTTCTCTCTTCCACAATTACTTCTTCCTCCTCCTTTTCTCTTCTTCCTCTACCCCTTTTAAACCTGTTACAAACCCTGTAAAATAATGCATATCATTCATAAAACACCTATCCCAGGCATATCCAAATTTAACTGGAAGCTGTTCTTGAACCATCTGGAGTACATGTATGTTCTTGGTCTCTACTGAAAGGTGACACTCTGAGGTATTTACCCCAGTCATCAGAATACCTCTAAGTGCTACTGGCAGTGAGTGATAGAAATTTGAACACACTGAATTAGAATTGTTTTTTTTGTTTTTTTTATCTTGACATGCATTTAAAAAAAAAAACACACTGGAAAATGGCAGATAAAACTGTCACTTATTAGATGGAAAACACAGTGAAACCACTGCATTTAGTGATAAGGTCATTTGGAGACCTGCCAAAACCCACTGCTTGAGAGTAAGTGAAGCATAAATACAGTATAGTGCTATTTCCCTTGTTGAAAATTAATAAAGAAGTAAAAATAAATAGATAAATAAACTACCCAAACTACCTCATTTTCATATGGTCTTAATATTACATATAAAAACTGCATATTGTTAGTTTGGGGATTTCATTGGCTACACAAAGTGCCAGTCATCCACACAATCTGTTCTGTGGTTAGTTGTAATACTGTCAGCGTAACCAATCAGAAAAGAGCTGCGGTGATGTCATCAAAATCATAGGAGCTCACAGACTGTCAATGTCATTAAGCAACACTGTGAATTTTACGACCGAAAAAATTATTTCAGGTAAGAAAGTAAATTTTTTTGTTCAGCATTGATTGTATTGTAGATACAATGGTTTGACTGACATACCCCAATGGAGCCATTTCTTTTGTAGTTTAACTTGATGGTTTGCATTCATGCTACCACATGCTAAAACTATGCTACCTACGTACTTGCTGCTTGGGGTTGGGGCAGTACAACTACAACTAACAGTTCATTCAAATGATGACAATTTCTGCATTGTGTGCATGTGGGTATAGTGTGTACATTGTAAGTTCAGGGCCGACAAAGTCTGCAGCCCAGGAGCAGCCAGCTACATTTGCCACAACTGTCACAATGATAATGTGACACATTACACACAGAAAATGCTTTTGTCACTAAAATGTTCTTTTCATTCAAAACTGAATTCTTTCAAAAAAATTGGATAGTGTGGACCCTTAATTGGAACTCTTTGTATACTCATATAATCTGTGAGTGTGTAGTAGACATCCAAGTGAGTTTTATTTGTAGTAGATAAATATGGGCACTGTGTATCAAAGTTTGAGAGGTCTAGCAGGAACAACAACTCAGTTACTACCTTCAGGTCCTGACTTCTAACGCTGAATGTCTGACAAAACTTCTTTCATCTTTTTGACTCATTTTTTTCAGATTCCTGCAAAATGCTGACAGTTTTGTAGACTACTACAAAATTTCTGGTACAAGTTCTTGCATTAAGACAACATTTAACACGAGAAGTTTGGCTTCTTTTGGTTTTGTTTGTGTTGTTTTTTCTTTTTACTTGTAGTGCTATTTATCCATGTAATTTCAGTGTTAGTCACTAAGTTTTAGAAATAACGGCCATAGAGATATAACGGAACTAGATGTCACTTGGCTTGTGAGACCCAAAGTGCCAAAATAATAATGTATTTTTAATAATAATGTAGTTTTACAATCAGCAGCAGTGTCTCTTTCCAGAAATCATAACCCGGTTACTGAAGATAATCCACACACCTTGGGAGCAGTTTGATGAGGAACATCTTTCTGCGGCAGAAATAAAGTAGTTCCCAGACAATTGCAGTCCCTCCAATCCGAGTCCCAAGCAAGTATCAATTAATTCGGTCCAAGTCTCAAGCAAGTCCCAAGTTTTTTTGTCATGGGCAAGTCAAGTCAAGTCAAGTCACAAGGTTATGTCGAGTCAAGTCAAGTCACAAGGTTGTCGAGTCAAGTCGAGTCAAGTCACAAGGTTGTCGAGTCAAGTCAAGTCAAGTCGCAGATTATGTCAAGTCTCTCACTATTGTTCCTCATCCAAAAAAGAGCATGCAGTCTAGTCTGCATGGATTAAAGCATAAAGCTGTTAATTTTATCTATTCTTACATTGCATGTTTGATCATTTAGACCAAGGTAGATGGGGAAAGGCTACATTCCAATAAAGATGTGACATGTTTCAAACAAACTTGTAGTTTTTGTATCCAAAGTTGACCACTTTTGGGACACTCGCCGTTGCCATGATTCCCGACTAACAGTAGTCAGGTCTGTTGTCCTGGGCCCAGGTTGGAGGGTGCAGGGGGAGGCAGGACCATAGATAAAGAAACTATGAACATTAAATTATGGAGTAATTATTTAAAATATTTCAAAACAGGCCTATTTGTGGAAAAAAAATCTAATATTTGAGTTATCATAATAGCTTTTCCCCCCCTAGTTGTCCTTAATATAGTGAAGAACCCCCCCCCCCCCCAAATGGTTTGGCCATCAAACTTTTTTTTTTGTTCAGTATGCTCTATGTGCGGTGGAAGTCAGATGCACAGAGAAGAAAATAAAAGAGAAGAAGAAAATAGAGGCTTTAGAGATTTATTAAATATTTTTTAAAAAGGTGATGACCATAAAGCTGAGACCTTTGCAGTCTATGGCTGAGACGAGCAAAGTCAACGTAGCGCAGGGTAAAAAAAAACTAACAAAACAAAAACAAACAGCGAAGCTATATGTTTACCAGCCTTGTAACGTAATACTGTCCAGCTCTAATGTTAACATCCATAGGTATAAAAGCCACGACACGTCATGTTTTTGACAGGAACAGCTGACTGACTGTCAGAGAGGAGGCAGAGAGAGGAGGAGAGCAGAGCGCTGCGGTCAGGTGAAGGAGGGGCTCGTTGCACCGTGGTGAAGCGGGCGCGCGCGGGGGGAGGAGAGAGAGAGAGAGCAGCAGTCAGGTGAAAGAGTGATGCGGGAGGGGCTCGTTTGTCGTGTCTCAAGTCGAGGGGAGTCATCAATCTTGTCTCAAGTCGAGGGGAGTCATCTTGAGAGTTGCAAGTCGTCAAATTTGCGACTCGAGTCGACTCGAGTCCGAGTCCCTATGACTCGAGTCCAATTGTCTGGTAGTTCCTCCGTCGTATTTGTCCCATAAGTGTTCCTTTCTTCTTATTCTTCATTCTTTCATTCCACAGTGGACCCTCCTCCTTTTCTCCTCTGTCCTTCATTCTTTCCTCCTGCTCCTGCCTCTTCTCTCTCTTTCTTAAAATCTTGATCTGCCCACATACACACAGCTGTAGCTTCTTGGACACACACCTGACACACCAGGTTTAAAAGATGAGCTTCAGACACACCTACAGGTCTACACACTGTGACCCAGGATTCATTTTTTTCCCTTTTACTTATTGTTTTGTTTCTGTAACTGGAAACTTAAAAACAAGTTTCGGATATACTTTTTTGAGGTGTACAATAAACTATATCATTCTCCTCACCACCAGTGCTCTGACACTGCTGCATGTTTTTGCTTTAACCTTAACATGTTCACTGTAAACCAGCTGACAAGCAGATGATAAAAGCCCCGAGCATCCACATCCAACTTTACAGCAGAAAAACTCTGCAGACTCTGTGCCTACGTCATCTGTCGCTTTATGTCCAGCGCTCTTCCGTGGCTGTGCCTATACTGAAATAGCTCTCCCTAACGGTCTGTAAAATCACACACAGAGTCAATGGGTGCTTATTCGCCATGTGCATCCTGAATTACAGTTTGATATTACAGCCCAGGCTGCAGTTGTGCTGTATTGATAGGCCCATACATCAAACCTCCTCCAGACAATCGCAGATGGCTAATTGGGACTTTTTACGGCCTCCCAGTTTATGCAGGGATTTTGATATAAATTAACCACACAAGGCAGCGTCCCCTTTCATGAAGCTTTACTTGGACAGGGCCTCATCTGATGAATACCTCCCTTTATTGGTGCAAAGACCTCCAAGGCTTTGCTGAGATGGAATATTGTTTTTAATACGTACCTGTCTGTGGTAATTAATTACGGCTTGCTGTATTGCCTCCAGTCAAACTTGGAAGAAAAATCTCTGCCTTCATCTCGCAGCTCTCTGCGTGTCTCTCTTTCTTCTTCCACTCCTCTTGTTTTTCATTCTCCTGTTTTCCCTCCCCGTGTCTGTCAGTCTCTGTCCCTCCCTCCATCCAGAGGTGGGAGACACTTTTAATTGCTGTGTGGAAGCCAGCATAGGAGCAGGGCCCCACACGTGCACACACACTTTACAAGTATACAGACTGACACAGGTTGTGACTGTTTAAGGGTTAACAACAGGCTACAGTTAGCTGACTGAGAACACACAACATTTTATAATGTGCAGATATAAGTCAGCAGTTCTGGTATCAGATGAAAAGCACATATCTCCAAAATATTTCAGACAAGCAACCTTTTTGATGGTGATGCAACAAGTTCAGGAAGGCTTCTCAAACTAGAAGAAGGGATGTAACAATACCAAAAACTCTTGGTACAATAATACCATGAAATATGGGGACTTGAAAAAAATGTCCTTTATTAAAAAATACATCTGATATGACCAGCCTTTTTGTTTGTATAAAATTAGGTTTTCCTTTTAACTTCAAATACTTCTGTTTTACTTCTTTAATAAAATCGTAGTAGCAGCCATAACCTAAGTATGTGCAAAACACTCATAATTTGTCATGATGCAAACAGTGCAGAAATCAACAGCAGCCAGTTTATAACATAAAATAAAAGTAATTAAATAAAAATCATGTCATATTAATAACAGTATAATAACCATGTAATACTGGGGAGATATTGTCACAGTCCAGTACAGCATTAAGACATTTTTAATTGTGACAATAAATATGTTTTTACATCCCTGATAAAGAGGCATGCCACTGAAAATATTAACATACATGGTTTTCACTAGTCAATGATGATAAGTACAAAGTCAAATAATAATAAATAAAATTTTAAAGAAACTGATTTAATAAGAACACTGCAGTAAGCACAACACCAAAACCACTCTGTACTGCATCTACACACCCCACCTCAATAATTCTGTAGATGCATGTTTCTCAAGGGATTTACATTTAAACTCACAGTGTTTGTGTTTTACCCAAAGAGACATATAAGATGATACTTCTGGCATGGCTGAACAAACTCACTGGGGGACCATGAGGAGTAAAAGTTTGGTTGGGGGCCCCTATTGATCCTTTTACAGTACTTTGGTTTGAGGAGTTCTCAACACAGTTTACACCTGAAGATTAATTTCTTCGTCACAGGCAGAACTACTCAACGTTTGGGTTGGTTTGGGTTTACAGAGTACAAATTTATAACAGAATGGGTGCAAAGAATTTGAAAGGCATGAGTATTTATCAGGCAAGGACTGTTTAAAACAAGACTGCAATCAAGTTGCATCATTGGAAATTGAGGTTCTGGTGTTCTTCAATGCTTGACCCATGCAGTGGACTCTCCACCCATGCATTGGAAAGTCTGGATATCTCAGCCTCTGCATCTTTGATTCTGACTATCGTTTAAAAATGTCTTGTGTGAGTACTTCAGTTCTATTGAAAGGCAAGATTATTGTTGGAGAAAAGGGAATAACAGGTACCTTAATATCCTTTTTACACCAGAAGGCAGAAGATAATGTCTTCTCAGAGCCTGACCGAAAGCCCCTCTTCCTCCTGGCATCTGCTGTGGTCTCAGAACTATGACATGTCCATGGTGAGCAGAAAGGATTTGATGTCAGTGGAATGTTTTTACCCCAGGCAGCAGCATGAAAGCTAGGAGGGCTCACTCTGCAGCTACTTCTGGGGACCAAAATGTCCTCTGAAGAACACTACACACTGTCTGCCAAAACTGCTCAACTTGTAGAATCCCAGTGTCCAACTGATGATTTGAATCAGAGGGCAGTCCTAGCACAATCCCGCAAAATAAATAAATAAATAAATAATTTCATTACTTTAGCATTAACCAACTGAGACACAGTGAATATAGTGCCTTCAGACCACAGATCTCCTTAAATTCTGACTACATGCAGTTTGTGTGCTGTGGGCACTTACACCTCAGATACTGTTTTCCTTCACCTGAGAGTGAAATCCAGATCACAGTTCAACACCAGGTGTGAATGGGGCCTTAGCCTTAGCTCTTGTAGCCTCCTGTACCCCTGTTCACTCATCCTCAACATCAACAGCATTCTCCAGCCTCCACCTCCTGCCTATGGTGCTTTCTCAACTGCCAGCAAGCAAACAAACAAACACACACACACACACACACTGCTGCTCCGTTTAGGCTCACTGGTTGTTTTCCAGGTAGTTACACTGCTCCATGTTCAAATAACCCTCCACACCATTTAACCTAACCCCCACCAGGATTTTCTAGTTCTGTCTGACCACACTGTATAGGTTCAGAGCACATATGTGTGGAGTTAGTGCTTATTATTGAGAATCTATAATAAATAATAAGTTATACTCTATTAATCTTCATACAGAAATTGGTGCTCTGGAACAATATACTATAATCTACTGTACTGTGGGCAGCCACCATCCAGGACCTTGGGTTCAGGAGGCCTGCCAGTTCTGAGGCTAGTTTCCTGGTCATGGGCAATAGAGTGCTGCAGGGATGATGTATTTTTGAAGTTAACATCGCTCTGGTTCCCTCAACAAAAGCTGATGGGATTTTCCACAGGATTTTGGATGAGTGCTGAAAATAATTTCTGTGGCTAACAGTAGTTTATGATAGACTACGTACTGACTGTATGCCACAAGAAAAAGTGAAAATCTCTTCAGTTTGTGTTAGCCACAGACCTTATTTCAGGCATCTAACCAAAATCCCATTCAGAAAACATGCTGACCTCCAGGTGAGGGAACTGGAGGTGCTCACTCATTTCTGGGTTTTAAGGATTCATTCCTGCAGCAGTGTATAGTGTCTCTAAAACATGCATACATGCATGGTTTGAATTATGTGGGAGCTAAGGGGACATGCTTCAGTGCTCCCATGTAAAAACAAATGTGTTGTTCAAAAGTGAGTTTATTTTGAGTCAAGAACTCATCACATTCGTTGACACAGCTGACATGATAATGTTGATACCTGGTACCAGGTTCTGCAAAAGCCTTAAACAGCGCAAGAAGCAGTCCTTCCAAGAAGTTGCGATGTTGCAATAGCAACAGTTCACGCAAATTCAACCAATGAATTCTGTGTAATTTTGTCCAAACTCTGCAACTTTTCTACAAATTTGACCATTACTTCCCACTGCCAATCATAGCATTCATACATGTAAGTCTCTGAACTGAATCAATGCTTTGTTTTATTATTCACTATTTTTTGCAACATGCATTGTAATTTTTTAGAGAAGCTGCTGTAAAATCAGGTATTTTTGGCCCCAGCAATCCCAAAAACAGCCTGCAAAGTCCTGGAGGGACTGCAGAAGTCTTTTTTTCTTTTAGTTGAAAAACACAAGTTTTCTAAATAATTAATTAAATAATTAATGTGGATTGTACTCATGAGAATAATTCTAAATGTATTATTTTATAGGGCTCCCTTGAAACCCACTTTGTAGATGTAACACGTAAGCAGGACAACTGAAGTTGTTGGAAATTGTAATTTGTCACTTTTAACAGAGCTAGGCTCACACTCAACAAGAGAGGGAGAGAGACAGCAGCAGTGGTTCAGTTTCACTATGGTTACATATGTAAGTACAAATAAACACAAGTAAATGCAGCTGAAATGAACCTTCATCCTGTCTGCTGTGCCGTCTCTGCTCTGCTTGTGTTTTGTTGATGACGTGTGTCTCTCTCTGCAGCTCTCACAGACAGAGAGCAAAGCAGAGAGACAGCACTGTAAACTGGTTGCAATGTTTTCGTAGTCTCAACCTCACACCCTGCATACTGCACACCACTGCCCAAAGAGTGACACCCAGAAGCATCCTGTACACAGCAAAATAAGAAGAAAATGCAGGTAGAGGGCAGGCTCTCTGCAGATACAGACACCACCACACACTTCTAATGCATCAGAAGTGATAAATGAGAATCTATACATTGTCTTTAGGTCATTCTTGTATATAGTACCTTTAGGCGAAGATATTTGATTAACATAATTTGATGTAGATGATCTATTACATACTGCTGATGTACATTTAATCTTTTAAAGTTATGATGATGATGAGACACATGAACAGTGCCTGTCATAGAGATTAACCCATAGGGAACATGAAAATGACCTGCTGGGCCCTCATAACTCCATTAATTGATCTTTTTGACCTTTTGACAATTTTAGAATTAGCTGAATTTTACTATTTTACATTATCGTTAATTGACTATTTCAAGATTTTGGACTTTTGGTCCATAGATTAATCAATTAAAAAAATGCCACAGCCCTTAAGTATGTCTTAAAACTAGATTTGGAAACAAGGTCTCAAGATTAGGACATAAAGGAAGGCCCTTATCATACTCAACTGAAAATTTGCTATAGTAGTAAAGTTGTCAAAGCTGAAAATAAAAGAAAAAGAAAAATGAAAAAAAAGCACAAATCAGTTAAGAATACAGTAAAGTTTTGGGGTAGTTAACCACTTTGCCCAGTTGTTGATACAGTAGGCATCACTAAATGTTTTATCATCAGCTGATGATTAAACAATAGCATAGTTTTAAAAAGCCATTCACAAGAAAACAAGTTGGCATCAATTTGACAACATTTAAAGTGATACTTTGTCACACTAACAAATCTCTGCATGCCACCTACAAATCTCTGTTCAAGTGCCATATTGTATGTTTTGGATGAATCCATTACCTGTAAATTTAGCTGTGAAATAATTGTAGAGGAGAAAAACTCCAGTATGAATGACAGCTGTACATCATGGAATGCAGAAAAAATATATAGTCCCACATTTTAGATATACAAGTCAAATTCCAGTACTTTAGAGGAGCAGTTAAGTAAATGTACTCAGTTTCTTTACACCTGGCTGTAAGGGGGGAGAAGACATAGAAGCAAGCAGGAGAGACTGATGTCAGTATTTAGATATAGTTTAACTGACACTGTGTCTGTGCCAATTTGGGTCACAGCCTGTGAGAGATACTTTGCATGATGGGATTCAAAGTGCCGTGGTGTCCATGTTAACGTTTTATTGATGATCCTGCAACAACTTAAATCTTAATGAGATCTTTTTTATGCGTTTTCCAATCTCTAGCAGGATTACGAGTCACGCTGCAACACGATGACTTGCCACTCAACATACAATAGATGTCCTGTTTGTGAGTCATTATTAAAAAGAAATATTAATCTCACCCCAGACTTGTATTATTTGGACCAGAATAATTGAAAATATTAATATGTAGCAGTGTAATTTTCATCCGCATAATCGGCTGTGTTGATTAGTGTGATCCCAGCCATATGCGAGGATAAGGCTACTTTTAACTGTAAAAGGGATTTAACATGTTGGATTAGTGCTAAGGCAAGGATCTATGGCAAATTACAAAACATTTCCTAATATTTCCTCATTTGTGGAAAATTGAACTGCAGGGATCTTTTCACGTTAATGCGACGAGCATGTGATGGAAAGTTTCTGGGTGTTAGCTGGTCAAGGCAACAACAAACAAGTATGTGTGACAGCGCACACTTTAATCCCTGATTTTAATTCGCTAATCGTTATTCAAATTAGATTTGCAGAGAAAAGGGGGTATATATTACAAATCTATTTTGGGTGTATTAATAGTCACCAACATGCTTGGACAAAGCTGAAGACCATGCCTCATAATTTACTCATTTACAAACAGAATGTATATGAATGCATAGGGAGCGTATGTGGATTTAACAGTTTTTCTCACCTTCCCCAGGGAAAAACTACAGCAGTGGCTCGCCTGTAAAAGGAGTAACTCTCCAAGTTTATATCTTTTCTTTAAATTAAGTAAACTTAGTCCACTTGGGTCCATAAATCCAGCCCAGAGACCTGGAGCGGAGTGGCTTTTCTTCCCCTCTGGTCAGTGGATTTACCGCAGGAGTAATAACTGTCAGGCCAAATGCCTGGTAAAGTGGCGGACAGGAGCGAGTGGAGGGGGAGTATTTATCACGGTATTGACTTTGTGACTGCCGTGTCGTGAACTCTTTTGTCATAAACTGGAGCAGCGCTGCAGATCGATCCGAGGAAAACTGCTGTCAGCTCAACTCCCAGCGAGCATTGCTTTTCCTACAGCCACTTAGAGGGCTGATAAATGCCCCCACCCCTTCTGCCCGCCTGCCTGCTGCAGCAGAGAGAGCACGGACACACACACACGCACACACTCCCTCCTGCATCTACACAGAGTCCACATACACACTTGAGAAGATATCAAAACACACAGTGAACACTTTCACACATACCACTGGAAAAAGGAAAAAGTAAGAGTAAAGAATTTTGTCATTATAAATCAGGAAACAATTCAAGAGGCCACTGAAAATCAGAGACTGGGTTCAGGGAAAGCTGTGAAAGTGGACAAGCTGAGCCAGAACGGACTTTAATATGGTCTTGAATATTCTTAGTAGGAAGTTGCTAATTCCTACGTCTGTCAGCCAAGATAAATGCAGGTTTTATTAAGCAGATGAGGACAGAGGTAAATTAAAAGAAAAAAAAACTTTTGCTGTTTCATGAGTGTGGAAGCTTTATGTGGCTGGAGAGCAGTTCTGGCATTCTGAGCAGGGGGAGCTGTTAACATATTAGTTAGTTAAAACTAATATTGAGAAATATAATCTGAAAGAAAACAATAAACTTAGGGTATGTAGTGGTGAAATGACATGTCCCTGCACATGCCTAAATTCTTTGTATCCTGCTTCTTCATAAAAAATATAAAAAATACAGTAAATTATGATGTCAGAGGGAGAGGAGAGTGATGGGAGTTGCAGCACGTCCCTGAAGCAGAGTATACACCCTGAGTCTTTTTTGGATGGAAGTTGGGTCAAGCTGCACAGAGCAGATTGAGCCAGGCAGGACGTCTGGCAGGTGAATGGCATAGTGAAACTCAACAATTTTTAAAATAAAACTCCCTGTGCAGACTCCGGATCATATAAGGATATGGAGGATGGATCAAAACCACGTTGTAGGCGTGACATCACACAGCCGTGCCCAGTGGAATCAAGCAGGTATGAGGGGTGTATGAGGGGTACTATGCTGGAAAACAGTGGCTTGTTCCCCCCCAGTCTGGGAGTGAGTTGCTGTTTAAGTATCTTGGGTGTTTGGGTAACATGGAGCATTACATCGACAACCAGTTTGTTGCAATGTGGATAGTGATGTGGCCATCGTACCAGACCGTTGTCATGGAGGCAAACCTTGATTTAGCAGTTGTTCTATGTTTCAGTCCTCACCTATTGTCACAAGCTTTGGGTTGTGACCAAAAGAAGGACATTGAGGATATAAAGGACCAGAATGAGTTTCCTGTGCACACTGGCACTTCTTTCTCATCATTAAAGGGATACTTCACCCAAAAACAGTCAGTCATTATCTACTCACCCTCATGCCAATAGTTTGTCAAGTTTATTTTGTTTGTATACGAAACACTGCTGAAGTTTCACAGGGAAAAAGTGTTGTATAATCTTCCAAACAATGGAAGGGAATAGTGACCAGTTTTAAAATGTAAAAAACAACTGGGAAAAAACCCATAAAATGACTTCATACTGCTTATCTGGCATAATCCAAGTCTCCTAAAGTCCCACATGTTGTTTGCACACCGTCACACCACACACACAGTTCAGACAGTGTGCATGTGCATGTAAATGTGGCTCCAAGTTAAGCATCTACAGTGAAGATTCAGGCTAAAAACACGGTGTAAATAACATTTTTAGTCAACTTGACATGTTGGGGCTTTGGGAAACTTTGGGAGACCAGATGAGCAGTATGGAGGCATTTTATGTTTATATTCTGTTGCATTTTAGGTTGGAAAACTGGTCACCATTCACCTTATTTATTTGGGAGATTCTGCAACACGGTTTTCCTGTGAAACTCCAGCAGTGTTTTGTGGACTAAGAAAATAAACCGACCTTGGACCATTTGGGTGAAACTGAAAGGGAACAGCTGAGGTTATTTGGGTATTTGATAGGAGTGCCTTTTTGGGCACCTTACTTTAGAGGTTTCCCAGGGACATAGAACTTAAAGACCCTTGGATAGACCCAGAACATGTTGGACATGTTAATTGACAATGGCAGAAGAATGAATTACATATTGAATCTCAGCTTTTCAAATTGTTGCCAAGTGTTTGCTGTAGCTCAGAAACAAACTTTTAAAAGCAGTTTATAGTCCACATTCATTCATTGCTTGCACTCATTTTCTCCTTGTTCTGAATATTCTCCCACCACTTCATGCCTACAGTTTAAGTGATGTGATCTAAGCTGACAGAGCTGGTTGTATGTTGTCTTCTCCAATTCAAATTTTTCATCATAAGACCAAGATTGTAACTCCACATATATCCAGCAAAACATCAACCACTGGAAAATTGTGATCTTTTCCTGTTTTCTTTCCTCTCCTGCTTTAGTTGAAATTGCTTATTATAATCTATTTGGGAGCCCAGCTTGTTGGAATGTAGTCCAGAACTGTTTTTAGCACCAATCAAGAATCCTGAGGGCAGTTGTACGTCTCATGCTGAATGACTAATTGCTGTATTCTTCACTACAACAACCACCTGCATATTCATAAACACAACCTCTGTTTTTTTCTTGGATTGACACTTCTATCTGGTAGATGTGGAGAAAGAGGCTGTGTGGCTGGAGGACGGTGCAGTTGACAATGGCAATTACAGTGACAGCCTTGGGCTGAAGGTCAGTGAAGAGACCGGAACACAACAGAACAAATTTCTTCTTCTTTTCTCTGCTATTACAATGAGAACCAATGCAGTGACAATGGACTCAGGGAAATCATTTGCAATACAATACGGTGAAAATACTTTGGATGTTTTAGTCTGTTGAGGGGGGTTGTGAAAGGAGAGATGCACCTGAGATGCTCTGACATAAGCTTCACAGGCCTTTATCAACTTGTATCTCTGTGTAGTGACCACCCTGTTTTTTCTGTTGTACATGTGGCTGCAAAAATACACATCTGCTTGGCAAAATTATTCTATATTTGCTGTTTAAAGTGCTATACTGACTGCCCATCATGTGCTCATATTCTTTGTGTTAACACTGTGTAGTTCCCTGAAATATCCCCACAGTGAAAAAAGGTGTAGGTATTTGCAACACTACACCTGTAAGAGGTGACAAAAGGATGAGGCATTCATGTCTGAACTCTCTTAGGGCCTTGTTCAGACTGCCAGCCCAAATCTGTTATTTGGAGTATCCAGAGTGTATCCAGATCAATTTTAGAAAGTCTGCACAGTGAAAAAACAAAAACAAATGAAATGAGATTTTGCCACATTTGGAAAGGGTTTGAAAATGAGATTCCAATCAGATTTCTTCAGATGCTTCACAGCCCAGATGCTACAATGATGTCATTCTACAAAAAGTGACAAACGTACATCAGAGCAGCTGAGCGTGCTGCTACAACAGAGCAGTAGAGGATAAGTTCTTCACCACAGTGTGACAGCACAGTTGTTTGGAGGGAAAGATGATGGAGCTACCATGTTTGCATACGTATCCATACACATATCCTGCATCTGTTTGGAATGGTAATAAAGTAATAATAAAGTAGATCTCTGGGAGAGGACCGAAATACAACCAGTCAAGATGGTAAGATGATTTCAGTGATTTACTGATAAAATTCTATACTGGCAAGGAACAGTAAGATAACAGACACTCAAGCACAAAGACACAAAAGCAGAAACCAAGAAATCAGCTAGGATGAGCTGACAAGGGTCTGTGTATGGGCCAGTTAAATATCTGGAGGACTGATGAGGACAGGGAGGACAGGTGGGTGGGGAAGGTCAGGTAACTGCAGGGAGATGGGAGAAGTGGGAACAGGTGAGTAGATGGGTTTGGCAGTTAGGCGATGGGAAAAGGAGGGTAAGTCCAACGGCATCTGGTGGACAGGAAGAGAATGGAAGTAAATGGGTTTCAGGTAGTGGAAATGCTGGAGGACGAGACAAAGAGGCAGTGTCTATAATGTAAGTTATTGTACTTTAGTTTATCATTAATGCTTTGGTTGCTGACTTGCGTAAACTTGGTGTGTACAGGTAATAAATGAGTGTTCAATGTTAATATTTTAAATGTGTTGAAGGAAATAAAGACTGATATAAAGTCAAAAGTGCTTTGAGTGGAAACTTGAAGAATAATAATAGGTCAACATATTTGGACAGCATTTTCCTCAGTTCATCAGTATCACCTTTTAAGTTTAAAAATTCATCAAATATGTGCACTCAGGAATTGTCAGCTCATCATCAAGCCTCTGCAGAAGTCTGACAACAACCTGATCATTTGAATCAGGTGTGTTGGAGCAGGAAAGCATCTAAAACATGCAGGACAGTGTGCCTTGAGGACCAGGGTTGGGAAACACTGCCTTAATCAGTGTCTCATTGATAGATCAGAATACATTTGTATCATCAGCAAATAATACTGTAGAGTGCAGAATACAAGAGGACTTGATAAAGTCATCACTAGTATGGATCCCTGGGGGACCCCACATTAGACATTTTTGACTATTAATGTACACATATTGTATCCATCCAGTGATTTTAACCCACATATGGAGCATTAGCTGCATGGCTCTTACTGCTAACATTCAGTCATACAACCAGTCCTGCACCACCTCAACCTTTTGTACTACAGTTGAGTATTTGGGTTAGGGCTTAGGGTTTGTTTAACCAAGGTTTAATAATAATGCATGTGTTTGAAGGGAATTAATTCCAGCAGAGTCTTCATTGCAGATCAGATTCTCAGCATCCGAAATAAAATTCATAGTATTTTTTCATATATCATCCAAACCACTACTTACCTGTCATTATCAACTCTCTCGCTACCTTTTCCTCTCCCTACTTTGACTCTTCTCTGTTTGTCTTTCCTGTGGTTTTTTCCATCCTTTTTTATTATTTCTATTCCTCTCCTCCTTTCTTTTCATGTAATTTTCTTTCCTGTTCTCTCCTGCTTTTTTCTTTCTCCTGCTCCACACTTTTCTTTGCACTTTGTTTCTTTTGCTTTTCCCACCTGCCCACCCCTACTTTCTTTCCTTTTTTCACCTTTCCTCTTCCCTTTTTCTTTCCCCTACTCTCCTCCTTCCCTTCCCTTCCCTTCTCTCCCTGGCCTGTAGGTCTTTGGTCCAGATGAATGGGAAATCAATAGTGTCTGTGTTGACATCCAGAAGCAGTCTGAGTCTAAAACACACTCAGGTGATGGATGACGACAGGCACTGTGTGTGTGTTTGTGTGTGTGAATTCCTGACGTTGAACAGAATCAGAGTCCTTGACCATGACCCCCGTGAGCCTCTCCGTCTTGTTTCCCCGGGTCCTGGGTGGAGGGTTCAGAGGTCAGAGGTCAAGCCGAGCCTGCTCCCCCTGGGAGTCTGAGGCTCTGGGGAGGGTCTTATGGTGAGCGTAACCTTTGACCCCTCCCACGGGTGGGTCAGAGGGGCGGAGGAATGTGGGGATTAACAGAGCAGTGTGGAGCAAAGAGGAGGTGAAGATGGAACAAATTCACCTGACTGTCATTCTGTCTGTTCCTCTGAGTTACACCTCGACTCTTTCTGAACAAAACCCAACACAGAATGGACTGAAGCTTCCCACTGAGATGTGAGGATGAAATGTTAGGAGGTGTTCAGGCATTTTGTTGTACTCGTTGTTTCAATCAACCTTCTATTGTGGTACTATTTTTGTCCTGCGATTTTGATCATTGATTTTTTCCTCTATGTAACTTTGTAAGTATAATTCTAAATAACTGGAATAGACCTTTAATGAGAGAACCTTGCAATATTTTGACAGGGGTCTCAAACTGGCCATTTCTGCCATCCCCCCTTTCCCTCTGGCCTACATAATAAAGTCAAGAATAGTAATAATAATACTAATAATAATAATAATAATAATAATAATAATAATAATAATAATTAATTTAATCCAGACGCAAAATTATTGTATTTAATTAGTTTTCTTTAGTTGTTTCATTTGATGAGAGCACATACAAACCGACAATGGACAACAAGCCATTTTCATCAGGGGTATTAACGACCAAACTAAAGTGACAGAAGAGTTTCTGAGAAATACTGTGCTTTCTTGCTGTACTTGAGGTGCCCCCCCATGACATGACACCAATGACCCCAAGCCAATCCCCTGATTGACTTCCATTAATAATCAGTGAAGAAAAAATAATATCTGAAAATTTTATTGAGGAAAGTGCAGTTATGTAAAACTCAAACAAAGTTAAGAGACAAAAGAACAAAGCAAAATGTACAAAGAGCAGAAGAAGCTTCGAGAATTACAAGAAGACATGAAGGAGTTGATAGAGGTGGGAGGAGAGGAATCCAGAGGAAAAACAGGAAAAAAGGAACTGTCACAAAGCTGCTTAGTGAAGGTGAGGGAGGTGCATTGTTTATTGCGACACACCATTTAAACCAATTGGCCAGTTCTGCATGTTTAAGAAGTGTTTATAGATTTTAAACTACCAGTGTGTAGGATTTCATGGCTTCTAGTGGTCAGCTTGTAGCCTGCAAACACCTCACGAACCTAGAGCTATATTCATATCTAGAGCCATTGTTTGGTTTGTCCATTTGGGCTCCTGTAGGAACATGGTGGTGCAACATGGCAGTCTCCATGAAAGAAGAGATGCTCCCTCTGTAGATAGGAAGTGCTCATTCTAAAGACTCTGATTCTGATTATACACTAATAGAAACATATTTATGACTTTTATATCCCATTTCTGCTCTTACTTGTAAATCTTACCAACTTGTCCTTTAAAGCATTAAAATAAGCATATTTTTGAAAAACAATAAATCATCATACCTTTTTTAAGCTTTCTGGTAAAAAAAATATCTGGATTTTATAGAAAAAGGCCCGACCTGACCATGACGCACCACAGAGCATCTCTGCCTGCTCTTCACAGCAATGCCATTTTCTTTTACAAGGACAAAAACAATTTAATGCTGAACTTTCAAGAAAAAAACTAATTATTAAGAGACATGTTTTTTTTTTTTTTTTTTTTTTTACAGAACAAAAGAAATATTTTGATATGTAACATTCACCAAATTTACAAAAAGACCCAAATAGGAATTTGTTGTAGACAACATTTCACAAAATTTCTATAGTTTTTCCATTGTCAACAACTCTTAGAATTTGTGAGTCTGTGGATATTGTGGTTACTAGTGTGCTGAGAGACATCTGCTGCCTATGTTGACAGGGAAGAGAGCCAAAGGACAAAATTTGCATCACAGTGCACTTAGGACATCAGTGAGGCCTTTACCACCAATGAATCTGTTCCAAGAAAACAAAAAATGTGTCCTAAGAGCAATCACCTTGTGATTGGATCATCCAGAATGCATGCTATTACCTGGTATGAAGATGGTGTCACAAAAGGTCAGCAGCAAAGTATTTTGAGAGGTGCAAGGTCCAAGAAATTCTAGCCAAAAATGATGCTTTCAGTACAGTTCATTACAACCTTCAGTGTCATGGTGTCATTTTCTGAAATACTTGTTAATCAGGGGGCTTTCAAATATACCCTAGGCTTCATTTCTATAGGGCTCTATGGTGACTGGATTATCCTGGTAAAATAAAGGTAAGTGAATTGACTTGGCAACCCTGGTTCATCCACAGTTACATCCTTTGATCCTACTACATAGTCCATTTAGAAACCTATAGAAGAAAGAGAGATTCTTCTCAAAACTGTTCCTCTGAACATTACAGCCCTGTTAATGGTCTCATGAATTTCCTGTGCAGAATAAGTCTGTTATTTAATGTTACTCTGGCCTCAGTTTTCAGTTGAGTTCATGTTGTAAGCTTCATTGATCTAGGCCAGCCATTCTCAACCACTGGCCTAGTGGACGCCAGAGGCAGTGGTGCTGCCAAATGGTTAGATTAGAATAATAATAATAATAATAATAATAATAATAATAATCATCATCATCATCATCATCATCACCTTGCCTCCTACAGATGTGGATGTTTTAGGTGCCATTTTTGTTTTTGTTAGACAACCTGGAGGGCAGAAAGGCCATTCTTTACACTTTGCACATTGTGCAGCACTGCAAGCTCAACAAGCTAATTGGCTGATCCAAGTTTTTGTTGGCAAGTTGGTTCAAAAAAGATTAAGATAAGCTAGCTACATCAACATCCTCAAACAACTGTTGTGCATGTTTGCTTCCTTGAAAATAGAAAAAATTCCCGATTTAAAATACCTGGTTAACACATACAGGCCATAATTTCACAAATGTTACCTGACACCTGCAGAACACATATGATGTACCAAACAGACTAAAGATAAAATGGCACCACCTGTATGTGGCGGGGTGAAGTTATATTAGAATTGTTTTATTGTACAATAACTACTACACTCTCTGTCATAAAAACACTAAACTATTTAACTATTTAAAGGCATGTAGAGGCCAAATAATTTTCTGGTATATAGGGCAGCCAATATAGCATGGCACTCTGTTTTCTTTATCACGTTTTGTCCACTGGAATGGCACCTTAGAGGGCACTTTACCAAATTTTGTCAACTGAAGGGGCAGTTTAGAGGGCATTTTACCACATTCTGTCTGCTAGAAGGACACTTTAGATGGCACTTTTCCAATATTTGTCCACTGGAAGGGCACCCCAGAGGGTGTATCATCCAGTCCAGTCCACTGGTGCTTAGATGTGCCACAGTGGGTGAAAATGTTATAAAGTTGCTTCTGTTCCAGAGCCTTGAGAAGCAGAAAAATTTGGTAGTAGCATATCTGTCATGACACGGCACGTCAATCACTGATGACACTGTTGGCATGTGGGCTCATAAAACATTAGGTATGGGTGTTTTGATGCTTCACTGCAGGTGAGTGTTGCCCTTATTTTAACTGTTCATTATCTTTAGACATATGGATTTCTCCAGAAACATCCACATATCATTGCTATTTACATCTACTGTATTTGCTTTAGGAAAAATCCTGTAGAGTAATTAAAGAAACTGTGTACCTGTGCTGGTATGAAATAAAGCTCAAGACTTTAACATCAACCTAAAATCCACAAGACCATTGCGGACACACTGTTTGACTGCCAGGTGATCTCATAGAATTCCGACAATGAGCATCACAGATGCAGCATTCAAGTATTTAAAATAAAGAATAAAGAATGCTCACGAATTTCCCCTTTAAAGATTGACTGATTTATTCTGTAAGCGCCTTCAACGTGATTTAACAGAAGACAGAGAGAACATCTCCATGGTCTCTGCAAGCATGAAGCCCCCGTGAAACAACCAAGCCTCCTACAGAGAGTTATAGAGATATCACCACGCCCAACATAAAAGATGACAACTCTCCATTTTCACACTTAATCAATGGAGCTGACCTTTGCAGACAGCCCCTTGCTGAGTGATTAAAGCCAAGTCTCAACACAGGTTGTCAGGACCGTGGAAATAAAGGCATCCAGATGGGGAGGGAGAGGAGACGACCTCCCACAGTTTGGAATCCACCGTCATTTCCATCCGTCGCTTTCCAGCACGCCGCCACCTCATATGAGCATCCAGGTAACCATTCCTCATCTGAAACGGTGAATAAAGGCTTCTGCTATTGGGCTGCTATTTTCTATGCAATGTTACAACTAAATAACATTCATTTTACCTACAGATGTGACCAGTGTCTGGGGTTACTGATGCTCATTTCATTCTACTTAAGATCTGCATTAAAATTCTGTGAACTTGAAATTTCCACAGATACTTTGATAAAATTACAAGACTTGCTCTACTGATGGCACACATTTCTTTTTCTGCATTTGATATTCTGTCCATAACATAACCACACAAAAAATCTTATCATCATATATGTGATATTGCATATATAGTGTGTATATACTATATATAAACTACACATCACAGTGAAGTACAGAGTCAATTTTAACACCAAGTCAGTGAACACATGGTCCTAATCTACAGTAAGGTTACTGGTAATGTTAATGTTGAGTCAATTCAAATCTGAGAAGAGTTAAAGTGATAGTTCACCCAAAAATGAAAATTCATTATCGAGTTTCACAGGAAAACAGTGTTGCAGAATCTCCCAAACAGCATTAAAAGAACTTGAAAGGAACCATAAAATGCCTCGACACTGCTGGTCTGGTGTAATCCAAGTCTCCTGAAGTCCCAGCATGCTGTTCACACACCATCACACCACACACACCTAGTGTGCTTCCTCCAAGATAAGGACCTAAAGTGAAAAATAAGGCTAAAAACATGGTGTAAATGATGTCTTTCAAGTCAGCTTAGCATTTTAGGGTGTTAGGACACTTGGATTACACCAGATGAACAGGATGGAGGTATTTTATGTTTTTACTCTGTTGTTTTTTACATTTGAAAACTGGTCACCATTCACTTCCATTGTTTGGGAAAGTGTGCACTGTTGTTTTCCTGCTGACTAAGAAACTAAACCCGAGCCTCAATCGGCATGAGGGTGAGTAGATAATGACATTCATTTTTGTCATTTTTGGGTGAACTATCTCTTTAATACTTTACACACACTGAGGAGTGTTAATGAAGTCTTACATTATGAAGGGAATGTCACTCATAGTTTTATTTACATTTGACACTAAGAATTATTATTAAGCACATATATTTTTTATGTATATGACATCTCAAAATACAGCCGATAAGTCTGGTTTCTTGATGATCATCATGATGTGCACATATATTAAAAAGATAAATATCACTGGATGACTTGTGACCTTCTCTTATGAGTGCTGGTAAACTGCATTAAATCGGCTTCATTTTGGTGTAAGTAAAGAAGCTAATGAACTGAGACATGATTACTTTCATTATTCTTATTACTAATTTAAATGCTGTAGCTTTCTAAAGACAAGTGTTTTCCTTTACCTCTGTGTGACAGAAAACATATTCAATTACAAGATCATTTTACAAATGAAGCTCAGCGTAAGTTCAATCAGGAAGACCTTCTATTACGCTGCCTTCATTCACAACTTTCCTGTACTCCGTCTCTCTCTCCTCCTATTCCTTCTAATCAGCTGTTTGTGGGCGTTCACCTTCGTATTTACTATCCAGTCAGATTTTGCCATGGTCGCGGTAGCCAGTCAATTTGCTTCTGCCAAGCTTTAAATCGCCTCTGTCTTTGCTCCATCAGTTGTCATTCAGTCAGTCGCGCGACCCTCCTCCACCCCTCTCTCCTCCAGTCATTGGACCCAGGTAGCCAGAAGATGTTCACTTCGATCCTCCTCCTCCTCCCCCTCTCCTCCAGACTTCAGGTCCAGGCAGCAGGAGTCCAGAACCACAAGATGTTCACCTCGATCCTCCTTTCATATCTCATGCATGTGTCAATAAACCATCTTCTTTTACTCTTAGTCTCTCCTGATTGAAATATTTGATGCTTAAATGTCCCTGTGGGCCTGTAACTATATTAACCAAAATAATCACATATTCCTAATGCACTAATACAAAGTATTTGTATGTACAGATATGATAAAAATCAAACATGATGTTTTCATGTATGTGTATATTTTGAGTGGTTGATTCAAACAACATAGAGATGTGTACAGTATGTGTGCCAACATAAACATTATTATTTTAATACAAAATAAATATTTCTAGTGTAATACATGTAAAAAACTGATACTGAAACAAAGATGTATTATGTACAAATAGTTTTCATAATGATCTTATATGTCATATATACATACAGCAGTGGAATCTGCAGAGGAACAACTTCAAAGTTTGCTTGTAAAGTTGTGTAAAAACATGACATAATACAACTGTATTCAGGGTGGCACAATTTTCAACTTTCATTATTCTGAGCAAATATTTTCCTGCAATGCAAAGGTTATTCACTGAGGTTTACATACATAGTAGCAACCCTGTGCAAATAGATGTATGCAGTGATTATCACTTTGAGTCCACTGACTCAAAGGCAAAGAGTAAAACACCATTAAGAGCAAAAAGAATCATGACACTAAAAAGCTCCTGTGTTTAAAAAAAATTGTTTTTTTCTCTCTCTCTCAGCTTCTAAATGTCTTTTTCTTTGAGTCTTGAAGCACTTACAGACAGGTTTTGAGGGCTTTCTTATGGTGTTTTGAATCTTTTCTCATTTGCCATTCCAATATGAGGTGAGAAATTATCTGAGAGGTCTGAAAAAGAAAACAAAAGGACACAGGCACAGGTTTGCCGAGGTCGGCAGCCGTGCTGGAGCTGCTTGGTTGTAATTCACACTTCATTCCTGTTAAACCTCTCGATAATCCCAGAGTGCCTTTCCTTGGCCCCAGTCCAAAGTACTCTGTAACAAAACAGACAAAATAAAAAATGGTGGATGAATACCAGCAGAGGAGTGTCACAGGGGTGAGAGATTTATAATGTGAACGGTACAAACTCCCTCGTAAATCAGCACAAAAGGCTTTCAGGTAGGGGAGCTGGCATTTATGCAAGATGAGAGGGAAAGACAGCGAGAGAGGGGGAGAAGGAAAAAAGAGACAGGAAGACAGACAGATTTGAATGAGGAGGTGTGTGGAGGAGCAACTGCATTGTAGATCTAATCCTAATGATCGAACAGCAGACAAAAGAGAGGGAAAGAAGTGATTTTTATTTTTCCATACAGAGCAGAATAAGGCTCAGATTGATGCACATGTTGGAAAAATACACACAGTGAATGATTACATCTATTTGGTCATGTTTAAAATAAAATACTGCTAAAAAAAAACACCAAGGGTCAGTTTGTCAAAATAAGAATAAAAAAGAAAAGATATGGAAGTCCATTTCCACCAATGGAAGACAAGAATATCCACATGCTAAGCCATAATTATGAGATAAAGAAGTTGAAAAATAATAATTATGACATAGAAAGTAAATTAATGAGAAAAAAAGTCATAATTGTGACATGAAAAGTCAAGATTGTGAGAGAAAGAGTCATAATTATGAAAAAAAAGTTTAAATTAGGTGGAAAAAAATCAGAATTATGAGACAAAAATCAAATTTTATTTTAGCTCATAATTGTGACTTATTATCTCATAATTACCATGGCGATATTTTTCTTTCACTGGCAGAAATGGGCTTCCATACAAAGGTCATGTAAGCTGCTAACATCACAGATATAAAAGACTAGATGTGACGTGTCATAATGACTTTTCATTCCAGGATGGAAGTATACAGCCTTCTTACCTGGGTCCAGTTTTAAGCTTGCTGTAATTGCATTTGGTTTAAGAAGCTCATATTGTCTTTATAATCTTTGTGTTTTTCTACCAACAGGCCAGCAGATTGTTTGATTTAATTCAGTGATTAATGGCTACTGTGTCCCACAAAAAAGATTTGCAAGAGTTTTGATTATTGCTTTCAGTGCTTCCATGTTTTCAGTGTAAGCATGAAGATAATCTCACAGAGCTGAACTGGACAGATCATTGTTAAAGAATCGTTAATCCACTTCATACTATGATAACGTAGTATGAAGTGGATTATGGTGTGTTCATTCAGAGTTTCAGCCTTTCACCATCATGCTGCCAGAGCTTGCTCTCCTGAAGCACCTGCTTCGTAAAGATGATGAGAGCTGACTTTCTGGTTTATTGCAGGTTCAGCCTTAACTAACACATGAATTAATCACGACACATGTTCACAGCTGATAGGTGTATCCTGTGGTGCACTGCTGGTGCAAGGGGTGGGATAGGCAGGATAGCCCTGCGCCTCTGGTGCAAGAAGGCAAAGATGGATTTGGATGCACCTTGAATAAATTAAATCTGTAAAATACGGCCACTTTAAGGACAGATGGCAACTTTCTCAATTTAAATTATCTTTAAAATTGACAGACATTATATGTGTAATTCATGGCACAATTCAAAATAGGATTTTGCCTTAGACTACAATTCATATTTTTTCGAAAGTTAGGTCCCATATTTGTCCACTGGAAGGAGTGTGACTTCTGCTGAAGAGGAGCAAAGGTTACACAGAAATTAGGATGATTCTGATCCAATAGATGCATATGTCATATTCATTATTATTATATAAATATGCTCTTCATTCTGGTAGGAGCAGTGTATGTGAGTGGTTTATGTTTATAAGTCATTCCAACATTTCAATGATTGCATGATGGAAAATGTTCCAGCTGTTTAATGTTGCATGAATGTTGTCAAATGTTAACTAGGCATTTATTAAAAGCAGTAAAATATTAGATTTATCTGTCAGTGCTTTCCATAATTTACCTTATAGTTAATTTGAAACTAGAGACTTTCAAGAAAGATATGTTATGGGCCTTTTAATATTTATTCATTTTATTTGATCAACATTATTATTAATGTTTGTTTATTAACTGCCACCAGACAAAGATAGTTGATAATTCCTGATCCTACAGTGGCTGTGAAACATGACAGTTTTATTCACTTTCATTGTGCTGGTTTGGTGAAGTAAATCTCAGAGACACACACTTCAAAACCTGGAAAATGAAACCAAAGCTATCTGCAAGGATAAATGCCACAAGAGTCAAGTGAGAAAATCTTAACTTCTTCCTCTTGCTAAACTTGCCAGACAGGTTCATAAAATACACTCCAGACTCAGACCTCACTAATTATATCATGGAAAGCTTTGACTGGAGACTGGAGATGTCCTGACTTGTTGTCCTGAGAGGTTAAAGACTGTCCTGCAGACGCCTAATTTTAGAATCCAAGACTACAGATTTGGCACTTTTTGCTCTGCACTGATGTGCAAGCATTCAGACTTGGAGTGGTCAGTTCCTCACCAACCCTGTCCCTGTGTCTCTTCACTGGCCTTAAAATATGATAATTAAAGAGTGCATACAAGGTGTAAATAACAAGTGTTAGTTAAGAATACTGTGAAGGGAGCTAGTGTTTCATTCCACAGCTCTGAGGAGAAAGACTTTTCTGGCCTGACTTTGTTTCAGTATGATTATTACATTCTTTAAAATGTGAATGAGTACACTGTTTGGTGGACTGTAGTTTTCTGGCGATTTTTTGTCCACTGATGTGTTAGCGCTGAGAGGGACAAAGGGCTTAAATGATGAGGACATCACTTTCAAAATGCTTTTAATGGTCAGTTTACTCTAAATGAGAAATAATCACGACCAACTGTGATGAAAATAATTACAAAATCAAGAAAGTGTTACGACAGAGTGTGTGATCACTCCCCCCTCGCTCCTCATTCCTTCCACATTACATGAATTTGATCCTTTGCCATAAGGTCACATATAAAGAGTGTAGCAGACCAGCTGTAAATACTTGAATAAACACACAGACTTTGTTGTGGTCTGCTCTGATGCTGGCTGGGAGTGCCGTTCTCAAGCACACTCTCATTAAATTGGAGTGTGCTCCCTGAAAGCTGCTCCCTGGACCTGCTAAGAGATGCAGGTGGCTTGCTTTAATATGTTGGAAAATATATTTTTCTCTCCTGTAAATCCTTTTTAACACCTGCTAAATATTACAAGTGTTTTTCTTTAAGAACATTTGCCTTCCTCTGGCTTTAAAGGGTCTGAAGACGCCCAGTTATGTGCTGATGAAAATGTTATTTCTGGTGTTTTATGATCCTGTTCAACAGAAATACTGCCCTAAAGGTCATTGTTGCAGACGCGATGCAGATTTTTTTTCTCTCTTTTCTGCACCACAGTGAAACCCCTGTACCACATACCTGGGCAACATGTGTGCATGTTGACGAGATCAGTGAACAGCCATGATCTTCAGCCTGCAAATTAACTTTATAGAAACAAGTAATCATCTAACTTGTTTCACAAATCCACTGCAATACTAAACACAAATCCAGGAAAAGAGATAAAAAATAGCGGGAACACATTGTGACTGGCTACTACAACTACTTTCTTTCTGCCAAAATATCCCTGCCAATCTTTTCACTGCACAGGAGGAAAAATGCACCAACTCATGGCTGAGAGGTTACAGCTCAGCTGAGGACCACACCATTGATGTTTACATCCTGCACTGTCAGCAGCACGAGCCTCTTGTCTATGAGTGGATGCACGCTTCCTTCTGTGTTGGCGGTTGTAGTTTGGTAAAAAGTTCCTACATGAAACTGCTTGCAACAAGGATTATCTACATACAATATATGTGTGTGTGTATATACGTGTGTGTACATATATATACATATATACATACACATACAGCTCTGTCTTGTCCACTTGATAAACTTTTCTCATTGATTTTAATTTTCACCTTTGCTTATTCAGGTTAGTCTCATAATGAGATGAATTATGCCACTAGCTACCAGGAGAAAAAAAACATCCAAACCTACCCATGACTTTTTTATTGGGGTGTTGTCTGTATCTACATTGTATTTCTGATAACGTCTAAATCAGGCCCAGGGTTATTCATCAGCTGTGTGAAAGCCATATTACATTGCATGTAATTCTGCCTGCATGAAAGTGTTCATAACACTGAGCCCATACACTCTGACCACAAGAACAAACTTGTTAGCAGAAAAATTGTGCTTTTGAACAGTTGCCAGAGAAAGCCAAGAGGGATGGAAGTGGAAGGAGGGTGAGATGGAGGGGAGGAAAGATATCTCTTTGCTGGAGAGAGAGAGAGAGAGAGAGAGAGAGAGAGAGAGAGAGAGAGAGAGAGAGAGAGAGAGAGAAAGAGGAGCAGCGAGAGGCTAACGCTAATCCACTTATTAAGGCAACAACTGCAGCCTGGAACCTGCGCCAGATATTAATACCTAATCATGAGTTAATTAAAGGAGGGTTAGTTAGCACCTAATCCGCTGTGATGGGGGGGTGATAGTGGTGGGGAGCGACAGAGTGTCCTGAGGGGGTGACGAGGGGGTGGGGGGTGGGAGGCCGGCTATAGTGCTAACGCTAAGTGGCAACACCAGAGCTGTGGACTGGAGATATAATTAACTTCAAGGTGCCAATGTTGCATTCATTTTTTTTAGACTATTTGAAAGAGAATACATTAGCACATTTGGAACATTCCAGGTGTGAGAGATGATTAATGTACCATAAGGCCAAGATGTTACTGTTAAGGTGGAACTATATAATCTCACGGGATCCAGCCTTGGAATGCACTTCAGATGGTAGACATACTTCTTAAATGAATGTGAAAATTGTGCATCTGTGAAGAATGTAAGTGGTGAATTAGTTTTTTTAAAATGCAGGGAAACTGGCTAAAATTATGTGATTGACACCTTTTTCTTTCCCATTGTCAGTAGACGAGTTTGCCTCTCTTTTTGTTTTTCTGATGTGTCATGTTTGATGTCACAAATGCTCCAGAAAGTTAAGATTGAACTCGTGTGTGCAGCAGGGCAGAGAGGAAGAGGTTTTTAAAAGTGTCTGTGTGTTCAGCTCTCCGTATTTTTGTAGCTCCTGACTGAATATCTGTGGTTTGAAGTTTAGTTTCTTTTCTGTGATGTTGTTTGCACTTTCAGGTATCTGCTTTATTTTACTGTTTCATGGAGGAGTCGTGTTAAGTTACTGCTGATAAAAACCAAAACATTTCCTGACTTTGCTGCTTCATAACAGAACTTTTTAAGTAACAAATCAACAGGAGACTTATGTTGTGTAGAATTTAAGGTAGATGAAAGTAAATACGTTAAATACAGTTTTATAGACAATTAGCTCATGTGCATTGTCTGTTATAGACACACCCTCAGGCAGTTGTAGTGAAGATGCAAATCCCCGCCATGCTGGACTGATGAACCAAGTTAAACCAAGTCAGTGCACAGGTAAACTGATAAAGAGTTGCAGAACTTTCCAACATAGGTGGCAAACTTTCATTGCATCTGCAGGAAAATTAACGTATCCACTTGGATGTCATGTTTCCATCATTTAATACCTGGGATGACAGCAGAGTCATTTGACCTGGGAATGAGTGATGATTGTACCCTTTGCCATTTCAGACAAAAGCCAAACGTTCATTTTTTTTTTTTTTTTTGTCCAGTATAAAAGGGCTTAGTGGAGTTTTAGCCCAGCCTGCACTTGAGACCCACAGACCACAGACTGACTGACCGCTGACAGGTCTAATTAGGTTGAGTGTTGAAGCTCTAGTTTGGGTATATGCACACTGGGGGGATCACCAGCAAAATAATGATTTCATTCATTTCATTTAATAAACAAGCACTTACATGTCAAAGTCAATTTACTCATCATGACAAGGAAACGCAGCTTCTGAATGCATGTGTCAAATCAAAGAAAGTGACTCATAGGAGATTTCTCATTTTGACTTAGGGTTGGAATCAACAAATTTATGACAAAAGGCCGGCCCAAACAACTTGGGACATTGGCATATAAACGTCAGGAAGGTTCTGCTGAAAGCAAGTTTAATTATGTGTGGTGGGGTGACCCCACTAGCTGCTAAATATCAAAGTTTCTTGACCTCTGCTGCCTAAACTTTGACCACTTTGCACATTCAGGGCCCTATCTTACACTGATCTAAAGCGCAAGTGGCAAGCGCCAAGCACAATGGATTTAATTTATTGAGGTGTGTCCAAATCCACCTTTGCCGTCTTGTACCAGGGGCGGGAGTGATATTTTGCCTTGCCCCGCCTGTTGCGCCATCAGCACAAAGCAGGAAACACCAATCAGATGTGCCCATGTGACCTCATTAATTCACAGGTGAGTTTAGGTCAAACATGTAATAAACCAATGACAAAGTCAGCTCTCATCACCTTTAAGAGGCAGGTGCACCTGCAGCATAAGTGGTGTCAGCATGACAGCAGATTTACCAGGAGGAAACAAAGAGAAAAGATTTACAAAGTGAGGAGACAGATCTCCTGTTTCCAGGAGTGAAAGCGCGAGAGCACGCAATATATGGAGACAGCAGGACGTCTCCAGAACAGCTTCATGTGTAAATACTTTATTTTTCATTATTGCCTGCAAAAACCAATACAATAAATGAACTGCAAATGTCATGCAGATATGTAACTGGTTATGTTTTACACTGAAGCACCTTAAAAATGTGTTAGATTTTATAATTAATTATTATCATCATCATCATTATTAATTTTACTGGCTGAGGAGCGGGGAGAGAGATGGTGCAGTAGAGAGGGGAGGCGAACTGATCCAGTCCAGCGGCGAAGCTTTCCGGTTCCACTGGCCCACCTGAGCCAGGTGGAGGAGCAGATACGTGGCTGTCTGTGCTCCTTCTTCTTCTCCTCTCCTACCTAATGCTCATCTCCTCCTCCCATCCTTGCTCCTCTGACCCGCTATGAAACAATCAGAGAGAGTTTCTGAAGTTTGAAGTGCGCAAAATTACACACAGATATCCAACCAGCTCTGACAGAAGCACACATAACTTTTCTCTCCGGTTGGGCCGGACTCATGTGGTCAAATATAGTGTCTTATACATTTTGTATGTTATAGATCATAATTGTTTAATCCTTGTTTTTCTGAATCACAATAAACACACAGATACAAACACTACAGCTGCTCCAGCTGTCATGCTGACTCATCTGATAAACACAATCTGACAGCTGTGATCCCAGCCCGTGCACACTTTGCAGGTCTGTTTAGATTTATTAGGCTTTATAATATAATGTAATATATTATAATATAATATAAGAATGGCAAACCTCTAAAAATAAGTGACATTTTACAAACATGCTGCATGTGTGATGCCAGATGCCTATGATCAATAGGTTCACTAAATCAACACCTGATTGGGTAATAGAGCCCTTTGATCAGTAGAGATTCACACCGGAAATGCAGGGAGGGGGACGTGGGTTGCATGCAAGGACGGTCCCTGTTGGAAACTCTGGATATTGTGGTTATGAGTTGCTTATTCACTGGAGGGAGACGTACTGTGTTAATTATCAGTAGTTTCATTTGCAAAAAGGTTTTCCTGCCTTAGAGACAATGTGAAATTATACTACATGCTATATACCATACAATATCAGTGCTATCGCCATGACAACTAAGGAAACTCAATCATCTGAGAAAATGTTCACTGCATCTGAAACCACACACTATGCACTATACATACCTAACCTGTATTATCATTCTAACAGCAGTATTTATCTTTCTGGATGCACTGCTCAGCGTGTATCATGTCACTTCCTGAGAGCCTTATTGCTGGTTGGAGTGAAGTAACCATAGTTTGGTGTACCAGTGATGACCTAACATAAAAAACACACTATGTCAAGCAAAGTTAGACCTTGCTTATATTTAAAACAGGGGTGGGCAATTATTTTTCATGGGGGCCCACATGAGAACTTGATCAGGCTGCTGTGGGTCAGACACAATGATATAATAACGGCCAAATCTCTAATAATGGAATAGTTAGACATTTTCTACATAGGGCACTTTTTTAACCTTTATTTATTCAGGGCAGGTACACTGAGAGTTATGCTCTCTTTTGCAGAAACGCCCTGATCACATTCACACAGTTACTCAATCACACCCAGAAGCTTCTCAGTACAACCACAGTCTTTTCTGCCACTGAGAAGCTCCACTGGAGCTGTTGGGATTAAGAGCCTTGCTCAAGGGCACCTCAGTGGTGGTAATGAGGGAGGGGCAAGGCAGCACTTGCCCCGCCCTCAGTGGTGGTAATGAGGGTCATTCTCTCTGAATTTTTGTCAATTGTGGGGAAATATTTTGTTGACAATTTCCAAAACTTGATGTTTTACAGTGCATACAGGTTGCAATGGTAGTAGCAGCAAAAGTAGAAAAACAGCAACATAAACAACATGGATGTACAGCATTGAGTGAATAAAGTTACAGTTTAATATAAAAGATACAGTTCATTATCATGACCAATGAACACAGCACTGACTCCTTTCAAAATAAAGGCCTGATAATGGTTTAATGGTAAGCAAAATGCTATGGACTGTCTTTGCTAGACTTTTAAATTTAGGTATTTCCATGATGGCCTTGCAGACCACATGAAACCTTGAGCAGTATCTGGCCCCTGGTTACCCAATTCTGTTTTAAAGTGAAGCATTACTAACGTTATGCCAAGCTGCCTTAGTAACTGTCCACAGATGTCTGTTATATTGTTATTGTCTTCGCTACTGCATTGCATTCTGGGATATTTATGCATAGCATCCACGCCTTCTGTGAGTCACTGGGACTATACTACCACCTCTGGAAGACATGTATACTGACCAATTGCAAAAAAGCCAGCTGCATTCCCACCCCAGGCAGTGAGTTGGCCCTTTTCCATACACACAGCTCTCTGACTTGACCTGTCAGCCCAGCATGGCAGGGTTTGCATTTACTTTAAAACAGGACTACTTGCTTGAAGGTGTGTGTTTTAACTGAAGACAAGCTTGAGGAGGCTTGAGTCAAGCAACTGTAAAGCAGTTGATAAACCATTCATTTTTGTCTCTGGGTTAAACACACTGTTTACCTTTAAATTCTTCTCAATAAAAGTTTTTAAAAAAGTGTTGCTAAAACACTTTTATTATGAAGCAGTATAATCTACTTGTAAATATTCTGCTTATTTTTGTATGTATTTGCTTGTTTTTTGGTTGTTTTTTTTTTTTTTTACAAATTTCCTCTTGAAGTTCATTTGATTTTTATCTGTTTCTATTTATTGCAGAACTGCTAAACAGATTTTCATTGTACTCTGAGGAAAATGACAATAAAGATCTATTCTATTCTATTGTATTCTAGCATGCATAGTGTCCAGTGCTTGCATACTGTAATAGTTACCCAGAATTAGTATGCACCTTGCGTAATATGGCAAGTTAGTGAGGAATTTTAACTTTTTTACTTTTTGATGGAAAGTAGACCTTAAAATAGGTTAAACCATGAAAAGTGCCATAAAATGTGTGAACAGTTGTTTCAGTCTTCTATTTTCGGTTTCAAATTTACACTTTTCATCTAGAATTTTGTTTTTCATGTTGACCAAACACTTTGGCCCTCATGTGTCACCATACAACCTTTCACTGCTCTCTGTTCAATATAAAACCTCCTTTTCAGCCTAACTTGGTCTGTGTGTGTGTGTGTGTGTGTGTGTGTGTGTGTGTCCTCACCCTCTGCTCTGTCATTCAACACTCTCAACACTCATTCTGTCTCTATCCACCTCCCACTCCACTCCTCTTCATTTATCTCTTCTCCTCCCTTCGTCTTTCACTTCTTTCTTCCGTTTCCTGTTCACCTCTTCCTCCACCTTCATCCACCTCTGTCTCTTTATATTTTTCCTCCTCCTCTGTCTCACCTCTCTCCCCCACAGCCTCCTCCACCTCCTTACTCTCTTTTTCTCCCACTTCCACCTCCTCTTCCTCTTCCCCTTTTCCTGTCCTCTGTCTTCCTCTTGGATGTGTGTTTTAGAGAAAGTGTCAAATCACCACCTCTCAACTCCCCCTTGTGGCGCCACTCTCATTCATTAGCACACACACACACACACACACACACATGCAGGTAAGAACATAAAGCCAGAGAGAGTTGTACACACACTCTCCTCTCCATTGTAATGAGGATGTTGAGCAATAAAAGAGGAGTTGCCAGTGCGATGGTAAGAGTGTGGGCATTAGCATTTGAAAGGAGCCGAATTAGCCATCGCGCCACAATCTCCAGTAAATTACTCTGGATGTCGGGCTAACGTGGCTTTTATCGAAGGACAGATTCACAGAGGAGGAAAAAGGGGAAGGTGCAGTGGCAGAAAGACAGGCGACGGCTCCCCAGTCTAAACACTATTCAAATGCAGCTGCTGCTAGAAAAGACATGGCAGTTCTTCCTTCACAACAATCCCCAGTGGGCCCGGACGTGGCGTTATGTTTAATTTAAAACATGTTTCCTCCAAAAGAAGTTCCCTGAACCCTGTCTGCTGACTCGTTAGCTCCCACAAATAAGAAGAGAATCAAGGAGAGAGATGTTCACCCCTAGAGAGAGGAGGAGAAGAAAGAGACGGAGGACAGACAGAGAGGGGTCAGGGAACCTTGGCTGTCCAGAAGTGACAGAGAGGTCACAGAGGGAGAGTTAACAGATGTAAAATTACAATGTTTCACCTTCCTCCTCCTCCCTGAAGGCCAAGAGGATTTTTCTCTCCAATGTAAAGCTGTGATATTAATTACACATAAATGTACAGTGCAAACATATAAACACATAAACATTCTCAGTGTGTAAATGAACAGAGGGGTCATGACAAACAAACAATAAAGCCAATGATATTAATAGTGTGAATGTTTTACACATACAATATGGTTGCATTTATCAGTATACATTCTCCTTTTCACATCTCACACTTTGCATGACGTCGCTGTCAGACACAAACCTTGTACCTCCATATTTTGATTTTTTTTTAAAATCATAAACCAATGCTTTTTGTCCCTTTTTGCCTGTCAGTGGGTTTTACTAATATTTAACAGTTGAAAAGTATTAAAGAGAGCTACTAACTTTGACTAATCAGCAATCAATTAGTTAAAAAAAAAAAGTTTTTTGAATTTCCTGAAAAGTTTTGGACATCATGTGACATTTTGTGCCTGACAGCAGTGATTGGACAAAGTCTAATACAGTCTAACCTCTCCATTCTTATCATATAAAGTCCCTTTTAGAAAATGATGAAAATATTACATAATAACATAATTAAAATATAAACTACTCAAGGGTTGTGATAAATCCAATATTTTATATACATGTAGCCTCTAAAAGCGTTTTGTATTTTACATTATTAACTATCTCTATATCCTTACTATCAGCTGTTGTGGTGTCTTCCATCCTTTCACTCAGGACTGGTGGCTGTGACTGTATGAATTAAATTAATGACTGACAGTAAATGAATCAGACACAATTTTGATCATTAATTAATTGTTAAAATCATTTTTAAAAATCAAAATGCCAAACACTCACTGGTCTCAGCTTCTTAAATGTGGATGTGTTGTTTTTTTTGAGTGTTCTGTGAGTTTTCAACTATTTTTTGATATTTTATTGATAAAACAATTAATTAATCAATTAAGAAAATAAGTGGCAGACTACTGAATGGTAAAATAATTATTAGTTGCAGTGCTAAAGCTAATCACCTCCATGTTTCTCAGGTGAATCCTTATTGGAATTATAGTCACTGTCATGATTACAGAAATTTCCTGGAAAAGTTCAGGAATTGATACAGATCAATCACTTGTGATTTATTTATGATTAAACTTGCAATACAAATACATCTATTGTTTAAAATAAATCTTAACTAGTGATATTTCTATCCAGATGTTTTTTCTAGTTGAGCTGTGGAACTGTGACAAAGATATTCATCTTAAAAACAATATTTTCTAATTAAAATATCCACCTACAGTATTTCAGGAATAGTGACATTTATATTGCAGGAAGACATCATCATTTAGAAACCATATGTGTGTAGTTGATCCCATGAGTGTAGGCATCATGTCACATGACTACAATATAAAACTAAAACTAAACTAAAACTAAAATGTCTGTGTCTACCAGGAAACAAAACAGTTGTCAGGTTAAGGTCACATTACATTTAAAAAATATATAAAATTATGTTATTTCGAATGTAAGAATAACGATATATGCTACTGTATAGTCATGATAGAGTCACTGGCGTGCTTCAATAAATTGCATCTCACTATGGGTATACCATATAAATTATTTTCATATAAATAAAAACAAACATAAAGCCCAGTGAGGTTTTGATGCTGTCACAATTGTACATCACAGACACACCATATTTTACCATTGAAATATTATAGAGAATTTAGAGATGTAACAAACCAAAGTCAGAAATAAGGTTGATATAAACTCACTATTCTGTGAACCAGGAAAATAGAATAAAGTAATAAGCGTACCATAAGGTCACTATAAATGTACTATAATGTGTAACAGAGGCCGTATCTGAAATATAAAATACAATTGCAACATATAATATATGATATTCACTATATGAATATTTTATAATATCACAGGAAATAAAAATGCAAGATATATCAGTTTTTTTTTTTTTACTATAAATTCTCCTTCACATACCACTGATACATTATAAGTACCTTTAAGAAGACTATATGCATTTTAAAGCAATGTTTGAAAAAAACAAAAACAAAAAAATACATGACATGTAACAAAGTTTCAACACTGTGGTCACTCTCTGTCTGTCCATGCTGGATGTCCGTCCGTCCTCACATATCACAGGAGCAGGACTAACGTTAGCCCAAGGCTGATAGAGGAGCAGGAGGAGGTGTGGATTGCTGGTCATTAGCTGCAGCGTTCGGATTAGCCTGAGCGGAGCAGCTAGCCGCAGCTCGGATGAGGCTAATTAGATCTGTCTTTCTGAACACATCCATCTTCTGCTCATCCCTCCTCCCTCGCCTCCCCCTCTCCAAATAAATTGCTCTTTATTACTCTATCATTCAGGTTATTGCCTATGAAATAATGAGACACTCCTGGTCAGGGCCAGCGTAATTGATTTTTTTTTTCTTATTTTGGTTTGTGTGTGTGTGTGTGTGTGTGTGTGTGTGTGTGTGTGTTCAAGGTATTGTTATTATTAGCTGGCCAGGGATTAGTGAGAAGATTAGCTTGTAGAATGATAGATGAAGAAACAAAAGCAAAACAAAGATTGTAAATACACAGACAACTTGTGCAAAAATATATTTATTTTTTCTCTCAAATTTTGTGCACATTCATTTAGTAGTGTACAACTGAGCTCAGTAAAAAACCCTTTCACACAAATGTCATATAGTACAGATTTGTAACGTACACATGTACAAAACACTTTCTCTATAAAGGTATAGAGATAATGAGTTGCCTTGGATGAGATATAAACTTCTCAAATATCAATATCTCGTCATTGATCCTTTTACTCTCTCTTCCTCACACACACGCACACACACACACACACTGAGATCACAGACGATACACGAGGGCTGAGGAGAGAGGAGGGGCCGCAGTATAAATGTTTCATTCCTCCTGAATGGCAGGTTAAGTGAGGATACGATAATACTGCCGACAGTAATGGCAACTTTAATTTCCTTTTCCTATTGTGGAGATTTATGTGGAGAAATTAAATTCCAGCAGCTCGCAGGCCTCAATAATCATTATACAGTGCAGAGAGAGAAAAGAAAAGGGAAACTGTTTTCATGGTCACAATATATAAAAGAAGCAGGTTAAGCACCAGGGGAAAGAGAAGGTAATCTGTGAGGGCTTAATAAACACAAAAGACATTATACAGATGTTAGAAAAAGTCTCAGAGCGTTGAGTAATATTGGTTCATAAAAGAGCAGAGGGCTATCATGAGCTCAGACGAGAGCGGCCGAGTGCCGCTGAAACCAGCTCCATGATGCAGAGCGTCTCTCTGCTGTCACCTCTGCTCCCACAGCCACTCTAACAAATAAATATACACTTTAAATACAGAAGCTTTACAGTGGACAGTAGAAAGCCTCTGTTTGGGGTCAAACACTATCTCCTGATTAGAATTTAACATAAACCTACATTAGTATAGAATGTAAACAACTCGGGGTCAGCAACCTGCGGCTCTGGTGCCACATGCGGCTCTTTTGCCCCTATCCAGTGTCTCCCTGTGGCTTTGACAAAAAAATTAAATGAAAATGAAAAACAGTTATTTTTTTGTTCATGTATTATTGTGGCAGATTTAAAGTGATATCATCACTTATTCGTTTCACATCGAATGAAAAAAACAATGAAATGAATGAAAAGTAAAATGTGTGTCATAGCCTATGATGGTCCCATGTATTTTCCTCTAAATTTAACCAGTGGCAAGTCTTAAATCACCTTCAGCTGGCAACAGATGCCAAGCCCCAAAATATAAAAGTCTCAGATGAAAATAGTTGTGACTCCATACAGATGTTTTCTTTTTTGGTCTACATTATAGATTTTAATTTATTAGAGGACAGATAGCTTTTGCATGTAATTCACAATTATTTTCTTCCTTATGTTAGCCAGGCTGACCGGCAAGCATTTTGTTTTTTTATTGTCATATTGCCATATTCCTATCACATTATAAGTAAGATAAGTAAGTATGATAAGTAAGAGAGATATTTGCTGATAGAATGATTCGACCTGAATAAATAAAGGTCATAGAAGCTGTAGAGAGGCTACGCTGTGCAGCTTTGATACATCGTCCAAACATCGTCTGGAGAGCATTTTTGACCAAATGCTGACGTCTCAGCGACATCTTCCCAATGAGCAAACGCTCTCCATACGACATCTTGGCCATGCAACTTCATTCATTGTGCCGATGTCGGCAAGACGTATGCGTGCTGTCTGGGTAGCTATGAAGAAGTAAGATGACCCCATTCTGAATCCTGTCTACAGAGCTCTGATTGGTCAACTGTTTCTTCAGTGAAAACTGCAATCATTATGTTCAGCAAGCTTGTGATTTGTGTGCTCTGTCCATTGCGATGCAACACAACTGGAGTGTTTCTTCCATTTTATATGAACACAACTAGACACAATCAGTGTAACCTTTGCAATGTCACATCTTGAAACAGATTTATGGTTTGGAAAGCACAGACAAATATTGCTGTCTTGTCAATAAGAGCATCAGATCAGAAAATGCTGATGTGTCCCAGTGGAGGGCAGTTACAAAATGAGTGATTTGGTTGTTTCATAGTAATTGGATTAAATCTGTAGTTGGGGTCACAACTACACACAGTAAGTATGTGTCTCTATAATTCTGCCAAACTTTAGCTGTTATGGACATGCCGCATGTTGGCATCAGGACTTCTGTTCACTTTTTAGCAACCAGCAGCAGCCGCTGCCCAGTCTGAAGCCCTGAATTGTTGTAGTAATGATGAATGTGAGGATGGTGCTGTTTCTGACCATGAATGGAGTTGTTGGTCTGACACCATGCTGTGCCGTGCAAACAGGGAGTTAAACTGCTGCATTCAGCTTGGCTGCTTGTCCCTCATTTATTAAAACCAAACCTTATCAGATGACAAGCGTCATTGAAGTTTGACATTGATAGAATAATCTGCACTCACAGCAGCTGCCTTACTCTCTCTCTCTCTGTGTGTGTGTGTGTGTGTGTGTGTGTGTGTGTGTGTGTGTGTGTGTGTATAAATCAGTGGCGGCTGGTGACTCCAAAAATTGGGGAGGATAGGAGGAAAGCAACCCCCGGCATCATGTTATTTACAGTAGCTGATTACTCTACTTTCATATTTTCAGTGAAAAATTGATCTTGTTGTTTCCACATGAAACAAATGAAACCAAATGACAAATGCTGGTGTGGATATACAGGCCTATGGTGTAGATCAACAAACCGGAGAAAAACAACAATAACAGCAATAATATACATTTGGTTTCCAGTTTCTGACTAAGTACAGTCTAATTAGTATTAGACTCTAATACAACAGCAATTAAATAATTCCTGCTGGACCAACAGCCTCAGTACACGGGGTGCACGCTCAACCAACCGAGCTATAGGGGCACCCAAAAGTAGTCTGTTTCTGTTGCTGTTGAATTGTATTGTATTATACTTTGAGGTATTTCTAATATTTGAGTTTACTCTCACTGACACAAATAGTCTGGATATAACATACAACTTTCTATATATACCAAATACAATGAAGCCAAAATAGGAATTAATGTGCAGCTGTTGTGTTATGCTGCGTGACATGTAGATGTACTTCATAAACGGGCAACTGAGTGATAGCAAGAAAAAACAGCTGAAAGAAGAAATCTCTCAAACTAGTCACCCTCAGCTGCAGTTTCATGACCAGTGTGGCTGCGTGTGTCTGCTGTCTTTTGCCCATCTGCACCATCTTGTAGGCACCGTTCAGCCAGTCTATCACTCTAAAATCATCATTGAGAAATCTAGAGAAATCCTTTTGGCATCTTCACTTATTCACTAGTGCAAGAGGCTGTGTCAGCAACCCATTGTGAAATAAGGTTATCACTGCTCACATTTGAACCATACTGATATTGGTACCTGGAATTCGGTGGTGGCACCCAATACATCCCTTTTTTTTTTAGTACTTTATACTCACTGTAATAACAAAAATGTAATTTATATGTAAATTTAAGCATTGTTATTTATTTTGAATATAATATTATTTATTTAGAAGATTTTACACACCACACAAAATAAAATCCATCCCTAAAATCCTTCTCTCTTCCATCTCAAACCCTTCTGCAGCCCGTCAGTCTGTCACCAGTGCTATGCTGTCTTTTATGTCACAGAGGAAACTCGATATCCTTCCTGTTATGTGATTGTCATCATTACCACCATTGTGATTGTGAACTATAATATTTCCCCATTAATAGTTTGAAGTTCAACAATATTGGTTCACTCAAGTTTGACTATACATCAGTTGGTGGCTGAGTGTTAGCTAACGCTAGTAAAAATCTAATGCTAGTAAAATTCTAAACCAACTAAGACAGTTATCACAGTATACAACCCAGTCATGCTCAACCACAACTTATCCAACGAGCTGAAGATGTCGATAAAGTTGTGGATGCCTCACTTAAAGTTTTTGTCATCCATGAAGCAAGTTACACTTACATTAGCTGGAGGTGTGATAACATTAGCTGCAGCTGCTGTGGGGGCAATGAAAGCAGTGCACTCTTTAGCCTTTAGATGTACTGTGTTTTGTGTTTGGTTAGACCCTCACTAGCTTTGTGTTTCACATTAAAAACACTGGAGCGAGTGCTGTCGATGTTGAGTTTTCTCCACAGTCATCTCCACAGTTCTGACCATGTTCACACCAGAGGACCAGTAGTTCAACTTTTTGTACATTTGCAGACTTTTCACCATCCTGGATGAGTCCGATGAACATTGTGCCGTCTGCAAACTTCAGGACTTACAGATGGGAGTTTGAAGTGGAAGACTGCGGTGAATGAGTCCACAAAGAGGATGATGGTGTATGTCCCCAGGGAGTCGGAGTGTTTCAGGATGTAGTGCAGTCCCATGTTGACTGCTTCATTGACTGTTGACCTGTTGACTTTGTTGGCAAACTGCAGGAGTCTGGCAGGGGGTCTTGCCAATAATTTCATGACTGTAGATGTCAGGTGATAGGGGGTTTCTTGAGGGTCTGGATGATTGTGGAGCATTAAAAGCAGGAGGGGACTTCATACAGGTCCAGTAGCCTCTTGAAGATTTGTGTGAAGCTGGTCAGCACAGAGTTTTGAACAAATTTGCTCTGTGAAAGTCCCCGAGAACAATGAGCAGGCAGTCTGACTGTTTCTGCTCTACATTATTTATCTCATCAGCCAGGTGACCAGAATAAACAATGAAAGTTCCCCCAGATCCATACACCATTCAATAGTTGTTGAGATTTAGTGTGGACCAAAGAACATTGCCACCTCAAGTGTAATGGCGCTAACATGGCTAAAAATCACGCCCAAAAAAGTCACTTTTCTTCTTTTAGCACCCCCTAGCTGAACACTGACAGTAATTTGATTTGAAACCAAAACAGCTGGTTTGATCCTCTCCCTCACCCTCTCCAGTTATTGTCTTTCATGTCACATTTGTCATTCTCTCTGCTTTATCTAAGCCAGGTCAACACGGTGTAATGATGCAAGCACGACGCAAGCTGATGAACGCACAATTAAATTAATGACAGAGAGACCAAGAGAGTGGAGAGAAGAGACTTTAAAACAATAAAGGGAATAAATAAAAGGGGCCTCACCCTCAGGAAAATGTCCCTCTTAATATTCATTAACAGGGAACGGTGGGGAGTCTGTGAGAGTTGCCTCTCCGACATGAACACAGGGATTGAAATATTTAAGGGATGATGTAGGCCACTCTCCAGGGAAACACTCCAGATAGCTCTGTCTCTGCTACCCAAACTTTTTGTCATAATTTTACTTGGTGAGAGACCGAGACTGATGTTTGACTTGGTGTCTCTCTGTGTGGTCTGGGGTTACACTCCAAACTCCTCATAAATCTACCCCAGACTGCAATGAAAAGTTGAAGCTGTTCCTCTCTGCAGCTTGTTCAGTTGAAAGTGTTTGAGTGTGCTGGACATCTCCTGCTGACTGTTCAGATTTGAGGGCCAGATGACAAAAGTGTTGGCATAAAAAGGCATTTTAGGCATAATTCACAAAAAAAAAATGTTAGTCTCAACTGATGTAGGCAGCTTGGATGAATGGGCTTAACTGTGTGACATGGAAACTGGAATGTGAGGAAAGCAAGCTAGATAGTGTGAATTAACTGAGAGGAAATGTCTGCTTCTGTATGTGAACGATATATAAACTATGTCTAAAACCCTGCTAGTGGCTCCTGATGGCTAAAATGTTCACTATACCTCACAACACATTAACCATTGATAAAGGCAGTTTACAGGACCAGCATTTGTTTGTGTGTGTGTGTGTGTTTTTTTCAGTGATGGACAAAAATTATAAAATGTATCAATCCACACAGAGACACTAACATGTAATGTGAGTTGCCAATCAGATAGTCCACCAACCATGACATTTGAGACATTCATTGTCAACAAACAAGGAATCCTGGGCCCAGTATTTCAAAAAAATTTAATCTAGATCATAATAATCTAGATCTCTAGATCTCAAAATCGGGTATTTCAAAAGTAGGGTATGTGATCCTTATCCTACAAAACTGGGATAGGGATTTGGTCATCCAATCCTACCCAGAATCCAGATCAAATGCTTTTTTTGGGTGTTTCAAAACTCCAAGGAGCAGATCCCAATAGTTTTTATGCTAAAAATCAGGATAATCATGATCCCACAGGAAGGGTGGATTAAGTATGGATTTGCACGTCGAATGCCTGAACAACCTGCATGTAAACCCACAATGAGTATGTAGCATTATTCTCACCTGTATCATGCCTTAAAATGTCGCTGAACAATGCAAGGTGATGGAAGTGGTAATCATTCACAGCTTTAAATAGACAGCTTCAACCTACCAGTGACGGCACTGCAACTCAATGGACCAGCTAGATTGTCAATGAGAGACACTCTAGTTATTTTACTGAGGTTTTTTTTTTTTTTTTATCACTGAGGACAGTAGTATGCTGACAAAACATGTTTGATTTTTTTTATCCAGTGAGACATTTAATATAATAATACATTGCATTTATCAATAAATATAAGATGACTTCAATGATCCCCTGACTTTGTCAACTTTCAGTTTGCCCAATTCTGACTGACAATTCTAAATGCAAAACTAATGTCATTCCCATCACCTCAGTTGTACTTTGTGTTTAGTTCTAATTAGCAAATGTTAGCATGCCAACACATAACTTAAATAGCCACCAAATTACGCCTGCTAAAGTTTAACATGCCTGTCTTAGGGCCCTATCTTTTACCTGGCGTAAAGTGGCACACAGTGAAACTGTCTTTGCTAGTTTCTGACCAATGCAGTTGTTATTTTCATGCCCAGCACCAATTTAGTAAGTAGATAATGTACTTGTATCCATCAGTGGGTGTGTTGTTCTCAAAATGAAGTGTAGCCAGGCACATTGTTTCTGCTTTGCTATCTTGGGGCAGCAGAAAGGTGCACTATTTGGAGAGTAAGATACATAAATGGGTTCATAATGCCCTTACACTCTGCTTGTTACACACAGCAGTGCAAATCAGTGCATTTACTTATAAGCAGTCAAATGTTCTTGAGACAGAGGATTAGGATAAGGTCAAGGACCACATACCTATCCCTCAGCGAGGGTGAATGCCACTGTAAACTTTGCATATCTTGCCAGGATTTAACAGACATCTGTAATCTCATGTTGGATGAACCAGAGACTGGTACCAGCTGTCCATATGCATTCCCTATTACTGTCAAAGTCACTGCTGCATTTTTTTGCAAGTGGGTCTTTCCAGCATCCCCTGAGTTCCAGCACAAGCTGATCTGTTTCTACAGCAGAAAACTCTTCACTTCTCCAACTTCTCCATAATGCAATTGGTTTCCAAAGCAAATGGGAGATGGCATTCTGATTAATGTTATGTTATGTTATGACCAAAACACACCTATGATTATTTGAGGGACTAAATGCAACCCCTTTGCATCTTGCACTTGACTTTGCACCCACATTATGCAATGGTGAACAAGTAGAACTGAACACACCTTAAATACACTTGTGCCATGTACTTTAGACCATGAACTACAGATTGGTTTAATAGGGCCCTAAGACTTGTTAAATATCTTAAACCTATTTTGTCTTTATGCATTTAGTTAAAATTATTATTATTATTATTATTATCATTATTATTATTATTGAGATACCTTGAATATATTGTAAAATCAGGTGATCCATATCAAAATTTAATTGCAATAGTTGTTGTACAAGAGTAGTTGTTGTCTGTCTGTCTTACTTTTGACCAAAGTGTTGGAAAGACTGACTGTGGCAATCACTCTTACTTTGACTCTTGTCATCAGTCACTTTAATTATTCTCTGTTCTCTCTAAATTAAATCAGGGAGTTGATGTGAGATCACTGACAATATGCACTGACATGGCTGTCAACTCTTATTTGCAACTTCTTCACAAACGCTTCTGAATGTGGATTCCGTGTAGTTTGGTCCATGCCAAGCATTCTCCTGATTAAGTATTGCCCAACACACTCACACCTCACCTGTTGTACCTGCTAATGAGAGAGGCATGCTGCCCTCTCCTTGTGAAACCCAACACTCCCACTTCAAATCATCCACAGGGTGTAAACTACAACAGGGGTGACGATAGCACACACACAGAGGCAGGGGCGTGGAGGGCTCAGACCTGACAAGATGGCTGTGAGTGTTTTTGTGAGTTTAACATCTTTTGTGAGAGGAGTGGAAGAGGAGAAATTAGCTTGTTGTATAAATAAAGTGTAAGACAAAAGGTGGTAACAAGGAAAGATGAAAAGTAACGATCATGTTCCTATGTGGTCACATTGGAGACAAGTGACCCACGCCTGCTTTGTATATTGATTCTCTTCCTTTCTTCCTGCTCTCCTCCCTAACTGCTCGCTCATCCAAGAAACCTTGGCTGAAAAGAATGGAGGAAAGAATGCTCTTTGATGAGTTCCTTTTTTCTCGCACTTCTTGTAGCGGTAATGAACTACAGCAAACATGACCATGAGCCCAGATGCTGGCATGCTGCGAAGTTTCAAAGTAAAAACAAAAGCTAAGGCCATTGAATGGATGACTTCTGGAGTAATCAAGCAAACAACTCTTCACGCTCAAGGGCAAGGCTATGCAATCACGACATTCTGACACTTTGAACAAGCAACAAAGGCAGCGTGCAGAAAAGCATCTCACTCACGGCAGGTATGAATGGCTTTTGAGAGCAGCTATATGAAAAGCAGTCAATACCACTCTGGCCAGAAATGGGTTCATTCAGTTGTTTACATAATTCTGTTGGCTACAGCTGAACATTTACACCACACACCACACCACTGCATCCTTAAAAACTTCTACTGAACTACATTGTGCAAAGGTCAAATAACTTCAGAATTGTACATACTCATGCAGGCTAATTTTCATGGGTTACTTTCCCTAATGCATTTTGCTTTCCACAAGAAAACGTATATAGAATATAAATTAAAAGGGCCAATGAAATGGTATCATTATTTACTTAACCCTTTTCTGGTGTTTGTGTTGTCTGTGGGACCTGTTTTTAATGTTTACTAAAATAAAAATTATGCAATTAATTATTTTTTCAACCTGAGACTCATTGGCCTTGGCTCATTTACTGTGAAGAACATCTAAAGCAACACATTTTCAGTGAGTACACACTGTGCACCCCCCCCAACCCCCAACCCCCCACCCCGATGCCCCCACAGCATTTATATTACATATGTGTTGTTTGGGTCCACTGGACCCAAAGGTGATAAAAGCCACATGACCAGCCCCACAACCAACCTGTCAGCAATCTGTCATCAATATACTCTGTCCCTCATAGGTTACGTGTTCAGTGGGGCTTATGTGTTGTGTAGACTGACATGAGTGTGTTCAATTTCAAATTGAGTTCAAAGAAATTAACATTAATAGTAATGAAAACTCTTGTTTCATCTCTATTTTTCATCTCTATTTCTATTCATGTCCCCACCCTAATTTTGATTTTATATTGATTATTACATTTTATCAGAAAAAAACGAAAAGCACTTCTGATGAAACGTGATCTAACAGAGGTAAATGGCAAATATTAACTATATAGTGTCTATATGGGTTGTAATTGAGATCAAGTAAACACCTGGTAGGTATTTTTACATAAGTTGTTATGGCTGTATTGATTTAAAAAAAACAAATAAGTCAGTGCGTCCACCAGACCTGCAAACATTGGTTGAGTAACAAAAACATGATCACCACACAACTTATTGAAAAATCATCTAAAAGTTTCCTACATGATCATCTCTGAATGCCCCTGACATATCTAGAAATTATAATGGAATTATGTGATGATGTTTTGCTTAAGATATTATCAGACTTATAGGTCATGTAAAGCAACACTAAATGTGTGTTCTGAGTTTATCACATCAGACACGTATTATTAACCATCCAGCCAAATCTGAATGATTAGGAAAATCACTAATAGACACACTGCATATTCTTGGCCCAGGGCTATCCTTAACCCTGGGATGATTCAGTTTCTTTTCACACATGTTTAAGCCAATGTTAAGCTAAGCCCAGTGCTATATGATTCACACACTTGATGCATTTTTACTAGCCCCATAGGGTTAAAGGTGTGTTCATAAAGCAACTGAACTTCTCAGTTCTGTCTGATCTTTTAGCCCCATTTCACACAGGAACTCTTTAGCCCTTGGTTTAAGTATAGCCACTCGATTTTTTGGGGATAACCCCACAAACTTGGGACTAACTCTCCTCAAGAGCAAGCTCAAGGCTAAAGTTAGGGATAGCCCACTTTGGAATGGGCCAGGATTGTGTCAGTGTGATAGCTCTCTTAGCCCCAGGCTGACAGCCAGGGCTAACTACTCTCTGAGCCTGGGCTACGTGACATGTGAAAAGCCCTTAAGTATATAAATTAGGCCTCTAAATCATGAAAGAAGGAGCAGTTTTCTCTGCTCTGAAAAACTGGGGTGTGTCTGCTCTGCTGTCTCAAACACCACTACGACCAGAAATCCTCCTGAGACATGGACGCTCCGTCTAGCAGCCTTATTGGACCATGGATATGTTGGATATGTCCTGACATGTTTGAGCCACCAGCCATGAGCCATGTTTCAAGTCCAAAAAACCCTGAACACAGAAAAGTGATCTAACATGTATAATGTATAAAAATTCTCCCGTTCCTTTTCATAGAATTAAATTCCCATGGGATGGTAGTCTGACAAAATCACTTACAAAGCTCAAAGGTTATCTTAAAGAATGACAAGCTAAGCTACTGTCTACTAGTGCAAAAGGGTATATTGCATTTTAGTTTCACAGTGATCAGAGAGCAATTTACAATATTTACAAGGAATCAAAAAGATTTTGTCCTACTCTTAAAGTGAAATGAAAGAGTTTGCTGAGCCACACTTGCAGAATAGTTTTCCATTGCTGGTGAATGGTTTGCAGTTACATAACTAACACCAAAATAACTAGAGATGTAATTTGACTTTTTCTCTCCTGATACCACTTCTGATTCCCTCAACTGAGGATATATTCCAAACACTGATTACTAATCCAATGTCAGGGCTCTCGTTTATTCAGATTTAAAACCATTCATCAAATCTGGCCAAAAACCAATCGTATCAGCCATGATACTGGCCCTGCAGACCCAATTGGTGCATTCTTAAGAACTAGAATCAGTGCCTCAAGGTTGTATGCCTCCGCTAAACAGTTGCAATTTACATCCATGTCTGTCCAGAATCATATAATATGTGTAGTGAAGGAATTTAATAAAAGGTATTAAGTGTATTTTTTGGCACAATGTAAGTTCTCACTGTATTGACTGTCAGATTCTAGTAAATAATGTCCAGTGAGAAACACATTGTCTTGACTAAGTATTTTTACAGAAGACTGCAGAGGATGGATAGAGAGCTGAACATTATGATGTCACAGTGAAGTTGAGCTTTGGCCTTTTGGGTGTAATATGTCATCACTTGATCATGTTATCAGATTAGATTTTTTTGTGAAATTTTATCATAATTAGTGCATGAATTCTAAATTGACTAAATTCCCTCAAGGCGTTCGTGGGAGTGGGACAGATGTGAGGTCACAGTGACCTTAATCTTTAGCCACCAAAATCTAATTAGTTCATCCTTGAGTCCAAGTGAATGCTTTTGCCAAATGTAATGAAATCCTCTAATTGTGATCATGAGAAAGGGAATGTTGTATATTCTATGTATTTTTATTTTTATGCCTCTTTGCTGGCAACAGCCGTGGCCAGAGGCATTATGTTTTTGGGTTGTCTGTCCCATACTTGTGAATGGAACAACTTTAGGGAATTTCATCAAACTTGGCACACATGTCCAATTGGACTAAAAGAGGAACTGACAAAAATTTGGTGGTCAAAGGTCAATGGGCACTGTGACAGCACGTCTGCCCCATTTTTATGAAAGCCGTATCCCAAGAACACCTGGACAATATTTCTTCAAATTTGGTCCAAATGTCCACTTGGACTCAAGAATAAAGTAATCAGAATTTGGACATCACAGGTCAAGTTCACTGTGACCTCGCAAAACATGTTTTTCAAGTATTCATATTTTAGTAATGACAAAATTTCACACAAATGTCTAATATGCTAAAATTTTGAGTTGATGATATTTTTAATCCAAAAGGTCAAAGGTCAACTTCACTGTGACATCATAATGTTCAGCTCTCTATAAGTCTTTTGTCCTCCTCTGTAAAAATGTATTAAAGTTTAATTCATGCTACCTTTATTTATTTTATTTATTTTATTGTTTTTCTGGAAGTTATTTCCACTCGTGGCTGGTAGTAAGCAGCTTCATGTGGCCACCTCAGCTCCACCTTTCTGCCCATTTTTGGATTGGTCATGAGTTAGGCATAATCAGGCACTGCCAACACGGAGATGGCCAAACCCACCACACTGTGAGCATCACAATGGCTCTTCAGAGACTAACAGAGACTATATCCTTGTTTTATACAGTGGCATCTCATGGTGAGCTTGCAGACTGCAGCCAACTTGTTGGTCAACATGACGGCCTCCATGGAAGAGGACCCTCTCCCTCTGCACATATAAAGGGATCATTCTAAGGTAATGAAAAGAGTGGAGACCATATGTTTCCCAATGAAACGTATTCACTGGAATCGGTTCTCCAAAAAATACACTTACTAGCTTCTATTAATTTCCTTCAAAGTCTTCCCTACAGACATTATGAATCTGGACAGACATTGGATGTAAGTTGCAACTTGACTGGTTGGTGGAGGTGGGAATTCTAGTTTAGTCTAAATTTGTCTTGGAAAATACACCATATTTAAGATTAGATTTAGTCGACACACTATTAATATCTAAACAAAACTCTTTAAGTAGACTAAAAACCATTTTTAGGCAAAATAAAATAATTTAATATAATTCTGCACTAAAAATATAGCTCAGGAGAATTCTTGGTATTAATACAGTGAAACAAGAGTGCACCCACGATGCCACCCACTACTATCTGTTTACTCTGATTTAAATTACTTCCAGTAGCAGAGTGTGTCACATTGTGATTCTTCTCTAAAATGTCTGATTAAATTCATCAGTTTCAAGCTTGGTGATACAACATATTCTCACGCTCAGTGTCCAAACACATGGCCCAACGACCTGTCAGAATGACTAACACATTTTACTGCACACATCCTGTGTTATCAGTCCATGACCCTAAACAGGTCACTGACTAATGATGTTCTACATACTGTTCGACAGTGACATCTGTGGTGTGAGCCACTTCAGAGCTTGACACCTTTTTTTTTTGCTGTTCTTCTTTAACTGACTCCTCACTCTTTCACCCTGCTTTTTATCTTAACTGACGTTTCGGAAACATTGTCACCGGCTCGCTTTTGCCACAATCATCAGATTTGCTTTCGCACCTTGGGGCCCACTTAGTAACCACCCACTTAGCAATGTAAACCCTAATCAGCACCTAACCCCTCCCAGCGCTCACACTTACACACACTTACACACAAGTACACACCAAGTCGAAACCATTTTCTCACCTGCTAATACCACAAAGAGGACGTTAGCCAACAGCAGCACTGATACTCATCAAGCCTGCAGCCTCACTAACCACACACACAGACACACACACACACAGACAAACACACACACAGACAGACACACACACACACACACACACACACACAGACAGACACACGAATTCCATGACACAAATAGATGCACACACACTCTTGAGCTCTTGCTTTCCTAATGTTCAGAGATGGCAAAGCACACACATCTTTGACTGTCATAGAAGTACAGACACTGTTAGGAAAAACTCTAGTAAAACTTATTTAAAACTTATGAATCGACTTCTTTACTCAAGTTAAAGTGAAAAAGTACAGGTTCTGTTTGTGTCTCCCTCTCTGTCTGTTTTATGTCCTTTTCATTTTGTTATACCTGTCAGGTGTGATGTGCACTGACAGATACACCAAGGAACTGTTTTTTCTATGTTGATGTTAGGAATGATGTAAAATAAAAATAATCAATAATTTCCCTCAAAAGAATTAAAACTTAAGTAACAAACCTGTTTTGAAAATGTAAGGAGGAGAAAGTACAGATATTTGTGTTCACATATTTTAATTACTTAATACCTGCTAAATGTGATCAAAGAGACAACTGTAGTTTTGTTTTAATATGCACTGCCTGACCAAAAATGTCACCACCTGGACTGAACTAATATTACTAGAGTAATTAATATGTTTCAGCTGGCAACAAGTTATTTAACCTAACTGATGCAGTGAGTAGCTTCTCATTTCTTAAACAGCCACGTCAGAAGACATTTCCTGTGGTCTGTTTCTGATGTTAAGCTGTGTAGTCTTAAGAAAACCACTTATCACTGAGGCTAATCAGAAAGAAAGGCTTTCATTTGCTAGGGAGCATAAAATTGGACCGTGGAGCAATGGAAAAATGTGGTCATGTGAGTCCAGATTTATCCTCTTCCAGAGTGTTGGGGGCATCAGGGTAAGAAGAGAGGTGGATGAAGTGATGCTCCCATCATGCCTAGTGTTGCTGTCATGGTAACCTACGTTTGGTGATGCAGAGTCACTTTTCCTGTTTGCTCCAGATCATATTAACACTTTAAATTTACATTGTATATAATCCACACACTAAAATAATGATGAAGCAACTACAGACACTTTGAATACTTCTTACTGTTATCTGTTTTGTCTTGGTGATATTGCAGCTCAGATCACTGATTACAAAATTCATCATAATTTATCACAGATGTAAATCAGTTGCACTCATTTTACGTTGGTTTGGTCAAAAACTTCAGTGTTATCCACGTCTCTGTCATCATAGGACAGTGTCAGACAGACTTCATCATGTTTAAATCTGCTGTATGGAGTTTTTTTGTTTAATGTACAGTTTTCATGTTAGAATAAACCGCAGCATTAAGACCATATTAGTTGATCAATAAGCATTCTTCTTCTCCTGCTTTATTTGCAGCAAAGCTCCTAATTATAACAACTTGATAATTTTGCCTTAAGTAAGTGGCTTGCGATCGCTTCACTTCATGTGGAACAAGAGTGAAATGACGCAACAAACGCCCCTTTTATGTGAGCTCGCACAGAGTCTGACGACGAAAGCCTGGGTTCACAAAGCAAGTTGATAACCACCGTCATGATACCCGTTATCTCTGACTGGGGTTTTAGGTTTTGTCGAGCTGCTCATGCAAAGGAAGCCTGGCTGTGTTGAGCTCCCTTCAATGTACAGCCCTCAGGTGGAGGTTCAGCAACATGATATGCCCAAAAAAATGAGGTCAGCTCACTACCTGAATATACTGAATGAGCAGGTTTTTCTATCAGTGGATTTATTCTTCCCTGATGGCACGGGATGGAGTGATGGTCAAGTGGATTCATCTGGGCTCAAATTGTGAAAGAGTGGATCAGTGAGCATGGGATACAGTTTTCACACATGGATGGGCCAGACCTCCTATCATCAATACAAGATCTTGACAAAAAAAAAAATTATGCAACTCTGGACAGAAATAATATCATTTTGGATAATTGTACTTGTAGGAGTATTTTTTCAAGCCTGTGATTTCACTCTGTCTTAAAGGTGGATTCATTTGTCTGAGCTGTTCATAAACACATCAGAACACATCAGAACTTTGGTGAAACTTACCAAGAATGAAAACAATGAGAAAAAATTAGTAAATACAGGTGGAGGACAGGGTCTGTGCAGATACAGACACCACCACACACTGACAGTGGGTCATAAGTGATCATTGAAAGGGATTGTTTTTTAAGGAAAATGTTGCAGATTATACCTTGGAGTATGCACTACACTATATAATTTCTTTTAAAATCATAATTCTGAGTAGACCTACAATTTGAATTAGTATCCAAACATTTCATATGATTTTTTGTAGCCACTGAGGCTGTCTGATCACAAAAAAAAAGAACAGAACACGAGTTTGGAGTAATTTAGACTTAAGATTTGGAGAAACATACCATTTTTGCACTAAAATGGTGTATACTGGTGTATATGGTGTATATTCAGGTTTTCTAACTCCACCTAAACCCACTTAAGGCAATAGAACCTTTTCCTGATGCCGAAAGAAGAAAAAAAAAAACACAAAGCCAAACGCTTTGTGTTTTTTTTTTCCTGAATTTCTTGCCAATAGGAGCCCTGCAGAGTTATTGTCTGAGTACAAATACTTTGTTACTGTGCTTAACTAGATACTTCAGGTATCTGTACTTTACCTGAGTATTTACTTTTCTGACAACTTTCTCCCTTTGATTCAAACAGAAATATCTGTACTTTTAACTCACCATACTCATTTTAAAAACAGGCTTGTTACTTTAGTTTTAATGCAAGATGAAAACAACATAAAAAGGCATAAAAAGATACATACAACATACAAAAAGGCATAAGATGAAAAGTACATAAAAGGTGTAACAGTATGAAAACAATGTAATAATACATAACAGGACAAAAATTATGTAAAAGGCATAATAAGACTAAAATGATGTGACACAAAGAAAAAAAAAGAGATACAAAACAAGACAAAAACAATTAAAGGAATAACATGAATGCAAATGACGTTAAAGATGTAATGACAAAGCTTAAGTACAGGCTCTGAAATGTACTCAAAATTTCATTTTTACTTGAGAAAGAACTGAATCAGTACTTCTACTTCTACCAGAGCCTTTTTTACGTATCTGTACCTCTGCTTGAGCATATGTGTGTACTTTTGCCACCTCTGCTGATTTACCACTGAAGACGAAAGCCAGATGTCAGTGGGTGTTAGTGGGTGTTTTGTCCAGTGTGAAAGGCTGCTATTGATAATGCATCAACAGTTAAAAACTAAACTAATACTCTGAGTAGTTTTTGAGAAGAATACTTTGAATGTTCACTCAAGTAGACTGACTGATATTTGAGTAATATTTCAGTGGTATAACAGTATTTGTACTTGAGTAAAAGATTTCAGTCCACCACTGACAGAAACCCAAAAAGCTGGTGCTAAAGTGAGCTCTGGTTTAAAGTGTACCGTCTTAAAAATGCATATATAGCTTGAGGACACATTTGCCAGGGCCACAGGGATGCTTTCTGTCGGACAGTGTGAGGCTGAAGCCCACAGGAGGACCCCTGGATTAAAGGCATTATGGGTACAGCTGGAGGGGACATGTGCCACCTTTGACCATGGGGACTGTCATTCTTCACCTTCACGCCCCTCGCTACCTTCTTCTCAAACTGTCCTCTAGTTCTTGACATGAAATGATCAAGAGACTTAAACTTCTTACAAATCCTTCCTCTTGTAATCTCTCCACTGGCTGCCAGGCATGATGTACCTTGAATCCTGGCTGGCCCAGTGATCCTCCTCCAGCTAGGGGTCTCCTCCATAGAGTTCAGAGTGTATCAGAGCACTGTTTAAAGATAAAGTCCACGACCTCTGCAGAGTTCAGCGGCATGCTCGGCTGCTTTGTTGCTTCATGTATACGATATGTGATGCCCATTTAAATATTTACAGGATGGTCAGCTTCTGCTCTAATTGGCAAACCAGTGTGTTTCTCTATATACACACATAGAGTGTGTTGTAGGGTTGGTTTCACAGTGCCATTGTCTGGAGACTTCCTCAGCCATGAATGTTTGATTGATATACAGTTTCAAAGGAAAAGTGTTTGTTTCCATAATTCAGTGGCAGGCCTGAGGATGTGACGAGGGGTGACCAGGAGCATCCATTTGCAAATCTCTATCATTTATGGACCTCCATGCACAAATGCCAGGTTTTGTTTTTCAAAGCACTGTGTGCGTATGTGTGTGTGTGAAGAGTGTTTCAGCTCAGATAGTCTCAACATGACATGATGCTAGCTGAATGTGTGGACTGTAAAAAGCTGGCACACTGCAACTATTGTTAAATCTCTTACCACTGCTGGTGCTAAGCTGATGTCTTGTAAGCTGCATGCACGTTATGACAGACTTGGAGAACACGGGCGTCGCTTCTCATTGCCTGGCCTGGCACGGTGCTGAGAGCACACCATTTAAAGGCTTATTATTATTTCAGGTAGAGAACCACAGACATGATGTTTTCAGGAGGACAAGTGTCTGTAAGAGTGAGGGTACCTGCTCACTTCAAATCAGATAATATAAAATATGAAAACATGTGCTTGGCTCTCCATTTACAGGACTGATGATTAGAACTGGCTACTACTGCAAAAAATACTTGTGACTGTTAATATTATGCATCAGAACCAGCCACATCCATAGCCAGCTGCCCATCGGTCTGTCATGTGAACACGACATACATGTGAATGCACTATCTCAGGAATGCCTGGAGGAAATTTCATTAGATCCGGAACAAACATCCATTCAAGGATCAACTGATTTTGGGTTCAAAGGTCGCTGTTACATCACAAAATATGTGGCCATAACTCAAGAATTTATACTCTAATTATGGTAAAAATTATCACAAATGTGTGATGGACAGGAGTGATAAAAGATGAAGTGATGACATTTTCTATCCAAAAGGTCAACTTAACTGTGCTATTGTAATTTTCTGCAAAAGCACTTTTCTGGTCTTTATTCAACACCAGAATTCAGGAACAGATTGTGATCATATTTTACATTTTGCCAGATACTGAATTGGTGACAGTAATCTTGGTGCCCACTGTCAAACTGTGCTGATTGTACAGACCTTCTGTGCAAGTTGAAGATGCATGTGAAGCATCCACGTTTTTGAATTTGTAGCTTCTGTGCAACAATAGCCAGGTTTGAAGCATTGTAGTCCATAACTAGCTTATTGGTTTAGCTGATATTGAGCTTCAAGTGATTGTCCTTGCACAATGTGATGAAGATCCCTCAGTCATAGTCCACTGTACTTCTCTGTAAACATACTGTCAATATAGTGATAACTTCAGTTTCACTAAAAAATACACTTAAATAAAGTCTCAAAATCAGAATCAGAATGACTGTCAGAAAGATCTTTATTGTCATTAGACTCAGGAACAGTGAAATTGTGAATAGCTTCTCTCCGTGCATCAGAAGAATATAGGCATATAAAAATATAAAACATAAATAGAAGCAGAAACACACAAACAACAGTAAAAGCAGTTTTAAAATAGATTAAAGTTAAGTACATTGTGCAGATTCTTTTTAGCAGGTTATTTAGAGGTAGTGGATAAAAACTGAATCAATACATGCTAGAACTACGTCTTCACAACCATATACAGTGGAAACCTCTGATTGTGATCACTGTCATAGTGATCAAACACTTATATGGCTCAAAAATCTTGGGACAGAATCATTTCTATACAAATGTTGTTTAAATAAGTTACCTTATAGTAATCAAGTAGTCTGTTTTGGGTCTTTCCCTTCACGACACCATATAGAAAACAATTCTGTAACTACAGTAATTGTTTTTTTTTTTTTTTTTAACTTTACTCCCACCTCTCTGCTTCCAGCTGTCTACCTGAGGCTGGTGGTGTGTGCACACTGAAATCATAACAGGAAAAATAAAGTCATTTTCTCTGAATGAAAAACGTAGTGTCCTCAAAGCTCATGAAAAACTCCTAAAAAGGAGGAAAAATAGTGAAGCTGTCTATTTAATTCATATACAAAATAGATATTATTCCCTCCAGGATTTCGCTGGCTGTTTCTGAGATTGTTGCAGCTTAAAATGTCTGATTTCATGGCAGCTTTTAAACAAAATTGCAATGCATGTTGCAATGCTTTTAGGCTTTTTTTTTCAAATAAATTGCCAGAGGGAGTGAAATTGCAGAAGAAAGTTGCAGTTATGTATATATATATATATATATATATATATATATATATATATATATATATATATATATATATATATATATATATATACATATATATATATATATATATATATTATAATCAAGGACAACTTTTTCTAGGGAGAACAAAACTGTACTCTGTCCTCTGTACTCTGTACTCTGTGAGTGTTTTAAGTAACCTCACCAAAAAAGTTCAGAATTAAAAAAAAACTGAAACAAAATCTGCTTTATTTGTAGGTGAAGACATGAACAGAGCGCTGATAAATAACAATAACAATGACAAGCCTTGTGTTCTTTTCAGTATCTATGACAAAATAAACAAATATAAATGCAAAAAATAAAGAATAATAAAATACGTATATGTATGATGTCCAATTTGCGGAAAAGTTGCAGAGTTTGGAGAAAACTGCAAGGCTGTGCAGAATTCATGGGGATTTGTTGAATATGCATGGACTGAACGGCAAGCTTCCCTCTATGTACCAAACAGTAGGAGTTGGCAGTGACAGGGACAATACATGGGGGGAATTTGAATTAGCAATGACAAAATCAGGGAGAAAAAAAAAAAATCCGAAATGAAAGCTCATTATCCTGCTTTGTTAGTGACTCACACTACCCTGCACCATATGTGCAATGTAGGTGTATTCAGTAAAAAGATACTGCTTTCTGACCATTCTAGTCCCAAAAATTTAAACATGGACATACAGTCTGTTAAAAAGAACAAGCTGAATACAGTCCAGTCCGCACAGCTAAAGAGAGCTCCACTGCAGTGTCATGTACGCAAAGTAGCTAGCATGCTAACATTAGTGAGTAGGGAAATGTTTATGCTGCTGGTCCAGTCCCAGTCAAGTTGCAGAACTATATGTATTGGCAGACCTACATAAGTAAATCATAATCTTCTGCCAAATATTACAGTTAATTAATAAATGCTGTGTATAAAACTGTTATAAAAACAAGGCTGTGGTCTCGTGCCTATGTCTGAATCACAGCCGTGCTGATATCCAGTACAACAGCACTCCTGCTCATGTGATCTTTACTATGTCCTGCTATCAACCACTATAATATATAACACTATACCACACTTCTGACTGTATTGGCCACTGGACCGAACTAGAAAGATGCTGCAGAGACTGTGAGATCACACATAACTGAGGTCGCAGGCCAAACCCCAACATTGTCACAGTTACCCAGCATGCACTGGCTGGGGCTCCCGGACAGCCCAGACACATCAATCTATATAAGGGGGATTTTTAATGACCTGCCTTATCCTATTGATGTAGATGGTTGCAGGCCGCTCTTCCAGGCCAGTCTGCCGTCCCCAGGGCCTGGCCGTCCAGCCACCTCATTGTTAGGTTTCATATTCCTGCATCTACACACACACACACACACACACACACACACACACACACACACACACACACACACACACACACACACACACACACACACCTCCACAGACAAGACAAGTATCCCCATAGCTCATACTTCCTCTCTGTTGCATATACATGGAATATAGATAACAGAGAAGGGGAGGGAGCGCTTTGTGTGTCTGATGCTTGCGAGTGCATGAATACTTGTACATGGATGTGGGGGGATCCTTTTGATGACCTGGCTTCCCCCCTCTCTTACGCACACACATTGATTTCTCACCTTCCTTGTCTCAAACCACAGAGAGGAGTACACAGATATACACTCAGTTATTTTTAAATCAGAATCAGGGTTTACTGCCAAGCAGTTTTTCACATACAAGAAATTTACTGTGGTGTGTTGCTGCATAACAATAAACATAGTACAAGAAAAATATCAATAAAAATCTATAAAATATTATACAAATATTTTGTACAACATTAGATCATTATATTATTATTATTATTATTGTTAAAGAGGCGTACAGTTTGTGAAAATATGTGGATGTGTGTTGTCTCACTTTAAGTACTGTACCATCTCAGATGCTGCAAAATAAAGAACCAAGAAATGATGAGTTGAATGAATGTACTGTACAGAGTTCAAACAACTCCTGGCAGTGGGTTAATATATGAGTACATATATTTACTGAATTTAGACCACACCCCGTTACAGTTAAAATGTTATAAGTTCAGTGGCAGCAGTTTCACATGTTGTCTCTAACAGGAAATCAAATTTGTTTGTAATGTTTGTTTCAATCTAATATCTTAAGCTTTTCTCAAAAACAAATAAATTATTTATTTGACTAGAAAAGTTTACTTTTTCAAGTTCATTCAACTTAAAATTTTAAGGCAGCCTCTTTTAATTTTCAAATTGTTTTATATTTACAGCGTGTTCTCCTCCCCTCCATCTTGTCCATGACCTTTCTTCTTCTGCTTGTCTTGACTACACTTGCACAAGTCACTTTGCTCAAAATTGGGAAAAAATAAAAATAAAATATACTTCCTGGAATCTCTGCAGAGGTAAGATAAGCAGTGCAAATGTCTCTGAGATAGAAAAGATCAACTGTCAGAAGTCTTGAGGATGATGAGAGAATTGGAGAATATGGATGAATAGTGTAAAATTTAGATCTAGGCTTTAGGTAGTAGTGGCCAATCTGCCAATTTGGAGGCCAGCGCCGCTCTCTGACATGTTCAGACCTTCTTTATTTTTTTTTCTACCAAGACTGAAGCAGCATCAGCGCTCACATTAGAGTCTGTAACAAATGGGGGAAGAAAAAGAGATTCCCTCCGGTGTCTGTGGCTCTCCGGCGTTCCCTGATGAATGTGAGCAGAACATCAGGAAGGCTGGAGGAGAGAAAGAAAACCACAGAGTGACCAAAAGGGGGAAAAAACAAGGCTGCTACTACTACTACTGAGAGCAAGACAGAGTGGCATGACATTGATTGATGTCTGAGCGCTCTCCCTGATTCGCTGATTAAACCCATCAATCTATATGCAGAAGAGGTGTCCGATGCAAATAGGCCCAATCAGGCAGGACAAAATGGTTTTGTCAGGAAGTTATGGAAATAACTATAGGTAAGGCTGAGAGAACGTGGTGAGCAGGCGGGGATCTGATGCTGTGATGCTCCAAATTAGGAGATTACATGCTCACAGCTCCCCTCCGTTTGGTCCTGCTCCGACGCCCAAATTGTTCTGCCATTCTTTCTTTTCTTTGCTTAGCGGTCAAAGCCTGGTGGCGGCATACGCTACGCTACACAATGCAATTGCCCAGACCACTTCAGCTGCAGCAGCCACAGCAGTACGGTGGGAGAGGGGGGGTACATTTAAAAAAATAAAACATGCTCGGCTGCTTCCAGACATTACAGGGGTCTACCTCTGGAATTAGGGTGTGATCAACAGTTATTCTTTGACAGATAGTGGAATTATGAGTCACATTTGACTTTTCTCCTTCAGTCACAGAAGTGAAAGGCCTTGTGTTTTTCTCCAGGAGCAGATTTCTAATGTTGAACCACAGCGGTGAGAGTTCCACGCCACCTGAGCAGCCTGACCTGCCAGCAGCTCATTTGAATAAAAGTAGAATAGAAGAAAAAAAAGCACATTTGTTGTCAGGGAAAATGCATTTCTCTTAAGAGCAGAGAGAAAAAAATGAATCACCTCTGAAGGCATCAAGCCGTTAATTCCAGATGGGTCCTGTTTTTTTTTTTTTTTTGTATTTTCTTTTTCCACCTTTCTTCTTTTGTTGCCCTCGTCTGCAAAGCCTGACCATTTCAATATCTCAGCCTATCTAATAACAGTCATTCCTCTGTGGATTCTCTGTGTGTGAGTGTGTGTGTGTGTGTGTGTGTGTGTGTGTGTGAGACGGCCTCCCTCACTCTGCTTCACTCTCTCTCTGTCAGAGCATGGCTCTCTGCCTCCCTCTCTCTCTCCCCCTCCAGCCAATTGCGATCGGAATCAGTTTAATTAAGTAACAAATTCTGTTGGCATAGTAACAGCCCAGCTAATTTATCATGGGAAATAGCCTGTTAGACACACAGGTTGCTTGGCAACAGCCAATGGTGGCGTGAGATGCGGCAGTGACAAATTGCACAGGATGCAGATGCGTGTGACGGCGGGCTGCTGCGTTTGAGTGGCGTCGGCAAAAGGAAGGGCGCCTGTGTGAATATGTGTGTGAGAAGATGATGAGATGAAGTGTTCACAAGCCAATCAAGGACACACTGACATTCATGAGCATTATTCATTCCATGAACTGTAAACATTTACCCTAAAACAGTGATCCTAGAGGATTGAGTTGATAGGAAACACAAATAAAAACTAACCCCTTTTTATTGTTATCTAATGGATCATTTTACCTCTGACAAGTATTCAACCTAAACAATGAGACATTTATAGAAAAAAATCACTTTCTCATCTTTTATAAGCTGTGGCGATGTTTGCAAATAGAAATGGCCCCATTTTAAGAGTTCACCAGGGACAAAGGTTGAGAGCCACTGCCCCACTCTAAACTTCCAGAAATCCAAATCTTAATCCAGCCACAAACCTAAATCTGGTAATTAACAATTTTTCCCACTTCATTTGAAATGAACAGCAGACATTAAATGCATCATGCTTCCTGTGCACTTCAAATTTTTTTCCAGGAAAGACCTTGCAGACACCGGCTGTTTACACCAGCCGATGTAAAAGCTTTCATGAACTGGCTATAGGTTGACTCCCTGCTGTGTTATAGCAATCAGTGACAGAAAAGCAGCAACACTGACATTTATTCATATGAAAATGTCAATGATTATTACTTTAAAAGTTGTTCGAAAAGACAAATGTGTGCGTGTAGATGTGGAAGCGACAGTAGCCTTGAATAACATCACTGAGGCTTTTGTATAAAACAGATTTTTTCTGCTTGGAGGTTGCAGTCAGTGCTGGGACAGTGAAACTATTCATTTTATTATGCACTTCCGTTGTTCTGTTCCGCTGTTCTTGTGAAACAATGTTCAACAATTTATCAGAGGAACTCAAGGCAACACCTGCCACTGTCAAACTGATGTCCTTCGATGGGATTTAGAGTGGTCCAGCTATCAAGAAATCCACTGTTCTCATTGTCACTATAAAATATCTGATTGAATGTTAATGACCAGTACCTGAATTCAGCTGCAGTTGGTTAAATTTCTGTCCAACAGTGAACTTACAGGTATCACTCAATTTAGTTTCTGCCTAATGAATTTAGGGACTCATGGTGTAGTTCTTGTATAGTTTGAGCAAAATAGTCCCGGTTGTGCAGTTCTGGACCTATTTCAGTTAAAGAACTGCTGGCTGGCACTGACTATGCGTGAGTATTTGAAATAAAACATCAGCCGCTCAGATGGCTAGGCCAGGACACAGAATGGACCAGGGCTGGATACCAAAGGCAGCATTAACATGGACACCACCTGGAAAATGAAAGCACTGGATGGCCAGAAAACACCTGGCACAGAAGAGTTGAAGGCAAACTGAGAGAAATTAAACTTACATGGGGTGTGACAAAATGTCAAAAAAGGAAGATGAAGACAAAGAAGAGGACTGAGTAAGTAAGTATGCATAAGTACCTCATATAAGCCAACTTCAAATAATCTGAACTATCCCTTTATGTGCAAATGAATGCAAATTGGCTTTTTTTTAAATCAAACCAAGTTTACATATGATGGAGATATTAGCTTTCTATGTTTTTTTCATTTATATATATATGTGTGTGTGTGTGTGTGTTTGTGTGTGTGTGTATGTATATGACCTTTGACCTTCTTGTCTGCTTGTATCTGGGACAAGGTTGTGTGCATAATTGATTGTCATGATGTTTAAATGTATCATTTTCATCCTCACACCACATTTAAAGAGCCTTAGTGTAAGTCCCATTACTGTAATGTCAAGACACAAATTTAAAAGAGAAAAGTACGGCTCTGACAGGACTCTAATTCCTAACAGGACCAGTTTTTCATGACAATTGTCACACGGAGTGTGTAGGGCCATTTCCATTTGCGACAAAGATGTTTGGTGTAATGCATATCCTTGATATGTTGTCTCTCTCCAGTGCACAGTCCTATCATAAACCCCGGCGGCCCTAACGAATGGCGCACTCACCGGACTATGTGGTTACGTGATGAAAGTTATTCATCACATTTGAATTATTCTAATCAATTTGCTGTCAGGCTAACTGCTGTGGCCGTCACAGTGACGCCGCCGTCAAGCACTGTTTGGTTGCAGCTCGGCGCTGCCCGTGAAATTTATACTTTCCATAAGTACTCGTAAAACCTTCAAAGCATGACTGAGCGGGGGGGGAGTCACCCCCACCTCAACACAACCCCCGCCCAGACATCCTAGTCAAGACGACAGCTGCAGACAACAAAGTCACTTACAGACAAATAGACAAAATTATGCACAGAGGGTTGCAATAGCCGAAAAACAGCTTGCAAACACAATAAAGAACAGTGGGCATAATATTTCCTATTTCAGCACGCAAATAAAGGCGCTTGAGGACGAGATCTCAATCGCAGATTATGACGTGACACAAGGCTGTTCCTCACATAGGCCATGCTTATAACAGCAGAAACTACCTTGAGTTACTTCATACATTTAACAGTGAGCAGAGAAGCTGCTTAAACCCAAAATAACAAGACAGTCAAACCCACCATGAACACTGTAATCACCCACAACCAAAGCTTCCAGCAGACGGATAAACGCCGTCAATTCAGAGTGGCTTTATCAACTGATCATGGATTAAGTGCAGGTCCAGACCCACAACAGTATTTGTCAGACATATGTATGTATGTATACATACATACATACATATATATGTATAAAAAATCATCTTGATTAATCACAAAGGAAAAGAGACCGCTCTTTTTTTCATGTCATAAAAAGTTATTTTCCCTCACTTGTCATGTGGAGGATAAAAAGTTGGAGAGCACCTCTCTCCTTAAAAGTTGAATGTAAATACATATACAGCTAAATGCTTTACACACAGCAGCAAAATTTGTCAAGAGTCAACCTAAGGTTGTGTCACTTGTAATTATACTTGGGCAGCAGCTCACCTCATGCTCACAGTATTCATTAATTAAGAGTTCATGCATAGAATATAGTAAGTTTTCAAATCTATCATGGGTGCAGCCTGTGGGTGAAATCTTCTTCTTTCATATCCAGCAGTGACTGGATATGAAAGGCACACCAGACGCCAAATATTATGCAAGTATAGCAGCTTTATCTCTAACTCCTGTCATGTCAAAATTAAAGACATTACAGAATATTTACATAATCAACACCTGTGTTGGAAAGTTAAAAACTATAATTTTATAACACACATTATTATGTCTGATGGTTTTGGATTAATTTTATTGCATTAATGTTACTGCTGTTTACTGCTGTAGATGTTTAAGGACGAGCTCATTTTCACTACTTTAGAGGCCACTGTTGGCTGGATTAATCTACAGCAATGCTGATGCTTAGTGGATTAAAAAGTACAGATTTTGCATCTTGGATGTAGTGTAGAGGCATAAAGCTGCATAAAATGGAACTCAGGTAAAGTAGAAAATAACTACAGTATTTGATGTAAATCTGAACTGGCTGATTCATTAAATATTGAATTTAATCAATTAACTGACTAATAACCAGGCATCAGACTGAAACCTCAGGGTTATGTTTTAGTATTTTCTACATTTTACATATTCTAAATTTTCTTATTTATGTTAATGTCAGTATTCACTTATCTTAAGATTGTAGACAAAATATTTTATTCAATAAATGTTGTATTTGTACTGTATTCAGTTCTATATGAATCTAGTTATTCTTTGATTCTTTGGAGCAAACTGGTTTAAAAGAGGGAGGACTGTAGTGGAAGTACTGGATTGTCAGCTGTGACTGTGTGATAAATGATTTACATGACTCTCCAGTCAGTTAGGAGGGCCCCTTAGCAGAATTTTGCTTCAGGCCTCGTGGAGGTCAGGACAGGCTCCACACATTATCACTGTATCTGCAATTCTGATTTATGACAATGAATTGGTGTGAATTGGTCTAAGAGTCTAATCTGAAGTCTTCAGATACAGTTACAGCCAGTTATTCTTAAAATACATTTTCAACATGTTTGATATTTGTGACTGCAGATGGTGGTCAGTGATGTCCCTGTGCAACACCGTGGGGGGGTTGGAGTGGGAGTTGGGGGTCACACATCTGTAAAAATATAGCTTTACCTGAAGTGGGGCCTCTCACCTCCAGTTCCTTCTCTAGCCTCTACTGTCTTACACACCTCTCCATCCAGGATCACAACCAGCTGAGCTTTTTCAGCACAAACGTCACCACATTTAAACAGTGCAAGATGTTTTCCATTGGTATCCATCCATTAGAACAAAAATGTTATAATTGGTATTCAACACTTTCTCACTCCCAACTTATCAAATGCAGCAGCTTGCTCAGTGACCCTACACTTAAAACTGTGACACTGAAGGTGCCCCATTAGTATCAGTTTTGGATTAAATAAATAAAATAAAAAAATGTAAGTTAGTTAAGCAATTTCAAGCATGTAACAAAATATTTGTATGAGCTATACATAGCTTAAAAAGAAATCAACGTTGATGTGAACCCTGGGTTCCTGGGTAAGATGAGATAAGATGAGATAAGATAAGATAAACTATATTAATCCCACACTGGGGAAATTCACACGGGTGAATGTTGTTTGACCTATCCATACATCCAACCTTCTCCACTGATTTTCTTGCAATTTATACCACATCACGACTTTGATGGCACATTAAAATAAAACGCTAGAGAGGCACCTGTAGAAAATGAAGCTATAGCCATAGTTTGAAACATACAGCCTCTGACCAAGCTGCTGTATTTGATGCACTGGGAGTGAGAACAAACCGGCAGTCGTCTACCTCCAGACATCCAGTGGTTATAGACCAGGGGTTCAGTGAGCTATCTAGTGTATGTCCTCTGTCCTTTCTGAAAACTAAAACAACTGTGCAAGTTGCAAACAATAGTTATGCTGGTTTATCCAGTTTTGTGGCTTTCAGTCTGTCTTCAGCTTTGTCCTTTAACAGGAAAGAAGGATGTTGTTGTACTTTTATTTTGGTTTGGAGACCAAAGAGATGGAGAGAGACTCCTATTAGGGTAGCTCTGTCTCATTAAATCAGTTCAAATTTCTTGTTGAGAGTCAGATTTTAAAATCTCATTCAAATGAGAAGTGTAACTGTAGTCAAAAAGGACAAACAGCAGGACAGGAGGCTCCGCTTTCATCTAAAGTGTAGGATGTAACCTCCCACCCTCCTCCAGCACCTCCTCCCCCAAAGGTGAAATAAGATTGTCACTCTGATGCGTCCGCTCACTCTTGATGAGCTTGGGAATAAATATGCAAAAAAGGGGGCTTCGTGGCGGAGAAAGAAGGGAGGAAAAAAAAGAGGCAATCAAGGATAGCCGCGGTCCCCGGCTGGACTATAAATCTCTGTCTGTTTCAATCGCCGCCGTGGCCGAAATGGTGTAAAATTCGAGCGGGGATGTCATCAATTTCTGTTAGCTCCTCTGTCCCTTTCTGTGCCGGTCGGCGGGCGCCTGTGATGGATTGATTTTGTCACTTGTGCTCAGTTCACAGTATGTTAACATGGAAGGGCAGAGTTGGGTTATGGAGAGAGGGTTATTAGTGGCTCGGCTCCGACTGGACTTTTCTCTCTCTCTCTTCTCTCTCTTCCTGTGAAGGTCTCTCACTCTGTCTCCCATCCCTGTCACTCTGCCTTAAACTCAATATACTCGCTCTCCCATTCATCACACCTCATTCCCCTCCACATCTGCATCTACTTTATCTCTACATACCTCCACCTATCCCCACTTATCTCTGCCTATCTCAACCAACTGCCTCCACCTAACCTATTTCTGTCTTTTCACCTACATCTGTCAACCCATTCATATCACATCTGCGACTTATCCCTCTCTGACCTAACCTCTATCCAACCTCCACCACCCTCACCTCTTACCCCTACTCCCTTCATCTAACTCCCAGTGAACATTTTTGTTGAAAAACCACTATGGTTATCAGCAAAAAGACATTCAAAACTGTTTTGTAACCAAGTATTTGAAAGAAGTTGATTGAATGTTCACATTAGGACGACCAGGTCTCACCGAGATTTGCAAGAACATTTTTCATCCTCATCCTCACTCTGGAGTGTGAGGGCGGGTTCACACAAGCCTTGTTTGATTCAGTTGGACTGACCCCTGGAGAGTTTACCCTCTTGGTGTAGTTTGTTTGGCTTGATGTGAACACCAGATTCAAACTCTGGTACGGACCGAACAACCGTTCTCTGGTCCACCTTGGTGGTCTTGGACCACTGTCAAGTATTTCAGATGTGAACACCACTCGAACCAATCACAGAAGTGTACCATTTCTGCTTAGATACTAGTCAACTCAGAGTGTGTTTTCTACCAAAATGTGGACTGGCAGGGGATAAACCTGGACTCACAATGAAGTGAGAAATGCCTGCATTGTTAAATTACTTAATAAAAGTCTTATGAGACGTTCATATGTGCAGTCCTCTAAAGTCTGCTGATATGTGCACCAGATCAACACCAACATGAACAGAACCCGATGATGTCACGTCAATCCACAATGAATACATCTAACATTAGTTGATGTTGACATTGATATTGTAACCACACTTTAGCTGGTTGAAAAGACTGTGAAAAGAGGTCTTAGATGTTTAGACCAAATCAGCCAGTTTTCAACTAGAAATCACTGTTGAAATCCCAGTTGGTGCTCACTGGAGTCTGTCTTCTTTTATCTATCCCTTCTGTTGTCTCCATCTAGCAGCATCTTTACCAACCATTTTACACACTTTTTTGTTTTTTATATTATTCAAGAAAAGTTGTAAATATACAAGTAGATTTCAATATAGTCAGGAAGCTTTGGAACTATGTTTTAGGAGGGCTTTGGTGTGTTTGATTGACAGGTGTGTCAGCCATTCAATCTCAGCATTAGTGCTTTATTGCTCTGCCATAGCTGCTTCCCCTCCTTTGTTAAAGTCAGTATTTTAAGTTTCTAACTGTCAAAATGACAGCTTGTACTCAAATAACAGATTTAAACCTATAGGTGATGTCAAATGGATTTAGTAAGCCATGCTGCTACCTACTTACACCTTCTCCAGTTTCACTCCTCATCTCCATCTATCCTTGCAAAAATGTTTTATCTTATTTCTCTACCTAACTATTAAATACGTCCAGCTGAGCAACTGCCCATATCCACATATCACCTTGTAGCACATTTTACCTTTTTAAACAAATAGGCCACCATTTTGGAAGATTCTCTAATTTCCTTTCTTCTCAAAGCTGGGACGGTCTGCACATTGGATGGTGATTCACCCAGGATTTCTGTCTCTTGCTAAAGTCAAACCCATTCTACCAGACAGAGGTCTAATGTCCAAAGCCCCTACAGATTTATTGCATGATGTAAAAAAAAACTTTTGGCAAAGATACAATTATAACTTGAAACCAATACAAGGAGGTTGTAACAGTCTCAATATAATACTCTTATATGACCATATTACCTACATAAGTTCTAAACTTGAATAATAAAGAAAAAATGTGCATTTAATTCAGTTGCTAATAGGCCAAAGAGCTGAGATTATAGTAAAAAAAAAAAAGGTTCAAGGTTTGTCTGGTGTAGACCTGCATCTGTGTTTTTTTTCATTTTTTCTTAGACCTTGTTGCTACGTAATTAACATTAAAGTTAAATTAAAGTTTCCCTAACCTGGTTGCTAATGGTTCTACCAAAACAAGTTCCCCTTGGGTACCATTACTGTGGCACTGCCCAGGATGATTGTGATTTACGAGGCTGGGATATGAAGATTAACAAATAGTTGCTAATTTATAGTCATATTTTCACATTTTAATGTTATATTTCTGATACTTTTTTCATATGGTGGGCTTACACAAGTGGTTCTTGCATGGAACCCATTGTATCTTGTTTGTTTAATCTGTACACAAATAGAAATGTAACAAATGTCAAATGTTGGTTGACGTATTTTTGGCCTTAGGATTGCTCTCAGTCTTCATGGTATTACAGGCTAACCGTGTTCTTGCTTCAGCTCAGTACTCAACACACAGACATGCATTTCATTGTCAATTCCTGAAGGCTGCTGGTCCTCAATTTTTTTTTTACAGATTTAAGTAACAAAACAGTTATGCCTAACCTGCTTACTGCCATCTTTAGGACAGTCAGAAGACAGAAGAGCTTTCCAGGTCACCAAAGGAATGCAATCGCATTTGCCTCCTTGCTGGCACAGCAAATTGTTTTGTGTAATTGGAAAGCAAGTGGCACTCTTTCCTTTACTCAGTGGGTCTAGGAGGTGCTGCTAAGAAAGCAGCGTTAGAAAAAAATCAAATTTGCTTGGTTCATAGCAAAAATTTGAGGAATTATGGTGCCAAATTATTAGATATACTATGACACGTATATTCCTGATAAATGATAACTGAAATCGATCTATAAAGTGGTTCATTGAACACTCATGATAAAAATATCTGGCTTGAAATATCATTTTTATTCACCCAGTCATTTACTTTACATTCTATATGTACATATGGGAGGCAGAGGGCTCGTCAAGAGAATACACGTGTACCTATATATCAACATATGCTTCTGTATCGTGAAAAATATTAATGAAAAGAACTAAAGTAGAACTGCAATTGATATGGGTCCTCTCATCTTACTCTCAGAACATAAGAACAGGAACAGACAATCTCTCAGTGTTGGACCATTCCTTTACATCTTCAGTCCAAGACAAGTCTCAAGTCTTTTATAGCAAACTGTCAAAAAGCCGTGATACAAAAGAATAATGGCAAGTGACAAAATGACAAGTCCTTAGGTGGTTGAGTCACAATTATGTCAGGTCCAAAGGTGGACCAGTTCAGGTCAAGTTGCAAATCTTAATTTTTGCGACTCAAGTCCAAGTCTTAAGACTGCCTTCAAACTATGGATCCACTCCTCTCGTCACCTTCACTTCCTTCTTTGTTCACCTGTCTTCATCTACTGCATTTTTGCCACTACCATCATCCATCTTCCTCCACCTGTCTGTCTTCTAATCTTCATGTACTCCCATCTTACTCTCCCTCCTTTCTTCCTGATTTGTACATCTTTACACATGCAGTAAAATCTACTTAAATAGGCCCATTTCTTCACCATCCCCCTCCCTCTGTCCTTCTGTCTAATGCAGTCGAAAACCTAAAGGAAAACTAGAAAACCCATGAAGCAGGAGCTGGTCCCCTGGGAGCTGCCAGGTGGAGATCCAGCCTTGTATTATGCGGAGACAACAGGACAAAGAGCTTTCATGATGAATAAAGCTGAAAACTTAAGTGGAGAGGATCATTATACAGCGTCATTCCATCTTTATCGGGGATTGGTCAACATAATCGAAATAACACTGCACCTTTTTGACTTGAACACCGGAGGATCATTTTCACTCAAGTGCCATAATTACTCGGACGCTGGAGGACACAATTAAATTTTATAATGTCAAAAGCTGACCTTTAGTAGTCGCTTATGGGTAGGTCCATCAGAGCTGAAATACTGGATGAAAACCAGTCTCTTTACCACAGTGCTGGACAGAAAAGCTTCTGTTTATGCTGAAACCAAAGACTTAAACATGGTTATAGTCAATTTTACAGTACAACGCATCACACTACAGAATAGTTCCTCTTGCTCAGACACATGCACAAGATGGTGGCCTCCACATCTCTCTACTGAGTTCACTTGAGTTATTTTAGAGTTTTTCCTTCATTTTTAACACTATTTTAAATGCAGTTTCAGGTGCAGTTAAGGAGTGTGAGAAGCCGACTGCCACTAGCACTACCGCTGGCATACGTGTGTTTGTTTTAAACCTGGTGGCTAGCAGGCCTAAACCAGCACAGAGACCAGCATTAAGCATGGCACCACTGACCTCTCAATCTGCTCCCTGCGAGGGCTGTCTTTGACTGAACCAGAAAGGAAGAAAAAGTCTCTCTCCTTCACCAGATTGGTTAGGATGAGTTCCTAATCAACACCATGCTAGCACAGTGTCCCAGCACTGCGGCAGCTGCAGGTGAGACAGCTAGTGGAGAATTGGATGCCACAGTACTGTGGACCAACACAGCTCAACCTCCTGACTGAAGACCAGTGGGCTCACACAGGAGCCAGACCCAAGACCCAGACCCACCTCTCTGGTGCTCCAAGCTGGGACAGTCTGCACAATGGATGGTGATTCACCATGCCCAGGATTTCTGTCTCTTGCTAAAGTCAAACCCATTCTACCAATGGACTAATGTCCAAAGCCCCTACAGATTTATTGCATGATGTAACAAAAAAAAAAAAAAAAACTTTTGGCAAAGATACAACTATAACTTGAAACCAATACAAGGAGGTTGTAACAGTCTCAATATAATACTGTTAAATGACCATATTAATAGTTTGAGCTTTGAAAGTTAAATTAAGACTGGGATGTCGTCCTCCTGCATTCTGTGGCTAACTAATTATATCCATACATAGCAAGAGAAAACTGGCTACACACATTACGACAATATGATGAGACTGACACACCTGAAGCCACAGGATCTTGACTTACAGAAATACAGTAATGACCCTTCCAATACAACAGGGCTACCTGCTTGAAGGTGTGTCTTTTAAGTGAACACAAGCTCAAGGAGGCTCAAGTCAAGCAGCTGTAAAGTGGTTGGTAAACTGTTCATATACATCTCTAGGATAAACACGCTGTTTCCTTAATTTATTCACAATAAAAGTCCCCTGGTGTTTCATTAATTAAACACGTTTATTATGAAGCAGCACAAACAGGAAATGTTTTAATTCGTGGGTTTCATCAGCAGTAGCTTAACATGATTCTGACACAGCTGAAAGTGAATATGAAACGGTAAAATAAAGCAGATACCTGAAAATACAAACCACGACACAGGAGAGAGACTACACAAAGAACATAAAGAGACTTTTAAAAATGTGTTTCCCTCTGCACAGGAGCTCAGTATCACAACACTTGCTTGTTCGAGGGGAGAAAAGGTTGGTCACAGGTTGGCTGTGGCCAGCGAGACGTCACTGCACCGTGCTTGGAGGCTCGCTTTTGCCTTTCTCCAGACAAAGTCCATCTCTAGTCCAGCTTGGCACAATAAAAGTGGTAATGGAAATGCAAATCAGTGCCGCACGGTTTGACTCAGTGTGGCAAAAAGCACCAGTGGAAATGGCCTGCATGAGCACGATCATGTGTGAACAAATTGACATCTTCACTTCACATGCAGTTCAATTTTGGTGAACTTTGACCAGCAAAGTCACAACCTCAACCAATAGCCAAAAAGTGTGTGTGGCTGATGTGTGCTTTTGCCACAGCAGGTTACACTCATTCCTCTGCATTTGTGTGTGTGGCCATGGCCAGATAACTCTGACCTCTTTGCCATTAGCCACTGCTATGGTTTCTGTGTCAACTGAAAAAACTGGGAAGGATATTTTACTCCCTTCCGATTGGTTAAGGCAAAATAAAACAAGACAAGCTCCCCTTCCAGTTACAGCATGAGGACAATCTCAAACTGAATGAATGAACTGACACAAAATGGGGATTCAGTCTGATTATGAGGCCAATTATTTGTAACCAAGGCAGGAAGGAACTACAAATAATGTGTAGCAAACACACTGAGAAAGTTGCCAATAATGACTTCAACACAGTCTAGCCAGGCAACAATACAACAAAGTGTGCACACACACACACACACACACACACACACACACACACACACACACACACACACACACACACAGAGTTAACCAATGAAAAGCAGTGTCTGAACTGCAGCCAAATTGTACTGTAGAAAACACCGAAAGTTTACAAAGAGCAGATCCAGAGGTGCTGACAGCAGGGTCTGCCAAACACATGGCTTCAATGACTGTGTCTGTGTTCATGAGTGTGTGTGTGTGTGAGAGAGAGAGATATATGTTTGTGTGGGCACATGGCTGCTGGTTGCAGTGTGTGCCCATCACCTTTTGTTATCCGACTAATCCTGTTTGGCTTCCTTATTCTGTGACACACACGCACGCCTTGTGCTCCACACACTCTCAAGCACACATTGTTGATTCTCTCTTCATACTTTACTAGTCTGCTATCTCTCTTTCTGCATTTCTCTTCCTCACACACACTCTCTCTGATTCACACACATATGCTCTCTCTCTCTCTGGCTGTCCCTCACACATTATTACACTCACTCAGTTCACTTCACTTCAGTGTATTCTGTTGCCATAGAATTTTAAGGTATTGTCAAAGCATCAGTAGAGTGTGATTTAATGCATGTGTTGGTCATTGACTGTTTGTCATTTTGACATACATTTTTGTCAAAATAGTAAGCTAGTGGCTGGAACTAAAAACATTTCAGAATGGGCACACTGGTGGCTACTTTTCTGCTTCACTACGTTTGTGAGCTGAATTTGTGTTAAAGTGAGTGTTAAAGGCTATAGGAGGCAATTGCACCAAAATGAAGAATCTGAACATATATGATGCATTTTCAGCCAAAAGAACAGGTGTATAGATGGTCTATACAGACATATTTACATTTATTGTTAGGCAGCAATGTCCAGTAGCTATAATTCTGACAGGAGCAAACAAACACAGGACTTTGACCCAGGAGACTGGGGGTTTGTGTCTGTGTGGAACCAAAAGTCAAAGTTGAGTTGCAATAAATAAGAGTGTGCTCAACTCATGATCAGACCTTGGAAAATGGGTGCTGAAGTACTAAGTAAACTATTGTTTTATTTACCTGGACTGTTCTACATTTATTATCACTGCATCATAGGTGCATGTATCATTTTTTCTTATATTTTCTGTTTCTGATAGCTTTACTTTGTTAAATTGGCAAACTGAGAGGTCAAGAGGTCAGTCCAGTGATAAAAAAAAATAGCGCTTGCAATTACACTGTTCACAAAAAAAAACAAAAAAAACAACGCAAAAACATCTAAGGACCAGTTCACCTAAGCAGCTCTGAATCTTGACTGTCTTGAGAGCCAATTTAGTCATACTCCACTGAAAAAGGAGTAGGACTTCACCTCGCACAATCAGTATCTTCATCATTGGAAATGTACATAAAGCACCTTTAAAAGGGACCGTCTGAAACTAAATTCATACATGTTGGCTGGACCTCCTCATCATCTCCACCAAGGATGGAGGTTGAAGTATCAAAGAAATTTGTATAGTTTTAATGCGACTTTTATCTAGGGTCACTGCACAAACATGCATAGCCTTTAACTTCCTTCTACACAGTTTTATATCAGGATAAAGACTGTAACCTGCTGTTAAACACTCACAATGTACCTGCATACTTACTTCCTTGAGGTGTTTCTGTTATTTTATCTACCTTTTATCCAGAAGGCAGAGTGAGCTGGAGTTTTTCCTGAGCTTTTCCTGCTTCAGCTGGCTAAGGGCTAACATTTGGTTCCCATTAGTCTGTACTGCATTTAGTGTTATTACAAAATGTTCAAAAACATTACATTGCCAGTGAATCAAGTATTTGCTTCCAGAGAAAATGTCCCTAAAGAAAAAAGGTGAAAGATTAATGAACTTAAGTATGGATAATATGCTGGAATATGCAGCTGGATGAAGGACAATGTAAAAATGGTTAAGTGTGGTTCATGTAAAGCAGAATGGCATCAAATCCCAGCGTTGATCCTTCTCATTCTTTCCTATTGGTTGTGACTGAATTGACAACATGCCATGGTATTCAATATATTGCCACATTACTTCTGGTAGCAAACTGCATTGTGGGTGTCAGTGCTAGAAATGTCAGTATTAGGGCAGGGGTGTTGTAAGTCAAGGCAGATGCTGTAGCGGTGGCAGTAGTATATTTCACTGATACTGATCTCATGCTTTCTGACAGTAATGGTACTTATGGTAATGTCCTCTGTGAACCAGACATGGCCCTGTGCGCTCACACACACAGCACACTGCTCCCCGACACTGCTCTGATTTAACACCATAAGTTAAAGGTCTGCGCTGCTCGATATTGAGATTTTAAATTTCAAATTCTGCAGAGCTGTCAATGATACGGTCTCATCTGTCCATGACTAAGCATTTGGGCTTTATAACACCTGCATTTTAAAATGTTTCAAAGTAAAACACGAGTTTCTTGGACAGACAACATATTACAGTAACATAGACAAAATGAACTCATGTGAAATTAGTTGTTAAAAACACATGCTTCAGAAACAGTCCTCAGATGGTATGAAGACTTGCAGAGGTTCTTACATATTCATGGATCTTACATCATAAGAGCATATTAAACCATCCTAAATTGAAATTGCTCTTTCATCATTAGGGTTAAATGTATTTTAAAATGAAATATCTTTTTAAAAACAGAAGACATCCAGAAGAAAGTCTAAATCACCAGCATTCTGACATAACCATTGTTGAGCTGATGAGAGGAGTAGCTGAGGAGGGAACATCAATCATCAGCATCTAGCCGAATCTGGCTGGAGCGAGAGATCCCAGCTGGACAGCGACCAAACATAGCGTCAGAGACTGACGGGGGCCAGATTGACAGGGAATACAGTACCAGGTTGGTTTTGTTTCTATCTCTAGTTTTGGCTCCTGGCACACCAGGTCTGAGTCCATAAAATATGACAGGTGCTAAACAAGTCAGTTACAGATAACAGCAGACAGCAGTTAGCATACTTTAGCAAGAAGTAAACTAGCTAATTGTTGTCTGTCCATCAGGAGACTCTGTAAATCACCTTGGTACTGTACTCTTTCATCAAACTGGCCTCATAATATTTAATGACTCCAAATGCCACCACCTCAAGTTGAGTTCAAGGGAACTGATCATGATACTGTTACAACAGCATTTAACAGTGTAATAAAGTGTAATGACATCTTTATGACAAGTCCAAAATGTATCACTTCACTTGAGGTCAAGAAAAATATTCATGTCACATTTAAAATGAACACCAACCACATATAATAGTATAATGTCATGTTAAAACATAAAGCTAAACAGCTTATTTAAGTTTGATAATGTATTGCTGTCATAACAAAGACATTGACAGGTTATGTTTAATGTCAGGTTGTCATAACAAAGACACTGGCAGGTTGTCTTGGTTAATGTCAAGTTGTCATAATAAAGACATCTCAAATAATGTCAACTTTGCATTAAAAATGATATTATTGACTGAATGAAAATTAATTACAATAGACAGTGAACATTCAGAAAAACTCCTTCATGCTCATAACAGATATCATGACATGGTTATGTGTAATGTCAGTCTTATGGAGACCCCTGCATATAATTCAGTTCAATTCAATTTTATTTGTATAGGGCACTTTTTTGGTCTGAACCGTGCTCTTTATTATCCCAGTAGTTCCCACCAAGAACAAGCATTCAGGTAACTGTGACAAGGAAAAATGTTGGTTAACAAGCAGAAACCTCAAGCAGAACCAGACTCCTAATTCATGGTGGTGGCAATTTGCCAGAACCAGAGAGACAGAGGGAAACACAGAGAGAGAGAGAGATAGCTATGGAGAGAGAGAAAGAAATAAAGCATTACTTTTGTGTACAATATTCTGATTGTGTACTTTCTTATGTACTATCCCAGTTAGCTACTCAGTAGGATGGTAGTGCTGTCTGTAATGGTCTTCACTCACTGGTAGTATGGGGGGCAACCCTGATGTTAGATAACATGCCCTCTGGGTTGCCCTTCTTGTACACAAAACATGATAAAGATCCTTCTAAGGTACCCTTAGGTGTTGTACAATACAGTAAAACATTTTTTAAAGTCAATTTTTATTTCAACTTCAGAATTCCTTACAAGCAGTACAGTTTACATAATTTTACCTTGACCATTGTCGATTCAAAATTTTCTCCAGATTATATGTAATATATAGATTTTGGCCCTCCCCTCAAACCCTGCAGGGATTGCTCCGAGAAGAATCACAGGGGGGATCTCTTAGGGGATATCTCGATGGAATACTGCTCTTAATAAAACAATTTTAATCTAAACCAGAAACTAGAACGTTTTAATCATTAAAAGCATAACAGTTTACACTGTGCTGGTGCTAGAGCTTTAATTGGGTCTGAAAGGTTGAGCTCGAAAAGGCCCAAGACTGAGAAAATTCTTTTTTAACCCGACCTGAGCCATATCATATTTCAGTCCGAACTCCATTACAGCCCCACAGTTTTCTTAACAAGTGTCCTTCTATGTAGCAAATAGTAGGAGCTGTCAGTGACAGGGACAATTGATGGGAGGATTTGAATTGGCAACAATAAAATTTGGGAGAAAAATGGAAAAAAAACAAACAAACAAACAAACAAAAACAAACAAACAAACAAACAAACCAAAAAAAATATATATATACATATATATATATATATATATACATATATATATATATATATATATATATGCTAATAAGGGATGGGTTTAGGTTGAACAGAGTTTTATTGGGCTTGGGTCTTTCCAGCCTCAACCTTTCTGGACCAATTAAAGTTCTACTCCAGAGGCCAGAAGACTGGACATACAGCATATTTTGCTAGTTAGTGGTGAAATAGTGAAAAGAACACCAAATGTACCAAATGGCAGTACTAAAGCCGTTCAGTTACACACCATCCTGAGCACACTCAGTGTTTGCTTTCTAAATATCAATGACTGCAGCTAGTATTTGATCCTCCTTTTAATTCAGACCATAAGTGGGCTCCTGCCACTCATATCAATGTAATATGAATAATTAATTCATCTATCATGGTGGCAGGTTTGCATTATCATTACCTGCAGCAGATCTCAGTCTGCTATGTCTGAATACACAGGGTTAACAACAATGAAACAAACACAGTCTCCCCTCTGTCATATCTCCTCCGCTCCTCCTCTCCTCGTGAAACAATGAAATTTTATAGGAGTGACAGGGAGTAAAAAAAAAAGAAGTGCAGTTTTAATTCAACTTTCTTCAGAGTACCTTCCTGAGTCTCTTAGCCCACCACATCCATCTCTCCTCATCAGCCAAACACAGACAGACGCCTCCCTCCTCGCTCCCTTTCTTCTCTGTGTTTTTGAATATGTGTTTTCTGTTTATTATTAGCTGACTCGGTGCTTCATCATCCCGTGAAAATTCATATCTGCTGAACATAAGTGGGAGAAACAGTGGGGAATCAATCTTTTGTGCTTGGGCAGATAAACACAAGACACAATCAGAGGGAGAAAGAAAGACGGAGGGAGAAGGAGAACAGAGGAGAAGAGGGCCTCATCCCCTCATCCTGGCCGTGATGGATAGCAGGAGTAAAAGCGTCGGGACGGTATTATGTAAATTAAGGAGGCATCCTAGCATGGCCTTGATGATTATGGGGAGATGTGAATGATGTTTGCGGGTCCCCAGGCGCTCTGCCAGGCCCTTGTTATTCCTCTTCCTTCCAACCACCCCTGGGGCGAATTCAGTGTGACCCCCTGGACGTCCCCCCTCTCACCTCCTCCCTGTTGCCACCCATACCCATCCACTCTTCCCCACGGGAGCACACTCCCACCCCAAAAAAAAGAGAGAAAAGAGAAAAACAAGTCACAACACGACATCTGTTTCATTTACTTAACAAATTATCTGTCAGGGAATGTGCCCCCAGTGCCTCTAATAGGCAGCCAGGAGCTGGACAGGGAGGACGGTGACAGGAAGAGACGCTGACTGAAGGAAAAACAGAAGGAGGTTGGGTCGAGGGCATCTCTAGTCCCCGTCCTGATCTTCCTCCTCATCGTCCCTCTCTTCCTCTCTGAGCTGCAGCTTCCCTGAGATGTACGAACGAGTGACAGAGCTGTGAAGTGATAAACTGTGATACTTTTATAGCAATGAATGTATGTTTTTCTTCTCTGTCAGTGATTTGAGTTGCACAAAAGTGATTCAACTTCTAGCATATTCAGATGTTTGCCATTTCCTCCTCTACATATACAGTGTCTGGAAGATCTGATGTGTGAAAAAGAAAGTGATGTTAATAACATTCCCAGATTGTTTGCAATAATCCTGCATTGACTTATGATGTGCTCCTTGATAACTCAGAACTTGAAAAATGTTGATCCCCTACAAGAAAAATTACAAAATTACAATGGACATAGGACCTATAAAGACTTGAAAAAACAGTTGGCTGATGTCACACAATATACCGCCATGCAGTAAAACCTCTTCTGCATGTAAATTGAAGTCAAAATGTTGCCAGTGTTATTTAGTGCCATAAAATAAATGACAGAAATACACTTGTTGGAATAAAGAGCAGCAGCAACAATACAGCTGGCATCTTTCGAACATGCAGTTGGATCAGGTGGATGCAACAGTGCCGACCAGGAGGAGAGGAGGTGAGCGGTGAATCATGCTACAGTCAGGAAAATGAAACAGATAAAATGGGACTGGACAAGCAATGGAAAAATAGAGACACAGACACACAGAGAGGATGCAACATATGAGACCCTGGCGGGACGAGGGGATGTGTTTCATGATGCTACGTGCACGAAGGCAGTCAAAGTTGGCGGACAGTTTTTCCCAGATGTTCTATCCTATGGTGCATTTAGAGCAGTCTGAAACCAGAGCGTTTTGCTCACATGCATTACTTCTACATATGTTTGCACCATCTTTTGACACTTTGGTCACATTTATTATTCTAAATGTCCAACACTGTGACACTATATTTGTCAGAAAATAAGAAAAGCTTAATAGGTCCCATTTTAGGTCAGATATTACTGACATGAAAGGAAGTCTATGCCTTCTGCTTGTGATTCGGATGGACAGAATGATTTTTTTTTTTTTTAATTTGTCTAGTATTTAGGGAGAGCACTTCAGCTATCAGCTGTGGAACGGTGCTTGTGTTGCCACTGACAGTCTCAGACTGTTGTTATATGTGTCCAACAAAATTATGAAAAGGATTCTGACAGAGACCTTTTTGTGAAAGATTAAGATACGTTTTGTTTAACCAGAAACAGCTGTTCCATTGCTCTTTTCAAAGCCGCCAGACTCCATTTATAAAACAATTAAATTTTATTAATGTCATCTTCATTCAAACTCAACAGACACAGTTAAACTCACTCAAACCATCTTGTGCCATCTTTCCACTGTCTAACAATCAGCAACTCTGGTTTGGTTGAAATCAAGCTTTAATTTGCAGAGTTAGAGTATTCTGACTGTACTCGCTCTTTCTCCCTGCTGTTTCTCCCTGCCGACCTCACTCTCCCTCCTCTCTCAATATTATCACATGTACCTCAGCGACTTAACAGTTTATTCTGGAAAGATGAGCCAAGATGTTTTTGGTGGATTGTATTTTGTTTCTGATGAGTTTAAATGAAGCTGAAAATTATGAAATTACTTATTATTTGTAAACAGAGTCTGGTGAGTTTGGCGAGATCAATAAAACAGTTGTGTCTAATAAAACAAAATCCTAAAAAAAAAAAAAACTCTTTCTCTGCAGGGATTCTTTCCATAACCCATGTCAGACATTTAGAACAACAACTGCAGCCTGTCAGTGGCAAAACAAATACTGTAGCTTTGACAGTGCAGAGTTGCCCATAAAGATTACATTTATGCCTGGACCAATTTCAAAAATTGCTGTCCCCATTAGTCACTACTGAAGTTTCTCTTTAAGGCAGAGAACCTACTCAAAGAAAAAAGCGGCCCACATTTCTGCTGAGATTGAAGAAAGTCCATGTGTCATGTGGGTGTGTTTACTTGTCACAGCTTTCAAAATAATAAAGTTTGTGCCATTTTCATTAAGGTAGGGGACAAGACCTGACATGTACAGTAGCACTGAGAGAAAGCTGTGTACAGTACATGTGAATACTAAAAACAAAAAAAGCATCACAATACATTCTTCCAAAACAGCCGCACTGATGAGCTTCAAAGGCCGCAGGAATATGTAAATGTGCACGCATGCATGAGTCTACTCGGCAGGCTTTTGTCCTCTCGGCTCATATGTTACCTGTTCTTAGTGCACGCTTTATGAGTCATCTGGGGAGGAATATACAGGGCTTTTTTGCATTTTTTTGGCAGTCTATCTGAGTCCTCAAAGTTTCCTTTACGATAACGAAAAACCATTAACTGCTGTCAAACAGCCAAGAAGAGAGATTATTTTTTTTATTGAAATAAGATTAAAATGATAAGTTTGACTGAGGGTTCCACCTGATAAAATATTTCAGCTCATAAGCGCGGTGTGGGCACAGGGATTAGAAGAGGAAAGGGAGAGGGGAGAGAGGGGGGAGCAGGAGAAAGAGGAGGAGAGAGACAGAGAGAGGGAGAAATTCATAATGTATAATAAAACAAAAGGTGTCATGGGAAATAACAGTGATATTAAAATTAGAGTAAGGTAGGATCTATATGAAAAATGCAGATTTGAAAATGTAAATGATGATGAGGGAGGAGGACAGATGTGGAATTGTGATAGTGGTGTGGAAGTAAAGAGAGCTCTTCAGGGCCTCAAAGAGATGCTCTGTGTCTGTGAGCGACTTTATGGGAGGGTTCAAGCTGGAACCACGGTCACAACTGACACAGATACCAACGTGTTTAGTGAGCTCAGAGAGGTAATTATTATCTATTAACCCTATGAGAACAATATCACTAAAATTGATAACAAACCTGAAAAGGAACATTTCCTAACACACATTGTACAGTGAAAGTGCTGTTTATTTATTTTACATTTTGTAATGCTAACTAATTATTGTACTGACTTTATTTTCATTACTAATAATGTTAACCAAAGATATGTATTGTAGTGAACCCAATATTTTGTTGAAGACAGGGCTGTAGTGGTGAGAATATCAAATATTGGTTTTGCTGGTCATGTCAAGAAGGGAACCCAAGATTTACACTCACAGTTTCAGTTAAAATGATCACTCTTATGAGATCTTTCATGGGTCTCGGGTTCCCTTCTAGACTGTCGGCCTCATGCAAAATGCAATACATTTTTGTATTCTTGTCTTAAATTTCTTGTACTTTTTTTCGTACAAAGGACACCTATGAACATGTCATGTCAGCTTCAACAAATGCTTGTAACTTCAGACAACTGTGTAAATGATCCATCTGTGTGTATTTGAGTACATGTGCATGAGACTTAAGAAATTAAGATAATTAACGCCCTAATAATACCATATAAGGCTGCACTTCCTGCCCCATATGTCAGGAAGTGTTCATTCATGAAAATTGCATCAACAAGAAAAAAGAACTCCACAAGTTTGACGTCCTGCTTTCAGAGATCCATAAAGAAAAATCTGTCATTTTAATAGCATCAGTCCTGCTAAGTAACGGGAAAAGTGAGTGCAGTTAATGCTCGCCACAGTCAGAGTAAGGGGATATTGGTAACTGCAGCAGGAGGAGAGGGTCAGAGGAAGTTTTCATAATGGAGACAGAGGACAGAATATGAGATTCTCACTTATCACCTGGACAGAGACTTCATAAACCTTCACGTGCAGATATGCAGCCAATACACCTGACAGCACATAATAATACATAATTAAATTGATGATGATGTGCTTCATGTGTAAATTTAGATCTATATTATAATTTGAAATGCAATCAAACAGGATAATGCCATCATAATTTTTAAATGTAATTTAATTTTCAAACTCAAAATGTCTTCAAACTAATGAAACATACCATCATTAGTGGAAAACTATGGTTTGTATACCAGCAGACTGACTGCACATGACTCTATGACAGGTCTGAACCTCATAAATGGTCTTGGTATCCAAGAGAAAATTCAAAATATGAGAAAACTGGTGAATACAACAAGTTCTCCCAAATCACTCGTATACATCACATAAGAACAAATCTGTTTCTTGCATGAGGCCCAGTGTCTGCTGTTGTCTGCTCACAGTGACAGCACGGATAATTGGACTGACAATGCGTGGGCCTCAATAACTGATGAAGGTGCCTTTTTGAATGGCCATATTAAATTTTCCATAGTAGTTTGACATTGGTTGTGACAATAGCCAGACACAAATGATGGAGAAAGAGAAAAAAATGGACCACCTCTACCACATTTAAGTGATGAAGCATTGTATATTAATATATTGACAAAACATGCATTGATATTTTTTATAGTTATTCAAGTATTCAGGTTTTCAAGATTTTCAGGGACAAAGTAATTTATGTTAATATTCTTCAGATACTTCCCTGGATTCATCTATTAGCAATGAGAGTATGGCATCTGGACACTATGTAGGCCCTTTTAGTGACAGCATCATGATTACATCACAGTGTTAGCTGAAGGCAAAAAAAAAGAAAACTGGAGACAAACATGAATATCAAGTCACATAATGAAGCGAAAATGTCATCTTACGGTGTTGTTTTGTGCCAGAATCAAAGAAGTAATGGCTCAGAAGTTGTATCGCATACCATCCAGAACAAATATGGTTAATAAGTTAATAAGATGTCGGCTGGGAGATGTGTGGGAGTGAGAAAGGAAATATTCTCACATCTTTTACTTATTAAATACAGTGAGTTTCTCTCTTTTACTGAACTATGATGAGCTCTAATTGCCTTTTTAACTCAATAAAATAAACTTCATTTAAACTTGACAGACAGACACAAAATAAAACTGACCAAAGCCATCTTGGTCAGTCTTTCCACTGTTATAACAATCACAGTCACTGGTCTGGTTGAAGTAAATCCTTAATTTACTGAGTTAGATGTGAAAATAGTCTGGCTCTGCAGGTTTTCCTCTCACTCATTCTCCAGCTCAGTAAATGTGTCCTGCACCACTGAGTGTGTTGCAGAACGGTGCCTGAAATGGACTGAACCATTTGCAGTTTCAGTTTTATTTTATTTTATTACTCTAGACAACACAATGTGGCATGGAGTACAAACATTGCAACAATACAATGGTAAACAATAACAATGACACGTTTGATCAATTGCTTTTTGGAGTCCTTATTTTGTTATAGCCATGAAGATAATGTCATCCACATACAATAATACCATTATTTTAATATATCTATCTATCATGGCATCATCAAATATCCACATCCATTTTGTACCACAAATTCTTCAAGGTCACCCAAACTAACAAAAAACTCAGATTTGGCTCCTTTAACAACATATACTGTATGTTCACAATGACCTTAAACAATCTACCATTAATAGCTGACTTCTGCAATTTAAATCAAAGTGCATCTCTCCATACCATATCAAAGGCTTTACTATAATCAATGAAAGAAAGCAAAACAATTCCACAACATGTTTAAATACAAATATATGATCAACCGTAGACACTGTTTGAAAACCTGCCTGATTTTCCTTTAGGACACTATTATCTTCACAGAACTTATAGAACTTTGTATTCAGTATGTTAGTGAAGAGCTTGCCAAAACAACTTAAAAGCACTAGCTAATATATTCACCCAGTCGCTCCACCCTACGGCAATTGTAAGAAGATCGTGCGTCCATTGAGTGAGTATGTACAGGTTGGCCAGTTATGAGTGAGTGACTGCACATATCCAAGCCAACAAAACTTGCCAGCTAGTGCTACCAACAGAAAAGAGGTCTATAGGCCCCCCAGAAATAAATGTTTTTCTTTAGCTTGTTCAGGACCATGATTATAAAACAGTGAATTTGATTTTGTTTAAGGAAATGAAAATGACTGCATAAATGCTTTTGATATGACTATGATATATAGGGAAGAGTGAAAAAATTCTTTTTGACTGTCACTGTGAATAAATCTTTGGTGTCACAGTTGGTTTTATGACCATCAAAAACAGATGTTTATGATATACAGTTGGAATCTGATCCTGAATTTTAAGTTGAAGAGGAAAGAAAGTGTAGTTAATCTGTATTTTGGTGTACTGGAGGTCCAGATTCTGATCCAGGATAGTCTGTTCTAGTATGAATCACACTGCACCAAATCTGTAAAACAACTACATCAAAAACTCCTCTCCTCTACACTCACTACAACATTACAAATAAAAGAAAAAACTGATGCCATAGAAACATATTTGTAGTTGATCATGCAGGTCTAACTTAGATTATGATGTGGACATTTCTGATTCTTTTCTGTCCCTCTATTCTCACCTTCACATCTAACCTGTTAAATATTTGAACCAAACTGAAAAGTTCTTCCTCAGATGAGAATAAGTCCATGGTCATATTGCTTTCAGAAAGGAAAATAACCTCCAAGGATGACATCTAGCAATCCCAAGCAATTGTAAAAGCACTGTTTTCTCACATGTTCTAAAGGGAGAGAGAAAATACAGAACTGTTATATAAGTTGTTCACGATGTGTTTGTCCCTTTTTGGCCAAGTAGTTCCAGGTACAAAGAATCTACAGAAACTAAACTCATAGACGCTTTTGTGTTATCCTGGCTATGCTCTGACCATGTCTGAGGAGCTGTGAGGTTGAGGAAAATTAAGTCTGAAATGAAGTGTGATTGAAATGAAAATGTTATTGATGCAAAAGTTAACTAGGAGAATGCACTCAGAGGAGTGCAGATCCTCACCAGGCAACAGATAGTGAAGCACCTACTGCAATGCCACTACACCTGCCAAATACAAGCAGGAGCAGCAATGTCCAAGTGGACATTTCTACCAAGTTTGAAGTTTGTTGATGTTCACAAGAATGGGATAACTCAACAACATGATGCCTCCGGACTTGTGAATCACAGAGGTCCTTCACAATACAGTCATAAATGTGCAATGTAGCAATTCCACAATCCCTTTTAGCAATAAAATGTACAAGAAAGACTGTCATCATCCTAACATTGATGCTAGTTGCACCCAGTGCTATTGTATTTTGGAATTTAAGTCATTTTAGTAGTTCTGGAGGTTTTACAGTCTGTAGCATCTGTTTGACCACTCAGTGTTGGTCAGCCCTTCAAACCCCTGTCCAGACAGCTCCCAAAAGTGCTACCTCCACAGCATGATTACTACAACTGCATGAGTTTTACTTGAATGTAAAAAGGCCACTTGCTGAAATGACTGATGCTGTTGTTCTTCCTGGGAGAACAGTCTCATTGGAAGCCTATGGTCCATCGTTGGAACAGTTGGTTTCCCTGTATCCATGAAATTTGCCAACATGTCAGACATGGCAGATTGGTCAGTGTCCTCATGCTTGAAACTGTGATACTGTAGGTACCCCTCGAGCAACATTCTGGAGGTGGCTATTGAGCATGATGCTTAACTGAGCCGTCAGTCAGATGAAGTTGTATAAAAAGTGAGAAAGTCCACATATGCAGGAGGTGGGGTGGATGAATGGGTCAAACACATGACTTGAACCCACGGCTGCCTCACAGCCTCAGCACATGGGGCAAACACTCTACCACCTGAGCTTCCAGCCCAACAATATAAGTATGTCTTAACATAAATTATATATGTATGGTGTATAGCCTATGAAACAGAATATTTTCATAGACCTACCCTGTTTAAACCTAAGAAAGTATATCTGTGGGTTTATTTTTTATCAATGCTAACTTCACCATGAGGCCCTGCATGTGCAAAACTGACCCTAGAGGGGTATCTAAAGAACAGCGTCAGTTTGAAACCTAGGGACAGAGACCAAACTGCTGAATTTGATGAGCTGGCAATAAGAACATGTTGCACCAGTGCTCTCCTCTATTGTCATCTTTTCAACTTTGTAGCTGTAATCTCTGCTGTGTAAAAATTTTGGCACCATTTTACCATTACTGTCTATTCTCCAAGCTTTCTGCCTCACTATACAAAAGGTACATGTTCTTGCATCGGTACTGAGCAGTGCCATTAGATAGAAACGTGCTGCAGTGCAGAATCCTGCAATATGAACATCTCTTAGGGACATGCTTTGTCCTCATGTATCTTACATACAGACTATAGTGAAATCTTTATTCTACAGTGTGATTGATGGGCTAACAACATAAAGGACAGACATTCTGTAGTATGTCAGCATTTCTGACCTTGGTCAACCTCTTCAGTATTGATTGACATGCAGCGTTTTACACTCTGCATGCATCTATATGAATATGTCATCATTTATACTGCTATAGATCATATTGACCAGACCTCAGCTCACCACTGTTTGGTGACCCCTCCTTTACCCCCTCCTCAGGAGGAGTACAGAGATCCCCCCTTTAGTGAAAGGGGAAGGAAGAGTAAAAGGAGCCCCCTTTAGATATGAGCCTCCCCGAGGGGCTCTCCTGCGACTAAAGAATGTTAGAAGTTCAAGTTCCAGCCACTAGCCCCTGAAAGCTGACCTGGTCTGCCACATGTCCTCTGTTACCAGACAGCCAAGGACAAGAGGAGGCAAGCTGGGCAAGAGCAGTCAGCAGGCACACCAAGACATCTGAAAGAGACTGCTGACATTGGAAGTGGCACACAAGATAGGTAGAAATATAGAATTCAAATTCAAAGAGGCTTTATTGGCAGTGGAAACATATCAATTTTTTAAAAAAAGAAAGAAAAATGTATTTCACGTATATGTTGTAAATGTGTAAAACTGCACATTGTCTGCATATGTTTTTATTTTTTGCAGATCTCATAATAATAACATTACCCTCCTGTGAATCATGCTAAAATCCAATTAGGACTAAAGAGCTATTGATGAAATGTCTGACTTTCAGCAAGGACATGGACTACTCCTAGGACAGAGTGTGTCCTTCCTTGCTGTTTTACGACACTTTGTGCTGCAGAATAGAAATAATGATGACGTGCTGTATTTTTCTGACAATTGCAGTTGGAACATTTCAACAGTGGTATAATTCAGAATGGTGACAACAGTACCACTTCATTTCCCCATGGATGGTTTTAATCTGTTATTTTTTTGGTATTATTGGTGAAACACATCAGAATCAAACTATGACAGAAATAAAGTTGCAGGCATTGGAAAAGTAGCTGACCTTGACAGCAGACCTTGAGACAATCAACAATCTTTAAATTATGAAGTATGTATGTAGGAGAGCGGGGATAAGAGCTATACCCAGCTTGGACTTGAAGCTGCCCCTGGCTAATGTCTGGTCAGAAAAATGAAACACACGAAATGGCACTCAGGTTGACCAAGCAACATGAAACTTGAGACTGATTTGCCTTCATCTTACAGAGACCTGCTCTATGGCAGGATCATCCTGTTGCACTTAACACTGGACCAGTTCTGAACTGACCTGACACAACATGCAAGTCTCTGGTAAGATGAAGTGAGGAGGACTCTTTATCTTGCAGGTGGGTAAAATGATTTATTTCTGTAGTGCTAATTGAAACATGCAACAAATGCAATATGTGGATTGCTAAGTTGTCAGACGTGCTGCACCATCAAGCAGTGTTTTATGTATTCCCACCAAAATTGTAGGTTGTGACAGATCCAAATCTTCACTGTTTCAAGGCTACATTTTCGGTGTTCCAACAGTAGATCAGCCAAACACAGTAGCTTTTAATAACATTAAGGTCATCAATAACATCTCTCTTCCCACAGAATCTGTCTGATCTCCATCTCCTGCAGCGCCTAACAGGTTGGGACACCTCTGGAGTGCTCACACATATAGGAGTTATTTCCTCAGTTAAGACAGTTAATAAAATACTTTTAATACTCAAAGTTTTGACAGTTATCTAGCTCTGAAATGCTCGATAAATATGACCCAGGTGTCTTGCACAAATAAGTGATAACTTAGAAAGAAAACTCACCAAACATCCATAGATATTCCTCACATCCATCAGGACAAACATATTGATACCTCTTTGTGTGCAGGATCTGAAACCTACTGTACCTCACATACTGTATGGACATCCTGCCTTTTCAAAAGAAAATTTCACTGACATCATGAAGGAAATCTGCCAATTATCACTTGTCACAGCTCCGTTATTGCCCTTCAAGTGCTTAATGAACCACGTTAACCTCAGCAGAAGTAGAAGACCAAATGGACAGTAACCCAGCTCTGCGATGCTGTGTAGTCGACAGCGATGCTTCAGCCATTAGCTGTGAGCAGCAGCAGCCTGGGCTCTTTAGTGCACAGGGACTCTAGACAAGTGCTCTTAACTGCTCTCCTTCTTCTGGATAAAAAGGGAATCTATTTTTTGCCCATTAGTGCTGGCATTAAGAGCTATTATTTGCCTTAACGGCGATAACTATCCACTCCCACGTCACCCGTCATTACCATTATTATTCTGAGTCAAACTTGAAAGGACACAGGGACGTTTGACAGGCGCTGCAGCCACCGTTTGTTTGGCTGCTCCTCGAGAGGGAAAACGGGGAGAGCAGAGAGAAAAGGAGGGGATGCTTAGCTGTTTAGCCCTGGCATGGTAATGGAGAGGGAATGAAGGTGTTTGTGTGGGCAGAACAGAAACTGAAAGAACAGACTTAGCGAGAAGAAATCTCTTGACCTAAGGATAGATTTTTTTTCTCTTTATCCACCAGGAAACTTCAGTTTGACACTGCTCAACAAGGAGGCATAGTTTCTTACAGGAGTCAATAGCAGCATAGCTGTAAAGTAGCAGCAGTGAGAAATTTGGGATTATTGAGTTTGATATGCAATTTCATTTGACCAAGCCACAGACAATGTCAAGGCTGGGTGTGGTAGACCAACGATAGATGCCCTAACGATCCCTAAATCCTCCCAGGACCTCAAAAACACTTGAAAGAATAAATGACCCGTCTCGTTTTACTGCCTCCCCAATATGTGCAGATATTGCTGAATGGGCAGGGAGCTGCAGTGAGGAGCGGCTAGGATGGCACAAGGGCTGGCCTCACCTGTAATGGCATATCTCAGCCTCTCCTTATCGATCAGCTCTGCCCCTGAATGCTCGTCTGGGCTCCGGGCCGTGGGCCGGAGGGGGGTGCGTGGATCTCGTTGCCACGGTGCCCTTGCTGAAGGCCGGTGTCCAGTGACAGGCAGCAGAGTGGAGTGAGTGAGAGAGTGCAGGGGAGCTGCTGTTATGGCAGTACAGTACACACAGGATCTCATCAGTGGACCAGCAAATACACACACACAAATTATACTTGAAATAAGCGCTGCATGCACTGTATTCATTCTCTGAGTTTCTCAGTGCTACATTAGATTGATTATTACTACTTCAAAAATGTTAGATTTTTAAACCCTAGAAATTCTGAAACACTGGATACTACATTTCCCATAACGCAACTGGAAAATGACAGTGTTTGTCTTGTCTGGTAAATGCCAACACCTTTCAAACTTTGTGCCTCAATAATGTAGACTTTCTATTGCAAATTTGAGGCCTCACACCCCAAGCCCAAACTGGTGATGTCACAATGACATTGCCCCTTTAATACAAGGTACAAGTTAGGCTATGACAACACAGTAACGACTGAAACATACCACACACTGAAGCCCTCCAAAGTGCTGGCTGCTTCCATACAGAAATATTAATCAATTGGGCTGAACACAGATCTGTGGTGGTTTTGGTGTCTGTTCTATTTTTTTGTGTTCCACAAGTGAATCTGGCATAAAGACACACTGACAATAAATATAACCTAAACTAAACTAAAGATTATAAATGATAAATGTGATATAAATATTGTGATTCTGATACATGCCATACTTCCCAACTGTTTTCGTTTCAGTTCCCCTGATTTTTTCCTCCACATGATGAAATATGGCAACCTGCCCATCCACTATATTTATTAGAAACAGTATCACGGCTGTCGGTGGTTGTATTTTTTAAGTTATGTACTCATTGCACATATTTTTCACTTGTGTCTACACAGAGGGAGAGAGCTGAGCAGGGCAGACAGGTTGGAAGGAGTAAGGATCCTGTTTTTTTATCCAGGAACACATCAAAAGCTGTAACTTCAAGACGTTATTATAAAGATCAGCTCTATGTGTGATTAAAAAACAGCAGATGAGCTCAATCATGTGTTAACCTTTGGTTTGGTCAGCCAGGCTGCTGCTCACTCCAGAATTAACATATTGCAGCACTTCAGTGTCCGATGTGTTTCTGCGATAAGCCCTCCATTATTTAAATTAAACCTCAACCTTTTAACCTCTGAAATTCCACTTATCATCATTTTCAATGTGGTTAAGCATAGTTAAAACCAAAAGAAGTTGTTGTACTTTTTCAACTCATACAGATACGTCTTTGTCTCAAATTTGCAACAGTCAGAGGAAACGGAAAACTAATTTCTAAAAATAAGTTCAATTTTTTTAGGAAAATTGGAATTAATTTATTCTTGTCAGTGCTGTGACACAGTCAGTGTGTTATCCTCTAATTTTGAGCTCTTGTTAGAATTTGTTTGATATAATTAGGACCACATTAGGGAATAAATCTCAGATTAATGTTATGCTTCGCCCTATAGGAATGACTGAAATGTCAGTTTGACAGGAAGACTGACCTTTCCCAAGTGTCAAGCAACCAGAGAGTTTCAGATGTTTATTATCTATGCTGAGGAGGTAACGTTTTCAGAACTGTCTGTTAGTCTGCAGGTTTATGGAAAAACTACTGGCCATATTTTCATGGAACTTGGTAGAAGCATGTAGCTTGGGCCAATGAAAAACCCATTACATTTTGGAGCGGACCCGAATCATGAAGCGGGACATGATGAATTATTTTTCACTTTCATAAATATTGCAAGCATTTGGCCTTGGCAGAGGTCTGCGCTCTCTGAGTGTTGCTGCTGTTCTAGCTTGCAGTGTGTTTTAGCAAAACTGGAGTGGAGGATGGATTTAAGGGTGGCAAAGGCCAAAATAAGAAACCAAACCAACTCTACCAAGTAAAGCAAGAAGCACAACCTAGAGAAATCAAAGAAAGAAATTAAGTATGGCAAAGGCTACATGTTGTGATGAGCATTTCCTCTGCCCGGAGCCGACACCATCTTGGCTCTTTATATAGTGGGCGATCATCCAGTGGGAGTCAATCACCTCCTAGAGCCTGTAGGTGGTCAACCAACTGCCTCCTCATCCCGCCAAAGACCTATTTGCATACACACATGCTTTTGAGGATGATAAAATTACAAATTAAAGGGCACAGTAGATATACATATCCTTATTTCTAACTTATTCTCTAATTCAGTGGCTCAGAGGCCGAAAAAAATTTGTGCCCACCTCCCATGTTTTATCAATTATTAACATTAACTGGGGGTGGAACTCAGAAAAAAAATTGTCATATGTTGAATTTTAGTGAAATAAAGGTTAGCAGGATAGAATCACTAAACTCTTGTTTCTCCCCTGGTCTTCTGTGCCCCCCCCCCCCCCCCTGCAGTGGCTCTGTGCCCCCCAGGGGGACCCGCCCCCCAATTTGGGAACCACTGCTCTAACTCAACACAGAACACATTCTCCACACTTACGAAGAAAAAAAAGAAAAAGAAACTCGTCCTAAAAAGATGCATATTAAGCAGCTTCAGTGAAGACAGGCTGACTGTATCCCAACAATGCAGAACATAGGTTCCATAGTTATTTTTTTCTCAAAACTTATGTCAATTTCTTTGCACACTTTGACTCAAAAGTCATTAATAAAGGGGCAACACACCAAATTTTAATTGCAGTAATAACACTGAGATTAAAACTTGGCGCTTTTTTTCCGATTTGATGGCCTTTTGTTTGAATATCAGAATTTTTTTAGGTCCAACCAAAATACAATAGAAGGAAAACATTTTTTCAATAACTCTTTCTTTTCATGTTGCCTGTATTTTCTTATGTATGCCAACATCTATAAAATTTTGCGTGAGACCCCAAGAACATTTCTATTGGATGTAACAGTGAGTTTCTTTGTCTTGATAAAAGCACTATGAATTGCTAGAACTTATAGAAGATAACTTCAAATTTACTTCATGGTAAATTTAAGAAAAAGAACAGTTCAGAAGGTTAAACTGAAATTCTAGTTTGAGCACGTGTCCTTATTTCAGTGAGAGTACAAGTACACACACACACACACACACACACACACACACACACAGGAGGATTGAGTGCTGTATCTTTTCAGAAAATCAGGATATCTGTACATGAACACATGCATACTGTGTTTCTGTTCTCTGCAGTAGTGCTGTGTAAATCCTGTGTGTCTGACTGTACTCCCTGGTGACCCCGTCTAGCCGATCCTCACTTCTTTTTTTCTTTTTTGACACATCAGATGAAGAAGAGGGTGGCATTGGTGGGAGGAGGTGGAGGCGAGCCAGTCATCCTATCGGGCGCTGCGTTTCTCACTCGGTTAACACCTCGCTGGAGAAACAGGATGCCAGGCTTGGACGCACCAACCCCACCACCACTACCACCACCACCACCAGCCCCCTCGCTTCATCCAGCTAAACACACACTTAATGTATTTGTGACACCATGCTCAGTACTTCACTCTCATGTTCCCCCCTTTCTATAAGTGTTCCCTGACCTTTAATCTGTTTTGACTAAAGCTGAGCTGCTCCAAACGGTCCAAACTTCACAGATCAGCTCACATAGATTTAAATGTCTGCAGTGTGTTTTTTCTCAGCTCTACATTTGTAAGCATGCCATGTTGATCCTTTGTCTATTTGTTCTTGGCGCGTGCTTCACTTGTTGCTGACAGCTGCCTGATAAGAGGACCTTTAAAAAATAAGTCAATTTGTCCAACTGGACAACTTAGTACCAGTACCAGCCATTTCCTGTGCAGATAAGTGCTAAAACGTCAGCATGCAGTCAGGTTTAGATTAATTCAGACTTATGCATTAAGGGGTTCTGACACAGCTATGGTGGCTATGGCCATATGCCTTGTCATTGTAACTACAATTTGGGCTGCTGATGCCTAATTGAGACTCCAACAACCAGCAACCTGAAGCTTTGGAAATTAATTATTGCAGGGCAATACTCTCCTTTTCAGTAACATTACCTAGACAAGGAAAGCTTTGCTCCTGCCCTGTCTTATATTGTCTCATGGTGCACCCAAATCCAAATGCGTTATACAGGAAAGTGTAAGGAACACAGTGGAAACGGATCTCTTTGACCTGGAGCTGTGTCTTTTTCTCGCCGTGCAACATTATCAGTTAAGAAACTGTTTTTCACTGCATGAGAAAATGGATGTTTGGCATGACAGAATGTGAAAAGTGTCAGTTATTTGTATCTCATGGTCAATGCATGAGAGTTGGAAGCCCTGTCTGGTAACCTCACAACTCACAGCTACTTGTCTAGTATAGCTCACAAACCTGAATTGTGTCTGCACGGACTGATGCTGCTGAGCTACTTTCTGTGAATGAGGACAAAGGTTTATTCTTTATTAAAAAACTTCATTGTTAGTACATAAACTAATTAGCTAGTTAGGAAGCAGAGTTGATAGAACTGAATGAAACACCAGAAAAAAAAGACAAACCTCACTGCCTCATTGATATACATTCAGTTTGAATCCTCAGGGATAGTTTGAATTGTTTTGACACCAAAGTACACATGGTAAGACTACAACAGCCTGTAATCTTAACACGCTAGTTTGGCAACAAGAGACCTGACAGGTGAACTGAGAAAAGAAAAGGAAATTGTGTTTTGTGCTGTTTAATTCTTTAACTGAACTGAAAATTTTGTTATCCTTCCTCCTTCCTCATTAAAAGATGACAGTGACTGTCTTGTTCATGTGTTGCACATGTAAATATATCCTGATATCAGGGAGCTGGAGGTCCTGATCCAGGTTTCTGCTTACTATCTGGACTCGTGCATCTTGGGTTATCCACAAAGAAATTGTATAAGCTCTGTATCACTCAAATCCTGTTAAAATCCTGCCGTGATCAGGTAGCCATTTACTAAAGTAGGCCCATCCTCACCTGACAGATAGATATTACAGAAACTACAGAGACTGGAGGAGAACTGGAGGAGTAAAAGACATATATATAATCATGCATACAGGGTCGTCTACAACAGCATCAAAGCCAGGAGAAGATTCTTTGAACACTTGTTGTCTTTTATTGTCTCAACTAGATTTTGTACATCAAGCATACTGAACAACAAGCACTCTGCATGCAGTCAAGAAGAAACCAAAGGGAAAGGAGTAAGTAGAAAGTGTGGCATATACAATGTATACACTGCTATCCACCCGTGGCAGGGAAACCCAGTCCTCTGTATCACTCACAGATGTTACCCTTGTTTCCTCTTTCACATGCTGATGGTGAGGGAACTTCCCAGTCAAACAAACATTGAGATTCTTCATTAATGGAAGCAGTAACCTGGACCACTCAGTCGTGATTACTTGTGTGTCTAAAGGGTTCAGTATGCTTAAAACAAACATGTCGCATGACCACATCTGGATGCAAAAAGCCTGAAAGACACTGAGGTGTGAAATTGAGTCATGTGATTTGTCACAAATTTGGTGACTTTAGACTCAACTTAACAAAATTAAAAGACTTGCAACTCAACTTGGACCACCAATGACTCGTGACTTCACTTGGACTTGAGCCTTTTGACATGAAAATACTTAAAAATACTACTTACAAAATTGTAAATACATAAATCAATTCACATCCCTTCATTTCACTAATAGACCAACATCAACGCTATTCATACTCTTCAAGTCAACACTTAATTCTCTGGATCCACCTGGTTTGAATCAATCCAACAACATCCAGTCAAGTTGCAGGAGAGAATCATGAAGAACTAACATTGCTGAGCTCCACTTCGAAAAAAATTATACCAAAGATCAATTTAAGCTGTACAAAAAATTCAAATCATTTGCAGTATGAAAAACGTGGGTTAAAAATTAGAAATGGAGATGCAACAACTTCCAACACTGAACAAAGAACAGTAAGTTGAGGCTATATTTCAGCTTGATGAAGAGTGAATCATGACTTGACTAGGACTTTAACCCTTATGATGTCCTCCCGACAGAGTAACATTTATTGTCCTCTGGGGTCAATTTGGACCCCAACTGGTCTGACTGTTAAAAAGCACAAAACATAACATTGTCACACAAATTTGTGTTTCTTGTTTTTATTCAACTTCAGACCAACCTATTAATACAAATTTTACACTTTTTTTGTAACTCCTACCTCATTTATATGAAATAATAGCTATTGTTTGATTTTCACAAATCTGAAACTCTGAATAATTTCAAATATAGTAAAGATCAAAGGCAAATAAGTTGATGGATTATCAGACACTGGTATAAGTCAAACTTCCATCAGGATTGTTTTATTTTATATGTGTGTGTGTGTGTGTGTGTGTGTGTGTGTGTGCTGTGGCAATTTGCCCCTTTGCACCCCTTGTGCTGTGGGGTATTTTTGGACCCCATAGGGACAATGAACGTTACAAAATTTAAAAACACTCATAATTAAAAAACAATGAAAAAACAAGCATATTATGACAGAAAAAGTTTTCGTTTGGGGTCCAAAATGACCCCAGGACATCATAAGGGTTAAATTCAAAGTTTGGGATTTGGGATTTGGATGTGGGACTTGAGTGCAAAGACCTGAGACTCACTCATGACTTGCAAAAAATGACTTAATCCCACGTCTTTGCAGGTGGAATATTCTGCAACAGCATAATTTTACTTTTTACCTCACAGTTTTAAAGACATAACTGTGTTAAAATTCTTTCTTACAGGGTTGCAGTGCTTTGGCATTTATTTCACCTTCCGACTCATGGATGTATCACTGAAGGTGGACTTACCAATATTCACTTACTGATATTTCACTGTGTCAGGTAGCAACATGCTCACAGCAACCCAGCCCCTTGTATTTTTTTACAACACATAGCTGTTGGTGCTCTGAATACACAACATTGTATGTTTTCTCACGTGCAAACCAAACTAAAGTTTCAGCTGGGGAAAACTCTGTCAGAAGCAGGAAGATTACGAGACATTTGAGGATGCATATGCCACTTCTTCTGGTCATTGTTCAGCAGCTTTGGCATCGTCTTCATGCAGATCCTTTGCATCTCCAAATCTTCTGCATGCCCAAATCAACAGTGATAATATTCCAGATGCTGTCGATCACACAGCTTCATACAGCTTCATAGGTTGAATCAGCAGTCAAAAAACGCTTTGCGCTGGCTGTCCCATTATTTTTCTATGGAGAGAGCGGTGGCGCCTGACCTAGCGGCACCGCTACCCTCGGCGTGGCGCACCGCTCGGATCTGCCGCTTACCGCTGCAGTTCAAATTATTTGAAATTTGACCTCGTTTGCCGCTGACCTTTCAAAGCGCAACCAATGAGATAACATCTCTGCGATGTAGCCAGGAGCAACACATACAAACAGAGGAGGTAGAGAAAATGGAAGAAAAACTCATTCTCTGTGTTTCCGAGTTCCCCAAACTACATAACACCACATTAAAATCATGCCACAATCTCAGCAGGAAGAGTATTGCTTGGCGAAATGTCAGTAGTCAGATCGGGCTACCAGGTTTGTGATTAGGCAGAGTTTATGAACTACCGTTAGGCTAAATACAATGCTAACGTTAGTTTAGCTGTTTGTGTACGCTCGCTATTCCAGGCAGACACAGTGACAGGATCAGTGCTTCGTAGCTATATAAACTGTCCTTTAGCTCAGCAACAGTAAATCCTATCATGTTGTTACATAGAGCTGTGGTTAGTTTTTGCATAAGAGGAGTGTGCTATTTCCTCCTCATGCTTTTTCTTTCTGGAGTGACAAGTACCGTTTGGTGTTGCCTAGCAATAGTGAATAGCTCGCACTTGTTGATGATGTATACCTGAGCTCCACTGCTTCCGCTTGGCGCCTCTGTGCTCTACATGGCGATGAGTGAAGAGCAAAGTTCTTGTCATGTGAAGGCCCCTTAAGGCCACTGAGCAAGTTGCCAATATTTGACAAGTTGGGAGTGAGACGGTGTTGTCTGGTGAGATGACTTGATGATGATGATGTAACACAGTGATAGTGAATAAAGGTGGAAATGTCAGAAATGAAAGTGACCATGATGATGTTAATGGTGCTGATTTGATGATGATGAACGTGAAGAAGGATAAGATGATGATGATGATGATGATGATGATGATGATGATGATGACGATGATGGTGATGATGGTGGTGGTGGTGGTGATGATGAGGATCACACTGTTAATGATGGTGATGATCTTCCCCATCCTGCAGGCGTGGCTGTCATGGGTCGTTCAGTTTTGTTTCTCCTCTGGTTTCACCATAATCACAGCAATCACTCAGCCTTTGTTCTCTGCCATGTAAAACAATGAGCTCTGATTAGTCAGGAGAGTCAATCAAAACACCCACATTTAGTCTATATACATGTACAGAATACGTCTTCTCACTCTCTTACACACACCACTTCAACACTTTGTGTATTGATACAGTAGATGAAGACTTTTACCCTTCACACTTCTATGCGAATGCCTCTCTGTAGTTTAACTCTCATGTCAAGGTATTTCTTTGAAATGTTCTGGTTTTCATTTATCGGGCAGAAGCATTCATATCTTCACTATAGCAAAGAGAAGAATGTAAACAACAGCTGGAGCAGTCCAGCTCAGAACCTCAAAAATACATCAAGCATACCCTCAGAATAATGTGAACAAAGAACCAATACACAAGAAATCTGCTCCTTTCAACGCTAAGACAAAACTCCATGATGTTCATTACAATGCTCAAAACAATGCTGGGTTTGGTTCATTGTTCCTGGTGTTTTGAACAGCACACCAACCTTCACCACAATAGAGATGGGCAATCCATTTCTGACTTAAGAAATATCGGGAAAAGGAAAAACAAAGAAAAGCAGGCAATCAATTACCATTGTTCATTGAGCAAACTAGGTAGAAGGTTATCTGAGACCAGTGATGGTGGGCCTCCATTTATTCCTATGAAAGTGGATCTTCTGCTTATGCTTCAGCAGGCACAGCAGAGACATTGGCCGGACAAGTGGCTAACTTCTGCTTTAGCCCTCTGCTAACTTGAATACAGATAAAATGATGGAATCATTCAGGTCTTTTAGGCTTTCCAAATGTCACTGGACCTAATGGATCAAATCCTGATCATTAAACATTTCACAGGGGTTGTGACTCAAAAAGAAAAATGCATGCACCATTTTATAGCTGCTACTTTCACAAAAATTATGAGAAAAGTCTTTTTGGGCCACTGTGCATCATATGATACTATCATTTCACAGTGGTTTGGCCACTGTGCCAAATTTCAATACACAAAAGTCAGGTCTTAAATGAAGTCAAGTCTTATCAGTCACCTAAGAGATACTACACACCCATCCATCACCCAAACCTTCTCATTAAATTTACTACACACTTTCATGCTCCCCAGAGAATACTCTGAACGCCTCTCGTGCAATGCCAAAATGCCAGAATTATTATAATTATTTAATAATTAGATCTATGTGCAGCCATTGTTTTTCAAGATACCAGGTCATGGACAAAGGGAACATTTGACCTCATATTAGAAAAGCCAGGTGGTCACCCAAAACATCACTGAATCACTAAAACATCACTATCACACTCATCACTGTGGACAGTAGTTTTGAGATATCTTGCTCTAGACCGAAGAGTCTGATCCAATCTGGGCATCCCAGAAAATAGGCAGGCAACTCCTTTCAACACAGACTCTCATTGGCTATTTGTGGGTTGTAGACAAGACATGGTAACCCCTACTGACTACACTGAGGTGTCAATCAAAATGTCAATCAAAATGTCAATCTGGATTGGCCATGTTGAGACAAAGATATCTTCTATCCACATTCAAACTCCAGACACAGGTGGATGTAAGTGGAGAACTGCAAGTCTTCAGTAGTGAGTTGCCTCAGTTTTGTAATTGTTTATTTGCTTTTTTGTAGAGCTGATTAAACTGCCGCTGTTGGGATTTCAAAATGGTTGACATCATTCAAAACACAAGAACCTCAGCTTTCTTACAGTTTGCTGCATTTTTACATAATAGTTGTGCACTTACACTCTACCCCACTTCCGCCATCTTAGGCCATCACAGTACAGGGTGGTAAAGGTTGAGTATAAACATGGTGTAGCTTGTAAGGAGAGAGGTAATCCAACGGTTTAATGAGGCAGTGATGAGCGACATCAATGTGAAGTAAAAACAGACTATATTTACACAGGAAATGACAGCACCACCTACAACTGTGTGTTCACATGATACAAAAAAAAATCCCAGAATTCTAAAAATATTCAAGTCCTGTATATGTATCTCCAACCTACAGGTTTGGCAGTTCCACAAAGGTTCTACTCAGATAAAACGACAAAAGTCAACTGTGCACACTGGCGGCCCCAAATGGAAGCAGAGAGGAGAGAGGAAGAGAAGAAAGAAAAGGAGGGAGGAGGAGGAGAAGAAGGGGAGTAGAGGAGGAGGGAGAAAATGGCACTTGATTGGTGACAAAAGATAACAAGAGGTGGCTGCAGGGAGCCTCCAGAACTCAGAGTGGTGTGAATGGACCCCATCTGGTTCCTTCACAAAATGCTGAGGAGACGCAGATAATAGGATGTACACACACATTTATACACACACTTTCTCTCTCCATCTCCTTCTCTCTCCGTCTCTCTCCCTCCTCGGCCTGACCAGTCCCGGGTGGCCTCATCGCCTGGTCCAGGATCCCCCAAAGAGCTCTCGCCCATCGTCTCCAAGCGTACACTTCAGCTAGACCAATTTAACGTGAGAAAACGTGAGGAGGGCGAGCCACAATGTCCATCTGTGGCTGGTAGTCATGTGGGGGCGACCACAGAGGGAGCACATAAGAGAAAATCCCCTGTTCATTCTTCTTAAGGAGTAAAAACAAGAGGTTTAAATAAAAGTGCAGTCATCTTTAAAGACTAAATCACAAAATTATTCCTTCTGACGTCACCTCAAGGGTTTTCTGAGGGACAATGTCCTCAAAATCAGGATACTGCTTTTTCTCATGTCACCATTCCTATCTAGGAATTTCAACAGCTATAAAATCCCAAGAAAATCTCATGCCATTGGTCAGCTCCAACAGCAGTGGGACAAAATGGGACATAATGTAGGGCCTAATTGTTTCAAGTGTCCAAAAAATTTAAAAAATGACCTCTATCCATTATGGATTACACACAAAAAATACATTGGGTTTTGGAGAAAATGTAATCTTTAGATTAAATTATTGGCTACAAGTTTGTGTGCTACATGCTATGAAATAACCTCTAAAAATATGCATTTTTTTAAGAAAAGAGGTGGTGGGGGTTTAGTTTTAAAAATGTAAAAAAAATCATCCACATGTAAACCTGTTTTAACTTAAACCTGTAGAACAATGACACATTCAGCCTGACTGTTATCTGTTTTGTTTGTTTGAGCAGTTATTAAGGCAGTGAGTCCTGACCAGGGACTATCTGAGGTACCACAAATTAAATCTGAGGGATCAAAAGATGATTAAAAGGATAAATACCACTTTATAATATCTATCTTTAATAAATGGTAACTCGATAGTTAATTAAACTTTAAGATTTATTTCACTATTAACAATCAATGGGATGGTTATTAACTGTGTTTAATAATTATTGGTAATGCTATAACTTGGTATTTTATCTTTTCTTTGTGAAAAAATAATGAATTTCTAAATTAAATATTGTGTTATAGGTGATAAGAGACATTTTAACCTTTTATATACTATACTAAGTTTCTGTTAATGATTATCAAATTATTTGTAAGCATTTAAGAAATCATTACATGGAGAGATAGAGCAGATATTTGTAACACTTTGTTAATGGTTAATTATTAGTTTGTATAACTCACTGACCAAGCTGCCATATCTGATGGGTTGGCAGTGAGAACATGTTAGCTTATCTAGATTGTTAAAGTTGCCACTGATGTTTCTAAAATGTTGCAATTACCTAATGAAAAAAATTATAAAGCATATGAACATTATTATAACAGTAGAATAACTATTAACTGAAGTTTAACTATCAATTCACCATTTATTAATGACAGCCATTATTTAAGTGTTACTAAAGGATGATTAAGAAAAAAAGAAAAACACACTTTTTCAGATTTTGTCATTTTCTTGTCATTATTCAACTTATACCTCTCCAGGCCTCTAAAAGTGTTACAGATAAAAGAATATGAGAAAACTAGTCTTTAACCTGCTGACACTAAGTCAGGTCATATATGACAATTTATTTAAGTTTGATTTATAAAAAGACAGTGTGCAATGGCATTGATCATTTACAAGAAATGAAAATAGTTGCCAGACACTAATTTCCATCAGTAGTCCTGCACATAACAAGCAGATGCAATAAATCAAATTTGAAGTGCAATACAGACTACAGTAAATGCAGCTGCGTAACATAATAAAAACAGTAAGTGCACACTACACGGTACAAAACAGAATATGAAATATACTACATTTTTTGAAGAGACCAAGTAACCGATGCCTCTGCCGTACACAATACAAATGCTAGGTACAGGCTGCACAATACAAATTACTGTAAGAAATACACAATAACGGCATTATACGTGGCAAAGTTAGCAGCACATGTACCTATAAGGATAACATATAAGATCTATGTACCCACTAGGGTAACATCTATTATTCCATCTTTTAAAGGGTCACAAGCCCAAAAGGTTGGAAACAGCTGTATTCAACAAAAGCTAACCTGGTAAAAAGCATTTCACTTGGAAATGTTGTCTTTTCAGCTCATCCTTTTTCCTCAATCACAGCATTTAATTTGAGCTTATGGGCATCTCAATTAGCAATGAAGAGACTCTCCTCTCGTCTCTGTTGTGGCTCCACTCTGTGATTCAGACTGATAACACGTCTGGATTTTTACATAAAAAACCTGCACAGCACTGCTTTAAAGACACTAAATAAACACCTGAGAGAGAGACAGAGGGCTGTGTGGAGACCCCCGGGGGAAATCAGACGGCGGGCCGACGTTAACCACACCAGTATGAACTGTGGTGAACACGAGTGTGATAATAGCAGTAGCTTGCGTTCGAAGTGTGTGACCTGAGTGTTTTTGCTTGATCCGGCTCCTATTGTGCATTTGGATTGATGACAGCTGAATACCTAAGGGGAGTGTATGAATATGTAAAATACACTGGTGAGTGTCGCCGTCTCATTGGATATGCAGCCTGGCAATATGGCTGTTCAACACACACACACACACACACACACACACACACACACACACACACACACACACACACACACACAACACACACATAGTGAAACATATGGTTTTGTTGTTGCTGCTGCCTGGAGAGGTGAGGTGGTGAGGGGACTGCAGCACTGTCCACTCGCTACAGTAGGGACATGAGAAAAAGTGTTAGTGTGTGCGTGTATGTGAGTGTGTGTGTGAAGAGGGATGCCACACTGTGAAGATTATTTAGTGCCATCCTGCCCCCCCTCCCTTCATGTTGAATAATTCACAGCCTCCCCTCATCGCTCTCATTATAAATATTTCAGCCTCGGTGACAGGGAACGCTCGTCTTGTGCGACAACTGGGAGATATGTTCTAAAAGAGAAGCACTGTGTGTGTGTGTGTGTGTGTGTGTGTGTGTGTGTGTGTGTGTGTGTGTGTGTGTATGACAGAAACTTGCACACATACACACACACACACACACACACACACACACAGAAAGAACTTTTTGTTGGTGACTCTGTGTGTGTGTGTTTACATGTCATTGTAGCCTATTAGCACTTGTGCTGTATGTGTGTGTATGTATAGTAGTTGTCGGGGGGGTCAGGCCTTCTACCCTGAAAGGTACTGAAGGCCACTGTGCTATTCTCTTCTCTAATCAGCCCTGCTGCTGGAGGCTAAAAGCACCTGAGCGCTAATTCGTGGTTCCATTCACACACACACACACACACACACACACACACACACACACACACACACACATGCTCATACAAAGAGAGCTAGCACTTTAAAAAGAGAGCAGGAACAGAGATGAAGCTGGTTTCCCCTCCTCTCTGTCAGTTTTAAGGCTCTTGGCACCACATCAGTCTCACATTTGGACAGTGTCCACTGTTGGTGTGGATGGAGTCCTGCCAGTGATCTGGTGGTAAATAAACTTGAGGTTAAACCATAACCCCCAGTCAGTGATTAGAAGACCCACAACTGTCAATATGAGCAGAAAACACTTACTGCTTCAAGAATGTGCAGAGTTTTGATTTGTTTCCCAGATTGAAGTCCCAGACCTCCTTTAACTGATTGCTTGAGACAGAGGGTCCCCAAATACACCACTGAACTAGCTGATCACTACCTGACTGGCAGCAATCACAGCGATTGAGGTGTAAACTGTGTATTTATCATGCACTATGTGAGCGTATTTGGGCAGCTGATTGGATCCCACACAAAATGTATACACCTGCAGAAAAACAGAAAGGTATTGTGACTTCCTGACAAGTCACAGCCTGAAGAACATCTTTAAAACTGTTGATACCCAGAAACACTGCACAAACAGGAGATGCTGGTTTAAGAAGCACTTTTGAGCTATAAATTAAAATTCTCTGTAAATTATCTCCTGGGTAATTTAACACGCTTAATCATAGGACTAAAAATTCAAATTATTTGAATATATTTTCTGATGAACTATGTTTTCTTTCTACTATTTTGGTATGGCGATGGCCCTAAATACAGTACCCATGACCGTCAGCTGCTACTGCTATGGAGAAGCGAACATAGCTCATCTCCAGTCACAGCAAGAGCAAATTCAGATCACTTCCTCTGGAAACAGAACCCTGAACCAGTTGCTGAATTGATCCAAAATTGACCCCAAATCAGAATATTAATTAATTAAATGATTTCTACCGAAGCTTCTACTCACATTTCAGCATCTGTAATAATTTCTGTTCTACTTTAGAACAATGCTGATCTAAACTTGCTGGCTGATCTTCTGCTGCCCTGTCTTGGTTTCAATCTGCTTTTTCACTGGTAATTTCTTTTCAAGCCATACAGCCAAGCTCATACACTACACTGCTACTTTCTTGCTGCCCCTCCACCATGAGGGGGCCCAGCCAGCGCTCAAAGACGGTTGTGATCCTGGCTTCACAATGGTGAAATGAACTACAATCAGCTCAACGAATGTAATGTGATGTAAGGCTGCATTTTACTTTGTTAAATGATTCAGTCCCCCCTGTGCCATCAGTGACAGGATGGCAGGTTTTGATTATTTGTTTGGACACTATTATTTGGACACTGTACTATCAAATGATCAGCTCGTCATCAAGGCTCTGCAGAAGCCTGACAACAACCTGATCATGTGAATCAGGTGTGTTGGAGCAGGGAAACATCTAAAACATGCAGGACAGTATGCCTTGAGGACCAGGGTTGGGAAACACTGCTATAAACCATTAAGAAGTTCCTATACATGTGTTATAATCGAACCATAAACATATTATGCAATTATCAACACTTATATAGTCTTATTAATACTGTACATATTAATGTTAATAGGCATATTATACCTAATGCTTATTACAAGCACTTTCATATATAGTGTTACTGTGACACTTGTGAGTGTCTGTAAGAGAAAGAGTCAGAGACACAGAGGGCGTCTGTCTCTTCCCCTTCTTCTCTCTCACACTCCCTTTATTTATTTCCATCGTCTGTCTTCATATAGCTTATTTAAATGACACTGCCGAGTGTTAAGAGAAGATTTTGTGTGTGTGTGTGTACACCTGTGTACACATTCTTACAGTACATACAAACACTGCTACATGTATTACATATACTATAGCATAAAACCACTCATACCTGATACACTACATGGTCAAAAGTATGGACACACATAAATGTGTGTACTCTTTTTGTGGGTTGTTTTTCTTGGTTTGGGCCCGTTAGTTCTAGAGGAAATCATCACGCTACACAAAACATTTTTCAGACAACATTTGTGTTTGTTCCTTTCCTGTTTCAACAGTAATTATGCCCTCATGCATATAACCAGCTCCACAATGACATGCTTTTCCCAGTTTGGTGTGGAGGATCCTGACTGGTCTGTCATGATCTTAACCCCATCTGAGGATCCCATTGGTGATGTGTGGGACGTCTGCCTTCTTTACTGCTGTAAAGAAGGCTTGTCATTACACTTGCTTAGCTATTTTAACACTGAACCAAACAGCAGTGTCACAATGCTGCCCCAGTGTGTGATACATTTTGTGAATCAGCTTTTTGTTGTGTGAAAAAAAAAAAAATTTTGATTTTATATTCTCCAAAAAAGACATTAGAATCTAACATCAAAAGCAAAGATAAGGTAGTAAAAGACAGTGATTTTCTTAGTAATGAAAACAGAGCATTAGCTAAAAGTGATTATTATAGACAGTCATAAGGCACCTATGTACATCTTCAGCAGCCTTGGGATGAACTGGAGTATGAGTCAGACCAGCATCAGCTCTGGGCCTCACTGATGCTCTGGGAGTGAATCCCTGCAGCAGGTTCAACATCTGCAGGAAAGAATGAAACCAGAAGAGCAGAGCTTTTTTTATAACAGCACATTATTAGAGGGCCAGATCACCCGAAAATGAAAATTCAGTCATTATCTACTCATCTTCATGTCGACTCATGTTTCCATCCATGCCACCTCCTCCAGACATGGTCTTCCTTGTTTTTCGTACATCATTATCAAACTTTGATTGCACATCAAAACATAACACTCAAGGGCCACCTCCAGAAATGATGCTACATGTGAACAGCGTCACACTTAGGGGCGCTATTCAGGCTGTCATACCTATGACTTTGGAATTGCATGTTCAGTCATATCATGGATGGAAAGTTCAGGTGTCCGCATACTACTGGCCATGTTGTGCAAGTGAAGTTATTATGGGGGAACTTGGACCTGGCAGGACACGTTAAAATGTTACAGTGAACACAATAAAGGCTCATATTTTACCAGAGTCAAAGTTTGTAAAGCCGCCCTGATCTGATGTGCTTCTGTGCTGTTGTCTCACATTATAGGCAAATATTTTAGTAGTCGCCCTTTTTTTCTCTTTGTTTTTTTTCCCAGGATGTTATCGCTTTGGCAATTGTGTGAGCCATTGGAGTGAGTGATTGTTGAGTATGGCTCCTGGGTTTGTTGTTGGGGGAAACAAAGGATTTGATTTGATTTGATTTTTCTCCTTCAGAGAGATGCACTGAGAGGATTTTCCTCAGACCACAACTGCCCTCTATCACACTCAGAGAGGATATGCCCCCAACAAACAAACACATAGATCACTGCAAATGATCCGTGTGTGTGTGTGTGAGAGAGAGAGAGAGAGACACAGGGATGCACGTGTTAGTCTGTATGTGAGTGTCTTTTTAACATTGTGTGAGCCTCATTTGTGTGTGTGTGTGTGTGTGGTCGGGGACAGATCTGTCCTCTAGCTGGCAGATGCCCAGTACAGCACAGCTGGGCCCCAGCCACAGGAGGGGTCATGGGGACCTAAGATTTCCCCTTGGCCCCTTGAGGCTTTTTTAGTCCTTGCTTTCAGCAGCGCTGCTTGTAACACACACACACTTGTAAACACACACACACACACGCATATTGATGAACATAAACATTTTGCTCACACAAAGCCCCTTCAACCCAGCTCCTGTACAGTGTTTGGAGCTCCTGTCCTGTCTCTGTCTCTGTCTCCGTCTCTGTTTCCCACGGATGGCTGCCTTATAACTGTTGACTGCCTTCATCTTGTGATCCTCTCTGCTTGAACATGCAGAGGTCAAGTTGCGCACAGGTCACCAAACATCTCTGCCAGCTGTTTGAACTCCTCATACCAGACCCAGTGCTGGTGCTGCCAGGTCATTTTGCTTTGGCAGAGAAGTGCAGATTTGGGTCTACCTGGCACAGAAGCCTGATTGGGCTTCAGTCTGAGGGATGGTACTATTGCCAAAAGAGATCGAGAATATTTGAGAGGATGGCAGATTTACAAATGTGTCATATCACTACATGATGAAATAGCTGACTACTAGTTGGACCAGAGGATGGCAGTTTGACCTAAAGATTCTATGTGCCACTTCTGGCCACAGGCAATGTTCAAGAAACATCACAAAACAGCCTGTTCTCACTCCCAACACGTCAAATACTAATAGCTTGGTCAGTGCCCCTGTGCTTCAAAGTATGACACTGTAGGTAATCCTCCAGTGTCATTTCTGGAGGCATCCCTCTAAGCATTATGTTTTGATGTGTTGAGTCACAGAAAGGCTTGCTTCCTTCACAAGATATACAAGTGTGCCATCAGTGTGCAGCCTTGTTAAGATCATGGTTCATGAAGTTCACAAAGTTATGCAATAATTCAAGCAATTTAGTTTTTAGCACGTTTGGTTGTTTTCTAAATTATATGTAATATCTCCATAATGGGATCTGCAGAAGAAGGCATACTTTATTAATTATATTTTTCACTCTGTTGTAATTTGTACCAAACACAGGCACAAACAGGACCTATAGACATACATCGGAGAGATGTCAGAGCAAGGGGGCTGCACACATAAATATATACATATAGTCAGGCACCCTAAGCAATGAGGGGTTTGGTGCCTGGCTCAAGGGCACCTCAGCAGTGCCCAGGAGGTGAACTGGCACCTCTCCAGCTACCAGTTCACATTCTGTACTTTGGTCTATGCAGGACTTGGTTCCCAAGCCAAGTCCTGACAGAATAAGTTACTGCTGCTCCTCAGAAGCTTAGAAAAGTACTTAAGTAACTTTTTTAAACTCACTACTCCACAGTAAAGCTTCTTCTTTACATTCCCTTGAGAAGTTGAGCATAAGGTAATCCAGAATTTAGCTTTTAAAGGACCAGTGAGAAGAATTTAAGCCTGTATTGTAGTTTCTACGTTCTGTGTGATGTAAAATTCATCATCAGAGAGTGTACACGTAGGCTCTGTGTGGACATCCACATAACCCAGTTTGGGTGTGCATCATCTGTGTGTAACTGGGTGTGCCACATCTAATTTTCTCTTCCACACACAGCTGGTTAGATTGATGTGTGCCTAAACAAAACATATATTACTCTCCATATAGGCTTGCCTAAAACATACCCATAGCATAGTATAAAAAGTGCTTTAGTCATTGTACAGTCCATTCTTTGACTGTTATCTTGAACCATGCAGTGAAATTATTCTTTACATAAGTGTATCAAATGTAACAATGTGCCTACAATAGAACAGATAAATATGAGGCAAGACTACAATCTACAACATACACAGCATTCCCCAAAATGACATTTATATGAAAGGCTACCTGAGAAAGTTGACAGCTTAAGGGACAGGACATCATTGACTTGGGGCCTGATCTTCTACCTAGCGCAAACGCACTTGCACCTGGTCTATACGGCAGTGGGTGGGAGGTCTAAAATTCTAAAATAAGGCAAAACAAAGGTGTGGTCGGCACGTTTGCTGTCTTGTGCTCAGCGCGTTGGAGTGAAAACCACTTGCGTTTTAGACCAGCTAAAACCTGGTTGAAGGGCAAAGTCTGTGGTGCAATCAATCTGTCAGCACGAAACAGCACCCGACACATTTGGCTGAACCACACACACGTCTTCACAATCACAAAACACCTTCATTTATGTTCAGTCTTTTCTTAGTGGGATAGAGGGGCGAGGATGGGAGGAAAAGATGAGGATTAGGAGGGAGAGAAGAAGGAGAAGCATGGACAGTCGTGTAACTGCTCATTGTGAAGCTACCATCTCAACCTGAGCCGGGCTGAGATGGCAGCCTCGTGGCCAGACTGGATCGGTTCGCCCCTCCTCTCTACCACACCATCTCTTTCCCCAACTCCTCACTCCTCTCTCCCACTCCTCAGCCAGTGGAGCTGCCTAATAATGATGGTGATAATGAAAATTAATTATAAAATACAACACAATTTCAAGGTGCTTCAGTCTAAAACATAACCAGTTACATATCTGGATGACATTTGCGGTTCATTTATTGTATTGGTTTTTGCGGGTGTAAATGTAAAATAAACTATTTCCACATGAAGCTGTTTTGGAGACGTCCTGATGTCTCCATATATTTCATACTCTCGCGCTTTCACTTCTCGAACCAGAAGATCTGTCTCCTGGCTTGAACATCTTTTCTCTTTGTTTCCTCCTGGTAAATCCACCGTCATGCTGACACAGAAATTACAGCATTTACATTTACAGCTTGTGCTACTGGTGCACCTGCTTCTTAAAGGGGATGCGAGCTGACTTTCTGATTGGTTTATTGCATACTGGGCCTAAACTCACCAGTGAATTAATGAGGGCACTTGGGCACACCTGATAGGTGTATCCCACTGTGTGCTGCTGGCACAAGGGGCGGGGCAGGGCAGAATATCCCTGCACCCCTGGCACAAGATGGAAAAGGTGGATTTGAACACACCTTGAATAAATTAAATCCATTGCTCCTTGCACCTTTGGAGAACTCTTGGAGTTAAATGATTGAATAATTTAACGACTCCAAAGTCTAGAGTCTCAAGTAGAGAAAAGTTCTCTTGTTGCTTCACCATTAGCTACAGGCACTGCATTGTTTCCTACACTGCTGATCTCCCATGATGCTCACTAGGGTCCCAAGACAGTGGCTCCTATCTCAGCTTGTACAATATTAATCTTTTAAAAGGAACATTATTGTAATTAGACTACAACAGTCTAAGTTTCAAACAAAACATTTAAGAAAAAATGTAATGACGTGTGGAACTCGTCCACCAAACAGACTCTAGAAAGTAGTATGAACAAAATAAAGATGTATTTGTATGTGTATTAGAATGTTGCAGCCAACACGTTCTTTTCCCGAACTCATCACAATTTAGACACAAAAAATACTTTAGGTTAGGTTAGGTCTAGGATAAGACCATGTGTACAATAACTATGTTACATTACATATGTCATGTGATGTCAATGAGATGTCAAAGAGCCATATATCCATCTCCTCCTCTTGTGTGGACTTTCTCTCTCTTTATATAATGTCAACAGCTGGGCGCCTCATACAGCCATGGATGGCTTTGCACTAAAATCACTTGAAAAACCTGGTGCGTTGCTTTTAGTCATGAACAGGTACCGTCTACCACAGTATGAGTTGCCAATGCACGCCCATTTGGGACTATATTCCAGCCCTCAGTTACATCTAGCTGTGAGGCTACAGATTGCAATTGCCTGGTATCACCCTTCTCTTCTTTTTATTTCACCTGGAGATTACCATCTAATGTATTATTAGATCTATTACATGAATATAAAATACATAAAGTCTTGTCCACAAAATACAATTTATTGTAGTTTCGCTGCTTGTTGGCTCATTTCCAGCAATTTGTCATGATCTTCAAGGTGACTATGTTTTTCATTTAGAGTAAATTACTTTCTTTTTCCTGTCATGATTTCAGTGTAACCACAGCCTCAGGTACCAGCTGGAGGCAGATGGGTTATTGTGAGGTAAAGTATTTTAAAAAATACATACGAATGACAATAAGGCATCCTTATCCTTACTTAATTTGAATCAAGTGTGTAGGAAAATCTATTGTGGCTGCAAAACCTTTGAAGAACGCAAAATCTAGAACCAGTATTTGGTTTGTCCATTTTGCGAGTAGTGCTCACTGCAGAGTCAAATTTGATATATAGGCCAGCTCCACCTCTGTGGACCTGGTGAGGCTCTACCTGGGGAGTGAGATCAGGTAGGGTCAGCCTGTTTCACAAGAAAATAGTGTTGCAGAATGAATGTAAAGAAATCAACTGGAAAAAAACCCCTCCATATTGCTTGTCTGGCATAAAGCAAGTCTGCTAAAGTCCTGACATGTTGTTCACACACCATCACACCACAGACATAGTTCAGACAGTGTGCATGTGCATGTGAACATGGCTCCAAGTTAAGCATCTACAGTGAAGATTTTGGCTAAAAACGTGGTGGAAATAACATTTTTTTTAGTCAACCTGGTAAATTGGGGCTTTAGGAGACTTGGATTACACCAGATGAGCAGTGTGGAGGCATTTTATGGTTGTATTCTGTTGTGTTTTTAAGTTTGAAAATTGGTCACCATTCACCTTATTGTCACCATTATTTGGGAGATTCTGTAATGCTGTTTTCCTGTGAAACTCCAGCAGTGTTTTGTGGACCGAAAAAGCTAAACCCGACCTTCAACTGGCATGAAGGCAAGTAGATAATAACTGGATTTTCATTTTTGGGTGAACTATCGCTTGGTCTTATTTTCAGGTGATTATACACTAATGAATCCATACTTATGGGTATAATTTGGAATATTCTGTCAAGAGATTCCCCTGCATCTCACACACTGGACCTTTAAGTACACAACTGAAATATTTCCTCCCTCACTAAGACCAGCAGCTGTGGTCAGCTTCTATTCATCCTCGAGGGAAGCAGTTTATTTTGGCCTTTTCCACTCCACACACACATACAGTTATATTCTTACTTAGATACAATGTTTTGCCAAACCTCTACTGTCAAACAAGCCATGTGGATAGTGGAAAATATGTGTTAAAATGACAGAAATGAGGTTGAGGCTCCACTGACAACTGAGAATATAATGATCAGTGTGTCAGTTTGTGTGTAAAGGACAAGCAGAGACAGAAAAATTGACTCACGTTTGGCTTCGATCACACAACTCGACACACAAATATGACATTCCAATGTCACCTCGCACTGTTAGGGCTGGCTTTAATGGCGCGGCCGCTCAGGAATGGTGGTATTGACCGCTCGCACACAAGGTGGAATCTCTCAATATGTCACAATCCAGTTAGCTGTCTTAGACCTGCTTTCAAACAGGCATTGATTGAATGATCCCAGTTTACCAAGACAAAATGGAGCTGTTTGTGTCATGAATGACACCGACATACAGGCAGAAGAAAAGACACAAGGATACTGTACATGCATCTTTATTAAGCAGGCTGCAGTCTTTGTGTAGCAGTGTGTGTGTGTGTGTGTGTGTGTGTGGGGGGGGGGGGTTAAGATATTTGAGGTGGAGGGACAGACAATAGGCACGCCATCTATATGCACTAAGGAAACAAACATGTTCCTCAGCAAAGCGAAGGCCAGGATGGATGTCTTTAATTGTCACTGGGTGTCTCTCTGCTCATCTTTCCTTCTCTTTCAAACCAAATGAACTGCTAACATTTGTTTTTCTGAGGCATGCTGTGAGCAGGAAGCTGTAATTCACCAGAGGAATTACAGATGGAAGTGGAGCACAGGTAATAAAGCTGCAGGTGGAGTTCTTCCAATCTAAGATAACTGTCATAATCAGCACAGGCAATTTGGAAGATAATAATAATAATAATAATAATAATAATAATAATAATAATAATAATAATGGTCTGCTTGTCATTAGATTATTAATTATCATCCTTTTCCCCAGGTCATAGTTGTTGATGTAGACATAACAGTCATGACAACTTACAGACTCAGACCCAGGGCCAACAAAAACCCTCCCCTTGATCACCATTAGCAGCCTTGGCAGTCAGTGTGTAGGGGGGGAAGGTGCAGCTTGTGTCTGTGTGTGTGTGTGGAGGTGGGGTGGCGTTGGGGGGTTGCGGGGGTGGGGGGGGGGGGTCCCTAATTTGCACATATGGAAATGCTTTTTCTCACTGTGCCGCCTTCTCTGTTGTGGCCAGATGGAATTAGAGAGCGCTCAGAAGCCGTGAAGGCAAACACATCAAAAAAGAGAAAGAGGGAAGGGGGAGAGAGAGCAAGGGGGGGGGGGGGGGGGTTGTTGGTGGGGTGGGCAGGGGGATAGGGGAAAGAAGAAGAAGAGGGGAAGGAAGAAAAACAAATAGAAAGAAACAACCAAGAAAAGGAAAGTTTCTTGTGGTGAGAACAAAGAAAGGACAAATGAGTGTTGCTGGTTTTCCACCTGCTGATGATGCTCTGTTCTCACTGTGTCATGTCTTTGTAACATTCTTCATTCAAACTGCAGCAGTGTCCATTCAAAAGGTGCCTGTTCTGAACTGGTTTCTTGAAGTCTGATCTTGATGCTTGCAGCTTTCTCAGGAACGCTTCACTCTGCATTGACTGCATATGGTTATAAAAACATTATTAAAACTCAAATTAGCTGACGTCTCATTAGGTATTCTGTTGAGAGAGAAGGTTAACCCCTCTCTCTACATGGCACATCGCTGAATTTTCTCAAACAATCTTACAACTCAATTAATCAGGCATCTAATTTATTGATTATTCTAAAGACTTACTCGACTAGTATAACATTTACCCAAGACAAAAAATGAAAAATGTATCTCATCAATACAATATTTTCTTTGTTCATTATAATTTAATTTCCATGTCACTGCTGTGTTATGAATAACAGTTCATAGTTAATATTTGTCACAAACCTGATTGGAAAAATACTGGACCTCAAAGTCTTTCTGTGACACATAGATGATTTTGTATTATCATTATCATTATATTTATTATTATTATGACTACATACCCCTTGCATTTAGACCACTTGCATGTCTCACACAAGCTATTTCGTAGTTTCATCTTTTTGTCACATTTACTCATAATTTGATTTTTTAAAATCTAATTTTCAACATTTTTATCTTCTTATTATTATTACTTTTTATCTCATAATTCAGGCTTTTTTCAAAATTGATTGTGATTTTTTTTAAAAAAGAATTTAGAATTTTTTGTCTCTGAATTATGATGTTTTATCTCATAATTAGGACATGTTCCTGACTGGCCATGGGGACTTTTTCTTCACTGGCAGAAATGGGCTTCCATACAGAGCAGAATGTGCTCCAGAGCCAGAGGGCAGCTCACTCTGCCTTGATTTGTAAACCCACTGACTCTCCCTTCACTTTACCCAGCAGGAGGGAAGAAAGACATGGTAGCGTTAAACTTCTTGAACCTCTTCTACAGAGTTTATTCATGGACAAACCATAACCAGTACAGTACAGTTACTGTACAGTTACTGCCACAACTTAACGGCTAAACTTAAATCTCTCTGGACTGTCTGCTCTTGAGTGAAGCCAAAACACTATTTTGCTTTACCAGAGGGGATTATAGCAAATACATCAAAAATGCTAGGTGGGCTATATGACAAAGGTTAAAATGCGGGAGATTTTTTGGGAAATATTTAAACAGTGGGAAAAAATGGATAAAAAACAGGAGAGTTGACAGGTATAATACTAACGGACACACATTCTGCGTGGTGATATATGCCCTTGGTGAGGATAGACAGTAAACAGGACACTGCTGTCTTGAAGTCTGCCACACTGCAGTCTTTTGACTTGTTTCTGCAGAGCAGTTGTCCCGCCGTGATAGGACATGTCCAGTTTGCAGAGCTTACAGACATTTAGCTGCAGCTTGCACTCCAGGGAAAAAATTCTGGTTTTGACCGGGCACAGCTGTCTTTGCAATGTGCCAGTCTTGTAATCAATGACATCATTATCTTGATGCATCCCAGCCACCGCTGCTACCTCTCACCAGTTTAATTAATTTATTGAATAATGTCAAATGTGTTGCATGTCCAAAGTGCACCACATTTGACACAACACTTCCTCGAGCCCCCAGAAACACACCTGCCAAGTTTGAAGTAGATCAAATGAATGGTTCCTGAGATAGGTGAGCTGCATACAGACAGACAGACAGACAGACAGACAGAGAATCCTGGCTTTATAGTGAGATGTACATTTACAGAAATGCACATTGTCTAAACCTAAAGGGAATCATGAACAGGAAATGAGCTCATACGTCATGCAATATGGGGGGGGGTGTTTTTCTGTGTAACAAATAAGGTGCTCAATATTCTCTTGGCCCGAGACCAACTCCCTTCCCTCCCCACAGAGTTTGACATCCATGTCTAATAATACGGTGGTAATTAGACTATGCATTGTTTTGGTGTATCAATGAGTCCCAGTAATACTCCCAAGTCCCAGTAATGAGGAAACTAGGAACAAAACGTCTCACTCTGTCCCCTCTCCTCAATAAATCTGCAGCTGCAACAGAAACCTGCTCATGTAGCTACACAGGAACACAGTTCACCACTAAACGCAGGAGCACAATTATCCGGATTGCACACACATCATACAGTCTCTGTACTGTAAACGATGTAACAATAAATTCAGTGTCCTGTTTGGTTGTGTAAAGGATGGAATATGTTTTACAGGTGAAAAGCACGTGTGATTTTTGTGAGACCACGAACCCTCTTGTGGTGGTTCAGGAGATCTCTCTCTGACTTTAAAACAATCTGTTAAAGGGAGTATTACTACAGCTGTAATAGATTACAATCATCTGCAACACTACTGTATAAATTACAGTCATACAGTTAAAGAACATGTTTATGTGGGTCAGACTGATTACCATAAACAGATGATTATTAGTTATTTTTTTATTACTCATGCAGATTACCATCTAAATTAAATTACTGTACATGTATGTTTCAAATACAGCACATTACAGTCATTTCTGACAGTTTGTCATAATCTTCAAGGAGACATTTTTCATTGAGACAGGGGCGTTTCTAGAGAGGGGATGTGAGGGGACATTAGCTACCCAAGTGTCACCCCTTTATCCTTAACTATGATTGGGTATCTGTCCACTGAGACACAGAACTTTAATTTGAACCAACTGTTTGATTTAAATGTGCATTGTTTTTCTTTTGTTTTTACTTTGATTTTTTCTTAGAAGGTTAATTTTTTAAAGTTATAAATCATAAGAATAAAAATATTTTTCACGATGGAGTGTGGAGGATGAATTTAGGAGTCTAACAGGCTGAGGATAAAGGTACAAGAATGGTACATTTTTAGGACTTACAGAATACCTTAAGAAACATTTTATTATAAGTGGTTGCTCACTGTCACTGTGATCCCTAACACCACATAAAAGGTGATTTTAATACAGAATATTTAAAAGATAATTATGAAAATATTACAGAAATCAATGTAATTGATTTAAATGTTAGTTAAAACAAATAAATAATAAACTGCCTTGATATTTCATATCCTATATGACAATGTATTCTGAAGAAACCTGCTCAGAAGTTTGATTTAACTGCTGCTATATTTAGATAGAGTATTCTCTCAATTCAAATAGAAACATGACCCAATGAAATGAGGTACTTAGATCCCGGTGTAGTAAAGAGCAATAATAAAAATTAAGAGAAACACACAGAAAAAACACCATTAGAATCAAACTACACTGTAAACCCAGATAAGTTAGCAGTAAAAGAAAGAGGCAACACAATTTACCATGAGTTAGTGTGACATGTACTCTTTGATTACAGTTAAATTAAAATTATTGATTAAGCCAACTCAAATATTTTGAATAAAAGTAAGTATGCATGGTCATTATTTCATGTTCAGTAAACTTGGTGTAGTAACAAATAAAACCTTTTTTACTTCTTAAATTTTGTATTTGTATTTTAAGGACCATTCCTTCATTAATAAAAACCATCATCATAATAAATACAAAAGAAAGAAAATTCTACTGGCACTTAACATTTTTAAGTTAGCAGAACCTCTAAACAAATTTAAAGTTTTCACTTCATACTAAAAAAAAATAATTTCAGCATTCCCATTTTACAGTGTAGTAAATAAATATGAAAATCTAAGTATAATGTTTAATAAAAACTGTGCAGACTGAAGATAGCAAGGTAGCTGATGCACAAAGTGCAGCAGATAAACAACACAATAAATAACTGCAGTAACAATTACAACAATTTTACATTTTACACAGTACAGCAGCAGTTATCTCAAGGCAGGTTTATCAGTCAAACAGCAATCAAAGTGAAATCCACACACACAACATTTCACTGACCCAGACAAAGTGGTCCTTTGTGTTTCCTCAGTGTTCAGTGCAGCTGTAGAGCAGCCTATGACACAGACGGGAAAGTTTTTTTCTTTACTTGTTACATCATCTGCCTAAATGAAATGACACAGGACTGTGATGTGTAGTTGTGTTTTGTGACTTCATGTATAATGCATGAGTATATCCATCTGTTTGAGTGAACAGTGTGATTATGAGAGGAGCCATTGGTGGTCTCTTCCTCTCTCACCTCTTCCCTTCTCTTTCCCTGCTTTCATCCACTCATATTGTGTACAATTACAGGATTCTACTCAAAGACATTTAGGCAAATGTCCTCAACTGTCTGTCCAGCTATAGTCCATAATGGACCCCATTCGCAGATTTAGCCCCTGTCCCCCATCTAGATCTAATCCCAGTCCCAGAGGTGGGATAACCTAACCCCAGTCCCATATTTAAGATTCAGTGCCCATTGCCATCTTAGCATTGCCTGGCTAAGTAAAAAAATACACTCAGCGCATATTTGAAATGGAGAGCCGCTGCTGTGACACAACAAGGCGCTGCTGGTGGAATCACAAGCGTTGTGTAGAATGACCACAGTTGGCTCTGGCAGCACTCACCTGTCACTCAAAGCAAGTTAATTATGGCTAACTTTAAGCTGTAATATAATTTAAATGGATGACTTCTATAAAAATTCTTACCTTGCTAGGTAGCTACATTTCCAGGATCACAAGATCACAAGATCATGTGAGAAAACATCTTGTCAGGCTTCAAGTTATCATCTGTTTGTGTCTGTACCACAAGAGGTGCAGCCAATCACTGTCCTAGGAGGGATTTCTGACAGCTACAGGTGAGGTTTTAGCTGTAATGACAGCGAGAAGCGTCCTTGGAAATGACTTGCCTCGAACAAACAAAAGAGGTTAGCATAAATACTGTGATAGCATCAGTTATGTCAGAACTGGAGAGAGATTTCTTGACTGGCACTAAAGGCTTTGTTCAAAGGAAATTGTTTTCACTCTTCTCCCGACTGGCTTCAGCAAGAGTTTGATTTGATTAGTTGAAGTTAGATGTGATAGACAGATGGTTCATCCAATTACCTGCCAAATGTTTTTTGAAAGTGCCTGCCCTTTTCTAAACAGTGTCATAGGACGACTTCCCAGATGGTTCTGTGTAACAAACCATCTGGCGTGTCAGGTTATTAAAATTCTGGCCCATACAGTTGTCATGAAAGGGGAAATTAGCTAAAGAGACCAAAACTGATTTTTTTTTTTTTTTTTTTTTTCTATGTTTTGTGCCAGACTGTAAACAATGGTTACTGCTGCTGCAAAACTGAACATTTTATATGCGAGTCCATAATGATTGACACAGATTTGGAGCCTCAAGTTGTTGCTCAAGAAACTGCAGTCTTGAGGCACTTAAGCATTGGTTTCATTTTTCAGAGGTTGCCACTCCATTTAGTTATTTAGCCCAATCACAGTGACAGCCTTAGACCAAATCCCAGTCCTATAGTCCCAGTCACATTTAGTTTAAGCTCTAGTAAGCCTCAGCCTTTGTCACAATCAGGTTTCACATCTGAGTTTTCAGTCACTGCCACATGCAGCCTCTAAGCCCGGTCTCAGTTTTAGTTCCAATCTCAGCTCTTGTCGAAGTCCAGGTCCCTGTTTTGGGACCAATCAGAGTTTTAACCCTAAGATCCCCAGTTTTAATTCCTGTCTCAATCCCAGTGTAAGCATCAGTCCTACCCACAGTCCCTCCTTAGTAACGTCCCCAAACGCACATTCCCACTTCCATCTTTAGTCCCTGCTCCCTGTCTAGCCTCAGTCACATCCTTTATCCAAAACCTATACCTATTCTGGTTTTAACCTAAACTGCAATCCAAGTTTTAGCCTTAGCCCTGCCTTTTAGCCCAATAACAATGCCAGCCTTGGATCAAATCCTAGTTCTGTACTATGAGACCCAGCTGTAGTCTCAGTCCAAGGTGTGTGCTTTTCTCAAAATATTATGACTTACTTGTGAAAAATGATAACTTTTAGTAAACTGCTGACTTGTCTTACACATGGCTTTAATACACTGCTGTATATTTGAACAAAGAGGAGTGAAGTTAGTGTCTCTATTGCAGCCTGAGCTCCACTGTTAATGTGGCCTGTACTATGAGTCCCAGCTGTAGTCTCAGTCCAAGGTGTGTGCAGATTTAGTCTTATTTTACTCTCACCAAGTGCCAGCTTTAGTTTCAGCCCCAATATCAATCAAACACACAAGTCTTGATACCAGTCCCAGCTGACTCCACCAGATTCATAACAAAATGGATGTATACAGATGGCCGCCTACGCAAACACCCTCTGATGACAAAATTTATGCCACACACACTCAAGCGGACCTTAGCGGTATCAGTATTTTGGCTTTAGCCCTAATACCATTTATAGTTTAAAGTTTGGTTGCCTCCTCCTTAGATTTTCATTCTGTCCCAGTCCCAGTCTCAGCCTCAGTCCCAGTACCAGCCCCGACCACAGCTGCTTTGTATTTGCCCTTCCATTCTACTCCAAGCCTCACTGTTTCAGTTCTCCTGCCAGGGTCATAATTAACATTTCAACTAGTGGTGAAAAAGGCCTGCACCCTCTCCCTCCCTCCAGAATGAAAAACGCCAACACTCAACTACTTCAGTAAATTCAGAGGGTTGGGGGATGGTAATTAAACATCTGATTAACACTTTCCCTCCCAGATTTTCCATTCAAAGTTTTAATGAGGGGGATGCATGTGCATGTGCAGATGCATATGTGTGTTTGGAGGGCTTTCATAGTAGGTCCATATGCTTGTGTTAACCTTTCATCTTCCACTTCCACAGCCATTCTGGCAGCCGTTGTAATGTAAAAGAAAAACAGATTCTAATGTACAACAATGCAACGGGCCGAAGCTCCAAACGGGGCTACACTGAATGTGAACTTGTGAAGGTCTAAATGAATCCAGAGCAGCGTTCATCTCACATTACTGACAGGGAGGTCTGTGCCAGAAACTGTCACAGAGTTTGTCTTCATGCTAATTTGCAATTGTGGATATTATATTTCGACACCACTATGATGGATGGTGGTTAGCCAAAAATTGCAAGTTCGAGCTGTCTGCTGTCTCAGCTGAAAAAAGGAAAGTATTGTGTAAATTCTTAGCATGTTGCTGCAGTGTGTTGTGATATAGATACTGTAGAGAGATGTGTTTTTATTAATGAAAAGCTTTACTCTGACCACTGCAAATATGATATATTCACTACTCTCACTGCCAAAAACTGTCTAAAGGCAAATTATTTTGAGGAAAAAAGATTCTCAAAATGTTGACTACTTTTTTCATGCATTTTTAACTTTGTTCTATAATTTTTTTCTTAGTTAATAAATGTTATCATATCATTCTTATAATATTATCTCTTTTGTCTCGCACATTTTCCCCTTCATTATTGTAATATAAGGACTTCTTGTTGAAAATATACTACTTTATTCTGAAAATGGGACTTTTTCCATTTTTTAAAGTCTGTCTTCAACACATAACTTTTTTCCTGAGTAAAATGATATGTTAATACATTTAGTTTACTTTATTTTTGTGATATTCTTAAGTTATTCTTCTTATTATTCACAACTTTAATCTCCAAATATTACAAATGATTTTTTTTCTCATAAATTTTTCACTTAACATAACATATTATGCCCAATATGATTTTTTCTGCAAACATTAATTAACAGAAAATTTAGTCTTGTGGTATTATGACTGTTAAATTGAAATGACCACTTTATTTGTAACTTTATGACTCTTTTCTCAAAATATTATGACTTTCTTGTGAAAAATGATAACTTTTATATAATAAAGTGTTGACTTGTCTTACACATGGCTATAATACTCTACTGTATATTTGAACACAGAGGAGTGAAGTTAGTGTCTCTATTGCAGCCTGAGCTCCACTGTTAACGTGGCCTAATGATAAAGTACCATTAATTCTTCTGCCATAATCACACTTGCCTTAATTGTCTCCCACTCTTCGTCTGCTGATTCCTCCTGACTTGCGTCTGTGTCTCAGAGATGATGAAAGAAGTGGCCGAGGCAGCCGGAGATGAAACAGTGAGGCGCTGGTCAAGCTAACAGAGGGAGAAACAAAGAAAAGAGCATCTTCAAACAGCTGACACACCAATATTAAGAAATAATTGAAAATGCAAATGAAGGGGTAAATGAAAACATATATCAAACAGTGTATTAATTAAAGTGGACATAGTGTTTGGTAATAACAGCTGGGATTGGTGGAAACCTCTAAATGCATGCTAATGACAATGTTATCTGGTCATTTTTGTCTTTTCTTTGCTTTTTTAAAGAGCAGGGGAAACTATTGTCTCCAGGACTCTTCATCTTTCTTCACCTCATCTTTTCTCTGACTCTGAGTTTTTCTGCGGTTGATGAGGAGTCGCCAGCGCCACAGCCCTGCACATCTTCCTCCGGCTGGCTTACCTGGAAGGTGCCATGTAAGGTTAATTGGGAAATGAAGTTGATAAAGTAATTAATGCGTTTGTCAGCAGTGTCTTTCTCCTCGCCTGCAGCCATCCTCCAGCGATGAGGCCTTTCTTCTCGCCTGCCTGGCTGCCCTGGTGCTGCCGGGGAGATGCTGCACTGATACAGCTCCCTCACATCCGCAGCAACTCTTTTGTTTTTGGGGGAAAGTGACGGCAATGTCAGTGCCACCCCTGATTAACCGGGCACAATAGAAGGCTGGACCTATTCTGTGTGTCTGTGTGTGTGTGTGTTTGCATGTACTTCACCCCTCTGTGGAACATACTTTGGTTGTCTGTCTCATCCAGGACCTTCAAAAGGGAGTATCAGAAGAATTCAGGTAACACTCGCAAATGTTAAAATTTCGCATGGCTATAACTGAAGGACTAGTAGGTTATATAGATTTTGGGTTAGAGGTGGCCTGCTGCAAATGCCAATCCAACCCTACAGTTCTGGATGAAGATTTACCGCTTACTGTGAACATTGCTGGCTTTATATTTCAGGAGAAGTAAGCTGGTATCTGTTTTCACGACCACTAAACCACGAAACAATACAGCAAAAAAGACTGGATAGGAAATTATTATCAGGACCTGGAAGGTGTAAGCTTCATTTTTTGCTATTTCACTTTTATGCTATATTGTTCCGCATCTTTTTTTCCTTTTTTTCCTTTTTTGATTGACAGGGTTGATATATTTGTTATATTTCCAAATAAAAGTCCATAAAAAAGAAACTGACAACATGAGTACTGCCACAGTGCAGCCATAACTACAAGTAATAATTAATAATAATAATAATGATGATGAATAAATAAATAAATAATTTATTCAGATAAATTAAGATAAGACAAACTTATCTGACAGAAACAAATGAAAGCCAAAAGAAGTGTAACAACATATGCATAGTGGAGAAAATATTTCTGAGTGTTCAAGATTAAATACATAAATAAAGTCATTAAGTATGGAAGTAAGAATGAAGTATAATTTTTTTTTTTTTTTTTTATCTTACTGCTACAAGTCCAGAGAGAACAGTCACACCCAACAATTCAGTCATTATTGGGCCTCCACTACATGTGCAATTATAAGAAGGATGACAAATAAAAAAAGAGAAGCACCATATTCTTGAAATACAGATAAATACACAGGAAATGGGAAAGTAATTAAGTTACCATACAGAAATTAAAACTGCACTGAAAAGCACAGTTGAATATTGTGACTGACTCACAGTGTAGTAAGTGTTTGTGTTAATGATTTATGTCATTATATATATGTTCACTATGTGTAATGTGTGTGTGTGTGTGTGTGTGTGTGTGTGCATGTGTGTATGCAGTATATAAACCAACAGTGTGCAAAGCTGTAATCAAAACATGATTGCAATGTTGGCTACTTTGAAGAATCTAAAATATCCAAGAGCAAAAAACCTATGTACATTTGTGGGTCAATGTGTAGGTGAAGGACTCAGGTCAACAATATAAAGCAAAAAGACTCTTGCACACTGTCCTCTGCAATATTTAGATTTAATTATAGTGTTTCTTTGATTGCATGTGCAGAAGGCAATGTGCAAGGTTCTTTTTGCTTTTTAAGAATCTAAGTTATTGTATGTATATATATATATATATATATATATATATATATATATATATATATATATATATATATATATATATATATATATATATATTACCTTGTTTTCACATTTTTGGTGACTACATAATTACATATAATTCCATATTTTATAGAGTAATCTACAATGTAGAAAAAAAAATAAAGAATGAAAAACCATTAAATGAGAAGATGAGTCCAGACCTTCAAATGGTACTGTATGTACAGCATATAATATAATACAATATAATATCATATAATTCATGGAATATATTATTTAAAAATAATATTAAATAAACATTTTGCCTCTTGCTAAAGTACATCAGCACACTGTCAGTCCTCCTTTCCTCGTTAGATACATTTGAACTACATTTGCTGCTGTTTTGCAACATGATAGGTCCTGGAATCTCTCTCCTCCTCCTCCTCCTTTCTCTTTTTTTCTTTAATCGCAGCAGAGTGAGAGAGAGGAGGACCTCCCATGTTCGTGAGCTGCAACAGATAGGAAGAGAACAGAGCTCCAGTCTGTGGCGGGATTCCTAATTCACCAAGTCCCAAGTGGTGCAGATTAATTATAAATGAATGATACGGAGTAAAGCCCCGTGGCCTCAGGGAGACGCTCCCTTCCTCTGCCATGAAATATATATGCGGCTTAACTCTTTATTAATAACATATTTATAAACGGATTATTGATTCTTAGAATGGACACAGCTTTATCTCTGCAGAGGAGATTCCACTTGACTGGAGAAACTGCGAGACAGTCAATCTAGAGCTTTTGTCAAGAATTTTTAATTGATGTGTGTGTGTGACTGTGTGTTATGTGGAAAAAAATGGATATATAATGCACAACCTTACAAAAACTAGTATAACTTATGGGTTTTTAAATAAGTAGATATATTTCTGAATATTTCAGGTCTTTACACCAGTTGACTGTGACCGTGCTGCTTCCCTCACAGTTTATATTTTGTTATTTTTAGAGGAAATACAGCAGCATTCTAATTTGGGTGAGAAGAAGAGGGAGATTAAGAGGCAAAGAGAGAAAGTGTCCCTGTGTGGAAAATGAAGAACAAATATTTGCATACAAGGAACCAGGAGGTGAGGGAGGAGGCTCCCCATTTTTTATTAACCACAGAGGAGTCCCTCCTCCTCTGAGCTGCACTCTGTTGTCTTCTAACTTCACGTAAAGAGAATATGATGAAGTTTAGCAAGGAAGAAAAGGAGAATATAAAGAGGTACCTCTGACATGAAAAACTGACACATTGTAAACTTCAAAATCACATTTCTCAGGTCTCAAAAACTAAACTTATTTATTATTTTTTTATAGTGAGGAGTATGATTAGTATTTAACTTTACTGTAAATTAATTTCACTGAAAATGTTTAATCATTTAACATAAACATACTAAAATAATTCCATTTACAGAATTCCAAGACTGTATGTGTTATTTAATAAGAGAATGTAATATATTTGATGTCTACTATTGCAGTGTCACGCAGTAAAGTAGCTCCTGTCATATCTGCCAAAAATACACTACCACACAGTAGCTAAATCTGTTATATAATAAATATAATGCTGCCACCTCCAACAATCAGACCAGGCCAACACAGCAACAAGGGGAGGAGGCAGGCACAGTGGTAAAATGAAATAAAATAAAATAAAAATAAAATAAAATAAAATAAAATAAAATAGGTACCTTTTTAGTACATTGCCAGAGGGCTCCAGTCAAAAGCAAATGAATGAAAGAAAGATGAGCAACATCTGGGTCAGTGCTAAGAGAGGAGAGCTGTTGTTTGCAGAGAATTTGAAAGTTTGTTACATGTTGAAAAGAAAACAGAGGAACCCCTTGCAGAAGGGATGGTAAATTGTAACAGTGATCTAGATCCCAGAAGATTTTGTTAAAAATAAAGTAGGACATTACATTAAAAATAGCGGCTGCCCACCAATAAAACAGATAGGTATTTCAATTTTATCAAAGAAAAAATCACTCAAATATTTGCAAAGTAAAGACTCTTTATGCAATACACTTCACACCTGCAGCACTGCTCATTCTGCATTTGGTAAAATCCTTAAAAAGTGAGTAAAGTCTTCATTTTTCTCATGGGAATCTGAAACAACATGTGACTTCTTAAAAAATGTTTTGAAACACATGGATATTTTCAAGCATTGTAACATATTATAGATTTTTTTGTAATAATTATAAGTTGCTGGGGATAAATAGAATCCTTTGAATTAAACTTAACAGGAGACAAAAAGTTGCAGAAAACATACTTTTCTAAATAGAATATCCAGATCCTTTTCATGAAGTGTGTTTATAAAATGCAGGAAAAAAAGAGATGGTAAGGAGATAAAACAGAGAGACTGAAAAGAAAACAAAAAAGAAAAGCCATTATTCAGTATTTCTTTTAGACAGATCAGACCAGGCCTAACTCAATGTAATGATGACAATGGGATAATGAGTGTTTGTGCATATGTGTGCCTGAGTTACCATGTGCATGTTTGTGTGTATGTGTGTGTGTGTGTGTGTGTGTGTGCTGTCTTAATGTTGGCCTCCAGAGAGCAAAGCTAAAGTTGGGTAAGGGAAGGCAAGCTGTTCCACATCACCACGGCAACACCTGCTATTACAGAGGCCGTCTGTCAGTCAACCTGGCCCAACACGCACACACACATTTGTACTTTGTGACAAAAATACCTGATTAGCGTTCCATGGGGAATAAGAGGATGGTAGCTGGGAGGGGACAGTCAAACAAACACTAAACAACAGCAGAGGAGGAGAGGGAAAAAGAGAGGGAAACTGTGGAGGAAACAGATGAACACATGAAAGACTAAATGAGTGAATGTTTGTTAGATTAATGTGACCAGTGCAATAAAATCCACTGCATACAAACCCACAGTCTAAATGACAAAGGAATCTTAACCTGATGGCAAATTGTAAATTTTTGCTACCTTTTCTTATTGTGAGTTGCACTACTTTCTCTGCAACGCCCACCATGGAGATATAAACATTGCACCATCTACATGAAATCATCTGAGATGCAACAGTTCAGAATTATATATTATATAATGGTGGAACTGTGTGGTTTAACACTGATGTGCACTGACATGCAGCTGTGAGAAGGTCCAGTGTAGATGTACAGGACTGTTATTGGCAGAATATGGTCAAATGGAATATAATATCTGTAAGTATGTTTTCATTAGTGTATAATTACCTGAAAATGAATGATTCATGCATGAATTATTACTATGCACAGATATGATCTTAAATCATTTGTTTGAAGTTTTGAGAACTTTTATGGAATTCATCATTGTTTTTGTATTTCCTTCTTATTCTTAAGTAAGAACAAAATTGATGAGTACTCCAGGTCACTTGTAGGCAAGTATGAATGTTTTGAAGTGTGGTTGTATTTTGTGCTGTGAATTTTTAATAATTATGAAGACAAAGGCATTTGCTACATGGAAACACAGAAGGAAAATGTTATACAACTATTTATTCATCGTTTGTTTACACCTAAAGGTGATGAAGTTATACAGGGACAGATGTGTGCTGTTCTGAAGCCTCAATTTAGATCTGACAAAATGATTTAATCCACCTCATCTACAAGTACTCACTGCTATAAGTTTCCTAGCCTTCCAGATTACCTGATTAATCCACTGAAGGTAAACATGCATTAAGTAAACATCTGAATAATATGTGATGCATGGAATCTTCAGCTGCTTGCATCCGAGATCTTGTTCTTTCGGTCATGACCCAAAGTTCATGACCATAGGTGAGGGTAGGAACGTAGATTGACTGGAAAATCGAGAGCTTCGCCTTTCGGCTCAGCTCCTTCTTTCCCATGACAGACCAGTGCAACAACCACATAACTGCTGCCACCGCACCGATCTGTCTGTCAGTCTCACGCTCCATCCTCCCCTCACTCGTGAACAAGACCCCAAGATACTTGAACTCCTCCACTTGAGGCAGGAACTCTCCTCCGACCCAGAGGGAGCAAGCCACCTTTTTCCAGTCGAGAACCATGGCCTCAGACTTGAAGGTGCTGATTCTCATCCCAGCCGCTTTGCACTCGGCTGCAAACCGCCCCAGTACAAGCTGAAGGTCCTGGTTCGAAGGAGCCAACAGGACAACATCATCCACAAAAAGCAGAGATGAGATCCTGTGGTCCCCAAACAGGACTCCCTCCGGCCCCTGGCTGCGCAAAAAAAACTGCATTGTTCCTCCTGGATCCAAGGTTCGACCGAATTCTCCTCTCCAGTACCCTGGAATAGATTTTCCCAGGGAGGCTGAGGAGTGTGATCCTCCTATAGTTGGAGCACACCCTCCGGTCCCCCTTCTTAATAGAGGAACCACCACACCGGTCTGCCAGTCCAGAGGCACTGTCCCCAACTGCCACACGATGTTGCAGAGGCATGTCAACTAAGACAGCCCTACAACATCCAGAGACTTGAGGTACTCAAGGCGGATCTCATCTACTCCGGGTGCCTTGCCACCAAGGAGCTTCCGAACTACCTTAGTGACTTCAGCTTGGGTGATGAATGAGTCAACCTCTGGGTCCCCAGCCTTTGCTTCCTCTACGAAAGGCGTGTCAGTGGGATTGAGGAGATCCTCAAAGTATTCCTTCCGCCCTCCAACAATATCCCCCGTCGAAGTCAACAGCTCCCCACCACCACTGTAAACAGTGTTGGCAGGGCACTGTTTCCCCCTTCTGAGGTGCTGGACGGTTTGCCAGAATCTCTTTGAGGCCGACCGGTAGTCCTCCTCCATGGCCTCCCTGAACTTTTCCCATACCCAGGTTTTTGCTTCCGCAACCACCCGTGCCGCAGCATGCTTGGCCTGCTGGTACCTGTCAGCTGCCTCAGGAGTCCCACGAGCCAACCAAGCTCGATAAGACTCCTTCTTCAGCCTGACGGCATTCCTTACCTCTGATGCCCACCACCAGGTTCGGGGAGTGCAGCTGCGGCAGGCACCGGAAACCTGATGACCACAGCTCCGAAATGCCATGTCAACAATCGAGGTAGAGAACATGGTCCATTCGGACTCAGTGTCTCCAACCTCCCCCGGGATCTGGTCAAAGAGTTGAAGACCCCTCTGACAGAGGGTTCCACCAGACATTCCCAACAGACCCTCACAATACGTTTGGGCCTGCCAAGTCTGTCCAGCTTCCTCCTCTGCCAGAGGATCCAACTCACCACCAGGTGGTGATCAGTTGACAGCTCAGCCCCTCTCTTCACCCGAGTGTCCAAGACACACGGCCGAAGGTCAGTTGACATGACTACAAAGTTGATCATTGACCTCCGACCTAGGGCATCCCCATGCCACGTGCACTGATGGACACCCTTATGCTTGAACATGGTGTTCGTTATGGACAAACTGTGACTAGCACAGAAGTCCAATAACAGAACACCACTCGGGTTCAGATCGGGGGCACCGTTCCTCCCAGTCATGCCCCTCCAGGTAACACTGTCAGCACCCACGTGGGCGTCAAAGTCCCCCAGCAGAACGACGGAGTCCCCAGTCAGAGCACTTTCCAGCACCCCTCCCAAGGTCTCCAAGAAAGCCGGGTACTCTACACTGCTGTCCGGCCCATAGGCCAAAACAACAGTGAGGCACCTATCCCCAACGCGAAAGTGCAGGGCAACGACCCTCTCGTTCACCGGGGAAAACTCCAGCACATGGTGGCTGAGCTGGGGGCTATAAGCAAGCCCACACCAGCCCGCCGCCTCTCACCGTGGGCAACTCCAGAGTAAAAAAGAGTCCAGTCTCTCTCAAGGAGTTGGGTTCCAGAGCCCCGACTGTGCGTGGAGGTGAGCCCGACTATCTCTAGCCGGTACTGCTCAACCTCCCACACTAGCTCAGGCTCCTTCCCCCTTAGAGATAAGGTGAGGAGCTCTGTCACCCGGGAGGAGCTTGGAGTAGAGCTGCTGCTCCTCCATGTCGAGAGGAGCCGGCTGAGGTGGCTCAGGCATCTATATCGGATGCCTCCTTGACGCCTCCCTGGGGAGGTGTTCCGGGCATGCCCCACTGGGAGGAGGCCCTGGGAAAGACCCAGGACACGCTGGAGTGACTATGTCACTCTGCTGGCCTGGGAATGCCTTGGGATCCTCCTGGAAGACCTGGAGGAGAGTCCAGGGAGAGGGAAGTCTGGGCATCCCTGCTTAGACTGCTGCCCCCGTGACCTGGCCCCGGATGAGCGGAAGACAATGGATGGATGGATGGATGGCACAGAATCTTAAGCACAGTGGCCTGCTGACCAGGAGGGTGGGGAAGTGGGGGTGGGGGCATGACCCTGGCTGCACTTGCTGCACCCCCACAAAAGAGGCACCTCTCCAATGAAGCTCCAATCTGCTCCTCAGTTTAATGTTTTTTTTTCTTTTTGCTGTCTTTCAGTGTCATTTCCTTATCTTTGTTTATTTTTTGAGTTTACCATCACCTATCAGATGTCAGTGTCTTGTTGCTTTGTGGTTTGCACACAGACCCTCAGTCCAATTTATTGGGGCATTTCTAAGTGCTAATTGCAAACTTCCATTCATCAACATACTCAGGTGTGTATGAACAGATTTGGCTGTCTGCACAGGTTTCATGAATCCTGCATTGGATTTCCTTGTACCAGTTTGTTTAAGAGCAAATATAAGAGAAAAGTGTGAAAACATTCATGCATGAGGCCCATTGTGTTTTTGTTATTATGGAACAGTGGCTGCCAAACTTTAACTGGCATGGCTCCTTCTTAAACAGAAAAACTTTCATGCCCACAGTTATTATCAGTCATTAACAGTAACTGGGGCAAATGCTTGTTTATTTCCCACAAATCATTTTCATCTAACTTTATATCACTCCATATGTCTACCCTGGTCTTCCATGTGCCTCCCTAGGGGGGCCCGCCCCACAGTTTGAGAACCACTGCCTTAGAATGAACTCTTTATACCTGCAAAAGGAGTGGGTCCCCTTCTTATACATCATGTCAGTGACTGAGTAACAGAAATATGTTTCACACAAACTTGATATGTCCTGAAGATATGTCTGTGTGATACAACCAGAAATTTACTCATTTTCAGTTTGTAGTACAGTATATGATACTCTAAATGTACTAACATGACTTCACACCAAACATTGGTCACCAAGTGATATTGCATCTCAAGGTAAAAATGGTCCATTTGACAGTGAAAATCACAAAAACACAGAAAAATGTAATGAACATGCTCTATGTAAACATGCACGTGTGAAGTATAAGTATCTATTTTCACAGTTTGAGGGTAAGATGAGATTAACTGGTGCAGTCTAAACACCACTTACAACACAACAGAGCAGTGGTGAGGACCCCAAAACACAAAGCACAACATCTTTTCATTGAAGAGGAGGATAGAGAGGGAGGACCATCAGATCAGCAGGTGCTCTGGACAAAGACGCACAATTATGAGACCATCAGGGATTCTATTAATGAAACACTGTCTACCAGGGGCAATACACTGTGACTTGCTTTTGTGACTGGACTGACGGAACATCTAGCGAGTCTTTAAAGCTGGGTACACACTGCATGATTTGAGCCAGTTTCAGATCAGAGTTTTGAGCCGCACAACTCATTTTAGAGTCAGACTGAATTAAAGCTTTGTCATTTGCTGTGCAGTGTACAGCAGGGAGCAATGACCAACTGTGTCCAACGTGCTGTTGGATGTTCTGATGAATTTCTGACATGACAGAAATTTTGGTTGTCTGTTGTTAGGCTCTTGCACAGTTAAAGCAGGGCCACGGGTTTATTCCCCGAGGACAGGCTTTTTCTCATGGTGGCAAACAGAGTTCCATGGTGACACAGTATCACATGAGGATTGAAAATATAGATAGTAAAATATACCTACCGTACCTCCAATTCTCTCAGAAAAATGGACAGGCCAATACTGTCCACATCTATGTGCCCAACTTCTATCTGCCTAAGAGCTTTCAAACAAATCTTTATTGACAATGTCAATTGTCAGAATGGTCCATAAAGTTGGGCCAACAGGCCATTTTATTATTTCTATTTTACACATACAGTGTGAGCACATAAATGGTTGGCTTTAGCTTTACATTGCAGACAGTTTACTCATACAGCACTACTGTTTGAGCACACAGTTACTGTGCCTGCTGGCCAACGTCTTCTTTTAAAATGAAGATAACTTCAGTCTGGAGAACAGAAAGATTGTCAAAAACACTTTAAATGTTTCCATATCTACTGAGAGTAGCGACTGCAATGCCAGAGTTCAGGCTTTCCATTTGTCCTCTGGACATGACAAGAAATGACAAATCAATACAACACATTATACTCATAAGCTATAAGGCCACAATTAAATCCTTTCAACCACTGGCCGCTCACTTCTAAATCACTCTAGATGAAAGTTATATGGTTGTAAAGAGTTAAAGGCATACGGCGGTTATTATTTAGGATCGTTGAGTATACTTCTGAAGGACCACTTGTGTGTAGTTCAAAAAGTGTTGGCAGATGTCGGAGCATGAAAAAAATAAGATGGAGAAAGGGAGGAAAGCATACAAGAGGGCAAGAATATAAGAAGTGAAGAAAAAGAGAGAGGCGAAAGTGATGATGGAGGAGGTAAAGCCTGAGGGGAAACCATGGGCGAGAGACACAAACAGACACAGAGAAAGAGAGACAGCGGTGGATAAAGAGCTACGAAACAGGCAGACATGTTGGTCTGTCTCCCAGTGGACTGTGGGAGTCAGTGGTGCAGCTCTGCAGAACCTGTGCTTAGTAGCGTGTTTACATTAATGAGCTAAGAGCTGCTGCGAGTCTCTGGACACACACACACACACACACACACACACACACACACACACACACACACACACGGTAAGGCATTGCTTGCGTTGGTGCACGTGTCTATCAGGAGTGACAGTCAGCACAGAAGTGACAGAGTCATGTCACCACTGATATCAAGAGAAAAATTCCACACTGATCTACTTACTACTACTACTACTTACTAAGTCTGTGCAGGGATAAAAAGGATAAAAATCCAACAACTTTAAATTCTCCTCTTATTGTAATATATATGCCTTTAGTTCAAATAAAGTGTATATGTATATATATATAAATGTTATATATATGTATGTATACATTCAGATTCAACCAATCCCGAGAATTCTGTGAAACCTTGCAATTTTTTCCAAACTCTGCTACTTTTCTGCAAATTTGACCAATCATCATTGCTTCCCGCAAGTTCCACCAATCATAGCAGTCATACATGCATGTCTCAATGAATTGACAATGTTTTGTTCTATTATTAACTATTTTTTATTCATATATATATATTTTTTATTTTGTCATGGGCTCTGGAAAGAACACATTTCTTGTTGTAATTGACTTTTATCAACACTCTGTGCACTTACACACATATCACAACTTTCTTTTGCAATTTTTGCTTGGTCTTGCAATTTCATTGCAAAAAATCCCTAAAAGTATTACATGCATTGCATTTTTTTTTTAAGAAAGCTGCCATGAAATCAGGAATTTGGGGCCGCAAAAATACCCAAAACAGCCCACAAAATCACAGGAGAGTCTGGTCCACCACTGCCATGTTTTTGCTTCAGTGTCTTCAGTGTCTACAGTGTCTAGCTCTTTTAGGAAATTACTTTTTTGTGATTATGGAGGCGTAAGGAAGTCAGAAAGTAAAGAGAGATGGACTATGACATTGTTGGTTTTTGTCTTTTCATGGGACACGTTTGAGAATAGAATATCATCTTATCCAGTAAGGCTGACTTCTTAACTTAATGAATCCCTAAATGGACAAATCGACCAACCAAAGCTCTGTGTTTTCCTTTAGCTTTCCCATCGCCCACATTCTTGTAAGGCAGGAACTTGTCTTGAGCCAGAGAAATGAAACTGGAAAAGAAAAGAAGAAGCAAGAGGCGGCAGGCAGGTGGAAAAGAAAGGCTGTGATGTAGTTTGTGTATGCCGATCGGACGCTGCTACCAAAGTGTGTACACACACATTAGCATAAAACAGCTTTGCATATGATCTGAGCACTTTCCAAGACGCTCGAGACGACAGAGAGAGGGAGTTGAGAGGGAAGAAAATAAAGCTCTTGCTATTTTGCAAGCCTGAGACGATCACATGCTGTCAACAGCACCTCACATAACAACCGCCCACCACCACCCGCTACCCCCCTACACCCACCCACCCTGCCCTGGATCGACTTATAATCCTCTTCAACACACACTTATACTCATACAAAGCAGATACTTCAGGTGCTCTCTTCTCTCTGGACTCTGAAAGTCTGTGGCTGTTCTTTTCTTGTTTGGTCCTGGTAGGAAACAACATACAATGAAATTTATATTATACTTGTTTGTCTCATTCTCCTTCAATATGACAGTACACAAAGCCATCATCATAAAGAAATAGATGTTCTAATTTAAAGGAACTTGATCAATCTGCACAGAGTCCTGATCTCTACCCAGTATAACACCTTTGGGATGAATTGCAATACTGTGAGCCAAGCCTTATCATCTAAATTTACTGGACCTCACTAATTCTCCACAGACAGCCAGTGACTCGGACCAAGCACCTCAATGCTAACCAGGCTAATGGCAGTTAGCTTCCTCGGTTATTCCTCGCTAACTACAGTTAGTTCTGTTAGCCCCAAACTGCTAGAAGCCAAACCTGGCAAGAGGTGGTTTTGGTCTCAGTTTTGCTGTGTTCACTGTGAGCTCCCAGCCAGGGAGGAGTAACAAGACTCCTTTCCCCCCTAGTGTTACATCCATGGAATGCCATAATGTAGGCCAGGGGCCATAACACAAAGTGTGATTGGCTAGCGCAATTTTAAGGCAATTGATCCAATAGTTTCTGAGCCACATCAGGGATCATCAAAGTCAGACCTGGTCCTCCAGGGACCATTGAAGACTGTACAGAATTTATTTGGTTGCTGAGATATTTCAGTCTGAACCTGTTTGGACCAAAGTGGTGGACTGACCAATGGACTGCCATCTCCATCCACAAAAAGTCAAGCTGTCAAAGTGGTATTTTGACCATTTTGTGCAGTGGATATTTACAGTGGATATCTACTGTTGAATGTGGCTAGTTTTGTTTGTGGCAAAATTAATATAGGAAGGAAGGCTCTGTTGGTCTTCCTCAAACCTAAGTGCTGCCAACATCTTTTGCAATAAGGTCAAGTGTGAAAATTCACAAAGTTAATGTGATACAAAAGCACTAGCCTCAGCAAACAAATCCACACATGGTGGCATTTACATAAAAAATAAACAGATTTCCATCTGAAATTTTGACATTATAAGTGGTGGTGTGACTGGGCCTATAGTACAAGACTAGTTAAATTATAGTATGGACAGTAGGGATTATTAAACTAAATAATAACCACAAAAGTCCCATGGCCGCCTCTGCAGCATGAAGGCAAAGCTCGAGCTCACCATTCAAACAGAAAGAAGAGAGAAAAGAACCACACAGAGGGAGAGGAAAAAGGACAACATGCACACCAGGGAGAGGGAGACCAGAGGAGAGGCTTAATCTCAAAGGATGAGGATCCAGATTCAAAGCATCTGGAGTGAGGCACCGACAGCCAGGGGAAGGAGAGATGTCCCTGGACAGCTGAGGGTCCACCACAGAGAAGCCTGAGTTAAAAGACAGAGGCGGGATGAGAAACAATGGTGACAGAGAGGGACACAGGCACATAGTCAAGTGTCAAACTTGAGTGCTTTATTCAAGTTCATTCTTGACTTTGGGAACTAAAGGCTTACTTTACCAAATCAATCTTAACTCAAGGTCCAGTTACAGTTTTTTCCATTCATTCAGCAGCTCTTTCTTGCAGCAGTCTCTCCCTCACATACAGTATGCCCATGTGTTTTATGTGACCAAAGTTCCATACTTCACAGTATCACAACTGAATAAACTCGTACCTCAGTACAGTACAGTAGTAAACTCAGTAAAGGTGATGAGATGTGGGTGAGAACACTGTGGGTGAGAAAAACCCCATCGACTTTCCATTTTGTTCTGTCATTGTACCACACAGTTAGCTAAACTTGCATTCACTGACTGTCAGCTACCAGGCCTTACTATGAAAATAGCTCAGTCCCAGGTTGTCCCAGAAACTCATAGAGATCACTGACATGAAAAAAAGATGGACAACATGTCTCCACTTCCTCCCACTATACAAATGTGATGCCAAAATATCCCAGATATGAGTGCTGCCATCCTTTGCTGGTGTCGTCATTTGGGGGCCTTGCTTTCAAAGTTCCCATCCACACAGCTGACTGACCCAATGGTGAGCAGAGTTTTATGTTTCGTTTTGGCTCATGTACCACCTATTAATATTGAGGAGGCATGATTTATGACCTGTACTGCAGCCGACCACTAGGGGCCAATCGAGATGCTTTGGCTTAACTTTTTGAGGAGCTCTCATGTTGTCCATTCCTACATATACAGTCTGATGCACATGTACAAAGTACCTGTCAGCAACACACTGGGCTTTCAACTGATTTCACTCCTCCACAACTGTACAAGACTTTTGACAAAGAATAAAGAGGAGGTGCTCAAACATTACAAGGTTTCATTCAGGAGACCAGGGTTCAGGTCCCACGTGAAACCAAAACATTAAAAGTTTTAAGTTACATATCACGACTTGTATCATGTGACTTTCGTCTTGTGACTTGCGTCACTGGAATCGTGCAATGTGCGTAATGTAGTTATTCTAAGTGAAAGCAGTCTCACATAGTCAGACCTCTCTCCACAGCACTCAGCGCTGGAGAGGGGTCTGGCTCTATGCATACACATTCTGCTATATGGGAAAACATCCTGCTTATTTTTTTGCATATCTTTAAAACAATCGCAAATGTCTTGGGGCAGTGCTAAGCCCAGGATGCAGTGACGGTGCTGGTGCAAAATAGTGTTGAGGGGAAACTTGTTGTAGTGGAACATTTGTATGTTGGGAGGCAAGCTCTGGCATTACAATGACTACATCACTGCAAAATAAAAGGTAACAGCTGTTAGCTTGTTTACACTCATACTATTAGCATCCCAGGTGCTAATTTGCCTGTAGGTTGCAGCTCAGAGGTTGTTCTTGTTTACCAGGGACTTTGAAACAAGGCACCAATAGCAGACTTCTAACTGCCTAATGCATCCAGTGAGTCAGACTACCTAAGAAATTATATTTAAATTGACTGTCTCACAATGTTACTACATGTTAAAAAGGCTTCCTGGGAGTGTCTCATACATATGCTAAAGGGTAAGCCTGTGCATCACTATGAGACAGCGTGGGGCATGACAAAGCAGTGTTGGTAGTTGACGAGCTGGGATGAGAACATGTTGCTGCAGACATAGTAATGCTATGCTATCTTAAAATGAAGCTTGCATGGAGCAGCAATCAGCAAAAACTGCACACAGCACTTCCCTGTTTTCTAAGTGAACTAAGTGAAACAAAACAGGACAATAGCCCATATTTCTCAAAGTGGCAGCTTTTTTTTCCATGAATTTGTATATTTCGTCACTTGGAGGCAGCTGAAGTGACCAGGCGTCTGGCGGTCCAGAGGCAGCATTTAACACCATGTGGGGGGAACATCAAGGCCTTCAGCACTCCGTCTGTTGACCACTTGGCCAAATAAATTTCTCTCTTTCCACTCTGTCTCCCTCACACCTCCCAGCAATGTGATACTCTCATGTTTTTGTCGATGAAAATTCATCTTTTTTCCAGACCTCATGTTTTTTTCTGTTTTCAACAAGAAGCTCTTTGCATGGAGAAATAAAACTCTATGAAAGAGTATTTAGTTTATGACAAATATGGTAGCTTGTATTATTTTTTGTTAAAGTGTAAGAGGTTATGAATAACTTCAGCATGCTGTGGAGGATATAAATTCATGGCAGTGGTGGTTATAAACTTTACTAAAAGTAAATGGACTCATAAAGCTTTCAGCAGTGCTGGCCTCTGGATTTCAAACGGATTAAACCACTTCCCTTTGGCTTGTAACATTCCTGCTGCATGTGCAACACCACAGCACACACATTCATTTACACACACACTCTCACACACAATTAAGATATGATATAATTAGGACTAAGCATCTCCAGAGCTCATAAAAACGAGACAGTGTGAGCCAGAGAAGTTTTTCCTTCTTTTTACAGTTTGGCAAATCAACAAAAGTGGTGGGAAGCGGAATTCCTCATTTACAGCGTTTATTTGAAGAGGCACAGTGAATGGTGGGCAGATGGAGCACTCACCATGAATGCCATTACAAAATATTTGGAGGCCTTGGAGCCAAGCTACTGCATGCACTCTGCCACTTGTTTGCTGAGGAATGGCCCAGCATAGCTGCAACTTGTTCCGTGATGCATGAAAGTCACACATGTTGCTGCCTGCATGTGTGCTATCATACTGCTCTGGAACAAAACACTGGCATTAATTTGTCTCCGAATGGAGCAGTGAGCAGTCAGCAGTGAACTGACAGTAAACTACATATTAGTCTGTCTTCGTGCCCCAATTTTAGTGCTTTTTCATTCAACTAATTTTTTGACTAAACTGTGTATTCTTCTCTTTGTGGTCTTTGCTCAAGGAATTAAAGGGATAGTTCCCCCAAAAGTAAAAATTCAGTCATTATCCACTCACCCTCTTGCCAATTGAGGGTTGGGTTTATTTTGTTAATCCACAAAACACATGAGAACAGTGCAGGAGAATCTATTAAACAAACCCAACCTTCAATCAGCACGAGGGCAAGTAGATAATGACTGAATTTTCATTTTTGGATGAACTATCCCTTTAAAGGAATTCAAAGGCTTCATCTGTACCATCCTCCCCTGCATTTCGATGTCCAGCCAAAAGACACTCTTGTCTGTAGCTGTTTGTTATCATTTGACCACAGTTGGACCATTTTACTGTTTAGATTACTGCTTATCCAACTTAGCAACTCATAATCACTATTATTTCACAATAATACTGATAATACTGTTTTCACTGATGAGTATTAGAGTGCAATACAAAGGTTTTTGATTGAAAATCAAGAGGTTGAAATTTATGATAACACATAGTACTGTACAAAGCTATGGACGGCTATAAGTAATCCCAGTATGGATACCAGCAGACCTCTTGGGTCCAAATGTGAAGAGACAATATTTCTTCAACCCAGTTGAAACAAAAGTTCACATAAATTCGGCATGTGTCTTACTGACAAATTAAAATTTATTTGAATGCAATTCCAACTTTTATTAGCATTTTACCAGCTGGAACCTCTCACTCTGTTACATGAAAATGATGGTGGTAACAACTGACAAACGATTATAAAAACTAATATTGTATTACAATGTTGTGTAACATATGTTGACCTGATATGTAACACTTGGTGATTCATTAAAGATCTTCAGTGGTGTTAATGGTCACATTAAGGTACACGCTCCTATAAAGTGACTGATTTTTGAATGGAATTTGCCTTGTTCTATTCTATGGGCCCCTCCTTGAACCACCACCTCATCGTGGTGGAGGTGTTTGAGAACCTGAATGATCTTAGGAGCTATGTTGTTGGGGGCTTGTTGCCCCTGGTAGGGTCTCCCAAGGCAAACAGGTCCTAGGTGGCAGGTCAGACTAAGACTGGTCCCAACGCCCCCAATGAATAGTTCAAGACCAGGGATATCTACCAGGGATGGATTGGTGTTACCAGGGCCCCACCCTGGAGCCAGGCCTGGGGTCGGGGCTCGCAGGCGAACGCCTGGTGGCCGAGTCTTCTCCCACGGAACCCGGCTGAGCTCAGCCCAAATGAATGACGTGGGCCCGCCTTCCCGTAGGCCCATCACCCGTGGGAGGGTTCAGAAGGGGCCGATGCAGTGTGGTTTGGGAGGCAGTTGTGGGTGGGGGCCCCGACGACCCAATCCCAGGACATGAAATCTCACTGTGGGGACATGGAATGTCACCTCACTGGGGGGGATGGAGCCTGAGCTAGTGCGGGAGGTTGAGTGGTACCGGCTAGAGATAGTCGGGCTCACCTCCATGCACAGACTGGGCTCTGGAACCCAAATCCTTGAGAGAGGCTGGACTGTTTTCTACTCTGGAGTTGCCCATGGTGAGAGGAGGGGGGCTGGTGTGGGCTTGCTTATAGCCCCCCAGCTCAGCCGCCATGTGTTGGAGTTTTTCCCGGTGAAGAAGAGAGTCGTTGCCCTGCGCCTTCGTGTTGGGGATAGGTGCCTCACTGTCGTTTTGGCATACGGGCCGAATGGCAGTCCAGAGTACCCGGCTTTCCTGGAGACCTTGGGAGGGGTGCTGGAAAGTGCTCTGACTGGGGACTCGTTCTGCTGGGGGACTTCAACACCCCCCGTGGGTGGCGACAGTGTTACCTGGAGGGGCGTGATTGGGAGGAACGGTGCCCCCGATCTTAACCCGAGTGGTGTTCTGTTATTGGACTTCTGTGGTAGTCACAGTTTGTCCATAACGAACACCATGTTCAAGCATAAGGGTGTCCATCAGTGCACGTGGCACAGGGACGCCCTAGATCGGAGGTCAATGATCGACTTTGTAGTCGGGTCAACTGACCTTCGGCCGTGTGTCTTGGACACTCGGGTGAAGAGAGGGGCTGAGCTGTCAACTGATCACCACCTGGTGGTGAGTTGGATCCTCTGGCGGAGGAGGAAGCTGGACAGATTAGGCAGGCCCAAACGTATTGTGAGGGTCTGGTGGAATATCAGAGGGGTTTTCAACTCTCACCTCCAGGAGAGCTTTACCAGATCGCGAGGGAGGCATTGAGACATTGAGTCCGAATGGACCATGTTCTCCACCTCAATTGTTGACGCGGCGGCAATCCCCGAACCCGGTGGTGGACACTGGAGGTAAGGAATGCCGTCAGGCTGAAGAAGGAGTCTCATCAAGCTTGGTTGGCTCGTGGGACTCCTGAGGCAGCTGACAGGTACTGGCAGGCCAAGCGTGCTGCGGCCCAGGTGGTTGTGGAAGCAAAAACCTGGGTATGGGAAAAATTCGGGGAGGCCATGGAGGAGGACTGCCAGTCGGCCTCAAGGAGATTCTGGCAAACCGCCCAACACCTCAGAAGGGGGAAACAGTGCCCTGCCAACCTGGTGGTGGGGAGCTGTTGACTTGAACTGGGGATATTGTTGGACGGTGGAAGGAATACTCTGAGGATCTCCTCAATCCCACTGACACGCTTTCCATAGAGGAAGCAGAGGCTGGGGACCCAGAGGTTGACTCATTCATCACCCAAGCTGACATCACTGAGGTAGATCGGAAGCTCCTTGGTGGCAAGGCACCGGGGGTGGATGAGATCTGCCCTGACTACCTCAAGTCTCTGGATGTTGTAGGGCTGTCTTGGTTGACACGCCTCTGCAACATCGTGTGGCAGTTGGGGACAGTGCCTCTGGACTGGCAGACCGGGGTGGTGGTCCCTCTTTTCAAGAATGGGGACCAGAGGGTGTGCTCCAACTATAGGAGGATCACACTCCTCAGCCTCCCTGGTAAAGTCTATTTCAGGGTACTGGAGAGGAGAATTCGGCCGATAGTCAAACCTTGGATCCAGGAGGAACAATGTGGTTTTCGCCCTGGTCGTGGAACAATGGACCAGCTCTATACCCTCCGTAAGGTGCTTGACGGTTCATGGGAGTTTGCCCAACCAGTCCACATATGTTTTGTGGACTTGGAGAACGCATTTGACCATGTCCCTCGTGGCATTCTGTGGCTCTTTGCTAAGGGCCGTACGGTCTCTGTATGACTGGAGCAGGAGCTTGGTTCGCATTGCCGGCAATAAGTCAGACCTATTCCTGGTGCATGTTGGACTCCGGCAGGGCTGCCCTTTGTCACTGGTTCTGTTCATTATTTTTATGGATAGAAGTGCAGCCAGGGGCCGGAGGGAGTCCGGTTTGGGGGCCACAGGATCTCATCTCTGCTTTTTCCGGATGATGTTGTCCTGTTGGCTCCTTCGAACCAGGAACTTCAGCATGTACTGGGGCGGTTTGCAGCCGAGTGCAAAGTGGCTGGGATGAGAATCAGCACCTCCAATTCCAAAGGTGGCTTGCTCCCTCCGGGTTGGAGAAGAGTCCCTGCCTCAAGTGGAGGAGTTCAATTATCTTGGGGTCTTGTTCACTAGTGAGAGGAGGATGGAGCGTGAGATTGACAGATGGATTGGGGCAGCGGCAGCAGCATTGCGGTCATTGCACTTTTCTGTTGTGGGAAAGAAGGAGCTGAGCCGCAAGTCACTGAAAGAACAAGATCTCGGATACAAGCGGCTGAAATGAGTTTCCTCCGCAGGGTGGCGGGGCGCTCCCTTAGAGATAGGGTGAGGAGCTCTGTCACCCGGGAGGAGCTCGGAGTAGAGCCGCTGCTCCTCCACATCGAGAGGAGCCGGCTGAGGTGGCTCGGGCATCTATATCAGATGCGTCCTGGGTGCCTCCCTGGGGAGGTGTTCTGGGCATTCCCCACTGGTAGGAGGCCCCAGGGAAGACCCAGGACACGCTGGAGTGACTATGTCACTCGGCTGGCCTGGGAACGCCTTGGGATCCTCTCGGAAGACCTGGAGGAAGTGTCCAGGGAGAGGAAAGTCTGGGCGTCCCTCCTCGGACTGCTGCCCCCGCGACCCAGCCCCAGATAAGCGGAGGACAATGGATGGATGGATGGATATTGTATGGGAAGCTCTCTATGTCATATACCATTTAAAAGTATCGTAAATTTATAGACTTACTTGAACTAAATTTTAACCTTGACATGTTTTACTATAGCTACAGCTCCCTGAGGGTAAATTATCTGACAAACTGCTTGTTAGAATAGGAACTATCTTCTGATTCCTTTACATTTTGTCAGGAAAGTGACGTTAGAGAAAACTTAATATTGTGTCCAAACTATAAAAGGTTAATTCTCTGGGGAGCGTGAATATACTCAGTTGTCATGATCATCCCATGTTGTACAGAAGTGAAAAACTGTCCTGATGATGGGACTAAAGTACATTAAATATAACAGGTGAATTAAAATACTTCAACCCCCTTGAAACATGTAACATCAGTATATGATATCTTTGCCCTTAATATTTTGGCCAGAGTGCACAGGTTACGTCCTCTAGGCAGGATGAATGTGTTTAGTGAGTCATTCTAATGTGGCAAATAGATACTAAAGATATTTGTTTTGTAAAGATACAAATTGTGGCCTTATGATGGTGATACCACAAATTAAAAAGCTCATATAAATTTTCATTGTTCTTCCAACATGAATTTACTTAGTGAATTCCAAAACTGACTGCTAGTTAGAATAACAAATGTATTGTGTGCCCTTGACATTTTGTCTTCAGGGTACAGATTGTTCCTAAATAGAATGGTTTCATCCTCTGGGGAGCACAAATGTGCTTAGTAAATCTCATATATCTGCAGATTACTTTAATATTTTGGTGTACATATGGTCATTTTGACCAGATGATAGAACAGAAGAGAGGTCAGGGTCACCAAAACAAGTAAAAATCAACTCCTGCAGACCATTAATATCCATAACACATTTTCAAAAGTCTTATAAAGTTATTTGTCTTACCTACACCAGAGCATTTACACTCCATGGTTAGTGAAAAGCAGTCAGTCTAATGTTACATGTTAATAAGGTATAACCAAATTGTTCCTGATTGTTTTCTGACCTTTACTTCAAATTTGACTAACTAACAAATAAAGACAAAAACCATCTCCAACAACATGTCCAGTCTTTTCTTTTCTGGTGATGGAGTATCTTCAGCTGGCACATTCTTTGTCTCTTCAGCTGTGATGGGTATCACTGCTCAGACTAACTGTTATTATTTGCTATTATCTACTCACCCTTATGTCAGTTGAGGGTGTATGCACTGACATGAGTGGATGATTAGATAATAAATGAGTCAGTGCTCTTTGTCAGGCGTCGTTGGAGAAGCCATAATGTGTCGACTTAATAGCAGAGGGAAACTGCCAAAAAATAAGTTTCATATACAGTATGATACAAAGATATAGCAAATGCAGCAAAACACCTAATTTCTTTCATTTTATCTTCATCTGAATGGTTGTCGATGATCACGCTGAACTTTGTTACTCTTTGTCTTACCTCTTCTATTAAACAACACCATTGTCCAACCCCCAGTACTAGGGGATGTGACACTGGATGAAGTTCCCATTATGTCTTAGGTCTGTGTGTGCGTGTGTGTGTGTGTGTGTGTGTGCGTGTGTGTGTATCTGTGGCGTTGGCCTCAGAGGCCCATGCACCACATCCTGCCGGGCTTCATGTATCATTGTGAAAGGTTGGCCATCGGGTGATGAAGCGTCCAGTCACCCCCTCCTGGGGCCCTGCCTGAGCCCCTCCCTTCCTCCCAGTGACACACACACACAGTCGGACATGAGGGATTGTCCAGCGAACAGTGGGGTGTTAGAGAGAAACTCTACTGCTTAAGGTGTGTGCACTGGAATGCACAAACCCACTACAAGCTCATCAAAGCCCATGATGAAGGACAACTATCAAAGTCACAGCGTAAAGCTGGACTGGACACAGAATGCAAAGGAAAACTCCAGTGGCAAAAGTCATCAAACAAACATGACACTGATTTGTATTAGAACAGTTTCCAAAGTGGTTTGTCTCAGTATTTACCACACCCTACCCCATATGGACATAAACATATATAAGAAAATCCTCACTCTTTACAATGATTTTGATGAAATATATTCATCGTCACAAAAAAGGACTATTTTCTATAAATTTTAGTGGTGTCCTGACCTTTCCTGCTGGAACCTGTCCCGTCGGATCCCAGTTTTTACTTGACAAACTCTTTGGCCAAACTGCTTGATTCTACGGTGCACTTCACAGCTGAGTGCATATTCCCCGCAATGCAGAGCAGAGAGGCACTTTCAGTGGAATCACAAGCATTGTCTACAAAGGCCACAACCAGCACCAAAGGCCATACTGGAGCCAGAACGTGATGCCACCATGTCCAGTCGAACCAGCCAGTAAGACAGGATACTAGGCTTTTGGTATTTCAGTCAGATCTGGTGAAAACTCTGATGAATTGCTTTACACCACAAAGGACAGTCCATCAGTCCATCTATCCATCCACAGCCTTGACTTCCTATACCTCTACAATTGCATTCACTTTCTGCTGGACATCTTCAAATTCTTCCAGGTATGCTGTGAGATATAGTCCCTCCAACTTCCTCTCTCAGATATGATGAGAAAAGTATCATACCTCATGTGTATCTCTTAAGGTCCCCGTCCTGTAAGATATGTCCGGCAACGGTAAGACACCAACCTCCTCAGTTGGTTTTTCAACTTCAATTCTGTACAAAGTTCCTCTATGAATGCCAAACTTCTCACATTTTAATACTGACAGAGATTAATTTTTCATCTGTTTCTCTTGGTCACTACTAGACTTGCACCGATTAATCGGCAATGCTCGGAATCGGGCCGGTTTTCATGTGACTGGCCTTGACCGGTGACCAGCCGGTCAGCGTCACAAATCCGGTTCTGTGCCCGTCATTGTTACACACATGTTCTGCACGATGGTCACGTCATGCGCGCAGCAGACAAACTGACCGTGACGTCAACACAGCACTGATAACAGCTACACACTCAGACACACGCCTGCATGAAGCTGGTGTCAGCGACAGATTCCAAGAACAGGATAAAGAGAAGCCAGACAGTCTACAACGAGACAGAGCAGCTGACAATGTCGCAAAACAGCCGTAAACTCTCTCGCACTTCAGGCTAATGCTAGCAAGCTAGCAGCAGACTGCTGTTCACAGAGGGACAGATAAAATCTCACCTCCTGTTCTGGCTGAAGAATAAACAACCTGTGTTGATGTGTCTCCTCAAACATTTTCTCATCCAGACTCGTTTAACTTCTGTGTTTGTTTTTCTCACGGCAAAGTTTTACTTCAAACTGTTGCACCGCGTTAGTCTCCGGTTTGTTTACATCCGCTTCCACAAAAGATCACGTGAAATCGCGTACCACGAAATCCCGCGAGATGATCTCGCGAGATCACATTCACCCAATTCAGAATCTTAATATTAAATTATAATAAGGCCTGGTTGTAATCTGGATGATTTTGGAGAAAGTATTAAATGAATATTTAATAGTCAGTGTCTTATTATGAACATATTTACAAGAAAAGTTGCAAAAATGTTTGTGAATGCTGTCAATTCCAGTTCTTAGAAAGACTGAAAATCGGAACCGGCCAAAATCGGAATCGGTAGGTCAGACCCCTCAAAAATCGGAAATCGGAATTGGCTAAGAAAGTTGAAATCGGTGCAAGTCTAGTCACTACCCAGATCTCAAACTCTGGTGAGTTGTTTGATCCACCAGAGAAATAAAGAAAAAATATTTATATAACTGTAAATTTAAATCAACTGTTAATCTCCCAGCCATCTAACTGTCAGGTCTGCATCTTTCTGTGCTGAATCCCAGAAATCAGATCATCTGCGGGGGGAAGAGAGGAGAGGAGAGAGGGTGAGGGTGTTGGCCAGGGATACATTTTTTTTGTTGGGAGGGGTGGCCGGGTGGGGTGGGGTGAGGACGGGTGACATTTTGTCATCTGCTTAACGCTGAGGTCCCTTTGGGGGGCTAATGAGTGCCATCATTTTTAGTGATCAATAAATCATGCCTTATTGATTTCTTGCCTCTCCCCCCTCTAAGCCGGCTTCTGTTCTCTGAAAGTCAGAGAACAGGAGGGGAGGGGAGGGAAGAGAGATAGACAGAGAGAGGAAAGACAGGTGGAGAGAGGGAGGGAGGAAAGGTTGAGAGAAGGCAAGTGTTAGGGTGGGATAGATGGATGAAGGAGATAGATGGAAGAAGGGTTGATAAATTGAGGGATGAGAGTGATGAAAAACCAGAGGAGGGATTGAGTGATAAAGAGAATGAGGGACATGGGGTTAAAGGGAAAATGGACTGACCCTCAACGACTGATGGGTGACCTTTGTCTTGATAAACCACTATGATATGTTTGCAGTCAAATTACACAGTAATTGAGTTATATGCAAAGTTATAAGTTAACTTAACCATTTCAAGTGTGTTTCAAGGTTTATTTCTTTTTAGAAGTTCAGACAGAATGCTGAAAAATGTATTTGTTTGACAGCAACATGAGGTGAAAAAGGTCAATATTTTTTAAATGTTTAGTACATTAAAAATCAAATTCAACTATAGTATCTACAGAAGAAAACCTGTTAACAATGAACATGCTTGCAAATGTAAATTTTAATTAGTTAGTGGCTGAAGTTGCATCTCCACTTTGTCACAATGTTAGTTGTTCTCAATCTCATAACCAAAGATATATGCATATCATAATATAAGTGTAATTTTAGGTGTCCTTTTCAGAGTACCTCCAGGTGATGTAGATAAAGGATGAATTTGTTAAATGGCTGCTAGTACAGCATAATAGGCTGATCCATCCATCCATCGCCAGTCAACATATGGTTCATGTCAAACCAGAGCACCTGAAGAAAACCCATGTAGCCACATGAAGAACATGTAGGCCGTGCATAGAAAAGCCCCAACTTCAAATACCCCATCCACAGGTCCCCCTTTTGGATTAGTGCTGCCTGCACGAAAACTGCACAGCTCTCTAATTTGAATGATGCTGTAGTGGCAAAAAACCTGATTCTGAAAAATTCAGTACTGGATTCTTAAATGACAAGAATATTGTCTGATTGAGACTGGAAACAACTAAGTGAAACCTCTTACCAATGGAATCATTGGCAAATGGCAAAAAAGTATGATACACAGTCATACTTGTACAACTTTCTCTTAGGGGAGCACAGACAGTTATTGACAGGGTAAAAAAGCAGGTAATGCTCATCAATCAAACACATTAAAACTCATGTTAAGAAAACATGTCTGCTCTCAGCTTCACTGTCAGTGCAGCAGGAGAGACTGCTGTCTTTGGCAAAGTTTTACTTGGGCCAGGATGATTTAAGGACCAGTTTGGCTGTTTTTGTTTCTGATTTCCCCAGTTGTTGTAAATGACTGATAAAAAATCTAATTGGTTTACAGGGAGATAGGGGTCATTACACTTTTTTCCTCCAAAGGGGCACATGAAAGAAAAAGGTTCCAGAACCACTGGAATAATCCTTTTACATGCCAAAATGTGGTAACTAGTTCAAGTGAAGTCATCTACAAAAGTCATCGCAAGACTTCAAATGCAACATCCCATTTCCCTCATAAATAAACCATGCAGCAAGAGAATAAAATCTTAGATCTCATGTATGTCAGTGTGAAGAGGGTATGCAGCTCCTTCTCCCTCGCCCAGCTATGAGAATCATACCACAACCTGACACACCTTGAATCCACCTTTGGGCTAATGGTGAAACAACAGATGGCCAGCACAAGGACTAGGATAGTCCAGTCTATGGATTCTGAGAAAACCCTTCAGGAGTGTTTCCAGGTCACAAATTAAATCCATTTCTGCGAGAGCAGCATTGTACTCTCCAAGTCGTCTGCTTCCTGAACAATAAATCCTGGATTAATAAAGAGATCATGGCCTCCTCAACCAGATGAAGCTGGCCTCCTTGGCAAGGGATCATGAATAATCACCCGACTATCCAGAAGGAGATAGAAGAAACTGAGAGAGGCCAAGAACAAATGAAGAGAGAAGTTTGAAGCCAACATGGAACAGAACACTGTGAGGGAGGTGTGGGATGGGATGAAGTGTATGACAGGCGACAGGAAGCCTGCCTCCAGAGTGCAAGGGGACAGAGAATTTGCAAGTGAGCTTTGACACAACCTCCAACTCTCCATTCCAAACACTGTGTGTGGGTCCTCAACCATCATGTCTAGCCTGATTCATATCTTTTCTATGGACTCTAATTTCCTCCCCTCAATTGAAATCATCAGGTGCATGATTACCTCCACCTCTCTCAGGAAACCCCAAATGACCCCCACTCCGTCCATGAGATGGAAACCACTGGTAGATTGTTACAAAAAGTTTAACACCAGCTTAAGACCCAGGCAGGTGGAAAGGGAGCTGTCCACACTCCAGATAAACAAAGCTAGTGGACCAGACAACATCAATCCCAGAGTCCTCACAGTTGAGCAACTTACCTTAACTATGGAAGACCTCCTGCTTTGTTCCAGTGCCAAAGAAATGATACCTGAGCACTCTGAATGACAACAGACCTGTACCACTTTAGTGAGATTAGAGGCTGGTTTTTGGGCACCTGGGAACCCTGCTAACTGATTTCCTGCTGCCGTTTGCATACCAACCAAACCTCAGAGTGAGGAATGCCATCATCTTCTTGACACACATGGCCCTCTCACAGCTGGAGAAGCAAGGGAGCACTGATAGTCATTCTTTGACTTCTCCAGTGTTTTGAACACTATCCAGGCATGCCTTGTCAGAGGAAAACTGGTGGTGATACAGCACCCTGACACCACTTCCTGGATCTTGAGCTACCACAGTATAATGAGTGGACTGCAGTGTAGCTGTTGTCATGATAAGAAACACTATTGCACCTCAAGAGCTGCAGTGGTGCCGTTCCTCTTCACCCCTGAGATTTTCACTCCAACTTAGGTTTCTACCTCAAAAACGTTTCAAACAACTCCTCCATTGTTGGATGCATAAAAAGGACAAATAGCAGATTCAGTTTTGTCACATGATTTAACAACATTTACTTGAAGTTCAATAACTCCAAGACCAAAGACCTGGTGGTGGACAAACTGAGGGACAGGTGGCCTCCTGTCCCTGTTATCATCCATGGAAAGGAACTGAAGACAGTGGACTCATAGAAGCACACTGGCATCCAAACAAAAAGCAAAAAAACGGACACAGATGCCCACTTCAGGAAGGGACAGTACAGACTATTCTTCCTCAGGACACTCCATCCATCAGTGTGTGCAGTGATACAGATGGCAGATCTTCTACAGATCTGTAATGGTCTGTTTTACTCTTTGCTATGTGTGCTGACATCAAGGTGGGCAAGACCAGCAGACATGATAAGCTGGTAATCAAGGCCAGGCCTGTGGTTGGGCTAGAACTGGATAGTCTAAAGCAGTGGGTTGGGCACCACTGGTCTAAAGGCACTGGGGAAGAAGAGGATAAAGAAGAGGAAGATCAAAGATATCCTGGACAGTCCCTCTCACCCTCTCCACAATAAGCTGTAGCAAATGGTTAACTGGTTCAGCCATCAGATCATCTTACCTGGATGCAAAACTGAGCATTTCAGGCTGTCACCAGACTGTGCAACAGCACTGGAGATCAAAGACTATGAACTCAGTCACACCAGCCAGATTTGTTTTTTAATTGCTCTTTTATATCTTATTATCTTTATGCCTCCACACCAGCAACAGCCATGGCCGGAGGGTTGTACACCTTGTGAATACGATATCTCATGAACACCTTAGGAAATTTGTTTAAACTTGCCACAGATGTTCACTTAGATTCTCCAATGAACTGATTAGATTTTGGTAAATAAAGGTCAAGGTCACTGTGACGTCATACCCTCATATTTGTGAATGTGATAATTCAGGAACACCGAGATGAAATTTTATTACATCTGGCACAAACATTTACTTGGACTCAAGGATGAACTGATTCAGTTTTGGTGGTCAGAGCTTAAGGTTACTGTGACCATACAAAACACATTGAACTAAGGATTCATATGCTAATTAAGATCAAATTTCATACAAATGTCTAATAGATAAAATGATTTGAGGTCAACTTGTCTATGAAATTACAATGTTCAACTCTCTATCAGTCACCTGTACTCTGTAAAAATAGTCTATAAGAAGACAGCATGTTTCTCACTTGAAATAATTCACTGTAACCACACCTGTCAATATAGTCATAATTTCCATTTTTGCCAAAAAAATACACTTAATACCTTTATGAAATCTGTTGTTCACTTACATTGTATAACCATACGGACAGACATAGCTGTAAACTGCAATTGAGTTGGTATTTCTAGTTTCTTCTATTTTACTTCTTATTTCAGGTTTTTACTTTTTACTTTTTACTTTGACTATTTATCTGTACTTACATCTGTCCTTGTACTTCTGCATGAACTGAATTTCCCCTCTGGGGATAACTATTTTATCTTACATTGGCTGTACACTAATCACTTTAATTATGATTAGACTACTGCATGCTAGCATGTAAACAAAGCCAGTGATCAATTCAGCTAAGGATCATAAGAGTCTGATGCTCAGAATTCAAATGTTAACATACAGTAAGAGAAAACATGAAAGAAATGTTAAAACTAGATTAGAGTTTGAGTCAACATGGTATAAGTACGTAAGATGCTCACCACACAAGTGTAACAGGGTTGTAGCTGATGTAAAGATAAAGTCTTTAGACAGCACTCCAGCCACCCGGTTATGCAATGACTCTAAAGAGATGTTGCAGATACTTATCACAGGAAGAAAGTGATAAGTGCAACTGTGGTTGAGTTTTGTTTGGTCAGCTAAACATACATTTACGAGGATGTGAAAAGGAGAGTATAAGGAAGTGGTAAAACAGCTATTTTAGACCACCAGTACCACTACATGAAAGGCGGTTTGACATGAGGAACATTTAAAATTAAATCCATGCCATATACAAGCTTTGGACATCTTATCAGGCATAAAAAGTACCACCAAATCAAGCCAAAATATTATATTAGCATAATGTTACGTTTCCATACATGGTTTCCAGTGGTAGAGCAGGAGAGACCATTAATAAACCCTTTATACCCCACAGCTCCAAGAGGTAGTTTGATTAGGCCTGAGCTCCTGGGGGCTGGTCTAATGACTGGAAGAAAGATTTCAGCCTCTAGGACCCTCTTAGTGGTAATGGAGTCATAAGTGGCAGGAAAATACTGTGGTATTACTGAAGGAAATTAACCCTAGATGCCAAGCGAGCACATTGACCTGGGCCCCCATCACTGGTCCTCAAATAAGATGAAAATTGATCTTTATAAGAAGAATCAAAGCGGAGGTGGATTAGCATGGAACACTGTATCTGCACCCATCACAAACACATCACTGAATTCCTATTTCCATAATCTCAGCATGAGGAATATACCTGTCATAATTGTTATGTGAGAGTTGATTACAATGCATCTCAGAAATGCAATGATGGCCCATTAGCAGCTTCTAGGGGTAGAATGGTCACAAGTATCCAAAAATACTCCCTAAAATGGTTGGTTTTGGTCTGGTTGGTTACATGTATGATCATAATCTTGTCATTTTCTCAGTTCGTGTGAACTGTCTAATGGAGATCTTTTTTGGGTACAGTGCATGCTGAGTCAGTGAAATTAACCTTTCTGACATGTAGATAATGTGTAAAATGTGTTTACTTGGTAGTCAGTGTGAACTCATCCTGTGTAGACTGCTGCTGCTGCTCTGCTAACATGTTATGTTTGCATGCTCATTAGCACTAATGAAAGAAACTCTGGTTGGCTGATGTGAATGTCATTAGTTTTGCAGATTATAGAAATTCTACAAATTGATATTTTGACTTGATGATGCCACTAGATGAAAAGTCAGTGGATGACTAAAACCTTAGGAATGAATCCCCTGGGAACCTGGAATATTTGTACAAAATTTCTTTGAGATTCTCAACAATACTTGTTGTGATGTTTCAGTCTGGACCACAGCAGTCGACTGACTGGCCCTTACCCTGTCTTCCTGCCCTGCTGCCCCCCTTTTGTGACTCTAATTACCCTCTTAGATTAGGTTGTAGAGCCACAGCACCCCTAGGAGTGGTTGAGCAGAAGCAGAGTGCTGTTCGGTAAAGAAACCCTCTAACCCGATGCCCAGTGCTGCTTCTTGCTTCTGTTGTGATTTGGTTTACGAATGCAATCAAGCATCTTCAACAAGGTGGAGTTCTGTTAAAACTGGTTCTTGAATTTGTCAGTGGCTGAGTTTATTCTTAAAAGATTTTCTGATGGTTGGTAGCTTAAGTACTACAGAGACATACATTATTTTTAATTACAGAGCTTTAGAGGTGTTGGTATGTGTATTTTTTTCACTTTGGACAGCAGAGCCAGAGAGAGCTCTCATTATCCTTTTCCAGTGTTTGTGTGAAGGTAGGCTAACCATGTCCTTCAGCACCCACCAGTAGTGTTTCAGAAGCGTTTCAGCAGCGCAGCGTTTTGCCTACTTAATTATGTTAACTTGCTCAGATTTTGTTGATCCAGTCCTCTTTCCTTGCTCTTCGTGCTTGTGCCATGGATAAGCAGGGTTCGTGGTTAAATACTTTTCTGTCTGTCTTTATGATCGTGAGTCTGCATGGGGTCTTTTATTTTGAAAATTAACTGGATTCTCCCTGCCTCTTCTGTATCTGACTTCCTGCCCGTTCAGTCTGCTCTGTGCTAATTGACACAGCATTTGTCAAAAATAGATTCATTGTGAATTGGAAGTGTAGTGGTGCACCGAGATGCTTCTGGGATGTGTCTGAAATGCGCCACGGCACTTCTGGCAGAATCGCATGCATTGTTTAGAATGGCTGCAAATTGCTCCAAGTGCTGCAGCACATGTGGTGCAGCCGTTCCTGGTGGAAATTGCAGGTTACACCCTCGTCCAAGGCTTAGGGGCATACACAACCATAGCCTATACAGACATATGCATGAACACAGAGAGGATGAGTTCTTAGTCTTATAATGTTGACCTGCAGACTGAGCACAGATGGGTATTGAGTTAAATTGCACACTGAATTTGCTTTAAATAATTCTGCAACATTTGTGGACATCTGAGTAACTTGAAAAATGTACCAAAAGAAAAATAAAATCAGTTCAGTATAATAAGCTGCTACCTGTGTGTTATTTGCAGATTGTAAATAGGGGCTCATTTTGTTACTCAGAGGCAGCAGTCGCTTGCAGATGATTTTGGAACAGGACCAGAATACACTGTCATTTAACAGCCATATGCTTTGTTTTACCTTCTGCACAAATTAATGCAACGCTGAATGGATATCAATTAATAACTAATATTTCAGCTGCTTTGCTTGGATACAGACAGTAGAATTTTTATAATAGAGTTCTTCAACTTTTAATTGGTTGTGAAAATAATATGCCATTCTCCCTGGCACACATTTCTGGTAGAGCAGCAGTACATCACAAAAGCATGCCTGGGCAATTAAAAACTTTTGTTTGTGGTTGTGAATTATCAATTAAGGTATGACTTCTACAAAGAAATGCCACAGAACAGTCATTCCCATAGATGGGTCACAGGAGATTTTATTTGGGTCACCAAGACTATGGAAGAAATTCTGTATAATTTAAGATTTATATCTGTAGTACAGCTTTTATAAAGCATTCAAAAAGTGTGTATTGTTTTGGTGATAAGAGTTAAAAACAACAGCGTGTTACCTCTGCCTAAATTAACTTATTTTTCGCATTTATGAGGTGGACTAAAATGTCTTATACTGTAAAAACAAAAAAGTTGAGTTGAGAGAAAAAGTTTTAGCAACTAATAATGTTTTGTTGAGTTTACTTTTCTTCTTTACATAAACATGAATGTGCAAGTTGAATGATTATGGTTAATATTTTAATATTTTCAATTAAAAACATAACATTTTCAAACACCCAAGTAATGACAAATCAGCTTCACAGCTCACTGTAAACATTTTTTGAAATACTTTTTTGAATTTCTAAACTTAAAAGATAATGAGTTTAGATAGTTCATTTCAAAAGAGAAATCTCTTACAGTGAGTTGCCTTGAAATTGAGTCATGATGTTTTGCAATTTTTAAAAAGTGGGTCCCCAGAAGTTTGGGAAAAAACCACAGCTACAGAAGAATACTGAATTACCTTTATATAATGTTGAATTTAAAGGGAGTTTAACATGACTGACAGCTGCATAGTCACTGGAAATGACTCTTTACAACCTGCAATAATTCAAGACGAATCTGTACACCATGTATCACGGAGTCAGGTAAAACTGCATGTCAAATCAATTGTTGTATACTCTGTATATAGTAATAATCAAGCAAGACAGAAACTAGTATATAACTAAAATATTATTCACAAGTCATAAGTTCATATCATGTCACATATGCCAGCCAAACTGAAAAAAAAAAAAAAAAAAATTAAAAGAACATGAAAGCAATAAAAAGTAGTGAGTAGTGAGTTGACCAATGAACTGAAATTCACTTAACCATATCCCAGACTTTTAGGGCTTGATAATACAAGTTTATTGGGGAACTTGACCAGACCAAAACCAATGATGAGAACTAGCTGATAACCTTGACTTTCTGTAATGGTGACAAAATGTTAAAAAACTTGATTTAAGCTAAAGTTCCCTGCAGTCTTTGGGGAAAATGCAACTCCAATTCCAAAAAAGCTGGGACACCGTAAATAAACGTAACAGATCCTTTTCAGTTTGTATTTGTATTTCAATTTGTATTTGATTGAATATTGTACAAACACAATTTATTTCATTACTATTAATGTAATGTACTTTATGTTTTTCATAGATATAAACTCATGGGGAATTTGATGTCTGCAACATGTTCCAAAGATGCTGGGACAGGAGCATGTTTACCAGTGTGTTACATCACAGTGTCTTTTAACACCACTCAGTAGCATTTTGGAATTGAGGAAACTAATTGTTGTCTTGAAGCAATTGTTTTTTCCCTTTCTTCCTTGATATATAACTTCAGGTGCTCAACCGTCTGGAGCTGTAGTTGTATTTTGTGCTTCATAATGCACCACACATTTTCAGTGGGAGACAGGTTTGGACTACAGGCAGTTCAGTCTAATACCTGAACTATTTTACTACAAAGCCTCATTGTTGGAACAGGTGCACAATGTGTCTTGTCATTGTCTCGCTGAAATAAGCAGGGACATCTCAGAAAAGACATCATCTGGATGGCAACATATGTTTCTCAAAACCTGTTTTTACCATTCAGCATTAATGGGGCCTTTCTCTTTGCATGATCATAGGTGCAACGACAAACTGTGTTGACCAACGTCAGTCTTCTGTAGTGTTCCTGTGCCCATGCAGTATCCTTTATAGAATCATGTTGTTTTTTCATGCAGCATCACCTGAGAGGTCAAGGTTAAGACATTCAGTATTGGTTTTTGGTCTTGCCCCATACATGCATTGATTTCTCTGGATTCACCTAATCTGATACGCCAGATGACTTGTTACACAGAACGATCTGGGAAGCTATCCATAGCAACTATCTAGAAAGGGGCGGGCACTTTGGAGAAAAACCTCTGACATGTGATTGGATGAACCATCTGTCATGTTTAACATGGGCGAACTTCAACCAAACAGATCATCTCACAAAACCAAAGCCGGCCAGAAAAAGAGTGAAAACATCTTTTCCATCGATAAAAGCCTTCAGTGTCGTTCTTTGTTCTTCTTTCAATGAAGAAATACTCTCCAGTTCTGATATAACTGATGCTATCACAGTATCTACACTGACCTCTTCAGGAGCTGCGATTGTATTTTCGAGGCAGGTCATTTCGATAAACTCTTTTTGCTGTTGGTGTACCTGAAACCAAGCCTGTAGCTGCCAGTAGTCCCTCCGAGGATGTTGATTAGCTGCACCACCTCTGGTGCGGACACAAATGGATTGCTTGGAGCCTGGCAAGATGGATCTTGCGAATATAGCTTCCTCACAAGGTAAACATCAGCCAGCTAAACAGGGCATGCCAAACTAGCCACATGGGTAGTTAATTTTAAAGGGGACATTACTGCCACACTCCAGGGCATCCATAGCACTGCCTTGCCATATATTGTTTCTAAAGGTCAAAGAAGCCTTTAATGGTATATTGATGGTATTTTTACAAAATAACTCAACACAAGCACCACTATCTACCTTTTCACAGAGCATTTATTTGCATCTCATAGTCTTCATCAGTGGATGGAGTTTGCTAACTGATGGTATGGTTTCTTTATGTATATACCCATCCCCAACTCTACAACAAATCACATTTCCCTGTCAACCGTCACAGCACCTTCTGTTCTGGGTTGTACCAACATTAGTTCACACGGGCTGGGATCTTCTGTTTTAATTACGTTAAGGGAGGGGAGGGTGGGGAGTGCTGACATTAGGCTACATCTAATTAACAGCATGTGTATTAGTAGCAGGAAACCATCAAAACTGTATCTAAATTAATTAGGTTTTGATTTAAGATATTAAATTCAAATTAATCATTGGGAAATGGAAATGATCCTTGATGCTGCTCCAGCTGCGAGGCTGGCTCTCCCATGTCTTAGCTGCATTGTACCACTTTACCATGTCCTTTGGAGGGGGGGTTGGGGTTCCTTTTTACTTGAGCGGCGTCTGTGTCTGACACTATTTCCATTGACAGCAGTACCACAGAGATTCTCACCAGGACTTGTCAAAGTGCTTGTATTCAGTGCAAAGACAAGCTCCAGCTTTGTGATTTTCCTCATGTCCTTAGCTGTAGAAATCTTTCATCCTATCATGGTGCACTTATTTGTAGTAGCACTTGAAAACCAAGAAGGGGAGATGTTACATGGATGTGGATAAAGGCACTAAACGTGCTCACCAGCTGAGAAGAGTTGGTGAACTTGCAGATTTCTACACTTTCATGTTTCCCTACTGATATGATTTAATTTCAAGAACAATAGTTTTAACTGGCAAGCACAAAATGCATGAAGATCTGATTGCAACAATTCAAACCCTCCCACTTGTCTGTAGCCTTTACTTGAACTTACTGGACTAAACTTCTCTAAATGATACTTGGAAGAATGGTTGTACCCAACAAGTTCTGAAGTCATTTCTCTGAGTTTTTCTCATTGCTTTCCATTAATGCTAGCTAATTAGCACTCAGCAGATAGCTATCTTAACTTGTCAAAACAATGAAAAAGTATGAAAAGCAGTAAAAAAGCCCATGATTACATGGTTTATTTTTCTTGGTCAAACACTGTATCTGAAGACTGCGGCAGAGCTGCAATCAGAGCCTCTCATACTGCAGACAGTCAGTCAAAACACAGCACATGAACACAAACTCATCATCTGAGCTGCATGCTCACAGTGTGAACACAATGAAAGACGGCACCAGTGCTGGAAAGTAACCATGTGTATGTACATTTACTCAATTACTGTCATCCTTAAAGTTATAAGTTAATATTGATGCCTCAATACCAACTTTTTTTCCTGGGGACCCACTAAAAATTTAAAAATTGCAAACCATTGTGACCGAGTTCACAATAAGCCTTATTAATAAATCTGGGGAGAATTAATTTGTATATTAATGAACGTTCCTGACCATTGTTCCTACCATTTCCACATCACTGCATGCATATAAACATTGAAAAATATTTTTAGAGGTTTCTAAAACTCAAAGATTCAAGTTTATCTAAAGAAGAAAAGTAAATTATCTCAACAAAACATTATTAACTGGTAAAACTTTTTTTGAAACAGTTGGGCTCAAAACTCTATTAATAATCAATTTAAGTAAGTTAGCCTACTTCTTAAAAGAGACAAAATAAGTGCATTTAGACAGAATTAACAGGCACTTATTTTTTCATCTCATCAGTAAAACAATATACACATTTTAAATGTTTTTTTTTTAAGATGTACTGCAGATATAAATCTTAAATTTTGCAGATTTTCTAGGGGACCTAAATAAAGTCTCCTGTGACCCACCTGTGGGTCACGACCCAGTCTTTGGGAATGAGTACTCTATATGGCCTACATAAGTTACATATGAGACTATGTGCAAAAAGATTGGCTGTTTCTATATAGTTATTCTTAACATCTGCCAGTGGGTCAGATTCTCTTTGAAATCAGATGAAACCAGCCAGTTAAAAAGAAGCAGGAAGAGATTCTTCTTTAGATAATCTTATTTTTGATGTTATATTTTGTGGTAATGGGGGTGGAATCACCACCGATGTTATCAACAAAATCGAACAAACAAACAAAATTTAAAGTTCCTAGTAGCTACTTTCAGTAATTCTAAGGTACTTTATTTATTTTAAGCATTTAAAACTGAACATTTAAATTTCATGCTAGAGAGAGTGTGGTGCGCTGCACTGCTCATTAATAAACTTAACTATCTGTGCTGTGAAGGTACTCTGAAAACAATCAAGTCAGGCAGGAATATTCAGCTCTACCTCCTGTATTGTCTACATTTTATAGAAGCTCTAGTTTTGATGAAAAATGCATTTGGAGGCACAAAATAAGACAATGATATGCTTTCCTCAGTACACTGGTCATCATCTTCTGCTGAACAGCTGCTATAGGGTAACATGTTTGGAGCAACAAATAATGGTCTGTTGTGATTGGTGCAGACCTCACATGTGATAACAGCCGAATAAATGTCTTTTTTTCAAATGGAAAATTTATTTGTCTTAAGGGTGTATTAAAATGCTGATTTAAATTTTTAAAAATAAAAGTTAAGAAAATATATGTTCTCCCCGTCATTTAAGGTGGGTTGTACAAGTGGCCCAGGTCCGTTAGGCCCACCCATAATGCCATGCCTCATTTAAAGTATAGAGTAATTTTTAGAATTCCCATGAACACATTAGTGTGACTAGTGTAGCAATAGTCTTTTTGTCATACCTATTTGTGTTAATTAATCAATTATGAATTGACTATCAGATTAATCACCAAGTAATAATCAATTCATTGTATTGAGCCACTTTTTAATAAAAAAATCTTCAAATTCTCTGATTTCAGCTCCTTAATTGTGAATATTTTCTGTGTTCTTTACTCCATTTTTTTTTTTTTTTTGCTACTAAGTGAATGTTGTTGGTAATAGCTATACCACTATTTAAAGGAACAGTACATCCCAAAATCAAAAATACATATTTTCCACTTGGCCTGTAGTACTGTCTATCCTATAGAGCTTCCTGGTGTGAGCTGCAGAGCCACAGATATGCCTGCCTTCTCTCCCACATAAGTAAATTGCCCAAAAAACAGAATAAATAAATAAATAAATAAATAAATAAATAAATAAATAAAATAAAACCAGTCTCTTTCCAGGAATCATGACCCTGTTACTGAAGGTAATTCACAGACTTTGTTGTGAGCACTTTCATGTAGGAACTACTTTCTGTCTAGCAGAAAAGAAAGTAGTTTTAGTAGATTCTACTGCAGAAAGAAACAGTACAGGACAGTACAGTTAAGAGGGAAAAATATGTATCTTTGAATCCGGGGTGAACTGAAAAGAATTCAGTGAAAATTATCTCTAGTATATCTTTAAAGGATCTGGATTGTTTTTCTAGCACTGTAAGGCACACAACCTTCACCATGATGTATCTGTGCATTATGACACTTAATTTAAAGGCCCTCTGTCCCACCTCCTCCACAGCTCTGAATTGTGGGTTAAAGTTGGAATCATTATCATATCAGCAGCTCTGTAGACACAGCTATGCGCTGATCCTGAATGTGTCTGGATTGGACAGTGCCGCGCCACTTGTGGCCCTTATTTGGGGGACGATCAGACGGATGCATCATGGGTTCATTGTTGTAGACAGGAGGGTTGGATTCTAAATAAGTCTCTGGCTCTCCACCTCATCTCTAACTGGCTGCTGGTCCCTGTGCGATGATTAGCTGCCTCCCGAGGGGAAGGTGAGTTAGCAGAAGCAAACTCTCTCTAATGAGCTAAGCTCTGCCCCTCTCTCCCTCTCCACCGTCCCATCTCCGTCCCTCCCTCCCTCTGAAGACCCAGGGGTGGTGGGATGGTCCCGGGAGGGGGTCCGTAGCACACCTGTTCTTCTACACTCCCCCCACCCAACCCCACCCTTCTGTAATCAGTGCATTTCTGCACTCCCTTGTCGATGGAGGGGGTATTCCTCCTCTCCCCACTGGGACTCAGCCATTGTCTGTTTTTCTTTCTTCATCTTCCTCTTCTGCTCCTCCTCTCTGTTTTCTTATATTTTGTCATAATCACTCTCTTCTAGCCACTCTGTTACAATGCTCTGCCTTTGTTTGATCCTTGCGTATGAAAATCACTGAGTGTATATTATGTGTTCATATAGGCAGGTAAAAGTGATATATGTAGTTAAATGAAGTACTGCTGGCAGGCTGCGGGAGTGACAAAAGGCCACCTGGCTCCAGCCTCCTCCCTCCTGTTCCCAAGACAACACTTCTCTCCGTTAATTAGGGCAAATTTTTGTTTACATAACAAACTTCAGGGTCGCTGACGACAAACAGCATCTTGGGACGTGGGGGGAGGACCTGCAGGGGAACTGGAGGGGGGGTTATGGGCAGATGGGTGCACGGGTGTGTCCAATGGTAACTCGTGGCTTAACAAAACATCCTACCTGCCGCCTCACGGCATCAAATTCCCAGAAGCTGTGGGGAGGGCACGTGATTTGGCGTGGGCTGGGGGACCTGACGGGGGTAGGCGGAGCTTGTCCTGCCACCCCAGAGGCAGGAATATGGCTCAAGACCAAAGTTAAGGCCTGTCTAATTAGTCCGGTGAATGCGCTGATAACAAATAAACATAGAGGAGGTTTGGGGAGCTCTCCTGGGTGATGGTGCTGGAGCAGGCCTGATGGTAAACTGCTCCTGGAGCACACTGAGTCCTCCTATAGCTGCACCTCCAGACCTCGCTTTGGGCTTCATCATCAAATCCATCTGCTCATTTCATCTCGTTTTCTTCATAAATAACTTTAACACTTCAATCATCAATATTTACTATATTAACATGCTGTATTTTTATAAATGCATGGTCTCTCAAAATCATTGCTTTGATGCAGTATATTGGTAGAACACTGCCATCAACTTAGATATTTCAAAGAGAACAATTTAAAGGAACAGACATATTTTCCCTCTTACCTGTACTGCTATTTATCCATCAAGATAGTTTTGGTATGAACTTTGCAGATATTGGCCATTGCTGTGAGCATTTTCATCTTGGAACTATTTTCTTTCCAACCAGACAGTGATGGACAGTAACAAAGTACATTTACTTGAGTACTGTACTTAAGTCCATTTATAAGCATCTGTACTTTACTACTTTTTTTTTTGGAAACTATGACTTTCACTCCACTACCTTTCAAAGACAAATATACTTTTGAATCCACTACATTATCATTAATTGTTACTTTTAGGCTAAGCATATTTTTGAAGTCAGCTGTTGCTGTTTCATCTGTTCTAAAAGGCAATCGGTCACACATTGTGTTCCTCATAGAAGGAAGCCAATCACAGTACCCGCTCTCAACTGGGATTAATGTAAGAGCAGAACTATGTCATCCAGGTGCTCTGTTACAAGAACAAGCAAGCTCTCCCTCTTTCGTTCAAATAAAACTTGGTAATGGTGACGGCAGGAGAAAAACAAAATTAAACCTTAAGATGTTATTATGATTAGAAAAAGAGAAATAATTCTAGGTAGGCTTTTAATGTTGGATTGTCTTTATCAGGGTGAAAAATACCACATAATTAATGTATATGCTGCTTGAAGACAGAAAGAAATCTCAGTTATTTGACTTGGAGAACTTCTTATAGTTGGCTTCAATATAATTTTATGCAGTGATTTTAATACAGTTACATCAGAAAATGACAATAGCTGTCCTTTTTATTTTTGATTGCATGTCTATGCTGAAGTTTCATTCTGAAGTCAATGCATCATTAGGTGGTTTCAGTGAGTTGCAAGATTCTGTAAATGCACCAAACAATAAAGCAATGTATTGATATTAGAAAATATACTTTGTAACTTGTACTTTTGAATACTTAAGTATTTTTAAAAGCAAGTACTCTGGTATTTTAACTCAAGTAAAATTTTGACTGAGCAACTTTCACTTGGAGTTGAGTAATATTTGACCAGGAGTATCTATACTTTGACTCAAGGCTGAGTACTTTGTCCACCACTGCAGCCAGATCAGCTGGATGCACTGCCACAGACAACCCCAGGAGGAGTGGAGGAAAGTTAGGATAAGCAGCATGCTAACCCATCTTGGATTTGAGACTACCCCTGACTAATCTCTGGTCAGAAAAAATAAAGTAGATTATATGGGGCAGGCCAAACAACTCAGTCACAGTTGATATACATTGTTTCCCAGATCCCCTGACCATCATTATCACCATCTTGTTGCTGCTGTTTACATTCAACCTGACACCTGCTGCATGTTTTCTAAATGTGCATGCATTATCAAATTGATGTTGTTTTCTTAATTTACTTGTGTTTTGTCTCCTGGCATGTGTTTTCTTAAGCTGCAGTGCATTTGGACTTGTCGGCCACCATGTGTTAAACGTGGGCGGCGATTCAGAGGTCTGGAACCATGCCAGGACCAACAGTTTTGCCACATTATCTAAACTACATTATTTGAAGGTGATATGATGATATGACTGATGGAAATTCATCATTGCTAACACAATAGCAGTAATTACAGTATTTTCAAGCTGAAGCAGGAAATTGGTCGATAAACTGTGATCTGAATCTGATTTGGGGAGTCTTCCCTCACTCTTATGAGGGTCTAAAGGACAGGGTGTGTCACAATCTGGAATGGGTGTGTTATTATTGGACAGACCAGTTTTCCTTGGCCTATTCCTAAGCAATAATTGTTGTGTTTGTCCTGTAAAATGGGAAAACAAATAACTTTTATTTACATAATGTCGTATTAACTTTTTAAATGAGTCTATAATGGAGCAAAGCTAATAATAAAAAAGTGTCTGATAAGTGACCAGTGGGAGATGCAGTCTGTGGCCTCCTCCAGCTGCTGGCCTGTGTGCCGTTGAGGTGGTCTGCAAGCATCACATCTTATAAAAGGGCAAGTGCTTGCCAGTCAGACGTCCATCAAGGCTGCACCCCAGTGGGCCAGCGTGGGGCCATAATCCCTGGAAGTGCCCCTATGGTTCTTGCCCTACCTCCCTTATCCCCTCCATCCTTCTCTCTACACCTCCCTTCCCTCCATGCTGTTGTTTTCCTCCTCTTCTCCCCAGGCAGGGGGTGTTTGGACCACGCAGCGTGACCTGGCTGCCAGGGGAGGGATCCAGGGAGGGGCTCCGGGGCCACAGGTGAGGCCTGAGCTCAATCTACCCCCCTCCATCCTGCCTCTCCCTCCACCTCCCCTGGGTGCCAACTTCCCCAGCCCTCCTCCTCCCCGTGCCCAGCAGGCCAATCAAGCCAGATCTGTGTGCCATGCAACCTGGGGACCAGAGGGACAGAGGAAGGGAGGAGGGTAATAGCGGAGCAGGCAGGCCGAGGCCCCATGTGGACCTCCTGTCCCTCTGAAACCCTCCCAGGATCTGTGTCGCCATCACCACCACGTTTAATTACTTCGCTCATCTTCATTAATTCATGGGGCTTCTTTATGCCCTGCAGGCCGGAGATAGATAGAGAGGGAGGAAGGGAGGGATAGAGACAGAGGTGGAGGGAGAGACGCCACTCCACTCAACAACAACAACAACAACAACAGCAGCAGCAGCAGCAGACACAACAATAACAACACCCCCAGCAGCTGGAGCTCAGTGACCCTGGTGTCCCTCAGGGCTCTTGTCTAGGACCTCCAGAGCAGGAGGCTTTTTGCCAGTCGAGAGCCACAGGGCTCCAGGGTCACTTCGGCCGTGCCAGGCCCTCTCAGCCCAGGAGACAGAGGAAAACAAATCCCCACTGTGTGGCCAGAGAGCACCTCTGAGATCGAACACTAAACGGGCTCTATTGATTTGAGACACTGAGGGCCGTCCCCTGGACAAAGTGACCATAATGACATTAGAGATTAGATGCTCAGATGTTGTTCACTAGAGACTAGGATTAGAGCAGTGGGTAATAAATGCCTATTTAGTGGACCAAGGGATCAGGTTCATTTGTACATCTGTGTGTGTGGCTCAAGTACAATGTGTGTCTAGTGAAAAAATCATTAAACAATTTAAATCTATTTCCCTGTTACTTAGATTACTGTATTCTTTCTCCACACCTTCCATCTTTAATCTTAATCCACTGATGTCCTGATAAATCTTATATGTTATTTAAATGTCTTGACTCCAGTTATAAAAAATTCTCTTGTTTCACTTTTTAGTTATAGGTTTCTTTGTGTTGAAAAGCTTGTTTTATCACAATACAGAAATGTGTTCAGTAGCACAAGATTTAACCATGCTTGCAGCCACTGTTCACACTGCATTGACTGTTATCAATGCTTGTTACTATGTTGCTCAAATGCCTCCATTTTCTTTTTTTCAGAGCAGAACTTTTGTAGAAGTGTGTGAATTCAGTCACAAGTATTTCTTGCTGTTGTTGCTTTTTGGATTGTTTTTAACAGACTGACCTATCACAGTTGAGACAGAGAGCTTAAAACTACACAAAAAATAATGACAGTTCACCAATAAATATGTATTTTTGCCCTGGCCTTTAGTGCTACTTATCCATCTAGATTTTCTGGGGGTGAGTTGGAGACTTTTAGAGATATTGACCACAGAGATGTTCATGAGATGTATAGTGAGACAAAATGGCACTTGGCTTGTGGACCTCAAAGCGCCAAAAATACATTTGAAAAATTCAAAACCAGTGTCTCTTTCCAAAAACCATGCCCCAGTTACTCCAGATAATACTCACATTTTGTGAGCAGTTTAATGTTGGAACTAGAAAAAACGTTCAGACAAAAGACATTCAGTAACAGATTCTACTGCAGAGAGAAAGAGGAGAAACTCACACATAAAAGAACGAGATGGATAAACAGCACTACAGGCCGAACTGTCCCTTTAAAAAGAAATAATCTTGGTAGATTTCCTTGAGTTTGATCAAAGGTCAGCAGCCATACAGTAGTCCAAACCAGAGGAAATAAAGGCAAGAATCACTTCAAATTTACTGTAAAAAGAATTTGAGCTACTGGACTCAGCTGAAGGAAGTTTGATACTGCTGGATACTAGATAGTGAAATAATAGGGTCTAGTCAAATAATACAGCTTTATTGCCAGCAGATTTTTGGTATTTTATAACAAATACATTGAGGATGCATAAGGAACTGTCAAGCTTCTTTCCATTAGCAGGACAAATCATATTAGCTCATGTCAGAAAAACTTTATTTTTCTTGTTGTTATAATGGTCTTAAATTCACTGCATGGTATGATCAGTGTTTCTCAAACTGGGATACTAGTACCTCTAGGGCAGCCATTCCCAAAAGTAAGAATGTCACAGCCCAATTTGAAATCTGAAAATTTTCTGTGTCCCACTCAAACTTTTAATCACAACTCTTATTATCAACACACAAAACCAATTGTACCAATGACGAGATAGAAGACACGTTCTGGTGGTGATGTGTCACCAAACACACTGTAACAACCTTTTCCAATAGGTCAGATAAATGAAGAATATATTTAAATCCCAGACTTTTCTTTTATTGGCTCTGATTACTTAAAAAAATCAGAAATATTTGATGGTAGTTCCAAACTTATAAAAATCGATGTTTAGTTAATTTATTTTTTATAACTGTCAAGGCCCTACTGCAGGACCTTCATGGCACATTAGTGGGCCGCAGCCCACACTTTGGGAATCCCTGTTCTAGGAGTACTCTGGAGTAATGCATGGGAGGAGAATTTTTTTAAATGCTAACTTTAAAAATATTAGTCATGCATAATTGACACATTGTTTATTCAGTTTTGCTGCTGTGACTGCAATCATTAACTGATGATGAGTGCCAATTGCCATAAAATCTCACACAAGAAGAAATCATCAAATGCAGTCACATTCACTGTGAGAAGGAAGACAGTTCTGATGTTGAATGGCAGATGAAAATCAAGAAAATGGATTTGAGGTTGGAAGCCAGCAGCAACACAGCTGAAAATGGAGAAAGAAGTGAAAAAATACAGTGAAAACAGATGTTTGATTAATCAGTTTAATAAATTAGGTACTGGTGGTGTAAGGTTGTACTGTACGTCTTCACACAGACTTTTTTTTTTTTTTTTACCAAAAGATTTTGCAATGGTCAGGGCTTTGAGAACCATCCTTAAAAGAAATTTTACGTAAATACCTATTTTGTAATAAAAGAGCAGTAATATATTAAATCCTGAGAAAAAGAAAAAGTCACTCATGTCACTGTCATGAAGGTAATCACAGCTGCTAGAACTTGAGTTTTGTTAAACTAGAGGCAGAAACACTGAAACTGTGCAGCAGTCCTGACACGTGAGGTACGATTGGATCCTGTGGGGAACAGGACGGGCTGGAGTTGATTGGTACAGTACAGTTATTGGATGTTTTCAGGGAGGCAGAGACTTGTGCATCATCTCCCACTGTAGAGCACAGAGGTTGTTCTCTGTGCGGAGCTGTTTTTTGGGTGGCTTTGTTCCTCCATCTGAGCTCCAGGATGACTCGGAGTCGGGCCCCAGCGGCTAGCGTTGACACCCAGGCCCCACGGAGCAGAAAGTTAATACTGCGACAGATGTGTCACCTCCGTGCTGCCTCCCGGCCATGCAGAACCCCTCCCCTCCTCCCTCCCTGACACCCTCCTCCTCCTGCCTGCCTGCTCTCCCTCCACTTCTCCCGCTTCATCATATTGGATCTGTGTCTCTGTCAGCCATGAATCAAGGAATCAAAAAATAAACTGTGATGACACTATGTGATCAAAGAGCTCACCATAAAGGTCACTATTATATCTGTTTTAACATCAGTGCATCAATTTTCTGGAATCTGAGCAAACTATGTCCTGATGAAGGCCAAAATATATCTCATATTGCTGAGAATAATAATGTTTTTTCATCAACACATGAATGTATTTTAACTGTTCTGAATATTAAAAATGTATTGATATACATGGAGACCCACTTTGGAAATAGTGTATATAGAGCTATATATGGAGGGAATTACATCAATTCTAAAGAATGAAGGTGGTGATATTATTTTAGATTTTTCTCTAGCAAACAAAGATCTCAGTTATTAAGACAGTCCCACATACAGTGTCATGTTGTACCATGGAGATAAACTAAAAACAGACCCAGTCTCTCAAAGTCATTTTATCACTACCTTGATCTGTTACTGGTTGATTCCACTAGGCATGGCATATCTGTGCCATGGTTTTAATCCATCCTCCACAGCAACGCAGCCTTTTGCCTGCCTGATTATTTTTACTTCAGATTTTGTTGATTTGCTCCTTGTTCCTTGGTCTTTATGATTTTACCATGAATGAGGACACTATGCAGTTCTTTTATGTCTGTCTTTATGATCGAGAGTCTGCGCGATGTCTTTTATTTTGAAAATTGACCGGATTCTCGCTACTTTTTCTGTGTCTGACTTCCTGCCCCCTCAATCTGCTCTGTGCAGATTGACGCAGCATCTGTCAAGAACAGACTTGCAGAATGCGGTGCAGAATGGAGAGCTGCTTCGAGGGTCCTGCTGGTGAAATCACAAGCATTGTACAGAATGCTTGTCACACAGCACAGCCGTGCTTGGTGGAATTTAACTATTAGTTTGTTTGTACTGTTATGTGACTTTGTTGTTGTTGTTCAGATTCACTGATTTCATGTAAGGCAGTGATAGACCAGCAGCAACTCCTGTGTACCGTGAGGTAAAATCACTGACTTCTGAAAATGAGTCTGGTTGGTTTGGAGAGGGTGATATTTGGCTTATACAACAATGGTTTACTGTCATAAAAAGCTGGTGAAGAGGTAAAAATACTATAAATAGCTAACAACTTGCTGAGCCTGTCCACAACAGTTCATTGTTTAGCTTCTGTGCAGGAGTCTCTCTTAACTGGGGGCCTCAACCGATAGCTACTGTAGGTAATACACATCTATAAGTATACTACCTCATACAACCCAACATCAGATAATCCAAACTATCCCTTTAAAATACCAATTAAAAATGTGATACAGTATTAAAAATAAACTCTTTAAAATAAGCTAAATTCTCTCAACAAACAGAGGGCAAACAAGTTAAGTGAAATTAAGAGGACGTTCATGATTAATGAAGTTAAATTAAATGCAAAAGAATAAACAAGCTGGTAGATGTTCTGACGAATGGCAGAAAAGCCCAGAAGAAGAAGAAGCTGTGATCGGCCTTGTTTTGAGACAGGATTGTCCTGTTGAAATTTGCACACTACACAAGTGATTTTTTTTGCTAGGTCATGTTTTGCTAAAGTGACAGTTCACCCAAAAATGAAAATTCAGTCATTATCTACTCATCCTCATACCAACTGTGAGTCAGGTTTTTTTTTGTTAGTCCACAAAACACTGCTGGAGTTTCACAGGAAAACAGAGTTGTTGAATCTCCCAAACAGTTTAAGTGAATGGTGACCAGTTTACAAAAAAAAAAAAAAACATAAAATGTCTCCATACTGCTTGTCTGGTGAAATCCAAGTTTCCTAAAGTCATTTGCACACCATCAAAACACACACACCCAGTTCAGACAGTGCACATGTGCACATGAATGTGGCAAGCTTAGGATCTACAGTGAAGATTCAGGTTAAATACATGGTGTAAATAACATGTTTTTAGTCAGTTTGTCATGTTGGGGCTTTGGGAGACTTGCATTATAGACGAGCAGTATGGGGGCATTTTATGTGAGGGTGAGTAGATCATGATTGAATTTTCATTTTTGGGCGAACAATTCCTTGAAAAAATACAGTGCAGCTGAAAGTCTTCCTAAATGTTACTTAATCTTTAATTTATGTAGGCAAGTATCTCCATACTGATTACTGATTACTATTTAAGATGAGTTTCTAATTGTGCAACAGAGCTTTGAACAGAACAGAACAGAACGCTTGGCCGCCACAAACCAGTTATCCCTGTGGTAACTCTGCTTAATTTTCAATCTGGGTTTACTCATTTTAAACCTATTGCAAAACTCTGATTAGAATTAATTTTGCATTAATACTACGGAATAACTGCAATGACCTGCTGTTTTAGGAAATTACTGAGTCTGAGCTCAAGTTAACTTTAAATATGTGAGCTGTTTTTATAGATTTATGTCTGCAGAAGGAACCAGTGGGCTTAGGACAGGGCGGGAACTTCAGAAAGTATTGAAAGACTGAGTGATGTGTTGTTAGTGTTGGTCTTTTCATGTGATTAGTTGAAAATGACTAAATCTGAATTCAAATTTCAAAATACAACAAATCATTCAGTGTAACTTTTTATTTAAACTTTACACTGTCCTTGCTGTTACAGCAGGACATTGCTGCTCCTCAGCTGCTGTGATGAAGTTACCACCATGTCATCGTAGTCTTCAGCTCCCCTCTCTCCTTCTATTCTGATATTTTCTCACACATCGATCACAAACTCAGTTTTCTTTTACTCCTCCTTTTCTTCCGTTTTCATTCTCTCCCCCCTCCCTCACTGACTTACTCCTTCTCTCCTCATCCCGTTTTCCACTGCCTCACTCGTCCTCTGTTCCGTGGCGGCGGCTCGGCAGGACACTGATGTGCGATGAGCTTTCCTGAAAGGTCCCAGGAGTTCAGCCTCCCCTCTCTTTCTCCACTTGCTCTCCTGTGTTTCCACTTCCACAGCTCCTCTCTCTTTGTCTCTCCCCTAGCCTGGCACCCCACTCCCCCCCCCCCCCCCCCCCTCCATTCACATCACATGAGTGTCGGAGATTGACAGCCTCCCCAAAGAGTGAGAGCTGGAACAGATGGAATATGAATGGTTCACTCGTGTATGAAAAAGGTGTCTGGGTGAAGGAAGTGGTGTAGGGGGACCCTCAATTGCGAGTTAAGTATGACTAAATCCCATTGTAACCACCGCCCCCCCCCTCTCCAATCACACACACACACACATACACACACAGCCACAAAAAAGGAAATGAAGCTTTAAAGAGACAGTGACAAATGATGGCCCAGCTTACATTGTCTTTCCAATAAAATAAAAAAAATGTTTCTAGTTCAAAGTTCACAGTTCAATTAATTGTCATTCTGTTATTCTGTTATTAATGTTGTTGATACTTCTGTATCTCTTGCCATGCTGCAGCAGAGTGAACAGGCTGTGGCTGGGGTGGGTGTTGTATCTTAGCGTCCTCTGGGCTCTGCACAGGCACCTCAAGTCACTGATGCCACTGATGTTACCTGGACCTGCTCCACCTCAGCTCCACTGACAAAAAGATGGGTGAGTCTGTGCTTCCTCTTTTCTAAAATCAATAATCAGCTTGTGATTAATGAATAAAAATACATATACTTCTCTTTTTACACTTGAATTTAGTTGTGATATAACATAATAAGCATAGTAAGCTTTCTAACCCAAACCTCTCCCTTACTTGCAAAGTGATATTTCAGTTTTAAGATCGTGTAAAGCAACATTCTGAGTATGTCACACCACAAAGACATGTTACTAACCACCCAGGTGAATTATTAAAAACATGCTAATTATATAAAATTAAGTCTCAAAATCATGAAAAAATGAGCAGTTTTCTCTGCTCTGAAATGCTGGGGGTGTGTCTGGTGTCAAAAACTACCTGAAACACTGTTGCTCAGTCCAGCAACTTTATTGGACATGTCAAGACATGTTGGAGCCACCAGAGCCAGAGGACGGTGATAGGATGGAACTGAAGTGAGCTGAAGTGAACTGCTGTGCTGATGTGGACTGAGAGAGTCACTGATGGTGCATTCATCACTGACTGTTAGGGAGGAGGAGGAGGAGAAGGGGATCTGTGTCATTCGTATGTTGGTTCAACATCTGTACAGTGGCTGCAGCAGTGCAACAAGAAGTGGCTCTGTAGTCAGTCTCGTCTTCTTTTTTGCCACAGTATGTTAATTTTGAGATTCAGCTTGTATTGATATAACCGCAAAAACAGTCATCATTACAGAGGAGTCCTCCTCGTCCTGCTGTAGGCTCTGCAGGTTAAACCATTGCCTAAACTACAGAAAGTGTTTCCATCATGTGTGAACAGGTCTGACATGAACAGTCTCCTCATGTATGCTGCATGTGTGAAAGGACACATTTGGATGTTTATTCTTTTGCATGTTGTGTGAAAACAGCTCATGTCCTTTGTGTTCATGAGCAAAGTCAAAGACCCTGCTGGTTGAGTTCCAAGAGCTCTTTTGTTTAGGCCTACTGTATCTGACGTGGAACCAAGTCATTGTTTTGCAAGTCACAAGTAAATCTGAAGTCTTAACAATCAAGTCCTAAGTCAAGACTGACAAGTCCCAAGTCCCTAAACTTTGAGTTCCAAGTCCTAAACAAATCATAATGCTCTCATCATCTAATGTAATGCCATTTTAACAACAGAGCCTCGATTTACTGTTTTTTGTGCAACTTCAAATATTGATCAAAGGTGGAAGTTGTTGCGCTTCTGTCTGTTATTTTCGACCCACACGTTTTGCACACTGCAATTCAATGTTTGTTGTTTTTGTACATGAACAAAATCTTGATTGGATGCTGTTGGATCAGTGTAAACCGAGTTGATCTGGGAAAATTAAGTGTCAACTTGCTGAAAATGAATCATGTTAAAGTTAGCTGATTCAGAAAATGAAAGGAAATTAGTTGATTTGTAAAGGAATGTTCAGTCACTCATAGGGCTGGGTATCGGTACTCTATACCTTAAAGGTGTTGGTTGAAATAACCCAGTACCAAATGGTATCCATACTCCTCCAATCAAAAAATGTGTTCACAGAGCTGAAATCAGATGTATACTATTCATTTGCCTTATTTATTTTCAAAAAGGACGAAAACTATTTTTCATTTAAACTGATTTTATTTACCCTCTACTCTCTGTTATCCTGTTTGTTTTGTTCCATTGTCATCAGAGAAAACAAAGAATGAGCCTGCCTCATTACTTAATGTAAGTCAAACAACATTTCTTTTTCTCCCTCATATGATCCACCGCTGTTTCTCCTCAGAGCTGTGATGAAGAAGTTAACACCATGTGGCTGTGGTCTGCAGCCTCTCCACAAAGCAGCTCCCCTAAACAAATGGCTCAGAAATATCTGGGATGAGAAGATGGCGGTGGTTGGGGGGGGGGCAGTGGATGAGAGCCGGAGCGCAGACTCCCATCCAGCCGTCTGTCGGCCACACAGGGCCTGTTTTTGAATTTCTGATCAAAAGTTGCAGCGGAGACCACCGCTGAATCACGGCCTCCCAAACATCTGCTGTCATATCGCTCTGAATAATTTATTTGTTGATCCAACTGAATGTATGTATCCGTCTCCCCTTCTCTCCTGAGCCCATTTGCGAGAGTGTGCATGTGTGTGTGCACTTGTATCCTTAGAAAATAAAATGCTTCAATCAACAGCAACAACAACAACAAAATGATCTGCTGGTTTGAGGAATCGCTACGCGACGCAAATAGAGCTGGATGGAATTGTTCACACACACACACACACACACACACACACACACATACACTGAGGCCAACTCCACTTATTCTAGCTGTGGGCGGCCATATTTCTGCAGCCGTTTACATCCAGGCCGTTTGACACAGCTGAAACACAGGGCCTTATTTCAGCTCCAACATGGTCGCTAAGTGGCACATCTCATTAGAATGATTTAGGCAAACTGAAAATGATATTACGATAATTTCAAAAAAGCTATCAGTGGTTTCATCCTCCCAAATGATCATTTAAGTCCTGCTTGTAATGGCGATGAGACTGTTAGTGGGGTTATTCATTTCAAACTGTGTTAAGCACAGCACGCACAGCCATTAGGGCCCAGTATCGGTATACTTATGCTTACTGAAATGAGATTGTGTGAGGAAATAGAGTTATCAAGCGGCAAAATATCCATCGATCAGCCGCCTCTGCTGCTACCGCACTGAACTGAACTAACATTATGACTCCAACTTTCAGATGGAGAAAGTTAGGTGACTGTTGGTGCACACACATGCAGGTACCAACTAATATCCGTGTGTGTGTGAGCGTGCTAATTGGTTAAAGCCCATTGTTGTTCACTTCTTGTCAGCCAACCCTCCCCCCCCCCACCTTTTACTTCCTCTATGTACACCCATGCTGTCAACAGCGTTTGCTGAGGTGTTAACAAACTTTTACCCCCTCCCCAATCGCACCACCACCCCAGCTCCCACAGGCTTTGAATGGGGGGTGACAGCCACACTTTGTGATAACAAACGCCCCAGCGCTTAATGTGATTGATAGGGCTCAGTTCTTCTCTCACTCCGCACCATTTATCTTGAGTAGCCAGAGTTGGGCATCAGTGTGTGTGTGTGTGTGTGTGTGTATGTGTGTGTGTATGATGAGGGTGGTGTGTGAGAAGAGATGTTGGTGGGGTGGGGAGGGGGGCATCTGTATGTCCCCTGGCATCTATTTGCTTTTAACCGCTAAGTCATTACGACCTAATACATGTAGATTGTGATGGGGCGGGGGGGAGGGAAAGTGGAATGGGTGGAGAGCAGATCAGTGGAGTGTTATGGAGGCAAGCAGATGCTCGCCTCTGGAGTTATTACATACAGAGATGATTAGTGTTGGTGTGTGTGTGTGATGGGGGGAAGGGGGGTGTCACTGAACTGATGGAAGGCCTTCAAGCTCGGAGAGACGGAGGAAAAAAGGTATTTCATTTGGAGTTCATTTGCATATTTTATGAGGAGACTTGAAGCGTGGCGGTCGGGTTTGAGCTTGACGGATGAGAAGAAACAGGATGTGGGATGGGGGGGGACACCCCTGCTGCCAAGGCTCCAAAACACTGGCGTGACCATCAGAGACCATCAGGTGACCTCTTCCAGCATTACAGAATACAAATTACATGGCAGTTTTTGTTATTGGTAGGCTAAAATGTAAAGTAAAAAATAAATAAATAAATAATAAATCAAATCTAATCTGACTACTTTTGGATCACTTTTGTTACACCTCATACTAAACCCACAAAAACTTGAGTTGTCTCTTCTTCTTCTTCTTCTCTTTCTCTTTTACATATTCATCATTTGCAGCTGGTCAAATCAAATGATTCTCATACAAACAGTAGAAGCACAAAGTGCATGTGAAGCGAGTGAATTAACCAACAGGCAGGATGCTCTTCTTATTGTGTTTCTGCATGTTTTTTTTTTTTTGTTTGTGTTGTTTTGTTGTTGTTCATATTTAGTTAGTTTTTTTTTTAACCTTTATGTGATTGCACAGCTTTTAGATAGGACAGGAAATGTGAGAGAAAGTTGGGCGAAGCCACACAGCAAAGGGCTAAACCCATAGCCACTGCTAAGGACTCAGCCTCTGTACTTGGGGTGCACGCTCTACCAATTGAGCCACTGCAACGCCCTGTTGCTGCTATTTATCAATCAAAGGCCACATGGATTACTTCGCTCTTGTAACGTAAAAAGAGTACGTAATCAAAGTGTTCCTCTTCAGCAAAAAGAAATGAAACTCATAATGCTCATAACTCAAAATAAAACAAGGAAAAAATACTAGTGAAGTCACATGAACAAAACTAGCAACCTGAGAAGAGCAACTTATTTTGAAATACAGTTGGACATATTAAAAAATGTAATCAAGTCATGCCAGGTAATATAACAATAATCTAATTACATAGATTATTTTTTTATGTTACTGGGCTGGTTTACATTCCCAGGTTTACAGTGTGGAAGAAAACTGGAAAAATGAAAAAGAATTAGCCTAATCACAATTCTCACATGACATGTTCTGCCGGGTCCAGCAACATGCTCATTGTTAACTCCCCTGTTTTATCTGTTTTATCTTGAAGAAAGAAGCTGCTGTAGCACAGCTCAGGCAAGTTTACTTAACAACACTAAAATACAACTGAAGACAAGACATATGTGCTCTAAACTGGCAAACATACTGACAGCTGGAAATCACCAACATCTCATATCTAATAGACAGTATAGGCCAATTGCCAATGTCAATGTCTCCCCAGTGGCACAGTTCATCCAAAGATCCAGGGTTTGAATCCCCATGTGACCAACTCCCATTTTGGGCGGCAGTACCTCAGTCTGTATGGACTTGTCTTGGGGACCAGAAGGCAAACAGTATGGAGTGGACTGGGAGCTGGGCAGTGCCAGTTAACACTACAAGCGCCAGAATTCCATAACTACTAAAATGGCCATGAGTGACTTCCAAACTCTATTATCTCTTGTGATAAATACCAGATTAAGAAATTAATTATTAATTATTAATAACTGAAATATAACGCCAAAATGTAAATTCTAAAAAATGTATTGATATATTTATCAGTATGCAGCTATCACATGTAGTAAACTGTAATGATTGTATATATTCACAGCAGTATAGTTCTGCAGAATAATAACCATCAGTGATCTGATTCAAAGTTTAGATTCATCTAGACTTACTTAGATCGAGACACAGTTCAATGTACTTTATACGATTATAACATGTTATTTTAACATTAATAATAACAAATTTCCACCTAGAAACATCATAACACATAATCATAGCTTATGGACTGGAAACAAGTACAAAACATGGAAACATTGCTATTTGTAATAAATAAGGGTAGTTTGTTTCAAAATCTGAGAACAAATCAATAAGTAATAGATGCTGAGACATAGTGTTAGAACCATCCCTGGCTCCTCCTACTTTATTTTTAATTAAGTCTAATTAATTATTTATTTGTACTTTAATATCTGGAAATTGGCTATTGAGACCACTTGTTAAGTTTTATTGACAGAGACAATGATGGTTGCTTAGCAACCAAGATGCATCTCTAACTATACAAAAAGTATAATAGCAGCAGTTTCAGTGGGGTCACTATGACCGCCTGTGGCTGAAACAGTTAATAATGATCACATTTAGCAACACTGTATTTTTTAATTCAAGAAAGTTATTGCACATATAAATTTGAAAACAGACAAAATGACCTCCTTGGAAGGTCCTGGAAGTGCCTGATTCTGGGCAGCATCCATCACTCTACCGCCTCTCCCACAAATACTGCACATGCATCAGTCTATACAAGCTGGTGTATGTATGTTTGTGTGTAAATGGAAGGGGAATAAAATCTGGATGAATAAATAGGACTAATAAAGGGATGTTCTTCTTCTTCACCCAAAACAACCTGATCATTGGAAAGTACCAGTGACAGATGAATCAAACCTTAAGTGCATAATGTATGTCACATTAAACACGTGGTTAATGTTGTGAGATGGCTGCAATTTGGTTAGGTTTAGGCAACAGAACTACATGTTTAGGTTTAAGAAATGATCATGGTTTGGGCTAAAGTAAGTAAGTTAATATTATTAAATGTAAGTTAAGAAACTTAAAACAATTAACTCAACATTGACTTTTGGTTTCACATGGGACACAAAACCTGCTCTGCTGGATAAAAGTCTCGTGTTTGACCCTTCACTTCCTTTGTGGGCTTTCTTGCCCTTACTGCTCCCGTCATCATTATGGCTAATAAATGTAAATATGCTTCTTGCACACATGACCTGTTTTTGTTTTTTGTGTTTGTTTAGGACAGGCCGGAACATCCCAGCATAAATTCACAGCCTCCTTCCTACAAGACATCCTGATTAGCCACTTCAGATCTATGATGTGGGAAATTAGCAGAGCTCATCTTTTAATGTATGGGTTTAAGATGTGAAAAAAATTGTTAATACCAACACTGTAATTGAATTTTTTTGGTTAAGGATTGATATATATGAAATATATGTAATGTTTGGTTTAATTTTAATTTCCTTAATTTCTTTAACAGCCTTGTCCCAGACAAGAATTCACAACTTCAATTTAAAAATATGTTTAAAAAAAACTTTGAAATCTAAAACTATTTTTTATGAAAATGTTGGCCATTTAAAATTGTCATATTTTTACAAAAATATGATTTTAATCAGGCATAAAAATGGCTCACTATACCCTAAGGACCCCTATCTCACTTCCTGGTTTAAAAAAGGTGGGAATACTGCTCAAGCACCGGTAAACTTTCTATTTTTGGACAAATTGGAAGAAGAACACACAGCCTGCTCTGAGCATGCCAGACTTATGGTTTAAAAATGTGTATTTTATGTATTTTGATTAGCATTAAGAGAACTTTAATAAAATGGCTCCCTACAACTCTGCGGTAAAATAAAAAAAAAACAAAAACATTCTGTTCGCTCCATACGACGTCAACTCTGTCAGATGGAAAATCCAGAGTCAGTCCATCTTCGATGTGGCATGCCACGATATAAGTACTGATAGAAATGCAAATGAGTGGCGCCACAGTTTGACTCGGCATGGCCAAAAATGCCAGTACGAAAGCACCATGTTTGTCTCAGTACTCACCAGAAAAAGTTGATTGTTTCCTTTACATCCCTCTTTTCTTTAGTGTCACTTCTCCTCAACATGGACAGACTAATTATCTTACTGTAAATAGTGTGGTCAGCTCCTCTATGGTCACTGCTGCATACAGGTTTACAAGCAAGCATGAGGATAAATCCACTTTTTCATCTTAGAAGTTTAAAAAGGAAACACTGAGCTCTCATCTGGCCAGTCCGCAGGTACACGATTTCTTTTTTGTTGCTACAGAGGGCTGAAGTGTAGGAGTGAAAGTAAATCCTCATTTGAATTCCAAAAGATCAAAATGTATATTTGGAGCTCCCCTCGTGCCAGTATAGGAGCCAGCATCAGAGTGACTCAAGTGTTTTTTCCTCCAGAAGCTCCAGTCTGTCACCGTCTCTCTCCTGCAGAACTCCCCAGCTCTGAGCAGCTGTCTGTTGGCTCTGTATCTCAGCTCCACCCTGTGCTGTTGGCCCTCGACAAAGCCCCACAATAGACATGAATGAACTCAACTGAAAGTGAAGTTAAAATGAACTGAGTGAGCTGACCAACTCCTGGGCTGAGCATGTTGCTCATTACACTCTTTTTTTTAAATTCTCTTTATTATAATTCAGTTTTATAACAACTTTTCCTGCATCATTGATTCAGGGTCTCACCAAAGGAACATGCATGCTACACTAATAGAACAGCCAATAGGAGCCTCCGGTGTTAGAAGACCTGTGACTGGTTTAAGTCTACCGTCACAGGCGAGATTCTCCAAATGCTGAAAACAGAGCCAAGAAGAGGTGCAGAAGTCCAGTTCTGTCTCAGACCACTTGTTTTATAATATGCTGAAAGGATATTATAAAATTATTTCTCAATGATACAAAAACAATGTTGCCTACCCTAGCTTTAATGGCCAAGAGCTTCATCCTTTAAAATCTATTTTTCCAGCATTCCAGAGTAAAATTCAAAACCCCCTCAAAACACGGTTTTGTCCCACTTCTTAAGAATGAGTGATGTATTTATAAACGTCTGTCTGATTCTGCCTAATTTTGTAATCTGATTATGAAATCCCAATAAGTAATCTGTTACTACCCCACCCTGACCTCTATTTTTCCCTTTCATCAGAATCTTTGCCCACGATGCGTTCATGCAACCTTGAAGAGGATCCACTGATGCAGCTCTCGGGAAAATAAAACACCTTTAAAATCCTCCATTCAAGGGGAAATAAAAGATATTCCGTCCAAAGAGCAGCTGCCAGAAAATCATATTCTTAATGAGCAATGTGGAGAGAGTAAACTTCTCCGTGTGCTGGAGCTCAGGAGAGTTGGACTCAGTGTACACACATGAAGCACGATTACTTTAAGGCTCTGCAAACAAATAGATTTCCTCTGCTGCTCTCTGCCGCTCTGTCAATTGCATAAAAAATATAAAAATATCTCTGACGGCACAAAGTGAAGCGGCGGGGGTGGGGATGGTGGCGGGGAGTTTAGGCATCTCTAACAACTTCCTGTAATTGCGATTTATTGAGAAGGAAGCGGAGGGTAAAGATTTTGAAATTATAAGCTATTATGTGCCAGAGAGAGTAAGCGAGGTGGGGGGCTGGCGACATAAAATACAGCTGACAAGCCAACGCAAATTAGCCCAGGACCATTACAAAAATCACTTAATTGCCAGCAATTCTGTCAGGTCAATTGACTCTAATTGAAAAAAAGAGAGGGAATAACAAAAAGGAATATTATGGCAGAGAGAAGCAAGTGCACGGGATGAGGTGAGCGCACAGGAAACAGGCGGTGATTGGAGATCACAATGCAGCTCCTCTGCTCCTCAGCCCTGTGTCTGACATGATGTAACACACTAACAGTGTACGCAGCTCTGATTGACATTCTTATTAATACATCCAGTGATTAACAAGCTATTATACTGAAAATCTGTGATAATAAATCCAGAGCATATCATTTAACCCACTGAACCATTTTCAACTCTTATTGTAGAGAAGCTGTTCTGTCATAATTGTTTAAACCATGCAAACTATATTTCTATATTCACTATGAATCCAAATAATTTTATACCAGAAAGTTACATGACTCTACCTTATAATAGAAAATGTATCATTGATGGGATTTTAAAGGGATGATTGATGGATAAAAAAATTAATTGTAATGTGTTATGGTAGTTTTTTAAACGGTTAACGTCCCTTAACAGTGACCAGAAACTATGAAAACTACGCCCCATAATTCAAATCTTGAAAGAGCAACATTGTCTTCAATTAAGGTAAAACTATTCTGACATTACATAACTATTCACAACAGCAAATTATTTAGACTGTGGTTTTTTTTCCAAAAAATCAAAAATACATATTTTTCCTCTGTCCTGTAGTGCTGTTTATCCATGTATACAATCCTGATGTGAGTTTCAGAGTTTTTGAGATGTTTGCCATAGAGATGTCTGCCTTTTCTCAAATATAATGGGACTAAATTGCACAAGTCCTGCGTTGTTCCAAGTACCATAAAAGTACATTTGAAAAATTTGAAACCAGTGTCTGTTTCCAAACTTCATGACCCCGTTACGCAAGATAATCTACACACCTTGATGTGAGCAGTTTCACGTTGGGAACACTTTCTTTCTGCAGTGGAATCTACCGGAACTACTTTTTTTCTAATAGAAAGAAAATAGCTCCTACATGAAACTGCTCACAACAAGGTCTGTGGATCATCTTCAGTAACCAGGTCAGGATTATTGGAAACAGACACTGGTTTTGAATTTTTCAAATACATTTTTTGGTGCTTGAAGTAACACAAGCTGAGTGCCATTTAGTCCCACTGTATTGGAAGAGAAGGCAGACATCTCTACAGCCAATATCTCAAAATTCTGAAAATGCAACCAGCAGGGAAAGCTGCCAGAAAAGGTGCCACAATCATGATGACAAAACTTTAATACACATTCCACTGATAATTTCAATCACTTTTTGAATGTTTTGAATGGAAATTCTTACATATTATAAGTAAAATGTATGGTGTTTTTGAGTTGTTGCTTTTTTCCATTTTAATAACCCTTCATATACCATAATTATAATGCCTGAAATTTCTGTCCACCACCCCAGGAATACTCACTTAAAATATAAATAAAGCTTGAAGAAAAAACTTGTGCATCAGGACTTACACCATTGCAGAAAGCTGATGCTTCAACGTGATCAAATAAAGTGTGACTCACCATACTAATTAAAGGAGACACAGGGATGAATACTGTAACTATCACTCACTTTTACAGTCAGTCAAAATAAAATGAAAAGAAAATGCTATTGATAGTTATCTATTTTATTATAGACCAGTGTCAACAACACATCAGTGCACCTCTGTGTTTTACTCACTAAATAACCTCGTTTTTTTCTTGAACGCACAACTTAGCAGTAAGCTGGACAACAAACAGAAGTTCAAGCTGTCTGGTAACAATGAGTCGTTTGTGTGTGTTTGTGTGCGTGTGTGTGTCTTTTCCTTTCCTCCTAAACCACACCTGTTTTCGGGTATGTGATGTATGAGGACCTGATTGAGAGCACAGGATAGGCATCTCCTGATCAGCACAGATAGATGTGATTAATAGCCTCACTGATTAGCCAATCACCAGCCAACACAAGGAATAATCAGTTAATTGATCACGGTGAGGAGTTGTCTAGGATAGTGTGTGTATGTGTGTGGGGTGTGTGTGTGTGTGAAGGCAGCTTCTATTTGTTTAGCAATGAGGGTATCAGAAGGATAGGATGGTCAGTGGTTGGTGGTAGGTTTTGGTTTATAAAAACAGTAACTGTCCTTTTCTACAGACCACGGTTTACATTAGCTAACATATGCTTTTTTTGTTTATGTTTTTTTTTGCCAGTATCACATTTATTTGTCCAGCAAATGAAAATATCAATGGCCAAAATGCCTGGCGGGAATATGCCAAATACACCATATAAAATATACTAAAATAAAAACAGAATCCAAATAGATTACATTTGCTGCACACCATGCACAGAGCTGACAGTGACTTGCAACAATGTCTGGCTGAGTGGTGTTATCCACAGTACTGAAAATGAATACTGGGGAATTTAAATTTGGCATCTTAAATTAACATTTAACCTTTTGTCTTGTTATATTGTTATATGATCACATGCCCTGTGAGACCAGATTAGAAAAGAACAAAAAAATGATCTGATATGATAGGTGTACTGCTGCTGGAGCGCACCAGAACAACATTCCACCACTTTATTTCTCAGAGTGAGGACACAGAATAAACACAGTTTTGCATAATCCTCTTTTTTTAAAAGTGCTTTGACATCAAATTATCACTAAAGCATATGGCCAGAGCTCACCCCCCAATGTGCAAATGTCCCATCAAAACAAGTTCCCTCTCAACAATATTTTGCAGCAGCACCATCACTCTCATCCTGGGCTTAGCGCCACCCAAAATATTTGTGATTGGTTTAAAGAAATGCAAACAAGGCAAGGTGTTTTTTTCCTCTTATAGTAAAATGTGCATGTGTGGAACCAGACATTTCTCCAGCACTGAGCGCTGTAGAGAGAGGTCTGACTAAATGAGACTAGTGTTACGTTATCTATGTCATGTCATGTATGTCACCTGACGTCACAGAAGCAACTCACAAAATGAAAGTCACAAGACACACGCGGGTCACGTGGCACTGAAGTGTTTCGCAACTCAAAAGTCAAATGATGCATATAATATTATGTGCCTTACAACTTTTAATAACTGGCTAATTTGGTTTCACACAGGACATGAACCTTAGACTCTTGGGCCTGTTTTAGTTTGAGCCATCCATTCACCTCACTTCCTCCGTACATGGACCTAATTCTCTCTCTTTATACAAAGTCTTATATAGTTGCAGATGAGTTTACATTGGAGTTACCTGAAAGCCCAATGTGTCACATGTAGACCTGGACAGAACTGTAACTGAGGTCAGAGGGGTGGTGACGAGTTGGGAATGAGACTGGACGGCCCCGCATCCAGACTCTTGTAACAAAAGCACTTTGGTCAAGGTGAGGAAATATTCTGGGTGAACATTTCACTTAGATGTTCAGTAACTTGCCAGGTATGTTAATGAACTCATTTCCTCATTTTTCATTCATTCATTCATTTTCTGTAACCACTTATTCCCGAAGGATCGCGGGGGGCTGGAGTCTATCCCAGCTGACATTGGGCGAGAGGCGGGGTTCACCCTGGACAAGTCGCCAGTTCATTGCAGGGCTAACACATAGACAGACAACCACTCACACTCACATTCACACCTACAGGCAATTTAGAGTCACCAGTTAACCTAGCATGCATGTCTTTGTACTGTGGGAGGAAGCCGGAGAACCCGGAGAGAACCCACGCAAACATAAGGAGAACATGCAAACTCTGCACAGAAAGGCCCTGCCCCAGCCAACTGGGGGATTTGAACTCAGGACCGTCTTGCTGTGAGGTAGCAGTGCTAACTACTGCACCACCGTGCCGCCCCATTTCCTCATTCTGTTCTTAGAATTATTGTATTTCGGTTAGGGATGCACTAATCAACGGACCAGAGACCAGAACTGTATGGCTGGTCCTGACTGGTGATCGGCCGGTCAGCGTCACATATCCAATTCTGTGCTGGTCATATTCATATACATGTTCTGCATGATGGTCACGTCATGCATGCAGAAGACATGCTGACTGAAACGTCACACCTACAATAATGCTGGTCACAGCTACACACACACACACACACACACACACACACACACACACACACAGACGCATGCTGGCATGAAGTCAGTGTTAGTGATCAATTCCAAGAACAGGATAAAGAGAAGACAGACAGTTTACAAGGAGATGCAGCAGCTGAGCCGCTGACAAGGTGACAGTTCATCAGTAAACTTTCTAGCCTTACAAGAAAATAGTTTTACTACAGCAAACTGTTGCACCGTGTCATAGTCTCCGGTTTGTTTATATCTGCTTCCATGTGAGATCATGTGAAATCACATCCCACAAGATCCCACGAGATTCTACAAGATCTCACAAGATTGTGTTCCTTTTAGTAGTAGTAGTAGAAGTAGTAACATAATATGGCCATAATATGGTAATCTGGAGGACTTTTCGAGAAAATGTAAAATAGCATTTAATGAATATTTAATAGCCAGTTTAATTATGAACATCCAATTTAATTTTACAAGAAAAGTTGCAAAAATGCTTGTGAATGCTATCAATTATAGTTCTTAGACTGAAAATCAGAATCGTCCAAAATTGGAATCGGCAAGTCAGCCCTTAAAAAATTGAAAATCAGAATCATGCCTCGTGCAATCGTGCATCTCTTATTTTGGTTGGCACTACATTTTCCTCAAAATGTATTTGCTGTTATAAATCAGTTGTATTTGAGTGTAATTTCAAGAAGACAGGGCTGCTACAGAAAATCACAGAGCATGTAAAGTACAGTATGCTTTCTTTTGCTCTGATGTCTTTATTTTTACTGTGACTGCTGACATTGAGGCACAAATAGTCCAGTTAGGAGATTACAGTGGAGCATTAAGAGATAAAAATATCTAAATCTGTGTAAGTTTGCAATTTTATCTATAAATCACAACCTCCTATCAAACACACGCACACACAGTACAATCAGAATGCCAATCCTTTCACTCTCAGTCACACACTTCTCCCTATCTATATCTGTGTATGATGACATGTGACTGCTTCTATTATGAGGAGAGGTGTATCCTCAGACACACGCACATGCACACACATACACAACACACACGCACACACACACAAGCTGTCTTTACATATGTTTGACTATTAAAGAGAATCCAGCACTGTGGCCGCCCTCCCAGGCCCATTGTACTTGCAGCACCTATGGGAATCAAATATGAACAAAGGGAAGCGGGCGGGAGACATAGAGGCATATAGAGGAGAGAGACAGAGAGAGCGCATCAGAGAGAAGAAGAAGAAGAAGGAGAAGACGGGGTGAGGGAGTCGCTGACATCTCCAGTTCAAAGTGGTGCACAGGCTCCACATACACAACAACACACTCCTTCCTTTGGTCACTTCATCATTATGTGGACTGTGAGCTGAACTGTGAGTGACAGTGTGTGACTCTGAGTGTGTGTGCATGCATGCACACTCTTCTTTTAACCTTTATTTACTAGAGAAAGTTGACAGAACTCTGTGCAGTTTTCCAGAAACACTTCACAGATCCATTCTGGGAGTTGCCCAGTACAACCACAGTGTGCTGCTGGTGATGACTGAGCAGCAGAACTTTAAGGTCTTGCACCTTGACCGTGGTATGAGGAGGGAAAAGTGTAGAAAAGAGAGTATAATCTCTGGATGTATCACCCGTGTTTTCCTCTCCAGCATCTCTCTTTGCTCTGCATAAACGCACTCATCTCTGCTTATGTACTACAAATGTCAGACAATTTTCTGATACTAGGCCCCATTAATCAAGACAAAATTCTCTTATTCTGTTTACTCCCTAACAACAGTAAACTAAATATCTTTGTGTTGTGGACAAACCAAGACATTTGAAGATGTCATCTTGGGCTTTTAGAAAAACTGATCAACATTTGTCACAAAGCAACAATGGATTAATCAAGAAAATGTTCAAGAGATTAATCGGCTTTTGAAAATAATTGCTTGTTGCAGTCCTAACACCAATGACGTGTGACTTCTCTTTCACTTGAATTCTTTGACTTTAAAGTACCTGATACTTTCCCCCAAGCCCAAGAATTAAAAAGTTATTTCAAAATTAATCAATTCATTTCCTTTACTTGCTGAATCAACTACCATTAATGTTATTTATTCTCAGAAAATTGACACTTTATCCCACAGATTCACTTGGTTTGAATCAATCTGACATCATCCAATCAAGTTACAGGAGAAGAATTAACATTGATATAGTGTTAATGACACAATACAAAAAAGTGATAATAATACAATTTTGTTCAGCTACAAAAGCTACCCAGTGGTCACCAAAAAATCAATGGATGGGGGCTGGAGCCTATCCCAGCTGACATTGGGTGAGAGGCGGGGTTCACCCTGGACAAGTCACCAGTTCATCTCAGGGCTGACACATAGACAGACAACCATTCAAGCTCAAAGAATGGGCAATTTAGATTCACCGGTTACCAACCTGCATGTCTTTGGACTGTGGGAGGAGGCTGGACTACCTGGAGAGAACCCACACGGACATCATTCAGACTCAGCACAGAAAGGCCCTGCTCCAGTCACAAACTCCCCAGCCTCCCAGCCAGCTGGGGGATTCGAACACAGAACTGTCTTCCTGTGAGGCAACAGTACTAACCTCTGCACCACTGTGCCGCACCCTGTTACAAAATGTGCAGGTCAAGAATTACAGACAAAGACACAGCAACTTCCAACTTTATTCAACAATTCAAGTAGCACAGAAGACAATGAGTGGAGGCTAATATTAACATAGTTAGTGAGCTAATGCTTAGCTAATGTTAGCTTAACAGCTAAGTAACTTTGCAAATCAATGAGGCTAGAAACTCAGTTACATTATGGCTTGTTTAGGACTTCAAAGTCAGTCAAGTTTAGGACTCTCGACTTGATTTGGAACTTGAGTGCAAAGCCTTGAGACTCTTGAGTAACTCAAGAGTCAGATATTTTCTTGAGGTGGTGGTAGAAACAAAAAATTGAGCTAAAAGAGAGTGAATATTGATCTTATATCCATGAGATGGACACAAACACAAGACTTCTGGCTCAAGTGACCAGCTGGCCAATAAGGTGGCAACGACCGGACACACACCTCCGCCACGCGCCCTGAAGATGACCCCAGTGGGAAACACTCTTCCTATAAGCCAATGACTCACGTTGCATGGGTCATTTTTCACTTATCTGTGCAAACTGGATGTAATAATACTAAACAATTAATGTTCATAAGAAATGTAAGAAATTATGTATAAAAATTTAATTTAAGATCATGAAAAAATATATTTAATGACAGTTGGAATGTTTGATGGTGAAATAAACTGATTTCAAAGATTAAAGCAAAAAACATTCTGCTATGCCCGAAAGTAGAGTTCTCAGACACTTTTGTTCTTTTTCTGCATGTTTGTGAGGGAGCTCTCTCAGTTATGAGTTACTAACCTGATGATGTCACAATGATGTCATCAGGGTTAACTTGACTTAGAGACTCCATGTTTCTCCAGAAAGCCTTTGTTACAAACTACTCACAGTTTGAAAGATGTGGTTGTTTACAGCACAGGGAGGGGTTAATAAAAAAGATTCTACTGGTTGCATTATGGGAAATGTAGGCTCCAACATTTTTAAGTCTACTTTGATCTTTCAGTTCCTTTGTGAGTCTGCCAACTTTATGGACATAAAATGCCAGATTGCTTGAATACTCTTTTAAAATGCTGCTTTTACTCTAAACATTTATTTTTGTATTTTCCACATTCATCGATATATGGCTCTTTGCTGGCTTTGTCCGCTTTTGTTCCATCATGTTTGCTTGACAGACAGAAAAGGGCACCCAAATACTATAAGGTAAATACATCTGGGTCCCACAGGGTGAGCAAGTGGACACATAATTGCTGAGTCAATGGTATCGATCAACAACCTTGTCAACCCCCTACAGATAAATTATGGTCATTTTGTGCGACAAGGCAGCAAAAAAGTGTTCTCTGTGCACCTTTAGAACATGTTAGACCTCTGAAACATGACATGTGACGGAGTCCTTTTTAACTTCTACTTTGCTTGCAAAGCCATGTGGACACCTTGATACAGTGTGTTACTTTCTGTACCTTTGCGTGGCTCAGTGCCACAGTGCAGAAACACTCTGCTGGCCTGTGTAACATCCATAAAGTGTTACGACAATCACCTCAGCGCTTTACCTCCTCCCTGTCGCTCTGCGGCCCTGAAACAGTGGCCATTAACATTTGAAGCAGGAGCTGGAAAAAGCCTCTAATTGGTGCTCTGGTGATACCACAGGCCTGATATTCTGTGGAAAGCAGGGCTTCGGAGGGTCATTAATTAACCTTAGTGCTATGATTACTACTTACATTAGAGGGGAATACATTAGAGGTGGCAGCGGGCCCCTTTTTTTCAACCCTGCACTTCAGAGGGGCCCCGGCGGAGCGCTCCATGCCCCCGCGAGCCACGATATGTTAACGGGGAAGCAACTAATTAGATGTCAAAAATTCATAAGGCCTCTCTTTAATATTGCATATCTATCCCCGGCCTGTCACTTCAAAACAAGGGGGATTGCATAAACAGGCCAATTGCAACAATCCCCCCCCCCCACACACACACACCCCGTCATGGGAGCTGGGTGGGTGGGGTGAGGAGGGGAGGCGTGTGCTGCTGATGAGGGACAAGAGGGAGGGATGACAGCATGCTTGAAGGTGAAGAGGAGGAGAGGGAAGACAGAGGAAAGAAAAGGAAGAAGACATAAAGAGAAAGAAGAAAGGAGAGACAATCAAAGAAAGTTCCTTGACAAATCCCACAGAGGACGGCTCTGCCACATTATAAAGTCCTCCTCTCTATACATCCCATAAGCACAGAGTTTCACCTGAGCTTCAGCTGCACCATGATCATGAGTCGCACACGTCACAGGCATTAAACTTATTTTTATGATTTTATATCTGCACATCATTTTGGTTTTATTTGTCGAGGTTTTCACATATTTGTCTCCCTCAGAGTCCAGCACGGGTCCTGAGTACAAGAACTGACCTGTCCTGTGACCCAACTCATGATTAAACACACAAACATGGCACACAAGTTTAAAAAACACATCATTTAAGACATCTGTCTTCACTAGAATTCTGACTCAAACTTGAAACAAGTAATGCAGTACTCTCTATTTTTTTCCACATCACAATAATGATCAATATCCAGTTTTGTGGCTGAATGTGTCCTTTGACCCATCTTAGATCACTACAGGGGGCCAACAACCAGTGGTTTCTTTTCTGAGTGTCCAGGGAGGGAAAACTGGATGTTTTGAAATATTATTAGTACTAATAAAACAAGCTAGCATGAAGCTGTGGGCAGGACAAGAAAATGTAGAGCAACATAAAGAGCAACAACTAAAACAGGCTGTTCAGTAAAGAGAGCAGGGACAGAGAGGAGAACAGACAGCATGCTCCTCTCTGAGGCCCTCTAACAGCTTCCAGCAGGAGAAAAGAGCTTCAAACAAACCTTATTGGTTCAAATTAAGTGTTTATTTGCCAATATACACAGCTCAACATATTACTTTATAGTTCAATTTGCTCCCTAAATGACCAAAAAGCATCTACAAACCTGACCAGGCAATGTTGTCTAGAAGAAAATAAATTTTCTCTTCGCCTCCTCTCTGTAATCACCAGCCATCCTCTCCAATATAAGCAGCATTAAAAAACTTTACAAGAGCTAGTCTTGTCCATAAACACAAAAAAGAAGGATCTCTGTTTACTAACCACTAAAGTCAGCTCACTAAGAAAACAAAGTGTTTTTTTGAAGGTGATCCTTGCTGTCTGCGCTTCTTTCACGTTCAGGATTTAAAGCAGCAGCAATAACAATCACTTCCCTGTCATATTGTGGGCTGTTTGCACGCGCCAAGACAATTCAGTCATTCATGGATGAAGTCTGATCGTTGCAATTCGCCCAGCGGCGACGCTCGCTGTGTTACTGTGAGGACACATTTGAGAAAAGTCTCTAGTCATCTGTCTAAATACATTTCCTCCACTGTCTGTTTGCATTGGCTCACGTGAAGTATCAGCATTCACTGTAATGTTCTGTGGCTTTATGGAGATGATAAGTCATAGTCAAACTGATTGTAATGCTGCAAATAAAGAAGAGGGAATGCTGCAGATCAAAAGCTGTTTGATTTTCAACAAGGTTTGATGGGATTCAGATACTTCTAACAGCTGTAATGCAACATAAAGGTAGATTTGTCCGCATTAGGATTGAAATTGAAGAACCTGGCGAAAACAGACGTGGCTGACTCAAAAAGCAGTTTTAAAGGTCTACTCTTATTAGCGGCAGCAAGGTTTTCATGGAAGTGCCTCTATTAATTACAGCCAATGACACACTGAGTACTTCAAGTGTTCCAGAGTTCTAACAGGCTGCAGTTTGAAGTTGCAGGTTATAGCCTCAGCCTCCCCGCCCCCGCTCAAGTGGCTCGTCAAACACCACATTCACTGAACGAACAAAACACTTTCTTCATTAAGGACATGATGAGGTTAATCCAAGTAAAGACAATTATTCCTTATTGATTTCCCTGATTAAAACTGCTGATAAAGGGATTTAGTCAGACAAACAAAGTCAATACAGAAGGTGTTTTGAATGAAATGACTATCGTGTAACCCAAAACCATTCAACATCCTGGCTAGCTATGCTAATGCTGCATTCTCACACAGTTGGGAGGAAGGGAAAATCTTCCAACTATTCCAATGAAGGGCTGTTCACGCTGTAGTTCAAGAAAGTTACTCCACTTGATAGACTTCATCATTGCATCAAACATAATATAAAACTGAGCTTTTAGTACAGAGTTTAAAGAATTTTTTTAGAAATTGCAAATCTAATAGCTACTTCAGCACCATAGACAGCACCACATATTTAGCAACACAGAGCACAGTTAAGGCTGATTTATAGTTGTACATAGACTTTACGCAGAGCTTTACTCCATAGCTTATGCAAGTGGCCTGCACCATTGTGACAATTTATACTCGTGCACTCATGTGTCTGTGTCGCGCTGCCAAAATGCTGCCAAAATGCTATTTGGCGGTGGGATCTCTGCACCACTGTGGTGAGCTTCTTCCTTCTTCCTGTACTTGTAACAATGGCGACTAAAAGGGATCGTATCTGTGACATGTAGTTACATTTCTGGGGAGGTGCACATTAGGTCACGGTGCAGGGCAAGGCATAGGGCGTGCAGCTGCACCATAGGTATAGAATTTGTTCAAGGCATAAGTGTAAATCAGGCTTTAGACTGCTGATATTTCAGAGCCGTGGTCAGGGCAATAGATTCTGTTACAAACGCAAGTCAGATGAAGGATCAATGACTCAGGTGGACTGACGAGAAACAAGGAGGAAGTCATCCCTCCTCAAATCAACTACTGTGACAAAACATTTTGGTCATAGCAAAGGAATAAATCTAGCAGCTGTGTTACTAAGCTGATGTTATTCTATCAGTGACGGCCTGTTTTCTGAAGAACATGGCTGGTGGTTGATGTCCCTTCCCACCAAAACACATCCCCTCAGCTGGACAGCATTGGGAAAATATCCTTCAACATGGTTGCCTTTAGTAGGTAAACTGAAATCAGGAATAAAACAAATGATTATCTGATTAAATTAAAGGCAGTTGGACTCAACAGTGATCCTTACAACTGACCAAAGATGCAGTAGTTAGACTAGAGTAAGGTAATGATTGTGGTTAGGGTTAAAACGATCACTCTTCTAGCAGTAATCAAAGAAACTGTAGCAGAACAGCAGAGTAACGTACTATTACAGTGCTCATATTTTCAGCAAATTATGTCCAGCTAGAAAAAAAACTTGAAGCAGTTAGAGCTGAAATACAGTGTAGTTGTGAGGAAAATGATGCATCATCTCATCTAGTCACATTGGTGTAAACACAGGTTTTCAGAGTGTTGCAGAGCAGCAAAGTTTCAACTTGTCTCTTTGCAAATCCTTTGTCTGAACAAGGCTTTAGTTAATACAAAATATAACTTAAGACACAACTGTACTCAAAAATCCAACATACCCGACACAAACTGGCAAATGCAAACCCATGATTCAGTGGCTGGACTCAGTTGTTTTTGTGAACTGCAGTGAGATTGATTTGTTTCTCTTTTCTTTAGCTTTCAGTAGTAAATAGATTGCTCACATTTCTTCTTCAGTTTGCTCTTTATCATAGATGTGTTTTTGCTCCTGAACACTAACACTGCCACTCAGTGGGTGTAACCGCAGTGACTCCGCCTACTGTGACATCACATGCGCAGCCTTTAATGCAGAAGGTGAGCCAACTGCTAACATGCTATCCAGCTGGAAACATGCAATCACTTGTCAGTCATAATAACCCTCACAGCTTGCTAGCAAGCTGGGTAACTTGATCACTAAGCCAGACAAAAGAGATATTTTGTAATTGATTTCTGTCTCAACTGTCTACAAACCACGCCTCTCAGTAGTTTAAGCAGCAGAGCAGGATTATATAAAGGTGGAAGTTATGTGGAAACATAACTAATAGACTATGACACATTCCTCTCTTAACAGCACTAATCTGATGCTACTGTATTTTTGTTGTCCTAAAAGTAGGACTAAGTATCATTAAAAAAAGATTCTAAAAACCAGTACCCTTTAAATGATACCAATACCAATTGAGTACTTCATTCAATACCTATCATTTTGTTTTGGTGGCATCTTAGACCCTGAACTGCCAACCACACTTGACTTCACCACCACAGACTGCACAGAGCTCGTCCCTGCTGGCTGTAGCTGTAGTAGTGGGCCAGTGTTGCATGTTGTATTAAATAGAAGACCCAGACAAACAGATCTGGGCACAAAAAGAATTGAATGCAGGTATCATTTAAGTGGAGAAGTTTCTATATTACTTGGGATTGAGCTCATTACCCTAAAGGTATTGAATAATTTACAAATCAATTTTCATGTTCACTGGAAATAAAACTATTAAAATTATGATGATGTAATATTTATTGAGGTCTGAACCAAACAAACATGTTTTCTTTTATCTGAAGAACGAGATTTTTATGTCAGGTCATCCCTGCAGCACTACAGTACCACATTATAATGTTGTTTTCTCACGTTTTTCCTTTTTCAAAAAAATTGCCATTTGGTGCTTGTTCTGTGATTTGGATATTGCACTTGGCCATATTGTGATTGCAATTAATTATGCAGCCCCAGTGTAACTCTAGCCCTGATACCCAGCATATACTACAAACACATGACATGGATAAGAACTCTCCTAAACTGTTGGACAGACAGCTAAAAAGACAGGCTGAATTAGAATTTGTAATCATAAAAACCTTCTTATGTGGTTTTTGTAAGAACTGTCATTACTATATGGACATTTGTTAAATAGATGCTTTATAGTTTTGAATTTCACAGCCATGTTTTTTCAGACCCTGCTGTTTGGGATTACTAATTTACTACATAAATGCAGGGGAGGAAGTAACTAATTACAAATACTGAAATGACTGTAATGTAGTAGTTTTTTGTGTGTACTTGTACTGTTATGAGTAGATTTTCAAATCTGCACTTTTACTTGTACTTAAGTATGCATTATAAGATGTAACCTACTTAGTAACTTTTAAAATCATAATTGAGGACAATTTGAATTAATTTTCAAACCTTTCAACTGCATTTTAGTAGCCAATAAGGTAATCTGATCACAAACGGGCCAATGAGAACAATGACATACAAATGATAAAGACAACCAAATGCTGTGGCAGCACACGCTGAAGTAAGGATGTTAATGATTAATCACTGATCAATAATTGCAGTTAAGGACCAATTAAAAAATGTATTCATGGAGATTTAATCAATAATCATGGCAGTAATTTGCACCTCATTTGACATTGTTTTATGTGGCAAAGCCATTTATTGAAGCAACTAAAATAAGATGTAAAATAAGCAAAAAGACAAAAAACAAGAAAATGAGAAAATAAACGTGTTTTGATTCTTAGAAATTATTAATGATCAATAATTAGTGTCAACGGTTGATTAAGGAAAATGCATAAACATCAACAGTTGTAAGTAACTAACACGAATACTTTGTAGTTTTACTTTAGTATATTTCTAATACCAATATTTTTACTTGTAATTAAGTAAAAATTAAGCCACGTAACAGTACTTGTACTTGAGTTCAGATTTTCAGTACGTTTCCAAGGATAAGAAGTGTTTGATTTAGTTTATGTTCCTACAGCACACTGCATCATGTTCACTTCCACATCTGTTAAATGAAATCAAAATCCCCCATTTCTCCCCATATGCTCCTTAGATCAACCAGAGGAGAGTTCAATTCACTCGCTTGTGTCATGCATACCTGTATCCATTCCAGGTTGAATTAAGTGACACATCCCGACTGCTGGCCATTGAAGCAAAAAATTAGCCTGCCGGCCCAGCAAAAGGTCAGCGCAAGAGGGGGGAGAAATGGAGGGTCACATTTCTCTAACCGTGAACTCCTGCTGAAAGTGAGTCAAGCTGCCAGCAGCCTGACGGGAGCCAGACGAGAGAGGTGCGCCGGTTATTTCAAGAGCTGATAGTAGCCCTCCATTTTCTCTAACTGAGATATTCGCTGTCATACACTTACAGTCACAATTCTTACCATTGTTCAATCTGTTTATCCACTGTGTTACCTGAGTTAACTGCAGCAAACAGATAGCATCACACTCTGTGTCATTAGGTTAATTGAAAATCAGCCAGCTTCTTGGAGACATGCACTTTTGTTCATCTTGTTCATTTAATTCTCTACTTAGTTATAAAGATAAACACACCAACAGAAAAGGGAAAAAGTGTGAAACTTAATATTCTGTTCACTAATTAGAAACAAATGTGCTTATTTTTTTCTAGAGTTTGCACTGTTTTAGTTGTTTTCCACACAGAAAACTAAGCTCTTAACACAGTCAACTCTTCTAAAGGTGGACATTGTATACCTCATTAATGTGAATTTAATTGTTCCGTAATTGTATTCCCTTGGGTATATTAACCCAAAGCAAATGAGAATCACCTGACTCTGGTAGGAATTAAGATGACTGTGACCCTGTGATCTAATTCATTTTCAAATAGTTTTTAAATGAAACAAGATGAGCTGATGCACTTTGCAGTTTGACATGTCTGATTACAGCAGTGTGTGTGTGTTTCAAAAGGGGAATTCAATTTAAAGTTCTTTGGTGGTGCCAAACTAATCCAAACATGCCCCCCCCCCACCCCCAGTCAGTGCACTGAGTGTACGTATATAAATGAGTGGTGGAGGTAGAGGTGTTGTCATGGCTTGATAGACATGGCTGTCCATATTTGTTTATTTTAGGAGATAATCAGTCCTTCTAAGCATGAACTCTTATCTCTCCCCATGGAGAAAAAAAAACAGCTGCAGATAAGGAAAAGATGCAAAAGTTTCAATTTGCTTGCGTGATGCGCAGCCTAAAAACTCCCTCTATCGCTCCCAGGTAGCTCATCGGGTACACGTGACCGCGTCTTATCAGCCCTGGCGTCGGGGGTCACAAGACAGCCGACAGATTGTATGCCAGGCGTTTTTAGCTCGTCACCCGGAGGATTTTGATACTTCCATCTCCACAAACAAGTAGCAGGTCCCACTGCCTCACCTGGAGTAAAGCAATTACTGTGAAGTTTTCCAGCTGACGGCCTGCCAATCACAACTCCTCAATGAGTTTGGATTCCACACACTTAGTACAATTATTTCGCTGCTGTTTTGTTGACACTTGCCTTTCAAAGGCGTTCACACTACATTTTAAGAGCAAAGTAGTTTAATATCAAGGCATGAAGATGTCTTCAAAGCAAATTTATTCAGAGGGAAATTTCCTTAAACTGTTGACAGTAGTGCAACACAGCTCAAAGAAATCATTTACATAACAGGCGCAGTTAATAAATTGACAAGTATCCATGCACTATCTCTGCACTATCTCCTGGTTAAACTGTCACCAGCACATTTGCAGTAAAGGAGCCCCATCATTAAAATCTCAGCCGGTCGCCACACCACTGCCGCTTATTTCAAAGAGGAAGTGTCTGGACTTTGGTCTCTTCCTCCCCATTACACCGGGAAAGATCAGAAACTCATCGTCTTCTTCAGGAGGCCATCTCTGCGACCGGCCCAGCGCCTTTAAATCATTCACCCCATTAAGGAGCCAATCAGGTATAATGAAGCGCGGGGCAAACTCGCTGGCTGAGACAGATAAATTATTTACTGGGACTTGTCATCCTTCTCCCATCGAGGTGCTGCAGTCACAGAGGAGCAGCAAGACACATGAAGGCTTTCCGGGGTGGAGAGACTCCGCAAAGCTGGTGACACCCCCCTCCACATCACCCAGGTCCACCTCCCACATCCTTTCCTCCCTCGCTTCCTTCTCCTCCTCCCCTCAGTCACCCCCTCATTCTCAAATCAAACAGCCCTCCCAACCCCAACCCCACCCCTCATTCTCCCCACCTGTCACACGTTGGGAGATAGAGGGATGGAGCCGGCACCACTTCGTTACCAGCCTCTCACTTGGAGGTTTCAAACAGATTTCAGCTAATGAGGGAGCATTTAGAAACTCAGGGATGCCGACATCTAGAAGAGGACGGGGGTGGGGTTGGGGGTGGTGGGGGGTGGTGGGGGGTGGTGCTAGGCTACTTTACAGCAGTGGGCACATACACATACAGTACACACAGCAACATACAAACCTGCTGCATCCTCACAGCTCCTTCCGTGCATGTGTGAAACCCACACATGCACTGATAGCATCCACTCACCTGTACACACTGTTTCTCTCACACACAGCTCAGGGTTGTCAGTGCAGGTGAACAAAGTGAATAGGATATGTGACTGACAATAAAGATTTCTTTTAACATCAGTGAGAGGGAGGCGGGCGGGTGGGGCGGGGGTGTAGGGGGGGTTGAGTCTGGGGAGACAGGCTGCAGAAGTTCGCATTACTCTGAGGGACCCGTCGGCTGCATATGCCATCTTTAATGACGAGGCCTCGCCAAACTGGCACCCAGTCAGCCAACCAGGAGAGTGCAAAGTGAGGGAAGAAACCCCGCAAACCTATTATTTCAAACCTCTGTCTTTTTTTCTTCCTCTTTACACCCCCTCCCCCGATTCCTTTAAATGTGAGTTTTAATAGACACCGCTAAATTTCCGCTGCCGTCTCCTTAAAGTTTAATTCACCCACTTTTCTTTCACTCCTGCATCCCCATTATGGAGGTGTGGCGGCAGCTGCAAACAGGGCATTATTATTTCATATTATGAAAACATTCTTTTTAGATGAAGGGGAAGGGAAGGAGAGGCCCAGCTATGGCAATATTTTCATGGCACAATTATAATGGCAGGTGGAGAAGTGAGCAAGAGAGGACCCACTTTTTATATGACACTAATATCCTCCGTGTTAACTGGGTGCCAAGGCTTATTTACTGTATTCAGGAGTTTCACTATTTTTCAGCGGTTGTGTGAAAAGTTGGATGGAGGTGAAATGAAGGTGAGTGTGTGGGATTCTTGGCCAAAAAATGGATAAAGTTATGTTTGTATCCACAGCTGTAGATATGGAGGCTTAGCTTCATACCTGTAGCTGGGGACAGATCAACTATGAAATACTGTACTGTTTGTTTTCTGCTGCTGCTAGTTTGATCTAAGGTTGTTCATAATGATGCTGTTTAGAAAACTGGTTAAGTTAAGGCAATGGAAATTACTTAGGCTTGACACAATTGTAGTCATGATTAGAGAAGGCAGATGCTATTAGCACCCAGGTGGTGAGGTGTGACTATTCATATCCAAGTGTGTAGCTGACCATGGCAGAAACAAGCAGCAGTAGCGGGCCAGTCTTTTCCTAAACTTAACCAGTGTCCGACTGAAACTGAAATAATCTTTAAAAACTAAAAATAAGTCAATTAATTCTAAAAATTAAAAGTCAATCCCTGATTTCTAGTTTCACACAGGACTCTAACCCCAGTGTCCCAGGTTTAACTCATTCATGCACCACAACCTCCTCCTAATAGAGACTCAGTCACTCTTAAAAGCTGAGCTAGGAGGACTGACTCTGGGTGTAAATAGCCAAATAGCTGCCATGTGACTATTCTCAACAGAATGCAACTCGAATTGGACATTAACTGGACTTGTGACTGGACTTGGACTCGAGCCTTTTGACATGACAATATTTGATACCTTCCCCAAAACCCAAAGATGAAAAAATATGTTATTTAAAAAGTGTGAATCCATGAATCAGTCCATTTCCCTTCATTTTCTTAGTCAACACTTACTGCACCAGATTCACTCTGTTTGAACCAATCCGACAACATCCAATCAGGTTGCAGGAGAGAACTGTGAAGAACTAACATTATGATACTGCTGCAGTTTTTTTTCCCAGTAAATTTTGTTCGTGTACAAAAACCATGACCAATTGTAGTATGCAAAATGTCAAAATTACAGCTGGAAATGCAACAACTTCCAACTTTGTTGCACAAATAACTCTGTATTAAGGCTAATATTAACATATGTAGCTAGCTAGTGCTTAGCTAATAATGACAGCTAAATTGTTAATGAGGCTGGAAACTGTTATGACTCATTTCGAACTCAGAACTCAAAGTTTAGGTCTGGGGACTTGACAGTCTTGACTGGGGACTTAAGAGCATGGACTTGAAAGTTGTGGCTTGTAAAACAATTACTTGGTCCAGCTTAATATAACTCATTACAGCTGGATCTTTTCTGACCTGATCTTGCTTAATATAATTTGGGCCCACCTGGAATTAGGTCTCTGGTCGGGTCTCAGATACCAGGAACCAGGTGGACCATCTTGAATTAGAGGTGGACCTCTAATCCATGATCTCCTGAGAATGATTCCAAATAAATTTCGTTACTCAGTAGCTTTACCCAGAGGTCCAAATTTAACTTTGGCCAGCTATTTGGTCTATGACAATGAATCTGGAAAACAGATGAATGAATGAATTTTACTCTGGATATTCATGTTCCTCAGAGCATTAATCCTCCACTAGCACCATCCTCAGACCAACATTTCCACTAATAAAAAATGTAATTGGTAAACCTTTGGATTTAAGTGACCTCTAGCACCACTTTCTGAAGAAACTTTACATTTTTAGCCCCACTACTGGCATGGATAGTGGAACATGTGCATTGTGTGAATATACATGTACTCTTGTGTATCTGTGTACATATGTGGGTTGCAGACTGAGGGGTCTAAAATAGTGTAGAGGCCAGGAAGTGAGTTTTGAAAGCCAGAGATGTCTGCCTCCATTGAAGTTTAATCGTTCAGTGTCCCCTTGACTCCTCCATCTGATTGGAAGTGTTTTGTCCTGGTGGCACCATCAGTGTACGGCTCAGAATAGAACGAGCACTGAACACACACCCACTCACACTACACATACACACACACATGAATGCAGTGTAGCTTTCCAGCAAACACTCAGTTGGTCCCTCTCTCTCTAATTAGTAATTAACACATTCTTTTGTGCAGGCCTCTCTTTATTTATAGGCCCTCTCTTGCCAAACAGCGGATCCGTGCGCCAGGATCAGATGGAAGCGGAGCGTGAGGTGAGCTGTGAGCCCCGGCCACTTGATAAATAGAGTGTTATAGTTCGGGACTAATCGACTGATTAGCCAAACAGCTCATAATGGCTTTTTAAATGAGCAGGTCAGATCATGTTGAAGTGCTCTCATTAAACTCACTGTTGCTCTCAGGTTGACATGCTTCCACAGTTCACTTTGTATAATATATGCTACGTTTGGCAGTAAAACATTAAATAATATTGGTGCATTATTATGCATTTTGATAAAAAAAAAAAAAAAACAGTGAATGTAAAGAGAGATTCTGTGTTTTCCTACTAACCCAGAGTCTGACAAACTCATGGATGCTTTTATTTTATGTCTTTGAAGACATTAAAGACATGAGGTTAAACAGCTTTAGCTCTAACATAACTCTGTTCACTGGTGATTATGGGAAAAGCAGCTGCTCTGTGCAAATGCAGTGAAATTCACTGTTTAAAGTTCTCAAAAGATGGCTGGTCTGACTAAAATCACACACTGTAAATTATTTATGAATGATGTAACTAAATTTACCAAAGGCTAAAAACTAGAGGTACAGTCATCTTACCCTAGCATCCAAATACATTTCCCTGCACTCAGGCCAAAAATACTATTATACAGTTACGTTATAGGTAATAAATTCAACACTGATTACATAGTGTAAACAGTATCAGGGTCAACTTTTTATTGAAACATGATACACTGTGGCAAGCAGTTGTTTCACAATTACCTGACTGGTCTCAAGTTCATATCCACAGGGAAGTTTTTTTAAACGCAAGGGGTTTCATACAAAAGCTATGACCAACTGTTGTACGCAAAATGTCAACATTAAAGGTGGACATGCAACACTCCTGTCCAGTATAATCAAAATGCTTGCTTGCACTGTAGCTCAAACTTTGTCTTTACCTGACATCATTTTCTCATGAGTGCCTGAATGGTACTGCACATGTGTGGCTCACTCCTCAGCTGCTTCCATCATCACTTCCAGAAAAAAAATTGTGCTTAATTCTTTGTAACCACTGCCCAATCGGGCAAATGAGTTGCTAGATTAACTAGCCTGAGGTCAGGCAAATGGGCAATTCTTTTTGTTCAGCCCTTGATATATCAGAGCAATTTAAGTTGTAACCTGCAAGTCCCCCAGAGGACCACATCACACTCTTCAGTTTGCCAGATGTCATGGGACAATAATGCGACCATACCTTAAGATATTTCAAAACATTTCCTGTTTACGTTTGCAAATAGTCACATAACATGCTTTGAGACTTTGGTGTCCCGAGTTTTCTCACTGTCTGAGATTCTCCCTTTCCTCTGGTAAGTTTGTCAGAAACAAAGGTTTCCAGACTAGATTTCTAGCTCATACGTTGTGTTGCATGCTTAGATCTTTTTCACTTCCATTAACATTGTAAGATAGGTCATTTGTAACACTGCTGTTTATGGCAAAATTAACTGAAATGGTCAGATATGCATGGACACATTGTAATTAAAGAGAATGCTGTGCCACAAAAATTTGCTTTACTGCACTGCCTTGGTGGAGGTTGGCGCTGTCAAACTGCCCATCTAGTTGGACTTGGGTTTGGTCCAGAAAAATTGTATAAGGCCATCAACAAATGTGGGGCTCTCTTTGAGCAAGCCATGGTAAGATCAAATACAGCCTGCACCAAATGTGCCAACAGCTCCATATGCTCGTAGTTTAACAATGTGATTTGTCAACACGAGTGTGTGAAATTTGAAGTGAAGGAAACACAAATGGTAAAAACTAGATTATATGCCACACACACAAGGAATGGTTGGTTTTCACTGAGACAAACAGCATTAAAATAAAAAAGAAGGGTTTACCATTGTCCACATTTGCACAACTCACTAATATGATATAGGTGAAGTATGGTATCAACAACAATACAGGGCACATAATGGAAAGAACTTACAGCTTGGAAGGAAAACAGACATTTGTAAAAAAAAAAAAAAAAAAAAAAAATGAGAAGGAATGACTTTTCATCCCAAACGATTGAAACACCATCAAGGGTGCCAATTTAGGCATCTGGACAAAGACACTTTTGGAGCTGTGGGAAGATCCAGTTTTGCTTTTGATGGAATTGTATGCTAAAAGTCTCTTCCTGCTTCCAGTCTTTGTGCTAAACAAAGCCAGTGGTTTCAAACTTTTTTGTACCCGAGACACACCAAAGGGCTAGCCAAAATCTCAAGGGACACCTGTATTCATATAGCCTCTATAACAACACATTATCACTCTGTAAAATAAAAATAAAATTTTGAGTGCAGCAGCAACACACTTATTTAAAACAGACAGATCGCAAAAATCAAAAATGAGTTGATGGAACTGACACTAATAATTTACCAACGGCAAAAACTGGGGTTAACTTTGAAGGATGTTTTTAGGGTATAGAATTTGCCCCTGTATTGGGAAATGACAGTGCACAAAGTATCTATATGGTAAATTGAGTTGTATAGTTTTATATTACAATAATAATGTATGGTTAACACAAAATCCACTCTGTTTGGGAACCACTGAGCTCAACTAAACATGCCAGGGACAGGGGGCACAGAAAAGTAACTGGTACACTGTAGCTCTTCACATATGAGCCGGAGTAAGTCAAGAAAACAAGTACATTTCTCAAAATCTTTAACTGTTTCTTTAAAAAAGTGAAGACCAGAAGGTGAAGTTACGTCCCCAAAGAACTGAAAGAGGAGGAAGGAAACGATCTGATGTTTTTGATGTATTGCTGAATATGTGTCTCACCTCTCCTTTAAAATCTCTTTGGCTGTCACACACACACACACACACACACACACACACTTTCACCTCCTCCTCTGTGAGAGTGGTAATCAGGCTGGATGGCTGATTCTTTTCATAAATTTTAGTATCTCCTTATTTCAGGCTTTGCTGCCTCTCGGCTGCCATTAGTCCCCCGCAGGCGACGGAGCCCATCTCCCTTGCACGCCACTCCTTTTATGAGGTTTGCCTTCGCTCACAGCATTACTGCCTGCCAGGCGTCCTAGGTGGGGCTTTCACATACAGACCAAATCTGTCATTCCTCTGTCAGGATGCCTCCCTCCTGACGTTTATTTTTTATTCTCTAACATATCGTCCTTTTTAAAGAGGCTCTGTTGAACTGATTTAAGGTGATAACAAAATCTACTGTAGTCTACCATCAGAAAACATACACATGCATATTGTATAACAGGGTGTCTCAGATTTTATGGAGTCTGGGGCTGTAGTGTTTGAGTCGGGGGAGTCATTTTGTGAATGATGGACGGAGTCAAGCATTGGAGAGGAGAAATGTGAGGATGGAGAAGATGGCAGATAGGTTTTGTCTGCCTCAAACTACACAGTCCAAACAAGGATGTTCTAGCATCACTGGCATTAAAAGGTTCCGTGTGTGAGAAAAAAGGCTTCTGTATGCAGGCAGTACTGTGCCCATAATGTTGCAAAGCAGAAAGTAAGGGTGTGGAGAGCAGAGTGGTTGGTGTGAATGGTGGCATTGGGCCTTTATGTCCCAGCACAGACACTTTTTTGTTTTAATTTTCCTGTTTTTTTTTTTTTGTTTGTTTTTTTTTCAAACCATAATCCACTAATTCCCTAAATTTTGAAAAATGAAGCTTTAGTTTCCTAACTTTAACTACACTTTATTTACCATGATGATATTTTTCCTTACTTTAAACATGTGATAATTGCCATGAGCAGATATTCATTCACTCATTCATTCATTTTCTGTAACCGCTTATTCCGTAAGGGTCGCGGGCTGCTGGAGCCTATCCCAGCTGACATTGGGCGAGAGGCGTGGTACACCCTGGACAAGTCATGAGCAGATATTGTTGAATAAATTGTTGGATACTGGGATTGAACTTAAAACTACAATTACCACCTTGCAGTTGTATGCATCCACCAACCGGTCAAGGTGCATTTTACATCCATGTCTGTCCAGGCCCATATAATTTATGTACTTTCAGTTATTTAATGAAAGAAACATATATAATTTGATAAAAGGGAAGTTACCACTCTTAGCAGATCATCAAAATCACTTCAACCCCTGAGTAAACATGGATATCTATACCAACTTTTATCACAATCTGTCCAACATCTCTCAAGATATTTCACTGAGAATCCAACATGTCAACATGCTGGTGGTGCTAGAGGGAAATCTAGGGAATCAGAGAACAATGAACATCCATACAAAATTTCATTGCAATCCGTCCAATGAAGAGCGTAGCTGCAACCTCTTTACAAAGTGCTAAGAAGTGCAGTTTCTCAAATGGCCACTTGGAGTTGGCACCAAAAGCAAGTCAATCCACTTTGAGACCCATGTGAAAATAAACAGTTGGTACAAAAACGTGGTTTCGGTCTCTAGAGCTTATTTCCCATTCATGACAACTCCATGCAGGCTGATTTTTTATACAACTCACCCCTTCAAATTATATCAAGTTACACATAAATAAGGCTGTGGTCACTTTGAGTGACGGGTGGGTGCCGTCACAGATGGCAAGCTGCTATATATATATATATATATTTGTATATATATATATGTATATATGGAATTACTCTAACTTGGCAAGTCAACTTGCTGTTTGACTGGTGTATATGCTTCCTTATTGTGTCATCTCCTTAAAAAAAAAACAAAAGCTGAAAAGTTACTAAAAATGAATCCAGGAGCACATTTTTCCAATAATATTATAACATATGCATATTTTGCAAACATTTTTCTTGGTGCACCCATTAAAGGGTTAAAATAAGGTCAGTTTGGAAACTGTACTGATGTATTTTGTGTGGCCTGAGCCATTTCATGCTCTCTGTCACTGAGCCACCCCTTCTTCAATCTATGAAAAGCTGAGCTCCTCCAGCCTGCACACATGTGTACATATGTTAAAAGAAAAAGCAATTATTTCCAAGCTTTAACATTCAGTCATAATTGTTTCCATTTCTTCAACCTTTACCTTTGGTAAATGTCCCTTTTCTAACATTTTCTCTTTTAACAGCCCAACAGAGTAAATTGATACACACTCATAATGATCCTTTATCACAGAAGCCACAGAGGTGTGACCAACTATGTAGCCTATCATTTTTGATTGCAGACAAAAAAATATATATATTCAATAGTTTTGTATACTGATATTTGTATAAATTGTGATTAAATCAGGATGTGCAAATCTGATATTGACAGCCTCAGAAAAAGCCTTGGGAACCCCCTGTGATCTTTGGCGCCACCCTAGGGGGGACCCAGACCCCAGGTTGGGCACCAGTGGTCTAGTAGCCTAAGTAGCAGATTTGATCTGCTGCTGATGTTAGCAGTGGCAGTCTTTAACATTGTCGAACCCAAATCCTATGTCCTTGCATCCAATAGTTGTCGTGATATTTTGGTGTTAACCAGCCTTTCTCTTATCATTGCTAAACAGCTTAGCACCTGTAAAGGATTTAACTGTCAGCTGAGTTCCACATGGAAAACACACAGGATACATGTATGTGCCAGCACTGTGTGTCAGTGTTTTCTCATAGCATGATGTTTCTCTCTGTGGTATCTCTGCTGCTCTCTGTGACCTTTTCTTTAATTACCTGGGATCTAATAGACAGCAGACAAATGTAATGATTTTTACACCACAAAGAGAAAGAAAGAGAAAGCACAGAGAATGATTAAAAGAGCGGACTCAGCTCAGAATGGAGGAGGAGGGAAAGAGAATGTGTTCAGGCTTGGTTGAGAAAAAAAAAGAGAGTGAGGGAACGTAGAAGCTACTGTAGAACACTAAACAATGTGAATTATGACTTTCTGTCAGCTGAGTTGAATGAAATCAACAGACTGACGGAACATTTTAAAATGCTTCCAGCAGAAAAGCAAAAGCAGCCTTTTGACAAATCATTAGTAGCGGGCATTGTTCTTGTTCTTTAGTGTCAGCTAATGTTGGTCATATTTTTTATTTCAATCCAGCACAGTCACCATGGAGATATGGGGTACACATGGGGCAGACAGCAGGTATAAATGTTTGAGGTAGTGCTGGAGACAAATTTGACATCTGTGACAAGTGAACTGAAAGAAGTGTGACATTCTTGACAGCCTGTGTACAATGAAATTGAACCAGCATAAAGAGCACGAGACAACTTTTGTGATATTGATGAAATGTTATAAAAATGTGCCAATCAGCTTTTCTTATTCAGTAAAACCATGCAGTCAGAATCTGATATTTAAAAAGTTATTCTCAGCTATTCAGTGTTTCATTTTGTTTTCTTGTGACATTCAGAAGATGATTCCATGATGGGTTTTTTTATATAAAAATTTGTGCTGAAACAATTAATCAGTTATATTTGATCAACAGACATTAATCAAGGACAATTATTGAATGATTAAAAAAAACTAAACATTTTCATTCCTCTTCTCTGTTATGTATCATTATTGATTGAATATTTCAGCAGGAGTAGCTGACTGGCATGCCTCTAACTGGCATCTGGTAGTACTGGCAGGGGGAGAGTGAGCTAATTGGGGGCAGTGGAGTGAGAAAGATGAGACCTCCCAACCTGTGGGCGACTCCCAACGCATCAAATACAGCAGCTTGGTCACTTCCCCCATGCTTCAAACTATGACGCTGTTCGATTCTCTTTAGAGCCATTCTGAAGGCACCACTCTAGCATTCTGTTTTGATGTGCTGTTGACGTCAGGTGAAGTAGTATAAAGCACTGGCTTCCTGTGTGTCAAAGGACAGATTTTAAAATGCTGTTACTTTTCTATAAAGCACTAAATGGTATCAGGCCTACAAACATCTCTGATTTACATGTATGTAATGAAGCTCATCATCAGACCATCAGGAACATGTTTACTCAGTGTTCACACGATCAAAATCAAGCAAGGTGAAGCAGCCTTTAGTTTCTAACTTCCTGAATACTTGAGGTGTGCTGAAACTGTCAGTTCATTTAAAGCAAGGGTTAAAACATCCCTGTTTACTGCAGCTTTTCAGTAAAGTAGATACATAACTTCCTGTTTTATGTTTGTTTGCTTTCACTTTTGTTTTTATGTTTTTTTAAATGCAATTTCTATAATCTTTTAACAATTTATTGGCTTGATTTTAGCTTTTCTTTTTATGATCTCAAAGGTATTTTTAATGTTCTATTAACATTTTTTTTTAATGTATTTCTATGCTCTTGTAAAGCACCTTGCATTTTCTTGTGCCTGAATGGTGCTGCTATATAAATAAACTTGCCTGCCTAAAGATAAAGTCCATGTTTGGAGGAGGCTGAGTGGATGGAGACTCAAACAAACACAGAACTACAGTTCATGCCCCATATGAAATAGTCAATGTTGACTTTATTTTAAGTTATGTAATAAGTGATGTACCATGATGGACAGAAGTGAAGTTTCATACATTAACTCGTAAGGAGCATATATTAACCCAAACCATAAATCACTTCCTTTACCTAACAAAGTAGTTTTTGGCCTTTATTTTGAAAGTCCACCTGAATGTTGGATATTTATTGTTGCTAACTTGACTGCAGAGTCCTGAATGTGCACAATGGATCTCAAGAGAGTGATCATTTCCTTAACCAGGTGATTTTTGTCCCTAAACTAATCACAGCATTGTCTCATTATAAAACACAATTAATTTATGCAACCTGCACAATTAAGAAACAACATGTACAAATGTTGTTAAAGTTCCTGAAGAAGTGACTTTAGTTTGAAATGTAGAACCACTGACCAAGCTGCTGTATTTGACAGCGTTCTCTCTGAAAGAAAGACAGGATATCTATTGGGCTGATGGATTTAGAAAAGGAAAAATTAAATACAAAAGGAAAAATAAATAAATAATTAAAGCCTACAGTTCACATCTCTATCATAAATGATAAGTAACTGAGTACCTTCCTTGTGTTTGGAGTGTTTGTCAGAAAAAAAGCAGTTTAAATTTGTCACCTTGAGCTGTGGTATACTCTGCATGGGCATTTTTTAACAGCTCTGATATTTTATGGACAAAAGGATTAATGTTTAAATCCAGAAAATTACTGGCAGATTGAAAAATAAATAAATGATTGAATAACTCCCTGCCTCTGGTCATAAACACAGATACTGGACTCAAAAGCCCAAACCTCCTCTGGTTATTCATAGATTCTAGATTATTCATATCTCAGCTTCTGAAAAATCAATAAATATATTTAACATTGATTTACAAAAGGATTCATACTTCAACAAATCTAATTTTATAGATTATTCTAATGTAATTCTTTATATATAAGAATTTTATTTTTTCATTGTCACACAGTATAACACAGTGGGTCTCAAATATTTCAGATTCATTCAAGTAAATTTGCATGATGTATGAAAATATTTGTTTACTTGTTTATTAATTTATAAAAGACTTCTGAGTACAGAGTAGTGTGGTAAACCTTCTCCCACTAGTCCTACAAATCACCCAAATGTCACCCATTAATGATGAAAACGTCTCTCTGCTCTCTTCTTTATTTCTGATATTTTATGGACGAAAGGATTAATGTTTTAATCTAAAAAAAAAAACAAAAACACTATAAAAAACTCCCTACGTCTGGATAAAAACACAAATACTGAACTCAAAACAAATAATGAAATAAATAAATAAACTGTTCAACAAATAATATTTTACAGATTCTCTTCTAATCTCTAGCACAGTGGGCAGTGGGTCTCAAATATTTCAGATTCAGATTAGCATGATATATAAAAAAATATTTGTTTACTTGTTTATTAATTCACAAAAGACTTCAGAGTAGTGTACTAAATCCTCTCCTGCTAGTGCTGCACAAATCACCTTGATGTCACCCATAAATGATGAAAACCATTTGTCTCTACATGTGTATTTTGTGTTGACATGGTTCAAATATTTTTAATACCTGTCTAATATTATATACATTCTTTTTTGTTATTCTTTCACACAACTAAGTAGAAGTCTGGGGAAAAAAACAGACTACAGCAAATTATTCCAGGACAAATGAGGGGGCCCCGGCTGAGATCAAACTGAGAACCTCTATGCTAAGAAACCATCTAACACGAAAAATAACATTAAAAAAAAGACGAGAGGTATATATTGTGTACTGTTAAAGGTGGTGGAGAAGACAAAGAAGTTAAAAACCTGAAGAGAGGAGAAAAGTTATGAAACAGAGAGGGAGACAAACAGAGAGAGGGATGGCGTGCAGAAACAGCTCAGCGGCGGCAGAACGAGGCAGGTGTTTAATTTGAGAATTAAGACAGTGTGAAAGTTCATAAGTATGCTAATGGCTGTGTGCCTCAGCGTGCCAGATGAAGCTTCCTCGTCTGCTCAGGAGGACGGACAGATCCACCCCAACCGCCGCTGTAATAACGCGCAGTCAATTTTCATCGTCATTCTGCTCCCGCAGAAGAAAAAAAACAAACATTTAGCTTCACACGGCTGCCTCTGCCCACCCTGACCATAAAGCATCATCAGCCATTACAGTAAAGTAATTTCACTACAGCACTGGGCATGTAATCTGTCTGCCGGCTGCTACTGTACCATCCCTGCTGAGGCCTGGAAACCATTTGTCTTAGAGATGAAAAAATATTAACATACAGAGGAAGACACAAAGGAAGAAACACACACATAAAGATCATGGCCTGTGTCCACCCTGAGGTTTAAGACAGACAATCAACACTATATATTTACCTTTCCTGGCTGTAAAAACAAGCAAAATTAATAACATTATATGTAAAAACTACAAACTTAAAGGGATGTGTGGCTTTATGAGCTACTTATCCACAGTCAGTGTATTACCAACAGGAAATCTCAAGTTTGGAGAAGCAGCAGGAGTACTGGTGCAGGAAGCTATACCATGTACCACTGTACAGTGTGCTGTATGTATATTTTCACCACTTTACTTTGCCTTCAGACAGCCTTTTCTGACAGAAAACTGCTGCTATAGAAGCCAAATATTGCTCTCTCCAAACCAGCCAGACTCTATAGGAAAAAAAAAAAGACAGTAATTTTATCTTGCAGGACACGGGAGTTGTCAGTCTAACTAACCATCTGAAGCAGCAGTGGACCAGCAACTCCTGTTCTGTGACATAAAATGACCAGTGAAATCAATGGAGTTTGGCTTATAAGAGGAGTTTCCCATCAGAAAAAATGTCTGACAGCAACATAAAGTGATGAAAATATTCTAAATATAGTGTACACTTAAAATGATGTGGATTTTTTGGCTTTGATTTTTTAGGTGCTGCTGATCCTGTCCACACCAGCACACTGTATTGCACTGTTTCTGTGTACATTGGTGGGAATCTTCTCCTTCTTTAAATTAAAGAGGACTCTCTGTGTCGGTATCAATTCAAATCTGGTTTACTTGCAAAGCTGTAGGTGGCTCATACAGCTCAGTCCAAGAGGCTAAACTCTGTTTTGCATAAGTCCTTGTGGAGAGGACAAGTGCAAAATTAGCATGATCAATAGAAGCACAATGGCCACATGTATGAAAATATAGCACATTGAAATATGCTAGAATTGTCCTTTAAGGTGTGCCCATAGAAAGTAAGCCAAATTTTGAAGGCAGCATACAATTTTATATTACAGTTACATTATGTCAGTGTCAGAGAGGCTGAGCATCCCACACAGCTCTGCAGAGAAAGTAAGTGACTGATCCTGGTTCAGTGCTTTAACCCTATGTGACCCCTATGGGTCGGTGCTGATGGGGATTTTTAAGCATGTTTTAATACAATTTTGCTGCATGCTTTAGGCCACTTATTTATTGTGTTTTTAAGTTGCTGTGTTGATGGTTTTAATCAGAAATTTTATTGGATTGTGTTTTAATTGTTTTAGCGTTATTATTTTTGCATGCAGTGTTGTTTTTCCCTACTGTCCCTGAAAGCATCAGACACTGACCAAACCCGCGGGCCGCAAAGAGAAGAGAAGAAATATGGAAGCACACAACCAGCAAGAAGACGGAGCGACCACGTGGAGCCAGCCAAGACGGCAGTGACCCGACAGAAGACACAGCCTAGATGACGAAGACACTGGACTCGGAGCCCGAAGTGCAGTAGCCTGTACCCGTTTGGCGAGAATACTCCAGCCAGGAAAACTGTGAGTGTTTTTTAACCTTGTTTGTGGTGGGTACTGGAGGGCCGGCTACGGGGCCTGGCAAGGGGTGTGATTTGGGGCTGTTGTGTTTCCACAGTACTGGTTTTGGTTTGTCTACTTCCCCAGGTTGACCAGAGCAGCAGAGGAGGTGTCACAGGAAGAGGAAGGCCGGGAGCTGCCATGGAACAGAGAAGAACTGACTGTTGAAGACGCTGAGGCTGCTGCCATCTCGCGTGGGCAAGTGGTTCAACGGGAAAGCAATGACAAAGGACTGGCAGAGAGATACCTTAAAGACTTCATGGACCTTTTGTAGGCATCATCTGTGTTTTTTTTTTTTGTTTGTTTCTTATCACCATGATATTATTGTAATAAATCTGCTAACATTTACTCTTTGTCACGTTTTTAACTCTGCTCACCCCTGATTTTACAAGAACCTGTAGGCCTTTTAGTTCTAGGGCTCTGAAAATCCCTAGGTGGCGTTGTCAGTTTTTAATTATTCTTAAAACATTTTAAAATTATTTTAAAATTACTTTTAGTTAAGTATTAAATTGTTAATTAATATTTACATCTTATTGGTATTTTAAAATTGGTATTGGTATTTTAAAATTGGCCTGGAGCCAATTTAGAATTGGCTCCAGGCCACACCTACAGGCTGAACATTTTAAAAAAATATATCTAATTGTCATTATTTTGACTGATTGCAATATGATTTGCTATATTAGAGGTAGTAATTTTTACATCCTTCTCATTTTGATAGAAAAACACGTTAAAGTGACAGACATTTAGTGTGTAGAGTCTGATGTGGAGCACAGGACATCTCTACCTCACCACATTCATTCATTTAAATGTTTTTTGACAAATTTCTGCCAACAAACATTGTACCTCCTGTAATTTGGAAATCAAAGAATGTCATATCACAGATTTAACAGCTTCGATTAACTGTGCAGCCCTTTTATACACTCTGCTGTGCAGTGCTCATTTTATCAATGAAAAGTTGGACAATAAGCTTTCGTTGACTTTTTATTTCATGACTAAATGGTGATAATGATGGAAATGAGAAATATTGACAACTAATATTTAGACAAAATCTCTGGTCATTATGTCCTGACCAGTAAACATGGGACAAAATAGTTGGCTCTGTTCAGGCAAACAACCTAATGAGATCACAGTAATCAGCATTTCAAAGTACTAATACTTCTGGCAAAGTGCCTCATCTTCACCTTTGGCCTGTCAGGTGGAAAGAAAAGAAGAGACGACGTGTCTGTGGACACATTTCTCTTCTATTCAAACAGAAAGTAAGACTGCTATATTGTTTCCAGTTAACACAGAACATCTTGTGGATGAAAGATGTGTGCAAAGGACACCTGAAAACGCAGTGTCTATCAAGGAAAAAACTAAATCAACTTTATTTACATAGCATATTTCATGTGACAAGCGTAAACTCAATGTGCTTCAAGACTGATCATACATGACAAAACATAAAATAGCATGTAAGGTAAGACAGTATTACACAAATAAAAACAAGTAGAACATGAGAAAACATACGAGATAAGAAGGTATTATTCTTATAAAAGGAGGATAATGACGGTATTAATACAGAGAAAAAAACCTAAAAGCTGCAAAAGTTTATGTTTTTAGTTAGGACAATCATGACTGAAAGCAGCATGAGCTTATTAGAGTTGATTTTAGCCACAGTGAGGAGACCTATATCTGATGATCTAAGGGATCTCTCTGGTGTGTATTCAGTGACTGTGTCAACAATATAGAAAGGAGCTAAACCATTACAACATTTAACATTTATGTATTTAAAATATTCTTTGTTTTATATGGAGCCAGTGAAGAGAAGATAATATAGGAGTTTTGTGTTCAGACTTTTTAGTTTTTGTTTACAGACGCTGATTGATTTGTGACTAAAACTATGACCTCCACTGACTAAATCTTAACAAAAACAAAACAAAGACAAAAGACTAAAATGTGACTAAAACTGAGATAAAAATTTTCAGTAAGCAATCAAAACTGAATTAAAAAATTCTTGCCAAAATGAAGCCTGCTGTCATGCCTGATAAGAGCCACCAGAGGACAGAGAGGCTGAGTGTCGGAGTAGCCTGTAGCTCAGCTGGTAGAGCGTGTGACCCACACTTACATTTGGGTACTTGCTGACACTGAGTACTGATACCAGTACTTAATAATGTCATTAAAGTTCTCATAATAACTTTAAAAACATTTTATTTTCAGATTTTTCTCACTTTATAAATGTAGCAAATCATTGTTGCCGTTTCCTGCTACAAGTGTAACCATAGTTACTGTATACATGACATTTTTGGGTTATTTGTAGTAAGTTACTTTACTAATTTGGTGTTCATTATTAAGCTGTACATTTTTCTGTGTACATGATATATTTCAGTATAAAAATTCTACAACATTATTATAGACTTGCAGAATTAAGTTTACTGTTACAAACGGTGTTACATATAATTATTTCATTGTCATTGTCAACTAGTATTTTAATTATACATTTACATGTGTAGTATTTAAGTTTCTTCTTCATGTCCCTCTTGTCTAAGAGCTAATTAGTTCCTACCTGCCATTGTTTATGGGGGACAGGTATGAGTGTGGTGCCATGTGTGCAACAGTTTTGTTGACCCTGCTGTGAACCTCAAACAGTGAAGTTGTGTGTCCTGTGCTGTCAGGATGTTTAGGACAGTATTTCTTCGTCTTCAGATTAATTAGTCGATGCATTCAGTTAGTTTACGCACACCAGGACTTATTGGACAGTAGCTGGCTGCTGTCTACAGGTGCACTCTGGGAGGTTGATTCAGTTTTAGATGGACTGGAATTTTACAGACAGCTGCCAAAGTCACTGCAGTCATTAGTGGAAGATGATGATGATGATGATGGCATAACCAACAAAAGAGGGTAGGCATCAGCAAACTTTTTGAATTCTACGTTGTGGTGGATCTTTACATGTTTGCTTGTGTTGAGTGGCTATTTTTAGTGACATTGTATTGGAGTAGCTTTGGAGTACATGAGCACAGTATCTCACTGATACCTGATGCTGCTATAGATGTTAATAGGTATCAGTGCATTCCTAGTGTGCAGCAGCCACCAGCTCAACTTCTGCCTGTGGTCCTTTGCTGCATGTCATCCCCTCTTTCTCTGCCCTCCTTTGTCTTCTCTTTAACTATCCTGTCAAATACGGACGAAAAAGCCCAAACAATTCATTTAAAAAAAGAAAAAGAAACGCTGAGCATCTTCTACCACAAAGAGTGAGTGAGTGATAAATCAATCACTCAGTATGGACCAGAGGATAGTTGTGAGTGAGTGAGTGTGATGTAATGTCATTTCAAAATCAGCTTGCATCAGGTCTTCTAACATGTCCCCTGTGTACATGAATGTGTGCAGTGTGACCCTGTCAGAGGTGGCACCAGGGCTCTGTGGTGCAGGGAGGTGTGTATGGCCCCGGGGTGTGGCCCGTCCTCCTTACTACAGATTTATGGTCCTCAATAAGTATCTCCACACTGGCTGCCAAGACCTGAGTCAGAGGCTAATTAAAACCTTTCACTGGAATCTCTGTGAAGTCGCAGACCCACCGACACTCCAGCAGCAGCTGGCCGCATACCTCCGCGCCGCAAACACTCACCGAGACATGGAGTCACACACACACAAACATTTTCAGAAAGTTTAGATATGATGGTTGAGTCAGGTCCTCACAGTGACCAACTTAGCATCCATACATTTTATTAATCACTGAAGTTAGCTGGTGATGAGAAGGTGCATTTAGAAAAACATGACTACTAATTCAGGCTCATTCAGGCTACTAAAACTATTACAGCAGAACATGAAAATCGGCCTGATGAAAAAAGAACAAGGACAAACAAAAGCCTCAGCCTTGAAGAGAAGGAAAACTGTTTTCAAGCTGTTTCAACCCAGGCTGTTGCTTCACTGCATAATAAGATGCAGAAGGCCTCTGTGAAGGCCATGATCAGAGACACTGTTCAGGTCGTCCAACCGTCCCATTCTCGTGAACACGAAAACTCCAGAACACATGGAGGGAATTTCTTCAAATTTGGCACAAATGTCCAATTGGACTCCAAGATAGACTGAAGAGATTTTTTGTGGTCAAAAGTCAAGGTGACCTCATGTCCTTCCTATTCTCATGAACACCATGTTTCAGAACACCTGGATGGGATTTTCATTACATCTGGCCAGTGCTGTGCAGTAATATGTTACTCAGTAACATATTAGATGTATATATTCTCAGTAATTCATTCATTCATCCATTGTCCATAACCACTTATCCTTGAAGAGTCGTGGGGGGGCTGAAGCCTATCCCAGCTGACACTAGGCAAGAGGAGGGGTTCACCCTGGACAAGTCACCAGTTCATTGCAGGGCTGATGCATAGAAACAGACAACCACTCACACTCACACCAGTTTAGAGTCACAATCACCCACTGATTAACATGCATGTCTTTGGACTGTGGGAGGAAGGGGGAGTACCCAGAGAGAACCCATGCAGACAGGGGGAGAACATGTACACTCTGCACAGAAATTATAGAATTATATAAATTCTAATTAAAATTAAAATGACATATTCTCAGTGATATATTACTGTAATATTATTACTTTTTCCAGTAACAAGTAGTGTAAGGGATTACAGTTTCCAAACAGTAAATATATTAGTTACCTTTCCAAGTAAGTGAGTAAATGAGTTACTGTTTGACCAGTGTAGGCAATCTTTTGATGAAGAGTTCATGCAGCAGGCAGACAGATACTGATGCTTTTATTACTTATAGAATTGACAGTTGTAATGCTCTACTTTCTGGTCTTCCTAAGAAAAACATAGCTCTTCAACAGTTATAATAAATATAGTAAAATAATATGGTAAAAATATAGTAAAATGGTCAGCAAGTGAAAGGAGCTGGAAACCCTTCACTGGAATCAGACAAGGAAAGTTCTATTTATAAAAAAGACAAAACAAAAAAAAAAAACAAAAAAAAAACAAAAAACACTACACTACACTACATTGTATTAAGGACACAAGAAGACAATGTTGCAGAATCTCCCAAACAATGGAAGTGAATGGTGACCAGTTTATAAAAGGGGGAAAAAAAACCTGAAACAAACAAACAAAAACAAACCAAACCAACCAACCAACAAACAAAAAACATAAATGCCTTCATACTGTTTGACTAGCATAATCCAAGTCTACTAAAGTCCCAACATACCAAGATGACTAAAAATGTTATTTTAAGCATGTTTTTAGCCAGAATCTTCACTGTAGATCCTTAGCTTGGAGCCACATTTACATTACACATTTTTGACAAACAGTATAGAGGCATTTTTTTTTCATTTTGTTTTTCAGTTTTTTTACATTTGAAAACTGGTCACCATTCACTTCCACTGTTTGGGTGATTCTGCTCCTGTACATCTCAGGGCCAGAAGCATGATATTTCTGGAGGCCCTGCCTCACAGTGGATAGACAGTGAGGTATTCATAGAAGCAGCTACTGTATGCAACTGAGTCTCTTGAAAGCTTTTGAAGAAATGTCTAATTGCAATTCTTTTGACTGATATTTCACTTTCAATATGATTTGTGATGTTAGAGGAAAGGACCATTTTTACATCATTCTCATTTTCATTAAAAAATTCAAATGATCATGAAGTCTAGAGAATGCTGTTTTGGCCAGGACACCTCTGCAGCACCCCAGTATTCAATTCAAAATGGTATTTTGACACACTTTTGTATTTAACAAATATTGTGCATCCTGTGATTTGCTGTGGTTCATATCGCAATCCTGATGCATTTTATTTGTACATCTGTCAACATAATGGGCCATAGCTCTCTTATTGCTACTTAAACACACTTAGAGAAACACTCAAAATAAAGATGACTGACTGAAGTCAAACATGTTGTTTCTATGTTGAGTAGCAGAAATAAAGACATTGTGGCAACAAACAGGAAACTTACCAGCTGTATCACATAGGTGTGTCACATTGCGTGTTGTCTGATGGGCCTGTTATGAAATAAAAACATTAATATAAGTTCTTTGTGGTAAACAAAGAAATGTTATTATTAATCAACCACAGCAACATTATCTGCTGTGGTGTCCTCTGTACAGGAGCTGCAGTAGAGTTACCTCCAGCTGCTGTGTGGCACAATTATCATGTAGTCACAGGTAGAACATGCAAAACATGCAGAGTAGATAAAACAAGATAAACCAGGCAAACAGGACAGCATGGTGAATTGTTATTTTAAAACTTGTGTTTTGATTGGCTGGAGTAAAAGAAGCGTAAAGAGGAGGCAGTGGGATTTTTTTTTCTCTTTACTTACCAGTGCTTTCATCATCCCTGGTTGTGCTCCACCACCATCAAAATGCTTTGTGATTGCTACTGTGAAAGACAGAGAACATTTTCTTTACAATTACTGTGAACAGACAATAATGCTGAGTGGAAATTCATGTAAATCCACAGCAAAATGAACTTATACACAGCCTGTGATGGCCATGCCCACAGCCACACAATGAAAGGTTAGGACTCACCCACATCAGTATACCACATGTTCAGTGACTTTCATTTGCAGTCACTTCAGTTACATCAAACACACAGTTTGTTTGGTTTGGACATTACACTGTTGTCTGGATGAAGCAGATTTTGCTGTTCAGTTACCTGTGCTGAGTTCTCTTCCTGATCTGACAAATGATGGTGCTGAGGGCGGCGCCTGCTTTTATTCAGAGGGCAAAGCATGGACCATACCAGGTGCTCTGACAGCATGGGGGGGATCAGTATTGCTTTCTGTTGACTTTTAGCTATTGTCTATGTTGTCCTACCCTGTGTGTGTTCATTGGTCTCATCAGCCAGGATAAATGCTGGAGGGAAAGAAACCAGGAAGTACTATAATCTGCTCCAATTCTGTTTCAGTTCTTTAGAGACTCCAGCTCAAGATATCCCCTTCAAAGTTTTACAACTAAACTCCAGACTCCTACAACAAGGTATGTCACCTAAAATTCATGTGGGTTCATGTCCCATTAAGCAAAGCAGAGGTGAAAGCAACAGAGTAAAGCAATAGAACTGGAACAGTGACATGAGAGAAAGGGTTTTATTCAGCTTAAACAGTAAAGACAATTCATCAGGTGGGACAACAAAAAGGAGAACTTCACTCGGGTTCACAGAAGGATAAACACTCAGCTGTTACACTCATATCTGTCCCTTCAAAACAACGGCAGGTAGAAACTAATGAGCTCGTAGACAAGAGGGACCCACACAAACAACTTTAATATTAATATTATGCATATGAAAGTGCTGTAAACTATAATTAAATACAACAAACGGTAAACTTAATCATACTAAATTATTCCATTCCACATTAAACCTGCCAAACATCAACAGGTTGTGTTTGTGTGCATTTTAGCATGAAATTAGCATTTAGCTCTTAGCACAGCTGGGTCAGCCTCACATAGCAGCTAGCATAGCTGTTAGCTCTTTGTCTTGCTTCAGTCCATATATGCCATAACTTTAAATGTGTAGTGAGGTTTCTTGTTTACAAATGTTACAGGGTGTGTACACATTCAGGGGCAAAACAGCTTTGATAGCTCTTCAAAAGATTAGATTACAGTTGTAATAGTAGGAGCATGGTCGTAATGTTAGTAATAAAAACAAGGTTACTTTACAGCCTGACACATTTTAAAAAGAGAGTTACCATAAACATCCTGTACAAGACATGAGATACATGTGACAGCGAGCTAAGTCTGGGACAGTGATGAAATGACACTGATGACATTAGAGAGTAACTCGGATGACACTGATTACATCAATACATGAGTTCTCAGTACTGGTGAGATTAACTATAGATCTACTCTGTATAGAAACACACTGAACCAGAGATCCAGAGAGAAAGACTGAAAGAGGAGTTCAATGTAAATGAATTGTAAAACTCTTGTGAGATCATAGTTTAGGTTACAATGATCACTCTTGTGAGATTTTTCACAGGTCTAGGGTTCCCTTCTAAACATGACCGTCCTCCTGCCTGACAGCAGCCCAAGAGAGAGACCCCTACGCAGTTGACAGAACAAATCGCTAAACTTGTCGCTACTCACTTTTTAGAAGTCACTAAAAGGGTCTGAAAAGTCACAAATCTGTAGGCAGCACTGGCTGCGTTCTGCCTTCTGTCCCCCTAGTTGCACACATATCTCTGTGATGATGTTGCACTGAAACCTGTCTTTGATCATTTTTAAAGAGTGTGGATGGGTATAAATATATTATTGAATGTTGCAATACTGTGTTTTGTGATTCGGTGTCCATTCTCAAAAGTACTGCATCATGATTTTTAATAAGTTTATGTGCAAAGATTGGGGGCAGTGTTGTAATCTATCTTCAGCCATCTGACTCTTTCACACCGACGTAACAGCATAAACTGAGACAGGAAGAACTGAGCACAAAAGTAGTGCTATGATGTTGGATATTACAGGGACTGTGATAAATACAAAAGAAGGTCTAACTGTTGTGATTGTATAAAAAAGTTAACTTTTTTTTGTTAACTTACATTCATGACAATCCTCCTAAAATTAGATTTTATTTTAGATTTTATTGCATAACATTTTCTTGTTTTCTGTATTGTAATATATTGCAGTATAATGAATTGGAACCCCTATATTGTGGTACATATAATATCACCAGATTCTTGCAAATAATGGGTGTGTGTCGTTGTGACCAGGCTCATCGTGCTGCACAGCTGGTTGGACTGGTTACTGCATCATCAGGCTCACTGATCAGGGATCTGCAGCATGCTTTGAGCTTTTAAAGACAATAAGTGTCAGTGTGTTTAGGGAACGCAACATCCACCAAAGACAAAACCTGCTATTTCCCACTGAGAACACTCAGACGACTTGTCTGCAACAGCTGCACAGCTGTGTGTGTGTGTGTGTGTGTGTGTGTGTGTGTGTGTGTGTGTGTGTGTGTGTGTGTGTGTGTGTGTGTGTGTGTGTGTGTGTGTGTGTGTGTGTGTGTACATGAGGGAGAGACAAAGAGAGAGAGATAGAGAGAGGCCACAGGGAAAACTGGTTGTAGCCTCCAACCACACTGGTGAGACTATGGACCATCACACACACACACACACACACACACTGACAGCAGCACCTCAAGTGTCAGTTCGACCCACTACATAACTGCTCAGAGCTCTCTGTAAACTCCTCCAAGGTTGACATTTGCTCTTCAAACCCACTGCTGGCTGAGCAAACCTTTAGCAAAACTGATTCAAATTAACATCCAGTCTGTCTTTACTTTAGTGTGAGGAGCTTGTACAGCAGCTCCCAAAGGTCAACTCCTCAAAGGATATGCAAGTCCTTGCTTGTTACATTGGTAAAAATATAAAGAACCAGATATATCATCAATATGTCTCTCAACCTGCTTGTTCTATTTCTATAGAGGTGCAGAGTGGGAGGAGTTATTTCAGGCGTGTATCAGTTCCTCCAGGATTTTGTGGGCTTTGAGGGGGATTGTTGCAGCCTGAAATGTCTGATTTCACAGCAGCTTTTCTAAAAAAAAAATACGATGCATGTTGTGATGTTTTTAGATGTTTTGGGCATAGATAAAGCAGGAACATGAAAATTGCAATAAAGAAGTTGCCATTTTTAAATTACTTTTAATTGTAGCCACATTAATCAATAGTCATGGCAGTAATTGCACCTCATCGGACATTGTTTTGTCTGGTGGAACTATTTGTTGAATAAAGAAACTTATTAAATTTTAAATGAGAAAAAAAAGTGACAAACACCCCACCCAGAAAACATTGTATCTGATAAATTATTAATGATTGATCAGTTGTTCCTGTTTTCAAATATTGGTTAAGGGAAAAGCACAGTTTGCAGCCCTAGTCTAGAGAGATGACTGTGAGCACTGAGCAGAACAGAGGAGGAGCTGAAGGTCATTTAGACTGAAGAATTGGAGAAACAGAAACCCCAACTGATAATGCATTAAGTTGAGTAGTTTTTGAGAGGAATGCTTTGTATTTTTACTTAAGTATTTTTGTAACGGCAGTACTTTTGCTTGTAATTGACTTGAAGCAACTTTTTAACAGTGTAGAAGTACTTGTGCCAGAGTACACATTGTTAGTACTCTTTTCACCACCGTGTATTGTGGTTTGAGTTATAGTTTGGAGTAACTTATTATGGACACGACATGGCCTCACTTACGTTGTGCAAGTGATGTCACCTCCGTCCTCAAGTATGTCCTTAGCAAACTGCAACCATTTTACAATGTAAACTATGTGTCTTGTAAGTTGTTGTTGCACAAATGATGTCACTCCCATCATGTGACATATGTAATGTAGTTATTTTAACATGAACCACAATCCTTAAAACTACCCGAATAGTTTTATTTCCTAAACCTAACCAAACTGCAACAGTTTTACAATGTAAACCATGTTTGTCATGTCATATGACTCATGTAATGTAGGTAAAGGATTGTTCACCCAAAAATGAAAATTCGGTCATTGTCTACTTACCCTCATGCTGATTGAGGGTTAGATTGATTTTGTTACTCTGCTGGAGTTTCACAGGAAAACAGTGTTGTAGAATCTCCCAAACAATGGAAGTGAATGGTGACCAGTTTTCAAACAGAAAAAAACAACTACAAAAAAAAAAAAAAAAAAACATAAAATGCCTCCATACTTCTTGTCTGGTGTAATCTGAGTGTACTAAAGTCCAACATGCTGTTTGCACACTGTCACAGCACACACACCCTGTTCAGTGCACATGAACGTGGCTCCAAGCTAAGGATCTACAGTGAAGATTCAGGCTAAAAACATGGTGGAAATAACATTTTTAAATTATCTTTACATTGTTGGGCTTAGGAGACTTGGATTACAAGCAGTATGGAGGCATTTTATGTTTTTATTCTATTGTTTTTAATGGTTGAAAACTGGTCACCATTCACTTCCATTGTTTGGGAGATTCTGCAACACTGTTTTCCTGTGAAACTCCAGCAGTGTTTTGTGGACCAAAAAACTAAACCCGACCTCAGTCAACATGAGGGTGAGTCGATAATGACTGAATTTTCATTTTTGTGTGAACTATCCTTTTGAAGGTCTGGTAAGCATGTTGCTGCTGGGACTTTCCACCAGTAAAAGATGTTTTGGGAGTAATTGACAATCTATTGTGGCATTTAGCTATGAGGATGTGTAAGTTGATCCTGTGGCTGGAGACACATCTCTGCCTCTGAGTGTGGACAGAAATCCTTTACTTTCACTATTAATGTTAGATCATTTCTGCACAACTATAACTGTTGAAAATACTTGGATGCCACATCATATTCTACATTTAGCCACTTATCTTCATGAGTAAGAAGTAAAATACATGTGAGGGATGTTAAAAGAGGTTAATAACACACAATTTTCTCACATTTCTGCAGAATGTTCCATATTTACTACAGACCTACAAGAGCAGAAACACTGTATTTTAGATAGAGATCTAATAATTCTATTATTATCCACTCTATTATATTAATAATTAGATAACAATGATTTTAAAAAGCAGGGTGATAAGAACTAAACGTGTCAGTGCCCTGCCTCTTGGATGAACAGCCCAGCTCTATCCAGAGATTCTCCAGATGACGGGGTGTGGTTTCGACAGCTTCCTTTTGTTTCTACAGATCTCTTTGAATCCAGTGATGAATCTTAGCTCAGATGTGCCTTCTTGATTCCTTAAGACAGGATTAAAGATGAAGGGAGATATCCTTTACCCGTTTTTCTTTTTTCTTCCTGTCTTCTGACAAGCAGCGAGCAACAAACGACACAATAAAGAGGAGTGGATGAATTATGAAGAAAGAGCAACGTCTCCGCTTTAGATGCAAGCAACATAACTGGGAATCAGAGTGGAGATGGAGGGGAGATGTCAGGGTTCATGAAAGGAGGATGTGTGCTTCTATCCATCCGTGTGTGTGTCTGTGAATACATGTGCACTTCATTGTTTTGGCATGTGTGGTGCACAGTGTCACTGGTACAGACACAGGCAGTGTTCAGGTCACACACTGACAAAATAAGACAAATAAGCGGTCACACTCACATGCAGTGAGTCCAGAGAGCCTTTAGGTCCTCTTGAAGTTCCAAAAACTGCTCACAGAAAAACGGTTCCTTAAAACCTCTGGAAATAGTAAAAATGCATATATGATATCAGAGTAAAATTTCACATTAAGTATCCACAAAGATCTGAGCGAAAATATATGGTCATAACGATTAGGAAACCGGGTTCAAAAACAGCTAATTTTGCTTTTTCGACCATTTTTCAAGAGTGTGTGTGCACGTGTCAGCTCATGTTTGATTGACAGCTGCTTCAGGAGTCTCGACATAGAAGTTAGGTAATGTCCTGCTGTGGACTGCTGTGGACTGCTATGGATGCAGGTGGCAGCAAAATGTATTTTAGCACTAAACAAAGGATCACCTAAAAAAAAATCAATATTGGTTTAAATGTACACTATATTGAGACCATGTTCACTGCTTTACTGTGTTGTCAGATGTTTTTCAACAACAGACTCCATGGACAGAAAAGGTCTTTTTACCTCACAGGGCATGGGAGCAGTAGGAGTTTGTGTTTGTTAGTTATTTTGTGTTATTGTTTGACTTTGGTGTGACGTCTGTGTTTCATCATGTTTGTTCAGGTCCGAGCTAACATTACTTGCTGCAGATCAAGGCAGCAGCTCCTGTGTCCTGAGAGAGAAAATGACCTTTTTTTTTTTCAATAGTTTTGTGGCTATGAAGAGACAGCAGCTTCAGTTACCCATTAGTAAAGACTGTCTAAACACAAAGCAAAGTTCAGAAAGTGTTTTAAACACAGTGGACATTTACGGCCAGGTTAAAGGTGTGATAGAACGTGATAGCAGCTGCAGCAGCGGGAGCAGAGAAATTCACTTGCACCCACATAGCAACTTACATGGAATTTTTATGACTGATTTGTGGAATTAATTGCACAATTTTCATAATAAATCTCTGAGCACAAACACGTCCAATTCAAACGGATAACAGGAAAGTATACAAAAACTTAGATGACGATATTTACAAAGGCTTTAACCAAGTCTCAGGGAGAAACTTCTGATAAAGCTTTTATTCAGTCAGTCACAATGGTTTAAAAGACTGAGCAGTTTTGGCCTCATAGTGTTTTGGTGGGGACAGAAATACTAAAAATACAGCTGGTACTCGTTATAGATATACACTACAAGTAAACATTGTTCCTTCCAACTCTTTTCTTTGCAGTTACAAAAAACGAAAAGCAAAATATTAATATCAATATGAAGCATAAATAAAATACCAAGTGAATCATATTAAAGGGATAGTTTGGATTGTTTGAAGTGTCACTATATGAGGTTCTTCATAGTCTGTGTATTTCTTACAGTTGATGGTGGTCACTGCACGCAGCATGAGTACTGATGTAAGAAGCTGAGCGATGTACTGCTGTAGACAAGGTCAGCAGCAAACTGTATTTTAGACACTTAAAAACCATCTATATTAGTTGAAGTGTTCTGTATATTTGATGTCAAATTTTCAGCCTCTTCTGACTAGAAATGACCATTATATAAGCTGAATATCACTCTCTCCAAACCAACCAGACTCCTTTTTGTCATTTTATGTCACAAAATACAGGAGTTGCTGGTCTTCTGCTGCCTCTGAGATTGGTTCTGCATAGATTGCTTTTAATAATCTCCTGCAAAGAGAACTAGAATTGAGCATCAATCAAAGAAAAGGCAGCAAAGGACAGAGCTTTTCTTAGTGAAGATGCAACATCATTTATTATTAAGCATCAGGATTTCTCTAAGCTGAAATGGTATTCATGTGGCATTTGTATTTTTTTGTTCCCAAAATTATTACGGAAAGCGCTATAATCTTTTATTCATCATTTGTTTTTTGCTAAATTGACATGTACGTGTAAATAAAATCTTTTGAAAAAATATGACTTTAGGGTGATAATATTCAAAAACTCTTCATCTTTGTCCAAAAAATTGTATTTTAAGAGGAAGAGAATCAAACTATCATCACCCTCCAGCTCCACTTTGACCATGAACAGAGCTGCCACTTGATGTTTGACTGGAGTGTTAACATAATGTAACACAGGAAATGATAACATATTGAATCACTTTGGAATTCTCAAAGCTTCTGTGGGTTGTAAATGTGCACCAACCTTTTCTTTTCTAGTAATACAGTGATTTCCTGCTCAAAATAGCAAAGAACAGCTCATCTTCTCTTGAGGATATCGTAATAGTTGTGTTATGCTTTCGCTTTTTACAAGCAAAAATCTACTCCAAAAGTCTTTCCACCAAAAAATATGTGAGCATGCAGCACAAAACAAGACAAAATGTCTCCCTTTAGTTGAAATTCTCCTCCATTTGTTTCTTGTACGCCGTCGAGCTCTCTCACTCTCACAGCTTGCAGGGCGGGATCGAGGTTAAATTTTGTCTGTACAAAGTCATTTAGCCAAGAGGCACATGCTAAAAGATTTATGGGGAGAAGCAGTGCCAGGGGTGAGCTTCTCAATTTCCTCCAAACAGCATCTTTCTGGAGAGAAAAAGCTGCTTCTCTGCAGCGTGTTTACATGCAAACAGTGTCAGGCAGCTCTGAAATGTTAGTTAGAGCAAAGCCTAACATTTAGATGGAGGGTGACACCCACCAGGCATATGAACAATATGAGGCTGGCTCGCTTATTTGTTTGGAAAAAAAAGAGGGATTAATGCAATGTAATGGCAGAAAAGAGGACAAAAACCCTGAGAAAATGTCTTTCCATCCAACATTATCATTGCTCTGCACTGCATCTTAAGGTACAACTTACATTTAATTACATGTTTTTTTTTTTCTTTCACGTTAGCATACAGATTTACTCTGATGTTTATTTTAAGTAAAAATCACTGTGCAAATAGAAGGAGATTGAAATTATTTTTGTTTGTTTTTTAGATGGTGCCCTTGTCTGCACTCTACACAATCAGAATGACATTTTTTCTGCCTGTGCAGACAGAGAGGTTCTTTGCAATGTGACCAATCAAATCACCTAATTTTAAACTTAATTATAAAAGAGGAAGTGTCCCTATTCTATAATTGGCTGACAGTGACGCTAAGTGCAACATGGCTAATATGATAGCTTCCTCTAGTTTAGTGATTCCCAAAAACTCTCAGAGATCCCTGACACTCTGCCAGGGCATCATTGAAAGGTTTTCAGAAATTACCATAATGGTTCATAGATTACATAGATTACAAATCTGACAGTTTGTAACTATTATTAAATAAATCTCCAGTCAAGCATGTGTCACTCAAACATCACTGGTCTTTTTTGACACAGATTTATTATATACTGTATATTGTGGTGTGGCCTCTATGACAGTTTACCAAAAAATAGATTTAAAAAAGATCAGTGTATCAACTTGCTTACAGTGCTGCAATATATCACAAAATATTGAATCATAACCTCTGTATCTAATGTATTGTATCCTTTTTTGTAAGGGGCTCCTTGTCTGAGAACAAATTGAGAACTTCTGCTCTAGTTTGCTCTATTTTGTTTCCTGTACACTCAGAGCTCATCACTGTCAAGACAGTTTGCTCTTGGTCAGCAGTGCAAATCTGCACGTTCAAATTGAGTGAAGTTCAACTCCTTCTCCCTTTGGTCTTTAATAAGTTTTAGCTAACCAGGGTGCATGTTACCATTCCTGTAAAATTAGCCTGAGACAACCCAAAGTAAATTGAAAGCTGTTCTTGAATGATGTGGAGAACACGCATGGTTTGAAATGGGCTACTCTGACGTTTTTCAGTCAGAATTGCTGTAGTGAACTGGCATTGAGTAGTAGAAGTCTGAAAAGTGAATAAGAAGGCTTTTCTTTCCCCCTGAATAGTTTTTTGCGAACAGATTCCTGCAGATGACCTCTAACTGTGACTTAATAGCTAGAAAACACAATGAGACAACAACATGAAGCTTTAGTCCAAGTTTACATGTGATAACAAAACCACTGACCATGAATTACACATTTTTCTAAGTCTGAGTACTTATTTAAAAAAAAGGCAATTTGGAGACCCCAAATCCTCCTGATTCAGAGGAACTGAAGCATCAACACATCATACAACTTTCTCCTTTGTTGAAACTAAACTTTCTGCATATAAAGGCGTCAAAACAAGTGGTGGAAAAGCAGTTTAAATGTACTTAATTTGTCTCTTCTGCCTTCATATAACATATAAAACTGCATATTGTCATTTTTAGGAATTCAGTGGCTATATGAAGTGCCAGTCATCAGCACAATCTGTTTCAGTTGGCTTGTTTTACATGAAAGAAGAGGGTCAGGCTCCTCCTGCCGGTCATTGTGCGCTGTGAACGGTACATGGAAGCTCCTATTGGCTCAAGTGTGGTGTTAACTGAAAAGTCAGAGTGCAGCTACTATTTTGATACTGAGCTAATATCTAATGGATGATAAGTGAAAAATCTGCTTATTTGAAATCATATGACAGCAGTTCATGGGTATTTACAGCACTGCTGTAATTGTGTGATTTGGACTAAATATTTTACTGGATTGGATTGGCTTTGGTTGAAGCCAGCCTGTGTTAGGCATGATAAACAGATCCAGTCACCTGCCAAGTGTTTTTAAAAGTGTCTGCCCTTTTCCAAACTGTTTCTAAGAACAACTTCACTTATGGTTCATAAGTGAGTTGGCTGAAATTTTTAATCATCTGTATATTTGTGGTGTTGATAGTGACTGCTGTTGTGGTTATAGCTTGAAATGGTGAAGAATCTCAGCTTTCCAATGACATGTCGCATGAGTACCCACTGTTAAACATAGCAGTTGTGTACTTAACAATCCATGTACCATGGGACTACTTAATGCTCCAACAGCATGCTGCATCTTTGGAGCTACTGTGGTGTGTAAAAATGTATCACAATTAATAGAACTGATGGCCAGGGCTGCAAAAATGAAACACCAGTTGTCATGGACCGCAGGTTTTTTGTAACACACAGACAGTGGAAGTACACATTGGCTTTGTGTCCCTGTCAGGTACACAAGCTAGAAGGGGATCATGTAATTGCTCACCTGTGTGCAAGCTTGTGATGAGTGGACCTGCATCTTGTCTGGGGCTTATCTCAAATATTACTGACTGATCAGCCTAATTGTTTTTGTGCACATTCATGATTGTCTGCTGAAAGACCTCTGTGATTTAAATTTCTTGAAAAACCTTGAAAAACATGTTTTTTAATGATTTTTATGCCTTTGTGTTTTTATGACCAGAGGCATTATATTTTCAGAACATCCCATTATTTGGGAATTTTGTCAAACTTGACACAAATGTCCACTTAGACTCAAAGATGGACTGATTAGATTTTGGTGGTTAGAGGTCACCTCACTGAGCCCATTTTTGGCCAAAGCTCAATATTGTATATGCTAATTGTAACAAAATTCCACACAAATATCTAACAAAATAAAATGATGAACTGATGACATTTTATAGCCAAGAGGTCAAAGGTCAGCTTCACTGTGGTATCATAATGTTCAGCTCTCCATCAGTAATCTGTCCTCATCTGTAAAAAATAGTCTCTAAGTGAAGACAATGTGTTTCTACCTGGAATCACACATGTAAAATGAGAAAATCCATTTTGCCAAAAAAATCCACTTCATATATTTAACATTTTCACCACAGACATTATATGAGTGTGGACTGACATGGATGTAAACTGTAACTTCACTAGTTGGTGGAGACAAACAACTGTGAGACAGTAAATGTATTTTTTGACTGCTCTGATTTGTATGACCATTAACAGCTGACTTCTTAGCTGGCCACTAGGGGCCACAGGTGATCAACAACTGCTTCAGTTTGAAATTAGTCTCAGCATGGGGCAACATGTGGGGGTCATGTGTTTTTGGAACTTTGCTCATCTCCACTGGTTGCACCTGGCAATTGTGGTGGCATTGCAGCAGGTGCTTCAACGTCTGTTTCCAACAATACACATGTAAATCTGATTAAATATCTTCATGAAATTTTGCAATCTAGGCAAGCTGTTATTCCAAACTTAACAGGTTTACTACATTACTATTTATTTTAGAGTTTTATTATGTCATTTTATTGATTAAACTTTGATAATATTATCCATATTTTCTTGCTACAGTATAATCTGATCTTGCTCTTTGGTTTTATTGGTTTTATATTCTGCTTTCTGAATAACTTTAGTGTGAATCATATGCATCAGTGTTGATGGAAAAGTAGAACTGCACAGAAAGTTTGGCTGCTTCTTTGCTACTCAACACTTTGAAATATGCTGACACCACAGAACTTGTATAGACCCTTTTATGGCCGACGTCATCAAAAAGCGGTGTGCACTTTTCGGTAACAGAAGTAGTGGTCTCCCCCCAGTCATTCAGATGAATTATCAAGCTGCAAACATTGATAGATGGTTTACAAGTACCAAAATCACCAATATGTCTGGTTGTTGCATGTAGAGTTGTCAGAATCAGTATTCCACAGATTGACTTTAAAGTTGGACAGGATTATGACAAGATCAGGACGGTTTCAATGCAGTCAGCGGAGCCTATTGGTGCACACTATTTAACATCTTGACTGGACTGAGGACGTGATCAAAACTGCTTGTGTTTTCTGCGCCCACTGACAAGCTGTCATGGTCCGCCATACTTCCGTTGCCAAACTGTGTGCACATCTTGCTGTAACTGTAAAAGGGTCTATAGACTGCCATGTCACGTTAATGCTCTCGTCACGCAAGCTGACAAGATGCTTGCAGTCTGGACATGGAGTTAATATATCTCACCTGATTCCACTCCCTTTGTGTTTTCTCACAATCGTCTGCTCTGTGATTGGACCAAAAACACACTCATATTGTGAATGTTCATCACCTCTCAATCCAAATTGAGCAGAACAACAGAAGGACAGAAGTGTGTGTGAAACAGACAGGTCACACAGTGCCTAACTTTGTGTGTGTGTATGTGTGTGTGTGTGTGTGTGTGTGTGCATACGTGCATGTACATGCACAGGAAGCCATGTTGATGTTCTCCCTGTGACATGTTGTTTATCACAATGCAGAGCTCTTATTATATATTTAAAGGACCTTTGAAATGATTATGAGCTTTTGGCCCATGAGGAGGAAAACAAAAAGAAGGGAGTGAGCAAGCATAAGGCAGAACAGGGAGAGAGAGGGTAGGAGAACAGGAGGAGGAGGGAGGGAGGGAGAGAAAACGTCTCCAGAGCAAAACAAAAGGAGAACAAACAAATGCATCCCTTTTAGAGAAACAAGATAATAGACGAGGAGGAAGGAGAAGAAGCAGGAATAGGAGGTGGAGAAGGAGGAGGAAGGGGGGGCAGCTTTGTTGTCGCTGGCTGTTGTCGGCACACACCGTCACTTTTAGCTTCCTCCTTTTTTTGTTGTTTTTTTCATCCACACAAAATTTGAGACTCAAAAGTGCCATTTGAAGTCAGAGGAAAAACACATAAAGCTAAAGAGCGGGCTGAGCTCGGTGGCGACGGCTGCAGCGGCGGCTGCGGGGGGAACATCTGAAGTGCTCGGCTCTGTGAGATGCATTCAAGGCCTATATGCTTAGCAAAAATAATGAATTATACACAAACAAAGTGTGGAGAGACGGGGCGAAGGAGGCGTGATGATCACAGAGCAGAGAAGAGGAGGTGGAGACCCAAGGAGGCACGAGTGAGGAGGATCAGGCCTGTTACAGGAGGCACGTTACAGTGGAGTGATGTTCAGCTCCTCACAACATCAGGAGTCACACAGGAGGTACACACACCACCACTGACTGTCACCTCCACATCCACACACACTGTACACTCTAAGTACAGTCCATTTACAACTCTTTCTTAATTTACACACTGACTTCTCTATTTGTGTTTGTAGCTTAGAGACTCCCTCTTTTCTGTTGACAATTTAACAAATTTTTGTTCTGAATTTTTATTATTAATTTCTATCTTTTCATTTCATCTTTCATCTTTTTCTTTCAGTTCATCTTCAAATAAATATCATTCCTTTGTGAAAATTTTATAAATTTGGTATTATACACTAGGTGCACTTTATTTACCAGCATTTTTCAATTCTTCTTCTTCTTCTTCTTCTTCTTCTTCTTATTATTATTATTATTATTATTATTATTATTATTATTATTATTATTACTGTTATTACTACTAATAACAACAATAAGGTTTTTTTTTTAACATCATATAGGAAATCAGTGAAAAACAGTGAAAGCAAGGCTGTAGCCATGACTTTAGAATTACAAAGATCTAAAATAAAAAAAAAATAAAAATAAATTGTTACTCATAATATTTTATACTTGGCTAATCACTTACATCTTCTGCAAGTTGTATTTAAATGCACCAGAAACTAACAGAGAAATTCCTCTGAAACTTAACAACCATTTATAAATTCAAAGTCTAATAAGTTTCTCACTTTATTCGTGTTTTTCCAATAGCAAATTTAACAGTTCTTACAATGAAATGAAAGACCCATAAAGTCAAGTGTAACATCTTATTTCAAAAGTTTTTTGTCACATTTTTATTTTTTTCAAAGCCTGTCAAAACTGTCATGGACATGACTTGTCTTTACAGGAAAAAACAGGTAAGGCATGTCTATCATGTCTCAAGAAGCCATGATAGTGAGTCATCATGGACAACACCAGCACCCTAGCTAACCTAAATGTTTCAATGTTCAGTGTATTTTTATTATTATTATTATTTTATGTTTTGTATTTTTATTATTTTACCATGGATAGTGAAAAGCACACAAGGTTTGTCCTTGTGATTGACATTTATCAGCGTATTTTTTGAAAAGTTAAGTACAATGTGGTGTGTGAACATTTATATTTTAGAATTCTGTGCTGTTTTGACTGAATTTGAACTCAATTACAAACAAAATAATATTTTGTTAGATTTTTTGTAACCCTGAACGTTTTTGGTAAGGTTACCTAGAACACTTGGAGCAGAGTGTGGTTTTACTCTCCTTTGATTCTAAGGAATTATACAAAAAAAGTATACTCCTTCAGATTGCTAAAACCCTCAAAGTCCCTCATATAACACCCTGGACATGAGCTCCTTATGTCCTAAATGGCAGCTATAGATCTAATCATTGATACACATTGTTTTTTAGTTGGAGGGAGCTCATTCACTGAGTGTTCACCGGTGCAATGAGAGCGCCCTGAGGTTGCTGCACAAATCTTCCTGTGTGACTCCACCTTGTGCTCAGTGTGTTCACTTGTCACTTTGTATTGGGCCTTGAAATCTGTAGGGAAATCTTTTCCCAGATCATCATCCCAAATTCATCACATCAAATACTGGTTCACATGTGATATTACATGCAATGTCTTAAATTTCATTTCTCAAGATCCCAGACAGCTGTTATATGTGAATTTATTTTCTTTGGTATGGTATTTACCCACCATTTTTCTTAAATGATCCCTTTTCCTCAAGTGACATATTTCATGGATATTTCATATTATATTCAGTGCATTACAATAATGGTACAGAACAACTGATAAACTGTACAAATAACAGTGAACACAATAAATGCAATTATTTTCTGTGAAAATATTTTGGATCACAAATAAGTTTTCCTAATAATTTTAGGACATTTGTATACAATTATCTGTCTGAAATGTGTATTTTTTAATTTTATTTTAAACAGTCATACATATTTGATGGGGATCATTTTTGACAAAAGGACTCCCTGATGTTTGGCCATTGTTCTGTTAGCTCTCTGGCTGTTTTAGGTGTGTAGTTGTGTGCTTTTCTAATGCAGGAGTTCAGTGGATACAGCCTGTGTTCAGGTCTTCATGGTGCCCTTATTCTGTGAGATTATCTTTAAAGTTTATATCTTAATTAATCTCAACATTACATAAAATGACAATTTCACTTTCACTTTTCCTAACAGAAATTACTTAAATACAGAGATACAGGCCCACTGTATATTTTAAAAAAGTTTTCTTATGCACCTTAAAATCAAGAAAGCCTTATGATCCCTGGTCGGGGTCACAATCCTCAGGCTGGGAACCAGTGGGTTAGATTAGATACATCATATGTTCAGATGTGTTTTGCATCTCTATATACTGTAAGGCTGATTTTTATGGTGAAGATTATTAAATTCAAACATCCTTCAGTAGACTAAATCTCATATGCTGAACCATGTCCGCTGGTTTCAGAGTGTAGTTTTGTGGAATAATATTGGAGCAACACAAACGTGACTGCAATAGTCCTGAGTCATAAAAGCTGCAAAAACCCTTTATGTACAAAGTCTTCTAAACTTGAGTGAATGTACACAACATTTAAAGTGTAAGATGACAGAGGCAGTGATTTCATTTGACTGAACTTTCAGTGTGAGTTTGTTCACATCAGCAGCAGAGTCCTGCCTCACTGTCTCTGGGAACTTTAAGGAGGGGAATGCTTCGTCTTCCATCTTCTTCTTTTTTTTTTTTTTCCTCTTTCCTTCAGTGGCTGAACACAATAGCTCTCCGCCCAGCCCTGCCAATCCCACAATGCCTGGCGGTGGGTCTGGCAATAATTCAGGGCAGGACTAAACAGCTGGCTGCCTGACAGGAGAGCTGCCAAGAGCTGGCAACGAGCGGCAGGCTGCTAACCCTTTCACATTTTTAATTAGACCCACACAGCCATGTCTTTGAGCCATCGTAAATATACCGATGACATGCCGAGCATCATTTGTTCAGAAATATTTGCTTACAAAATACTTTCTGTGGGCTTGAAGTTGTTTTTTCCCCCTTGCATCAAGCTTGCAAGAATATCTTCCAGTGTGGGAGTCAGATAAACAGCAGCCAGAGGAGGTTTTAAAGGTGATGAAAGATTGTCGATCCATAAAGAAATGGCCTTAAGTTCTTGGGCTACTTTTCATCACCGATTCACTGTTTTTCTTCCATAAAAATGTTCAGCTCACATCGACAGAAAGATTGTAAGACCATCATTCATAGTCAACATTTTTCCAGTTTTTCCCTCCCGTTCCTTCACCTGTGCGACTCTCAGAGCAGCTTTTAAATCTTTTCCCATCCCACAGAAGCACCGACATATTGTACATCATCATGTCATTACAAGACAAGGCTTTCCCTGACCCGTCGAGAGGCTTTCAGTACAGTATGAAGCCTGTCCAGCTCCGCAGGCCGCGGGCACGATGCTACCACGGGGGCTGGGGGTATGAAGGAAGTCCAGGAAACAATAGGAAGAGTGTTTACCGGAGCGAGGGCACCATGTGCAGGAGGGATTACCACAGCATTATGACTGCAAGACGCCTCGCCATCTGGACACACGGCGCAGAAAAGGCAGAGTATAATGAGTTCGCAGAAAAAGAGGGCTGATGAAAAGGACAAAATGTGAGATGGATGCACAGAGATGGAAGAGGTGAGACGTATGTGAATGTTAAACATGGTAGTGATGAATATATTTGCTGTCCTTGAGTCTTCATTGATAAATGGAAGTGGTAGGCTGATTTACTGCTTTTTCATTTAGGCCTAAAGACAGACACATTAGTCAGTCCAGTCGATCAGTGCTGATCAGAATCTCAACATGGATTCTAGTGTCCACACAATTATTTCTGATGATTTTTCTGACTCAAAGTTTAAAGCCAATGTACAGCAACAGATTTCTGAGATTTGAGCCCAACTCAAACTCTTAGGGTTTGAAAAAGTTTTAGCAACTACTAAAATCTTTTGTTGAGATAATTTACTTTTTGTCTTCAGATGAACTTGAATCTTTGAGTTTTAGAAACTAAAAAAATGGGTTTCAAAAATTATTGGGTAAACTAATTGAAGTGAAAGTAAATAATGGTTAATGTTCTAATATTTTCAATTAAAACCATTTCATTTTCAGGCACCAAAAAAATGATAAATTAAAGTTCACAGCTAAGTGTAAGCGTTTTTTTTGTTTGTTTGTTTGTTTTTTTGTGTCTGTTTTTAAACTCAAAGATTCAAGTTCATCTGGGGAAGGAATAGAAAATATCACAACTACATTATAGGTTAGCCAGACTTCTTTTTAAAGCTTATTAAGAGTTGGGTTGAAAACTTAAACATCTATTGCAGTGAGCTGTCTTGAAATTTTCAATTTCAGCTTTCTTTCTTTTTTTTTTTGTTCATTTGTTTGAGTAGATGTCATTTGTTGAATTAAAAAAAAGAAAAAAAAAAAGAGAAACTGAGATCTGCCTGCATGTTTAGGTAAAATTGCAATCTCAAAATCAAATAGATGTCCACATGGACTAGTGTATGTCAAATGACAGTGGCTTACCTGGAATCTACCTTGAAAAAGTATTTGAATGATGTCGAGACAAATTCCACAGAAAGATTTAAACACTTGGAACCATGAAAAATCCTGTATATATTGATTATACCAAGAACCAGCACAGCAGGAGCGAGTACAGAATGGCCACTTGGCAAAACAGAGGAACCAGCTGAAAACCAAATCGGTTTTGCCGGAAGACAGAAGTTGACGGGACACCCTGTAGTGGATCTACTGTAAAAGAAAAGGAGGAATGCGTTGCTATACATGTTGTTAACACACTAAAGTGGTTCCCATTCAAAAAAAAATATCCTTTGGGCCCCCTCGAGCATCATTTGTAGTTCATGACAAGGCATTTATACAACTAACAAGATCTCCATTCAACTGAACGTATTCTCAAATCTCTGATTTTAAACTGAGAAGTTAGACCTTATTTTCAAAATTCTAATTTTAAATTTAGAATTCCAACTCTATTCTAAAAAATCTGTCTTTAAACTCAGAGTCTTGTCTTTATTCTCTGAATTCTTACTCAACATTCATAACACAAATATATTTTTCACATGATCCTAGTCCTCCTTTATAGGTTTGGTCTCCACCACCTCCTGAGAATAACATCTGTCTGTTAAGCTCATAAATGCACGACCATGTTCACTTGTGTCTTTGTTACCTTAATATGAGCCCTTTATGTCCACAGAGTCCGTCATTTTGCATTGCCATGTTTCTACAGTAGCCCAAAATGGACAAACCAGACACTGGCTCTAGAGAGGGCCTTTCATGCTTTTCTACATGCATGCATCCAACATTTCTATATGCCTGGAGGGGGAGAGTGAGGTGCCTAAACCTAAAGAAAAGCTGACAAGATTTAACACCAAAACCACTAATAACACTTGAATACTTAAGCATACATTTCTACATTTGTTTAGACCTGGTGTCATGCATATTCACCTAAACCATGCTAATTAACACCTAAAGTTGATGTCCTCGACAAGTTTTCCCAATTAGGGAGCTCAGTGTAATGTCAGGGCTCAGAGAAGAGCTGTGATTGGACAGTCAGATTTCTCACCAAATCCTCTCTGCAGTCTAATTGGGACAATATCTGGTCATGGTAGTGATACAGGATGTGCTTCTGGCACTATGACAAATTTGTGCAGTTGCTTAAACTACTCAGTTTGAACAAAATACCTTTAACTGTGTGGTTTTAACAAATCTATCATCTCCTGGCCTCCTCCTCTCTCTGTCTTCCTGCCTGAGGATTGATTTCAGCTGATCTGAGAGAAAAAAAGCCTCATAAAAACATGTTAGACCCCTCACAAAATCTGTCCTCTGTCTCTTTCACACACACACACACACACACACACACACACACATACACACACACACACACACACACACACACACATTGAGTAGCTTCCTGTAAGCTGGAGGATGCCACTGGCCTCAGATGGAGAGAGCGGCAGGTCTGGATGAAATATAACCCATCTGGAACCTGACCGCTGTAGGAAGGAGGTGACCCCTGGACCACAGTATGTGTGTGTGTGAATGAGTGTGTGTCTTGTGACAGGGCCAGGGTCTTGGCATGCCAGTGCAGTGTGTGTCACATGGAGGCAGTATGGGCTGGTGAATGGTCACGTCCAGCTGGGATCACATCTGGACTCCAGGGAGAGGGACAAAGGCTGAACTCAGAGGACTTCTGGCCAGCTCCACACAGACTGTACTTACTGTATCAAAAATAGATTCCTCAGTGGGAACAAAGCACTGGTCTCCAACCATGTGCCATCCAGAGTCAAGGGTCTGCAGGTTTGCGCTCCAGACTGACTCCACATCAGCTCTTCTCTCTGATTAGTTCCTTGTGTGTGTGGTTGAAGATGTGTTGAATTGTGAAATGAGCTGCTGTAGTGCTTGGTTAGAATGAAAACTTGCAGACTCTGGATGGTTTGGAGAACACTGGAACAAAGCCTTGTGATGCATTTAACAGCTTGGCTTTGGAGGAAATAAACAGGGAACATTGCACAGTAAGCAGGAGCTGTGCACTCTTGAATCAACGACTGCAGACAAACAGGGACACAGCATTTGTGACATACAGTACATATCACATGTATAGCAGCCTGAAGAGACATTTTAAAGCTTGGTTTGGATTTAACTAGTTTTACTGCTCACCCATGTGAGTATTCAGGCTTCAAGCAATCTAGGCCTTCGAACACGGCAAAATATGAGCGTTGGTAACCTGGTGAGTACATGTGGGTTATGCAGTGGCTAACATTGGTTGGTAGTTTTGTATTTGGGAAACAGGAAACTCATTTGCCACTTTCTGTCATATGGCAGAACAGGGTTGTCTAAAACTGACCGGTATAAAAGCTCACGCATTATATGATAGCTCTCCTTTACCTAAAAGGTCAGCACTGTTAAGTGTTTGGAGTTGGCCAATGCCACATCAAATTTCAAATTAAACACCATATCAAATCTACCAATGACAGAAATTTCAATCAGTTTCATATATGGTGGTACAAAAATTTGCTCAGAGGTTTGAGGGAGCTTGCATTTCAGAACTGTTGCTTTATAGTTGTCAATGCATCTTACTGGTTGATTCCATTGGACACGGCATGTCTGTGCAATGGTTTTGATCCGTCCTCCACATGGCTGCATGCTCCCACCAGCAGTGTTTCAGAAGTGGAGGGTTTTGCATGCCTGATTATGTTGACTTGTTCAGATATTGTTGATTTGGTCCTCTTTCCTTGCTTTAAGAGCTTCTACCATGGATAAGTAGCTTATGTAGTTAAACATGTTCTTTTCTGTCTCTCTTCATTATTGTGGGTCTGCACGGTGCTTTTTATTTTGAAAACTGACCGGATTCTCTCTCTTTTCCCCGCGTCTGATTTCCTGCACACTCAACCTGCTCCATGCACATTCAGCATTCGTCAAAAATAGAGTCAGCGTGTTTTTGAAGCAGAACTGGTGGAATCACAAGCGCTGTGTAAAGCAGCAGTGATCAGCTCTGGCTGATGGGGTGCAGCCATAACATGATGCAGCCTTGCCTGGTGGAATCTAGCTGTTTGGGTATTTACACATTGGCTTTACAACTCAGCCGGGCTGCAAAATATGTCTCATTTCAGGGACATCCACTCTCAGAGGTCTACGGCAGGGGTATTCAACTAAAATTCAAAGAGGTCCAGTTAGAAAAAATTTCCTAAAGCAAAGGTCCAGAACATCATAATGTCTAACTTGTGTTATGATTTAGAGTGATATATACTGAAATAGTGTAGTAGTTGTATCAACGTCTACATCAGGTGTGTCAAACTCATTTTGGTTCAGGGGTCACATACAGCCCAATTTGATCTCAAGTGGGCCGGACCAGTAAAATTAAAGCATAATCTGTTGATTATTTTTCCGATTAATCGAGTAATCACATAAGAAATATTGTGTTCTGCATTTTTTTCTATTACATTAGTTTTGCTTTAGTTAAGACCAATGGTAATATACCAAAGAGAAAGAGTGTTTCAGTTACTCTCTGTGGATCAGTGAATAGTGTTTTATTTATGGCGGCTGCCACATTAAAAACATCGGCACCACGACATGATTTACTATTTTTGGAGCTGCGCACCTTTTTCGGTCGTGGCTAGAAGGTAACTCTTTATTTGCACAATTCTCGCGAGATTTGTGTCCATTATTTCTACTAAAATAATCAAACTCTCGTGATCTTTCGCAGGTCTAGGGTTCCCTTCTAGACCCGACCCTCTCTGTCTTTCTGTCCCACTAATGACAGCAGACTGTCTGTAAACAGCAGGATGTTACACTCTGCAGTGTTTCACACAAAGACTTTATTTGTGTGGACATCCAGGTTTGGTTTGTCACCAATTTTGGCATTTTTATTTTTTAATCAGTCCGAGAGGACGACAGTATCAGTGATTGATTAGTGATCAGTCTGCCCTCCTCTCCTCTCCTCACCTGTTCACTCTGCTGTGAGAAGGTCTCAAAGTTTCTTCTATTAGAGAAACACAGACTCTCCTGTTTTACGTATAGGCCTCTTTATACAGTTGTTTAATTTTATCATCTGGTTGGTGTCGATGTCATTAACCATCACGTTAGTTTCGATTGTTGTAATAAACTTTAACATTAACAACAGTCTCCTCCACACGCAGCTTCTCTGCAGTTGGTCTGTGTGTTTCCTGATCAGATAAACCAGCGGCGGAAAGACTAGAAAAGTTGCGCCAGTTAAAATAGAAGTGTCCCATCAAAATTTTAAATCTTTTAATAATTTATTGGTTATAGGTCCGGGTCCGTATAGGACGGCATGTGGGTCCGGACTCGGACCGTGGTCCGCCTGTTAGGGACCCCTGGTCTATAGAGTCATCATAGCATCACCTATATATGATTGGGACCAAAAATAACTATTTTCATATACTGAAAAGAAGATAAAATGCAGTAGTTGAGCTCCTCCTACTCATGCTAAAGAAAGATTTTGATCTCAGCTACATTTTGAGCAGTCTTTTTCCTATAATGGACTAAAGAAGAAAAAGAGGGCACAGAACTCCTCACATTGTTGCACCATAGATAGAGACACACAACCTTGACCTGCTTCGGTGTATCTACTGCTGAAGTCTTCATGGGTCCACTTCATTCCTATTAACCAAGAGCCAAACTGGGATCTAGCTGTGGCCAGGTACAAATTAGATGCTAATGCTGATGCTGAAAACCAGAATGGACCCAAGCAGATTTGCTTGATTAGTATTTGGGTAGGTTTTCAACAGGTAATCAAACTTGTCTTAATTTGGAACTTAAGTGCAAAAGGACTTAGCATCATTCACTATCAAACTCTGCATCCTTTACATGCAGCACAGTATTTTAGGTATGGCGGGCCGCTGTGTAGATCTCTAACCCCAACTAGAGCTGCAAAGTCAAACTGTATCATCTTGCCTCAGAGGGATGTGCAACTCTCTTTGATCCACACACAATGTAACTAACAAGGATTTGATTGGCACATCCCGGCACATCGCAGAGGTGGTCTATAATGTCAATGACAACTGTCCCTCTGAGGTCCTTTTGTGTGCATTTAGGGTTTCGCCCCCCTCCATCCCCACGCTATTTGCAGCCACACCTCCCTGCAGATCTGTGCAGATAAGGAGGGATGGTTGTAGGGTTGCCGACTCATTCGCTCGAACAGGCCTGTGAGGCCTTTGGCATCAGGCCCAGATGGAGAGAGAAACCACTGGAGGCCCAGTGGAGGAGCTTTGGGGAGGGAGGGAGAGAGGAGGAAGGCAGGGATGATGGTGGCTGAGATCAGACAGGCCTGAGGCAGGTGTTAAGATACTCGCCCTGACTCTTTTGGTAGTGATCACTTAGCAAAAACACAGCCGTCAGTTTGCAGTCAGTTTCTGTGTGAATCATATACACTGGCTTTGTTTCTCTCAGTCAGGAACAAGTCAGCAGCATGTTCTCCTGGTATAGATAATGTAGACTGCTCACAGTGTCTCATCTCTCCCAAACTGTTTTGATAACAAGCTGGTGCAGCATCCTGGCTTGTACAGAATCCTCAGAGGAACTATTTGAATTTAATTTTACATAAATTCATATGTGTGCTGAGTATTTTATTGCTTACAGTGATTTAGGTCAGAGCGGAGAGTCACTTAACTCTTCTTGTATGTTGTACACTGCAATGCTCTCAGTGTCTTACCCAGTTCTTACCCTCACTGACAGTTATGGGGTTTCATAGCATTAGTCTTTTATTTAGGACCATGGAATACATTTAGCATGAAAATTGTACTTTGCAGTGAAGATGTTCTCTTCTGGGTTGCCTCCCACAGTTGGCTGAGTTTGAAATGAAGACTCTTGCAAAGATATTGCAGTGATCAACTGTTTCATGGTCTAGTTTGACCATCATTTCTACTGGGAACGCAGTAAAATTGTTAAAAAATAAGTCAGATGGGAAGAAATTAACAGTTAAGTCAAAGTTATCTGGAAGGCAAACAGAGGCAAACTGTAAGATTCTTACCCAAACTGTCTGTTGTTAGCATCCATCACTGTTTGCAGGCCCACTTCCTGCTTCAACTTTGACCAGCTGTGCTTGCCGTAGTTGTGCTCCCACAGTTTTCTTGTGCATTATGACACTTTGGGTGCACTGACTTTGGTGGTGTCATCTGCCAGCTGGCTGTTGCTCAGCTACTCAAGTCATATGTTGTATGTGTGTGAAGCATGAATAAACTACAATTCTTATGTTAGTTGTGTAACCCCGTGTTGTGTATGACCTTGATGTTTCTTGCCATGTTGCTCTTTATTGTAGTGATGTCACTGTGTTCTCAGATCTCAGTAATTAACTTGGTGAGTACAATGTTATCATAGCCAATGGAAATGATGGTCCAAAAATATGTGTGTGTGTGCGCAAGTGGGCTGGGGGCCTCGGATTTTCTTAGATAGATGTAAGGTGGGTCCAAGTAAAAAACGTTGGCAACAACTGACTTATACGGAGCCCCTAAAGTGTCATACAGAAAAAAATATATATATCGTGCGCATGAGATAGTAAAACAACCGCACAAGATATGAAAACGTGTGCACGAGATAGTAAATCGTGTGCACGAGATACTTAAACGTGCGCACGAGATAATAAAACGTGCACGTTTAAGCTAAATTGTACACACGAGATACTAAAATGTGCACTTGAGATATTAAAACGTGCGCTCGAGATACAATTACTTCCCAGCTTTGACTTGTCCATGCATACGGCTCTTGGTAGTGACCACTTCAGATGTTCACAGTAACACACGCGATACAATGGAGAGAAGAACTCAGCTAATTAACTTTTATTTTCACCATTCTTGTTGCTCTTGCCAGGAGACATAGGATAATCATCAGCAGGAGAACTTTGCTGCACATACTGAAGAACAATAGGCTCAGCCGACGGAAGGACTATGCAGATTTAGGCCGTGTTATTGACTTCATCCAGGAATAATTACAGGGTCCGGGGAAGATGCATGTGTTACGGGTACCGGGCTGCGGCACCCATGAACAGTTATATGTGTGTGTCCTGTAATGCAAGGAACAATGATGAGGCAGGGAGACGCGAATGGACTCAACTGGATCCTCTGTTGCTATGAGAGGAAACCAGCAGAGCAACGGTCCTGGCCACAGACCAGTGCAAACAACGGTCTCACACTGCCACCCACTGACACAAAGCCGCCACTGCAGTTATCTACTTTGACCCAAATTCAGGTTACTTTCTCACAACATGAACATAGCATTTCCCAAACAAAACAAATAATACACAACAACAAAATGAATAACATTCATTAAGTGGGCATCACACATGGATATCGATGGATGTTTACCAAGTGCCAAGAAAATGGCCTAAAAGTTAAAAAAGAAGAAGTAAGAGTCATATTGGCCGAGCTTGATCCAGAGGGGTCTGCATTCAGACAGCGACGGAGACTTCACAGAAGACAGTTCGTTTCAAAGGGACCTTTATCATCTCATGCGCATGTTTTATTATCTCGTGCGCACGATTTAGCTTAAACGTGCGCATGTTTTAATATCTTGTGCGCTCGATTTAGTATCTCGTGCGCACGTTTTAATATCTCGTGTGCACGTTTTAGTATCTCGTGTGCACAATATAGTTTTTTTTTCTTCATGACACTTTAGGGGCTCTGTAGACTTACACCACCATTCTAACCTCTGTTTGGGTTGGGTGATGCCACACTTGGAGGCACTGAACCACCAGTTCTCCCAGTACTTCCTGTAAGCCTTCATTCAGACTGAATCAGGCACTGCGGTGAAAACGCATTTCTTCTCATTCATTTTGAATGGAGATAGTGTGGTCACAGTGCACTGTGGCGGTGAGGGCCTCAGGGGGGTGGGAGAAAGTTGAAAAAGAAACAGCTTCTGGGGAAACTCTCTCTGATGTCACAGTGCGTTGGCCAATTAGGAGCTGGCGATCAGCCTGTTTCACAGTCAGTCTGAAAATACCTGTGAAAACATCATCATACTCTACTCAGCTTCAGTGTCTGGTTCTGGTTGCAGTTTATGATGCAATATAGTGAGAGTAAGAGAGAGAGGGAGGGGACAGCGTGCAGCTTTGGGTGATTGACAGAGACTGAATGGGGAGAGAGAGCAGTGTAAGAAAGCCTGTGAATCAGAGAAATATACACTATTTCCTGATTGTTTCACAGTTCCAAAATAGTTTATTCATTTGATCTTTGCCTTAACCCCAAGATTAAACCTACGCCCACGCCAGTCTGTAACATCAAACAGAGATTTTTTTATTTTTATTTTTATTTCTTAGTGAAATTATGAAGATACACTCAGATTTTGGCACCTTGTAGATGAATTCTCAAAATGACCATCATAATGTTATGCTGGTAAATAGAATTATCATTAAAATATAAATAAATTCTCCGCCTCATTTCAAAGAGGTGGATAAACAGAGTTAACTTGGGTCCCCACCCTGCTACAACCCTGAACTAAATAGTGTTTAAATATATCTTTGTCACAGGGCTAACCCATGAGCTTGACAAAGCGTGCACTGCTACGTCCTGTATAACCACGCCCATGTTAGCTCTTAATCTATCACAAACAAAAAGCATTGTATTTGGGTCAAATTTCAGACTTAAACATACGTTACAGCTAAACTTGTCAGTGCAGGGAGCGTCTGTGGAACAGGTGGAGGAAACTAAACTTCTGGGAGTCAGATAGTGAATTGAAGTGGTCAACGCAAATTAAGAAAACTGTTGCAGTCATGGGAAGAAGTCTGGCAATTATTAAGAGATGTGCAAGCTTTTAACCTCAAGAATGCATTTCTCACATTGTTCAAACTTTAGCTCTTATGTGTTATCGTGTGCATCAAATAAAGACTTTGAGAAACTACAATTATTGCAGAATAGAGCCACACGGCTCGCTCTGAAATGTAACAGAAGAGCTAACATCATCAAATTGTCCATAACCTGAGGTTGGTCACTGGTGAGGGACCGGATGGTTATTTCTCTGCTCTGTTTTATAAGAAATGTTTCATTGTATAAGATACCAAATGTCCTGTGTGATCAACTGTCTTATTGTAGTGATGGCACCAACTTTGATACAAAGCATCAAGAGGTTGTTTCTCACTTCCTGTCTCAAAAACTAATGCAAGGCTGCGAACTGTTCTGTACAGAGGAATTAAATTATTGAATGATTTGCCATCAGAAATAACACATTTAACAAGTAAAGCTGTTTTAAAAAGAAAAATATTTAATGACACTGAACACCAGCTTCTCTTTCAAATAGGACATCCTTTGATACATAATACTGGCCTCATGGTTATTAATGAGGAACTTTTCTGGTCATGTGTCATTATTCTGAATGAAATGCCTTGAAATGACCATTTTTAGATGTGATATAAGACTGAGACCCTGTTATTGTAGTCATTGGTAGTTTTATGGATATTTATTTTGTTAACTAGCTATTGTAGTTTTTACTATATTTTTCATAAGGTTTGCAGGTAAACATCAGCAAATTAACTCTGTCTATCACATAACATACAGGCACTGATGACGAGGGAAACAATACATTGGAAAATAATAAAAAATAAAAAGTACTTTTTCCCCTTCTTTTAATAAATTCATCAATTCACATTTAATCATTTATACACATTCAATGATATTCCATCTCCATATGATGCATTGTAAACAGAAAAACATAATAAAATGTTGCATCTGTATCATATTTCTAGCTGTGTTGAGTGCCTCCTTCCTACAGTGGCCTGTCCTGTTCATCCTCACAACTGTTCCAAAGTTAGTAACTCTATGAAACAGTGATTCCACTGATGAATGGACAGAGAGTGCAGCGGTTGCCACCTGACAGCTAACATCTTTTTAGCAGCAGTACATGCTGATAGTCACAGTCAAGACCTGCCATGAATTATCATTCAACAGCATAAAGTCTGGAGAGTTATTGTAGTTTTTGTTAGAGTTTTGTCTCCTTTTGCTTTGACTTTTAAAATAGTGTTACATTATGAAGTAATGTTAACTTGTGTGGACCCCAGGAAGAGTAGCTGCTTCCTTGGTAGTTTCTAATGGGGATCCAAATAAATAAAGAATGAAAGAAAATGCCATGTTTTTGGAGAAATCTGTGACATCAGGGATCATTTCTGTTGTTTCCTTTCAGTTTTCAGTCAGTTTGTGAAACATCATGAGGAGGAAGTGGGGTCTATCTGCCTCTTATTCACTCGGAACCTTTCTGTCTTCACTCGCTTTCTCAATCAAACTGTTTCTTATGCGAATTTAAACTGTGGACTTTGTCTTTACTTGTAGAAAATAGATGTATATAGTAATTAAAGCAGCCATGTGTGTATGCATGTGACCCCCTACCCCCACCCCTCCTCTGATTATAATCCAGTCTCTGCCCTACAGACTCTTCTTCTGTGTTAGTGCTCTTCAAACCTGAGCCCTGGCCTTAGGGACACACACCTGGCTCCTCTCCACACACACACACACACACACACACACACACACACACACACACACACACACACACACCTGGTCACTCCATCTCTCTCTGCTCCTCTCTGCCTCCCTCTCCTCATCATTTCCACCCTCATTTCCTCGCCGTGTTAAGATGCTTATTTTCCATCTCTTGATCTGCAAGTCATCCTTAAACCTTTTAACACGGCTCTGGCCCTGCGGACTAATCGTATTCCATAAATATTTAAAAAGGGCGGAAATCTGCTGGAGGTTGTCTTATCTGGAGCCCCGACGATAATCATCTTAACCAGGACCATTATGATTTTAATTACCTGTCTTTGATTTCCTAACTCGGCAGCGTGGTTATTCCTGGCCCTGCGGTACATTCTAGGTTAAAAAGGTCTCTGGGATTAGCTCCCCCCCGATAATTGAGTCCATGTCAAAACGCAGATTTATCCGTGGAGAGGTGTTTAAAGTTAAAATCTCAGGATCCCCTGTCTTCAGCCAATCACAGTGATATTTCAGAGCTGATTCTCAAAGATGCCACTGGCTGCTGAGGAGCTGAAACAGTCAGAGAATCAAGGATGACTGCAGTATGCTCTCACTTTATTCTGCTGTCTTTAAACTTCAGTTGTTTTCTTTTCATTTTATCTTTTGACTTTTGATTTGTTTTACCTTTTCTATTTATTTTAATCCTCCAGTATTCACTATTATCCATGTGCTCTGTGTTAAGAGCCAAGTGGCCAAGTCCATCTTAAAAAAAAAAAAAAAACAGAAAAAAATGGTAATTATTTCATTTTTAAAAAGCTATTTGGGATTGAAATCTGTGCGTGAACCTCTCAGATTTCTTTAAGATACATAGAATAGTGCAATGGTATTATAACCTGTACAAACACAGTAAGTGAAAATATTATAGTGTACACTTAAACTAGGAGTCAGCAACCTGAGACTCCTTTGACTCACTGTGACTTTGACAAAAAATTATATGGAAGTGAATAAATTATAATAGAATTTTTATTTTTACATTTAGACTAGGTTAGTCTTGAGTAGGACTGCAACTAAGGATTATTGTCACTGTCGATTAATCGCTTCATTATATTCTTGATTAACTGATTTGGTCTCTAAAATCTCAAAAAATAGTGAAAAATAACGATCAGTGTTTCCCAAAGCTCAAGGTGATGTACTTAAATGTCTCGATTTGTCCTCAACTCAAAGATATTCCCTTTATTGTCAGAGAAGAGTAAAAAAAACCCCGAAAATATTCACATTTAAGAAGCTGAAATCAGAGAATTTTGAAGTTTTTTTCCCCTTAAAAAATACTCAAACTGATCAATCAATTATCAAAATAGTTGACAATTAATTTAGTAGCTGACAACTAATCAATTATTTGATTAATTAATTGTTTTACTTCAGTCTTAGTTAACTCCTGTTTGGCCCTCTGTTGTTATTTTTCTTTGGTATCCTGCTCTTGTGCTCTTTTACTTTGTCTGTCAAAGCACTTTGTAAACTCTGTTTTTAAAGGTGCTATATAAATATAGTTATTATTATTATTATAAAAGTTGCGGTTCCCAGCAGATTATTTTTAGCTGAATGTTTTAATTCAATTTTACTATACTTGCCAGAGTTTATACTGTATATCAACACACAGACACACACACACACACACACACACACACACACACACACACACACACACACAGTATCCACCTGGTGGCTGTGTGCATGTTTGCAGAGACGTGCCGGCAGAGAACATATTTTTCCTTGCTGTAGGTCATCAGAGCTGCTGCTACTGCCAGAGCCGGGGAGAGGGAGCATGTAGCCCCGCAGACAGCCAGGCCTCACTGTGAATAAAGAGGAACATGTTCCCTGGAAAGTGCTGATCTGGCTCTGTCTGTACCCCCGTCTCGACATCCCCCTACACCCACCCCATCCCCCCAACCCCACCTCCATATTTGCTTTGAAATGGCGAGGAAGTGACAAAATGACTCGGGCTAACAAGAGGCCATAATTAATTGCATTGGAGAAAGCACACACACACACACAGAGCCACGGGCACACATGGGCACACACATGCCGGGACACACTCAGCCATAAGGACTCATGCTAATACACACACTGTACGCTGCATATGCATTCACATGGGAGCTCTCACAAGGGCCCGTCCAGGGCCACATATGGGCACACTCATGGACACAAAGGCACGCACACACACACACTCACACACTGGCACAGGGTTTTAATAATCATGTCTGGAAAAATTAACTTTGAATCCAGAGCTTTTCATGTTTGCCCACATGCTCAACAGGCCCCTTCCATTTTTACTGCCAGCTTGTTAAGTGTCTTCTGGCAGCGCGAGGTAAAGAGGAGAAGCCCGTTTCAGCCAGCAGGCCCAGAAAAACCCTCCTCACCAGCCAACCAGCCAATTACACATGAACCAACTCATCGCGCTCAACAAAATCATTATTAACATAAAGATTCTGTCTCCTTTCAGCTGCATTTACAATACATTCAGTGTGGTGGGCCAAATGGGAGCAGAGAGGCACATGTCCAGTTAATAAACCAGTTGCCAGTCAACCACTGCCTGAGGTGGTCATGGTACTCATGTATGGAAATGCACTTTTACTTTTTACTGTGATAAATACATACATGTATAGGCATACAAAGTTTTTTGACTCTGACTTTTTTTACAAAAAAAAAAAAAGACACAAAACTGTTGAGTCCCTTTTAGCAGTTTTTTCTCCATATTTGCTTTACAACCATTTAACCATTTTAAGGCTAAATCATGTTCAGTTGGCACAATACTCACAGGTTGAGTGACTTCATCTGAATCTTCACATATTTAGTAGATATGGTTTTAGATGGCCTCTGATGAACATTAGATGACAGATGATTGTTCTAACTTTAGAAAGCATCAGATGAATGTTGTTTTTCTATCACTCTGCCTTTAGTATGAGATAACAAAGTCATAATTATAAAAAAATATGTCTTTTTATCTCATAATTATGACTTTTTATCTTATAATTATGACTTGCCATGGGGATATTTTTTTTATTTTACAAGTAAAAATAGGCTTCAATACATAGGGATGAATTTTCAATTGAAAACAAATCTTGTGATCCCTAGATGGAAAAAGTTTCTTACTTGGTGGCCAAAAGTGGAGCTGCATAAAGCACCTGTGCTTTAGCTTCAGCCTCAGAGACTGAGGCCACTTGACATGTTATGTGAAATGCACATTTTCACATGTGCAATATTACATTTCAGACATGAAATGTCCAAAAATGAATATGTGTGATTTCACTGCATGTGAAATGCTGATTCACATGTCTCATGTCTTACGGTGTGTTCATACCAAAAGCAAGGCAATTTTTTGTGCTCATACAAACTCATGAAAAGGCATATATTTGCCTACATTTGTATAATTTGCGTTCTGAATTTGCACAACTTGAGTGAAAAATGTGTGTATATTGTAGGTCTTTGCAGAATGTTGTGTGGGGAGGACTTTGAGTAGCAGAGGGACGGACAGCTGGAGTGATCTGTGGATGTTTATCAGTGAGAGGAGACCTCAGAGTTCAAATTTTGTGGTTTTATGTTGACTCTCAACTTCTCAACCTGTCTGCAGCAGTGAACCGTGCAGGTAGCGGCCTCCTCTGCCAGGTGTATAATCTACTGGAACTAGTCTCTCTTCGTCCATGTCGACTGCTGACTGGAGGGGAAATGTACTTTACTTCATTAACGAACAAAGAGGAGAGGGGGGAAAGATGAGAGACTGGAGTTAAATAACACAAAGCACCAGAGTCTCTGATGAGTGCTGAGTTCAGACAGAGGCTGAACACAAACACACCCTCATACACCTTGTCTCACTCTCCCAGTCCAGTGTGTAGGGGAACCTACAGTGGATGCAAAACACGCAAAAAAAAAAAAACACACACACACACACAAAATGCCGAAGGCTGTATCTAGAGCAATTGTTTGATTTGTCTGTTCTGGGCTACTGTAGAAATATGGTGGTCCAACATGGCAGCTTCCATGTAGATAAAGGACTTATTTTAAGCTAACAAAAACATAAAGATTCTGGTTTTCAGGTGATTATACACTAATTAACACATGAACATGAATATTATTTTCAATTTTTGCTATTTTCTGTCAATAAGTCCCCCTAAGTCTGGCACACTTGAACCTTTAAAACAGAAAATGACCATTTCAGCAATATTACATCATTTTAAAAACATGCATCCAGTCTAGACAAATTGTGAAAAAATTCTTACTTCTGTAAGGGAACCCAGGAGTTCTGGCTCCACCTCAGCTTCCTGTTGTGGAACTGCCATGTTTTTTCCCACTGCCTGTGAATGCATCACCTGAATGATTTCTACCACAACCACATGTGTGAGCCTTAAACAATATGCTGTAACAGGAACACACAGCCTATATAATGCTGGAATATGTATATGAATTCTCCTTCATTGCTCATATATGTGCCTTTGCCAAAACTGCTCCTAGATGTAATGCTAATATTTATAGAAGCCATCATTCCTTTAATGTGTTTGTAACCTTAATCCTACACAGGCGTCCTCCTCTCTCAGATGCTGCCGCTGTTGCATCTCTGTGGATGCATGCATATATAGAACTGAACTGAATCTTACATTTTCACATTCTGAAGCACGTATGGCACGCCTCCCCAAAGATCCCTCATATTACATCCTAATGGCTTGTACGCACACACACACAACGGACTTGCCAAACCAAATACACACAGCTGTCACACTAAGACCCCATCCAAACTAGCACCTTTTCGTCCTTGTGATTATGGAGAGCGTGTTGGCAGGAGGCGCGGCCTAATAGCCATTTAGCTGATTCCAGTGAGGAGATATTGGGGGAAAGTTGGTGGTGAAGTGCTTTCATGCCGACTGCCAGCGACGGAGAGCCCCGGCTGCCTTCCATCTCCTGAATGAGAAGCAAATTATTACAAATCATTTGGGAGCGAGAGGCAGAAGCAACCCCTTTTATTTTTTGGATGCATTAACAATGTTTTCAGTCACTTTGTTGGCGGCATCAAAAAGGTGGGCCCTGCCAAAGATTAGCTGGATAAATTGCCTAATTGATCCATTCACTTTTTAACTGATGCTTTATTAAGAGGCTCTGGAGTGAGGAGGAGAGGTGGGGAAAGGCTGGGGAACACACACACACACACACACACACACACACACACACACACACACACACACACACACACACATACATCATTTGTGTAGTTTAGCTATGAAATACTGCAAGACAAAGACAACTCAGACTATGATGAGAAGCGATAGAGTCTCCAGTATGAAGAAGTATACTGCACTTTTTCCCTCAGTCTTCACTCACTTTATTTATGAATAAACACCAACACGCACATTTCTGTCATCCATTAAGTTTCCCGGGTTTCCCCACTCTGGGTTATTCATGGAGATATTAACACACTTCATCATAATCAGCCTTCTTAACTGTTAGCATATTAAAATGCTTTAATCCCTGCATAAATATTGGAGAGCTTACACTATTAAGGTGATGGATGGAGGATGTTCAGTGGGAACACCTTGCATTATAGAGTGACTGTGGAGCAGAGTGAAGTGATTCTGACTCAGTGTGCTCTGAGCTTACTGCAGACACACAGCACAGCATTTGAGAGTTCTTGGTGAACAACATGTAAGATTTGTCTCCTGTGATTACAGTAACTTTCAGATTGTTAGCAAAATTACAAAACCCAGACAGAGAATTATCCAGTGTGCACAAGCCTTTAGTATCATTAGTGTCTGATGGAAGTCTCTGAGGCCTGAAAATACACAAAAATATCTTAAATACAGTAATAAGTTACTAATTTCAAGCTGTACTCCTCAATATTTCTTTAGCGGAGTGTCAATTTGCCCTAGCCAACTATTTACACCTGCCCCCCATGAAGTGCAAGTACTAAGTCAGTACAAGTTGTGGTGGATGATGGGGTTTAACACAGGACTCTAGCCCTGCAGACTGGGTATGAGTCTGCTGTGGAGCTGACTTTTAATTTTTAGACTTTGTTGACCTTTTCTCTTTTTTCAATTGCCATTTTCAGTTTTCAGACGTGGTTTGGTTAAGTTTAGGCAATAAAACTGCTAGGTTAGATTCAGGAAAATATCATGATTTGCCATGCAAGGCTATATACACCTGGGTGATAAGAGCATCTGTCTATTTTTTACACTAACAATGGATGGAGTGAATGTGCAAAGTGAAAGGTGTCTGTCATAGTAAAAAGCCCAAAGAGAATCATCTGATTCTGACTCCGCTCTAAGAGGTATTTTAGCTGCTTTTAGCTCACTGTTTTAGTTTTGTGGCTCATTATTTTCAAATTTCAGCCAGTCCCCACCAGAAAAAAATGTATGTAGGTCGAAAATGCAGTTAGAGTTAATTTCCTAAAGCAAAGGTCCGGAACATCATAATGTCTAACTTATGTAATGAGAGTGATATATACTGAAGAGGTGTAGTAGTTGTATCAATGTCTACATCAGGGGTGTCAAACTCATTTTGGTTCAGGGGTCACATACAGCCCAATTTGATCTCAAGTGGGCCAGCAAGTAAAATTAAAGCATAATCTATCAATTATTCTGTCAATTAATCAAGTAATCAGATAAGAAATATTGTGTTCTGCACTTTTTCTATTACATTACGTTTGCTTTATTTAAAAACAATGGTAATATACAAAAGAGAAAATAAGACAGGTCTATTAAATGAACAACTATAAAGGTAGTAATGTCTGCAGAAACCACAAACAGAAGATGGAACTAACTCTTTTAACTGAAACAGTCATATATAAGAATACCATTAAAGTACAACAACAGCAATAAAAATGTTGATTGTTTTTTTCAGGAAACAATTACATGTAAAATATATAATATTTTATTATATATTATATATATATATATTAATTATAATTAAGTAAAAACCCTCATACCATAGTGTAAAAATACCTAAGTAAAGAATGTGAGTATTTTTTTCATCACAGCAGGTCAGTGATCAGTGTTTCAGTAACTCTCTGTGGTTCAGTGAATAGTGTTTTATTTATGGCGTCTCGCCACATTAAAAACATCGGCACCACAACATGATTTTCTATTTTTGGAGCTGCGCTCCTTTTTCGGTCATGTCTAGAAGGTAACTCTTTATTTGCACAACTCTCGCAAGATTTGTTGCCGTTATTTCTAATAAAATAATCAAACTTGTGCGATCTTTCATGGGTCTAGGGTTCCCTTCTAGACACAACCCTCTCTGTTTCTCTGTCAAACTACAGACAGCAGACTGTCTGTAAACAGCACAATGTTACACTCTGCAGTGTTTCACACAAAGACTTTATTTGTGTGGACACCCAGGTTTGGTTTGTCACCAATTTTGTCATTTTTATTTTTTTAATCAGTCCAAGAGGACGACGGTATCAGTGATTGATTAGTGATCAGTCTGTCCTCCTCTCCTCACCTGTTCACTCTGCTGTGAGAAGGTCTGAAAGTTTCTCACAGACAAACACAGACTCTCCTGTTTTACATATAGGCCTCTTTATACAGTTGATAATAATTATTGATTATAAGTGCATCTGGTTGGTGTTGATGTCATTAACCATCATGTTAGTTTCAACTGTTGTAATAAACTCTGTCATTAACAACAGTCTCCTCCACACGCAGCTTCTCTGCAGTTGGTCTGTGTGTTTCCTGATCAGATAAACCAGCGGCGGAAAGACTGGAAAAGTTGCGCCAGTTAAAATAGAAGCGCCCCGTCAAAATTTAAAATCTCTTAATAATTTATTGGTTATAGATCCGGGTCCGTATAGGACGGCGTGTGGGCCCAGACTCGGACCACGGTCTGCCTGAAACTGCAACCATTTTACAACAGAAACTGCTTGTCACGTGAGTTATGTCATTGTGAAAGTGATGTCATATACGTCACATAACATAGCTATTTTAACCCAAACCACTGTCTTTTCCTAACCCTAACCAAATTGTTTTTTTTGCTTAAACCTAACAAAACTACAACTGTTTTGCAATGTCAACCATGTGTATAATGTCACACGAGATTCATAGAATAGTTATGGTCCCATAAGCCTGTCACTGCTGGTTCTCTCCACTGGTAATATGTTATTTTGGGAGTAATTGATAATTCAGTCTATTTCAGTGTTTAGGTATGGGGATGTGTTGACATTCTGGTTAAATCTCACAGCTCTCCTCAGCCTGGTGACCAGCAGCAGCAGGGTGATCAACCCTCTGCACCCTAACTGTTTTGTGCTGAGCATGTAGTGCATTGTGGGTTTATCCGAGTTTGTTTTTTATTTTTGTTTTTTGTTAAAAACAACTGCTGCTGAGAACAAGTTTAATGACCACGGTGAGACTATAACCAAAACTATCAGCTGAAAGATGGTAAAATCATGCTGATGCTCTGTGGGTTTGTAACTTGGGGTGACTGTAGCCCCTGTTGCACAGCCTGTTCAAGGTGGGAATGCTGCACCTTTATTCCATCGCTGGTAGTCGGCACAAATGCACTTCACCACCAACGTTCCCCCAATATCTCCTCATGGCGAGCTTTTGTTGCTGCAGTATTGCAGGATCTCTGTGTAAAAGGGCTTGTGGCTCAGGAGGTAGAGAGAGATGTTCACTGATCGCAGGCTGGGTAAATTGCTCCCAGTGCTCCAGGCCAGTTTGCATAGTAGCTCTCTGCCATCCATGTGTGAGTGAGTACATAAATGGGATGACAGTCAAAACTGTAAGGCACTTTACATAAAAGCAGCCATTTACCATTTACTATGACATATTCATTTGATCCATTGTTATGTGAATATATTGATTATTGCAGCTTAAAGTGTTCATAAGAATTTTAATGAACTGTACACTCTGTCTATTAGTTCTATTAAAATATTGGCATTCAGTTAGCCACAGAAAGTGCAATCATGTAAATGTCTATTTGATTGGTTGACACGATATGATAAACATGTTGGACATGATGTCCAATATGTTTGGATAGATATCTTGTGGTCTTTTTCCCTCTTATTAGTGACACTATGTAAGAAATACACTCTGTTGAGCAGCTTTTGTCTCTTCATTTTGCTTCTTAAACTAATCTTCAGTCCACCTCTATGCTGGTCTTTTTTAAGTTGCTCTCTGACAACTTGCTGTAGCAGCTGTATTTACTCCGACAACAAGATGGCAAAGACTCGAGCATTGCGCATGTATTCCAGCTCTGTGGTGAAGCTGTGGTCGGCTGGGAGGTGACAGCATGACGAGAAGCATTTTCAAATTAAATAGGTGAAGAGCAGAGTAGGAAGTGTTTCCTTCCTGTAGTGTGACACACACTTATGTTCAGCCCGTCCTACAAACCCTCAGACAGAGACTGGTGCCATGTTTTCTGAATGCCCCTCTTCTTGTAGTTGTCCTCATGTCATCTGTTGCCTCCTGACAGACGCAACACAATTACAGTTTGAGAACTGGCATGAATTTGCCAAAAAAAGTGAAAAACATCAAATCAGCTCCCTACAATTTAGTCAATTTAGTGACAACAGTCTTGTTCGACACCATATCCACTACTTCAAAGTTGGAAAGAAAGTAATTAGCTAAGTGTATCCTCAAAAATTTATCTGATGCCGTGTCAAAGTTTGTCTAATTCCTGTTATTTCCTTTACAAGAAGCAAGCACAGGACTTGTTACAGTCAGCATAATTAATTTGATTGATGAAGGATGTATGTGAACATTAGAGAGATAAGCGCCAGCTGATTTTAACTCTTTCAAATACTCTGAAACTCTTCTAATACCATCAATCTGTGGTATTCAGTGCATTTGAGGAGTCATTATGTGGTGAGGCGTTATCATTAGGCTGATTTTGTGATGCTCAACCTGCCTCAGTTTCTACTTCCTACATCTCCCAGAATGCCTGTCAACAGCCCCCACAGAAGGGGTGTGAACATGTTGCATTCAGCTGCAGGTTTTATGTACAGTGAGCTGAAATAGGGATAGTGACAGCATTTTGTTGTGGTTGAGAAAATGTGAGCGTCATTCTTGTTGGATGAAACAACATATTGTGCTGCCTTGCACTGTGGTCTTCTGAGGATAGTGACAGTGGAAGAAAAATCTGTCTCCCTGTGTGACTGGTGTGAATGAATGTTAAGGCAGAAGTTGTCCTTTCATGTCCTTGTCCCTCTTCTAATTCTGTTTAAAAGGCCCGGCATCACTTCTTCATGTGAATACCGATCAAGCTGTGGGCGGGGCTCACAGAATGATTGATCTGAGGCCAGGGGAGATTGAGAAGCCCTGCAGCAGAGATTTCAGATAGAATGGGACCACCCCACACTGCAGAACCAGGAGTGGGTTTGGACGGAGCTACCGTGTCTGCAGAGTTCTGCTGACTTGACATTGCTAAGCTGCTGGACTTGGCAGAAGATGAAGCCAGCCTCCTCGGTTTCCCCCTGCCGTTGAATTCCATGGTGACACTTGCCCCAATCTGGATCCTATTAGAAGTCTGGCCCACCAGGCCTCCAGCGAGCAGGGCCAGGGATTGGATGGAGTCAGGATTGTGCTTGGGAGGCCCTGCCCCGGCTAGCATCTACTGTCAAATTCACACATCTGCTTCAAAACTAGGCAGAAGAAAGATTATGCAGTTTCTTCTTTCTCCGTTTCTCATGTTGATGATCTGTAAAATGGTCTTGTGTGGCCTTTAAGTTTCTTGATGTGTTTTAGTGTCAATCTTTGTCACTGGTGTTAAACATTGAGGTGTTTTGTTTTTTTTTTAATTAGAAATGGGGATCAATAGTTGCAATTGAAAGCTGCCATCCTTAGGACTCATCAACACACATAGGAGTAACACTTTTTTAAGCCATTCCTCCACCAAGCAGTCTTTCAGTTCAGTTTGTAACTCATTAGAATAATTATTTTTGTATTTCCATTGGCTAAAGTTGTGGATGGTATCCAGTTTTTCATTACCCCTCTGTTGAGCTCATACTAAAAGGTGAAGTTTAAACACTGTGGACTAACTAGAGAAACCAGACTTATAAAAAACACATTCTGAGAGAGTGACAGAAAGGTGATGGTGATAGTGAATGAAGCGGAGGAAAAGGTTAGCAGCAAGCTGCCAGTCTGGCAGTAAATGTACAGTACACATTACAGTGTGCTTGTTAATAAACACTACAACTTTTCAAGATCAGGAACATTTTTGTCTGTCATTTCCCAACTGATGGGAAAGTGAAAAGAGTTAGCTCCAAAGCCTCAGTAACAACCCTGTCTACATTTAAGAGTGCTGTCTCTGGTGGACAACACAAAACACATTGAGGGTTTAGGTACATGTAGTTACAGGTTAAGTGCCTCTTACATGAGCTCAGACTGGCAATCAGGCCATTTTGGCAAATGCCAGGTGGACCTGCCTACCGAGTGTGCTGCAAAACATCTGACTTGGTCCCAAAAATTGTCAGTAAGCAGGTGCATTATGTGTTAGCATGTTCCCCCACCCCTTAAAGTGGATCTGTCCATCCATGTCAGAGGTCAAGCAGGAAATAATTAAACGAAATGGAGACGGAAAGAGTGGTGTGAATAGAAATAAAGATTAAAGGACTGAAAAAGCAAAAAGGGTGGAGTGGAAATTGTCAGAGAGAAAAAGGAAAACATCTGGAGGCTGCTGCTGAAGGATATTATTTGCCAAACACATATAAACATCAGAAACAATAGGCTACTGTAGTATTGCCTATAATCATGTTGTAAACATCATCCCTGGTTATGCTATAAACTGCAAACATGTCTTTGTAACTGTGATTGCAATTATTCAGTTACAAGAAATGTCAAAGTTTCACAAAGAAATATCTTTGCTATTACAGTTGAAATTAAGTTATGCATGTTTAGACGTTATGACTGCTTGATCCAGATAAAAGTAGTAGAGGCAGGTTATATAATTGGTGATACAAATTAGTTTTTGGTGGAAAATTACAATTGCAAGATTGCAAGATTAAAAATAAACTGAGGACTAAAATGACACTAAAATGCCTCAATGCAATTTATATCATTGCAGAGGCAAACTGAAGAAAATAGGCCTGCATTGGACATTTTGGTGATGTGCTGGATGCATGAAGCAAAGCCAGGAAAAATACACTGCATAAGGTGAGACTACTTCATGATTTAATTGTCAGTCTGACTCTTCCTATACAAAAGGATTCTGGTGATACATTGAACGTTTCTCTAACACCAAAATCAGATTAAAATTTTCACTTTGACATGATAAATAAAATCTGACTTGCACATAAGAACATTCAAAGGATAGCATTTTTGCCCTACTACTGTTATGGCTGTTGCTCCTTCAGACCAGTGTAATGAACCCTGCTGTCTATAGGTGCCACTGGCTCTGTTTATAAAAATGGGATATATTGGTTAAGTTTACTTTCTGAAGTTGGCACCCTTCTCTTTTTTCAGACCTGATGGCTATGTAAGCTCACACTATCCACCTAAAACTGACACATTTTAAAACATGACTTACTTTAATAAAGGAAGATATTTTTTTTTCTAGTCAAAGCTTTCTAGACTAGGCAATATGTCCAATTACTATTTCTTAACAAAAAATGTGTCCACTTATGTCTTTAATATAATGACAAACACTTCCACAGTCATATTTGATGGTCTCTTTCTTATCTCCATCTGTTTTCCTACATGTGCTGCCTTCTCTATCTATTTGTTCACTGAAGGACAAAGACCACAGCTTGCTCTCCCATTAGGCCACTGTATCCTCCATGCGCAGCACTCAGGGCACAGACCCCCAGTAAATCACCAATCACTTCGTGTTGTTTTTGGGAAGGGGGAGGGGGGATTAAACGGATAGGGGGAAGGTCAAAGTCCATCCTCTCATCTGCCGTCCTGTCCCTCCAAGCTCTTATCCGTTGCTGTCAGTGTCCACTGACTGACGTCTTCGTTCAGCGGTCAGGTCCTGGCAGCCATGCCGCAACAATGCCACCTGATACACAGCAACAACAAAATAAACAGGGGCACTCGATGATGCCCAAACCTATCGCCTCCCCATCAGCCATCCATTCTTCCCTCCATCCATCCATCTATCCATCCACCCATACCTCCCTCAGCCTACTGATTGACTTTGCTCTGGTCACTCTTTACCACCAGCCAAACTGACAGCTGCCCCTCTTTGTTTGGGAGGAAAGTCAGGCTAAACTCCAGGCTAGTCATCAGATGAGTCCAATTGATTGTGGCCTGGTTTTGTGACGAGCTGACTGCACTGGAGAGCAGTTCAGATTCAATACAATGAGGACCTTGTAAGAGCAGTGGCTCCCAATCTTTTTGTCTGATGTAACCACCACAGGCCAACCGGGTGATCTCAAGTACCCCTTCAGACACCACCTGTCATGTTCCAAATCTGTTTTTATCATGGTTATCAGCTGGATGCAGTAACAAAAAAGCAGTCATTATAACACTGTTTCATACATTTGATTAGATCAGTTTACATTTGTACTATAACTTGTCTGGCAGATGCTTTCACTTTTATCTATTTCTAACATTTATCCACTACTTTTGGCTAAATATTTCAACCATTTATCAATTTTCCAGTTTATCCATTATTTTAGCAAACAACTGTTTGTCCATACTTTTAGCCTTGATTTCTCTGGTCTTAAAACGGATCTTATATCAGTGAGCTGCTCTCTCATAGTTTCCAGGAAAGATTCTTCCAGGGTGTTAAAAGACTTGAGAGTTAAGAGTTGATGAGTGGTGCTAACTTAGTTCAAGAGGTGTGGCCTCTAACCTGTGGACCCATGTTGTCTGGGCCTCCTGTCTGGGACCTCTACATCACCCTTTCCTGGACCATGCCTGATGTTACCAAGCATCTCCTATCCCCAGCTGCCCCACTCCATTGCCCAGTACTACACCACTCCTACCCCAGAGTCAATCAAACCCTAACCCCCTCTGATATAATTTCTAATTTATAATGCATGTATGCATATATTTTTCAGATTAGCTGAGCTACTTCAAAATCTTTCCATATACCCCTTGGTACCTGTAGAGTACCACCAGTATCCCATGGTTGAAATTTACTGTGCTGCAGCATAAAGTTAGTGGAGTATGAAATTGACTTTATCATATTGAATTATGCTTTCTACAGGTGAACATTTAAACAAAAGGAATGGTTAGGGCCAGGCTGAAGATAAGGTCAGAAATGGTCTAATGTTTCAATCAGTGTTTCACAAGTCGACTAAAAAGAAAACTCTCATGACCCTGTAGTCCAGCATTTCTTTTTCACAGGCCAACAGCAAAGTGGTGAGATCAGAGAAAGCCTTCCACTGTGTATTTACTTTCATAAGTCAACACCCTGAGATGTGCTGAAGAGGACTTCTGAAGAGGGAAAGTGTTTGCTAATCAGTGTATAGGTCAGCATGTAAGAGAATATTTTTGGCCAGTGGGATGGGGCTGCACTTTGATCAAGGGGGAGTATTCTGTTTGAACGAGTCATTTGGCTCAGGGCAGTAGAACTTCCTGGGGACACAACAGCCGCTGTGGGGTTGGGGCTGTGGGGTTAATATTGTGATGTTTAAGGGAATTGGTTGATGCCCCAGACCAAGACTTCTCAAATTCTTTCATATCAAACAGACCCACATTACACTGCAGACACTCATTCGCTCTGATTCAGTCCCAGAGACCCATTTGGGAGGACTGTTGTCGTTTCAGTGTTGAATCGTAGAACTGATTGATCTTGGAAAACTGACTTTAGACTATGGCTTGCCAACCCAACATGTACCACTGGAGCAAAGAGATCTCATGCTCAGAGGATTATATTGGCAGTTTTTTTTTTAAACTCTCTGCTGTAGTTTCTGATTACATTTTTTCAGTTGCAAAAATAACTGGGCTGCCCTGTTGCCAGTGGACCAGTTCTAGATCAGTCAGTCCCTGTATGGGGGGAAGCTGAAATGATTGATCTTAGACATTTTAATTATAAGATCCATCCAGAACAAGAACCATAAGTATGACAATAGCTATAATGGTAACAATGTGAACATCAACAGTGGTGATGTTAATGTTCTGTAAACAAAAAGTTATGGATATTAATAAGCTGTATGTTGCACAGACAAACAAAAAGAAAACTAGATGGATATGGGGTTATTTCAAAGATGAGAGGAGTCAGGAGAATCCAACATGAGAGTTGTTGTCAAATTTTATTTCATACTTTGGTATCAGTCAACATCAGTTTGATGGTATCCTGCCGATCATCACAGAGGATATCTGTGAGGACCAAATGAAATTCAGACAATATGCCTCAGGTAAAATAATGTTTTTTTTATGTGTAATTTGCAGTCTAATATAAGCATGTAACAAGTTGCAGGCCTTGACCGTTGAAAACAGATTTCTCTGGTCTTAAAAGGGATCTGTCAGCAGTGAGCCGCTCTGTCTTGGTTTCCAGGAAGGACTTTTCCAGGGTCCTAAGAAACTTTTACCAGAGTTAAGGGATTGAAGAGTGTTGGTAACTGAGTTCAGGAGGGGTGGCCTTTTCCATGTGGACCCATTGGCCACTGAAAGCTCACTAATCATGCTGTCTGGGCCTCATGCCTGGGACCTTTATATCACCCTTTCCTGGACCATGCCTGATGTGACCCACCTCCCAGCATCCCATATCCCCTATCCCCACTGCCCCACCCAAGAGCCCAGTGCTATAACACCCCTGTCCCAGAGTCAACCAAACCCTAACCAATCCAACACTCTGTTATGAGAGCTGTCGTCTTCTGCAGTCAAATTTTTTTTATACTTTGGTATCAGTCAACATCAGTTTGATGGTATCCTGCTGATCATCACAGAGGACATCAGTAAGGACCCAATGGAATTTAGTGCCAAAGACTGTCTGACACTATGCCTCAGGTAAAAGTACTTTTTTGTGTGTAATGTGCAGCCTAATATAAGCATGTAATATGTTCACCAGTGTCATTGTCATTTTAGTTGTTGTTTGGTTAGTGTGATCTTTAAAATTATATATTTATAGTTACTGTCATAGTTGTCGCTGTTGGTGTGATGTTAGTGTTTTGTTTTGTTTTTTTAAATGACCCATGAATGAAATTATCTGGAAACGTATGAGCTTTTTTCCTCAGGTGTCATGGTTGCTCAAAATTTTATACCTTGTACTTTCAAACACCTCACTTTAAATCTGAATAATAGGGCAAAGGGCAACTATAAAATGTCATCATGTTATGAAAATTGTGATGAAATTGTTGCAGCTGTGACAAAAAGTCATATTTTAAGATAGTGTTGTAATTTTATGAGAAAAAATATGGGAATAAATAAAGAAGGGATACTGGGAGAGAGAGTCCAGATATTATGTAATTTTGAGGAAAAAAAAACATGATAATATTACATAATAATTAAAGTTCGGGAGATAAAGTCCACTTTGATTCTTGTTGAAGATGAATTGTTTCTGTCTCTCGTTCAGACACACATACACACACACATTTGCATATGTGGGAGGACCGTCACTGACACATTTTATTCCCTTATTCTGAAACCTAAAACTACTCCTAATTCTAATCTTGACTCATGAAGCAGTTTCCTAATCCTAAACTATCTCTTCATGAAAATGTTTTTTTTTTTTTTTTATACTGTGGATTGTGACTGATAAAAACAGAAACACATTCATACGTACACACATACACACACACAACCCCAGTCTGTCCTATTAATAGGTGGCTCATTGAAATGCCACGACAGTTTCTTGACTGGGCTGGGGGGGCTGACAGTGCTGGTCACCCCACACCAGACCTCACCTATACCGGGGGCACACAGAGATCCTGGCTGATTGATTGGAGTGGCTTTCTGCTCATTCATTAGCCGGCACTCCCATCTGACAAGGCCTGGCAGCTACCTTCATGTCGAGAGCCCTTTTTCATCGCTGTGTGGTCCCGGCCACGCTCGCCAGCTTATTAATGACATTTTAGACATTAATATTGCAGGGGATTAGGTGTATCCTATCTCCTTTATTCTCCTGACAAACCCCTTTACTGTTTTTATTGGATCAGCCTCTCTCTTTCTTTGTCTAAATCTCCTACATACTTGCCTATTTCTATTCAAGGAAATGCACATTACTGTTTTTCTCTTTTCTTTTTCTTCTCATTTTTGTCTCTTTAGTCTGGCATTCCTCTGCCCCACACACATTTTTTTCCTATTCTCTCCTTCCTTCTTTTGCTCATTCTGTGGAACAGTCTAGTCACTTTTTGAATAATATGCAATAATTGCAGAGACAACTGTGTCCTCAAGGTGAACCCAGCATAGGACAAGTGGATGAACATAAAGATTTATTCCCAAGTTATTTTTTTCTTTTTTCATTTTTCATAAGAAAGAGGACACTTTTAATGGTCACACATGAGCAATGACATATAAAAGACCCAAAGACAACAGTATTGAGTATACTCTACCAGATTATCTGAACATGATGAGACAGTCCTCACCAGGAATACCTTCAGCTTTTTTTTCCCCTGTCGCTGCATGGAGGAGTTTCAATCTGTACCTTGAACAGAGAAAAAGTACTTAAGGATTTGAGCAGATCTATAGCACAAAGGCAGATCTGCAAGCCTGACATCAGGCTATTTGCAAATGTGAATTAATCTGGAACCTCTCAGTTCATTTACTATTTTAAAGGGGCATTAACATCAAAATGTGTGACATAGCAATATCTGGTCTGCTTTCAAGCAGGACACAAAATGTCTGACCCCTGCTTGTATTCTTTCTCATATTACATCAAATCAGTACAATAAAATTTGTCTTTCAAAACATTTTAGGCAGAAATAGGCAATGCAGTAACAGAATCTTGATTTGTATTTCAGTCCCTCCAGGATTTCAGAGACTTTTTGGGGGATTGTTGAAGCCTAAAATGCCTGATTTCACAGCAGCTTTTCTAAAAAAAAATTGCAGATCATTGTGTTTTTAGGTGTTTTGTTTGTTTGTTTGTTTGTTTGTTTTTTTACAAAGAAATAGTGGGAACAAAAAAGGGAACAAAAAAGTCTCAATTTTTTTAAATTTTTAAATCTCTTTTTTGTATGATTCATTAAATATCAAAAGCATCTTGTTCCAGTTAGAATGAAACCACACTGTTCTACTATGCTTCAGATGTAAATGAAGAAGTTCACTTGGGGGGTTCCACAAAGAAGCAAAATCTTTTTGCAGCTCAAACTCAAAACCAGAACAAAATTCTAAAAAAAACAAACAAACAAAAAAAACATGTGGTATCATTGTCAGTGACAATGATAAGCTTCTTCAGTACTTATGACAAAATAAAATAAAAAAAGAAATAAAAAAAGAAACAAACTGGGGGATTCCAGGTGAAAAAAAGGTCTTCTTCCACCCCTCACTTCTGAAGTGATGTAACACCCCTGGGTGCCCTTCCACCTTTTCCTCTTCATTTTCTTGTGTCCTCCTCCCGTTGCCCTGGCCCGTGGGGCAGAGCTGCTGTATGATGGCATTTGGAGGCTCGGCAGAGTCAGGCGGCTGCGGCACAAGCTGTCTGAACCTACGGCTGTCTGCAGGGTGGAGGAGTAGTGGAAGGGAAGGCCTTGGGACCCCCAGAGAGGAGGAACAAGCTGAGGGTTTTCTGCTGACATTTCTGATGCTGGAGGCAGAGAGAGGTGGTTATGCAGTGGCCCACTGGGCTGGAGATCTGCTGCTGCTCATGTAAAATCCCTGCCAATGCCATTTTCACTTCTTTTTATACAGTCTGACATCACATAGGTTCTGTCCATCCTGGCATTTCTCAGTGATAAAGATGTGCCAATGGTGCTTTTGAGCTTGACACACATAAGCCAGTGTCCTCTTTGTCTGATTTGCTGCCAGCTGTGTGAAAGGGGCCAAGCTGGACAATGATGGAATTTCATCCTGTTTTTCATATAAACATGCAGGGTTATGATTTAGTGATCATTCATTTGTTTTCTACAACACAGGGTTTCACAGCAAAATGCAAATTATAGTTGTATGGTACACAAGAAAAACTTTCCTTTTTATCGTGGAGTGCTGCACATTGTAAAAGAAAAAAATAGTTTAGATGACTAAAAATTTCATGGAAGTTCTTAAGTTAAGCTCTTAAGTAAGAGATAAACTTTAATAAGTTTTTGCCAGTTTGTAATGAGAAAGGGTACTCTAACAAAAAGGTTACAACTGTCCCTGGTCTCCCCTACTTTAATTTTAATTGAGTCTAATTAATTATTTATTTGTATTTTAATGTTGGGAAATTGGAAATTGAGACCACTTTTTAAGTTTTATTAACAGAAACAATGATAAGCAACCAAGATACATCTCCAACTGTGCAAACATGTGGTCAGGTTGATCGCCTGTGACTGAAAAAGGTAGAAACAATCACATTGTCTTTGCCTTTTGTGTAATTTATATAAAACATTTTAAATAAAAACACAGACATTTTTAGGAAAAGCCAGGTGCCAGCAACATTATAGTTTTTATTCTACAAAGTTATTGCACAAAACATTCAAAATGACCCCCTTGGCTCTCCTAAAGTTAAAGGTTAATAACATTTTTACAGTATTTTTATTATTGAAACATTTGTTGTCTCTGACATTTTTGCCACCATTTCCTGTTTGCACAATCTGCTGTCTGTTTCTAGGGCAACAATCATCCAAACAGGTGTGGAAAAATGTGTAATCCACTTCAAGTTCCCAGCTTTTACCTGCAGTCGGTCCAGTGGTTGAAGTGAATCACACGACCAGTTGCAGCAACAACGCATCAATACTGAACCAGGGTTTGGTGATCGATATGTCACACATATCTTCTGATTTTCCTGTTTCACCCAGGGAATGCTGGGTAAGACAGGCCTCACCTGTGGCCTGCACACCCCTGTGCATACCACCACTATTACCATGTGAGAGTGCTGCACCTCTCAGCCAAAGATTAGTGGCACTCATCCAGGTATTCCTGCTTTTCATCACCATATGGAAACACTTCTCTTCATCCCACGACCTCCTTATTCCTCCAGCAACCCCCCCGCCCATCACACACACTCACACACACACACACACACACACACACACACACACACACACACACACACACACACACACACAGCCTCCTTCCTTCACCTCCTCTTTATAGATTACTGGCATGGAGAGTTGAAACTGGCTTCAGATCTGTGCAACTAACCCACGGTGGCTCTGTTCTGCCTGTCTGCCTGCTCGCTGTTCAGCAGGAGGCCCTGCAGTCTTTAATGAAAGTCATGAGGGAAAGGTGGAGGAGGTGGAGGAGGGAGTGGAAATTTGGCAACAAGTGCATGCAGATCACTTGTACTATACAGGTTTGTGTTCGTGACAAAAGGATGAGATGTACTCTACTTTAGATAACACTGTGGCTGCAAATTTTTTTTTCATCATGTGAAGGAAAGACGATGTCCATATTTCCAAGCATTTCTGTAACAGAGGACGTTATTACCCAGGAAGCCTTTAGTGTGACATCCATTTCTTTTTATAGGTTTTTTGTATTTCTTTTACAAGCACACACTCAGTCAGAAGATCAATATAAAGAAAAGGAAAGAGTTGTTCACATTTTCAAGAGGAGAATTACTTTCTGTCACCTCTTCACACTCTGGTCAGCAATCAGAAAATACATAAAGGAGTGGACACTGATGTTGATCTGTCCACAGAGAGACGGGGAAAGAAAAATACACCTACTGTATATATGATGTCAAGTAAAAAACTTCACTCTCTGCGGAAGCCCATTTCTGCCAGGAGAGGAAATGAAGGTAGAAAAAAAGGAGAAATTATTAAAATAAAAACACTATAGTAAGTTGCACATATGAGACACTAAAAATATATTAATAGTCAAAACTGTGAAGCAGTAACTCAGTTTTTTGACTTTTGAGCCAAAATTTAAAGTTCCCCTCCAGACATGTTTTAACTCTGCTATGATTAATGTTTATGATTAATATGTTTTTCCCACATAAAAAGTAAAATAAAGGAGAAAAAAAATGAGAGAAAAGCAGGCTAGAACACTGACTATAAATAAAGATGGATGATGCGCCTCCTCTGTGTCCCACTGTACAAAAATGAAGCCAAAATATCCTGGATCTGCGCGCTGTCACCTCACACAGGTGACGTGATTTGGTGATCAGGGTTAGAGCCATGGTATTGATTTCCTGCCATTACACAACCTGAGTGGGAATGCTTGGGTTGGGCTCAAATAATTAATTAAAACCAACCTGATCAGAAAAATAGGCAGTTGAACAAACATCAGTGTGATATGAACTGCCAGAAATGACAGAATTTATCTGACATGTAATTTTCTTGTTTAATTTGGCCTATGTCCCATCTGCTAACATGGAGGGGCAGGGATTTATGGCCAACCATCAAGGGGTGATCTAGATGTTCTTGCTTTGGGAAGCTCTAATATTGTCTGCCTTTTGTGGACAGTGCACAGACCCAGGCCTTTTTTGCCTTTTTATGTAATGGTTATGGTTTTATGTCCAATTGTGTCAGGATTTCCTTGAGGAAATTTCTATGAACTTGGCGCAGGCGTCCGCTTGGATGAATGAATTGATTAGAATTTGGTCACTGTGACCTCACAAAATGTTTTTTTTTTTTTTTTTTTTTTTTTTTTTGCCATAACTCAGGAATTTATAGCCTTAGTCATGAGACAATTTAACACAAATCTAGCAAAATGGTAAATAGTAAAATGATGAGGTGCTAATAATTTTTACCAAAAAAGGTCAAAGGTTAACTTCACTGTGACATCACCATGTTTAGCTTTCTATGGGACTTTTCACGCTACACTTAGCCCCAGACTAAGAGAGCTGTTAGCCCAAAGTTCAGAGAGCTTTCACACTGGTACAGTCCTGGAACATTCCAAAGCAGACTAACCCCAGTTTTAGCCTAGCTTGCTGGCCCTGCTCCGGAGCAGGATTAGAGGGGATTACCCTGAAAAATCAAGTAAACCCACGGCTAAAAAGTGCCAATGTGAAACAGGCTAAAAGAGCAGGGTAGTCACAGAACATTTTAAAAAAACAATTTTAAAATGTTCACATTAGTTGGTGCGCTAACAGACATGTAACCCAGGGCTAGTAGAAGTGCAGTGTGAGTCATATAGTGTTGTGTTTAGCTTAACCCTGGCTTAACAATATGTGTATGAGAAGGGGCTAAGTTAGCCCAAGATTAACTCTTAGCCCAGGGTTAAGGAGAGCCCAAGGCTAAGAATATGCAGTGTGAAAAGTCCTTTTCAGTCCTCTGTCCTCCTCTGTAAAAATCCTGAGGATTAGCAGATAGGTAAAGTGTAACTTTTCAAGTTGTAAATTGAGTAAGTCAAAGTAAGTCTACAAGTAATTGTTTTGACTAGGGCAAGTCAAAATCCTGACTTGTAATTTCATAATGTTGATTTATCAAATCTCATAATTTTGACTTAGGAAGTTAAATGTAAACATTCATGGACCATTCAAGGCTTCCACATAGGTATAAGGTAAAATAAGTACCAGCTGTCACAGTGAATTTACAAGCTACACGTAATCCTATCTCAACAAACAGCTTTATATTTTAACATACCATGAGTATTTTTACTTTTGTCATTCTCAATGTAGCATTTTTTCTTTTCCAGGCAGAAACAGGCTTCCATGCCTGTTTGTGTGTGTAGGCAGATAAAAGAGCTTCACTTTTACATACTGAAAACCTCTGTCTCTCCAGTGCAGATTTAAACCCCAGCCTTAATAAATGTGAAATAAAAACTCTGCCATCCACTCGCTCTCTTCATAAAATGTCTTGAGGGCAAACAGCGATAAAGTAGCGGGGTGGGCTTGTACCTCCGGCCCTATTAATTGGCTGGGCCGCTGAGGCCCCAGGGCCGAGCCTGTTACCTGTGTGAAGAGAGGCGATTAATGCCTCCCCTTTGACCGAGCCAGGCTCTCAGCCCGGCTCTGCTGAGACGCTCTCTAATTAATCCACTCTTACTGTTGTAATAGGCTCTTCCTCTGGGAGCGCTCGGCCTCGGATATAAGCCCCCCTAAATATGATTTCTCTCTTACATGGTAAACAACAGGGCCTCTCACGGGACGGCCAGAGATGAAGGAGGATGGATTTGAAGGATGCAAGTAGAAGAGAGAAACAGAGGAGGGAATAATAGCCTGGTTCTGCTCCAGCTTAAGAACTGATGTCTGGCAGACACTCATTAATGTTGATTACAGTTACATTTTTACACTCTGCTAAGATGTGACTTTACACATCACAAGAAGTTTCTTTTGCACCTAAAGGGTGAGATGAAGCATAAAGAAAACTGGAATGCTGCAGCTGACAGCATGCTGCCTTTGGTTACACTAATGCAGTCCAACCATCAATAAATATAGACTGTGGCAGCTTTTACAGTGGTCACTGTTTTTGACCATACATACAGCCACCTCCATTAACCTGTTGAGCTAAAGTGCTTAGCCATTAGATTAACATATAATGACCATTACATCACATTACAATATGACATGGCTCTCTGACTGAATGCAGCTACACATATTCCAATAAGAAATGAGAAACATGACCTCTTTTTTATTTTTTAGCATCAATAAAACAACTTTTGGCCTCTATTATTACCGTTATGCAGTTAAGGTGAAAAACTTCCAATTCTGGTCATATTTTGTCTACTAAAAGGAAACTTTACCAAATGTTGTCCACTGTAAGAGCACTAGAGAGCACTTTACCACACTTTGTCTTCTAGAATTCTACCATGGAGGGCATTTTGTCATCTTTTGTCCTCTAGAAAGACACTTTAGAAGGCACTATACCACATTTTATCCAGTGGACGGACACTTTAGAGAGCATATTTTGACAGACAGACTGATGAGTTTAATGAATGACTGAAAATTTTTTTTAATTAATTTTTAATTATTATTACTATTTTTATTTTTTTATTTTTAGTAGCTGCGTCTACCAGAGTGTTTTTCGCAGCTGAAAGCACCACACGCTCTACTGAAAGGCTGAGCTGTTGGGAAAAGTTCTGCCAGAAAACCATTCTTGGTTAGGTTTAGGGGGAAAAAAATCATGGTTTGGGTTAACATAATAAGATTTCTGCCAGAAAGGAGCCCTGGAGGCTGGCAAAGGCTGAAGCACAAATAGGGAGAGAGGACAAACCTGCTGGTCTTTGTGGGTTCATGAGATTTTGTCAGTGAGGAAACCCAGTAGGCGACCATTGTTTAGCTGAGAGCTGAAGCTGGACAGAGCTTGGTTCAAGGAACAATTTCTTATGAGCAGAACACATTTTGTATTTTCTGTCCCACCCATCCTCGACTGTGATTGGATGGATGTGTAAAAAGTGACAGGGATGAATGCACCTAAATTTCAACATTTTTCAACTCTTGGTTTATACGACAATTTCTAATGATTTAATGTGGTGTTGTAATGGCTGTCAAAGGCAAAGTAATACCAAAAACAAGGAGTATCTACAACACAGAGACGAAAAAGGAATAATGCTAAACTCAGAGACGAAAAAGGAATAATGCTAAACTCTCTACCTCTGCAAATACCAGAGAATCTAATTTAGATATAAATGCAAAGATTTGTCACAGAAGTATCAAAATGGTGCAAAACAATGATGCAGATTAAAAGACACTGTATAATGTGAAGTGTATAGAGGGACAAACCTGAAACTGCTGGAACAACTCCAGATAGTGCAGCAATGTTGGTGTGGGGGATCACAGTTGGTCACATGACACCTACTGTCTCAGAAAGACGTTTTCACCCACAAAATCTCTACAAAAAGCTATGAATACTGATCATCACAACCGATGACTCTTTGTATTATCAAAATTTGTCCATTAGGTAAAACTGAGGCTTTGGGAAGCAGTGGATTACCTTCCTGCCATACATATGTGGAGGAAGACAGCAGAAAGTCAGCCGGCTCAACCTCTAAGGTATACACTGATAATGGAGAATCTTAGGATGTCTAATAAATGATGTATGGCGTATATGTCAGGTGAGCAACTTTCAGCCCAAAATGTGTCCTGCCTTACACTTAGAAAGCCTTGTTTTAACCTAACAATTGTTGATGACTTGTGGTCCCTACTGTTCAGTTTAGAGAAGGAAGGAGTCACAAAAACTGTCAATCACTGCAATCATAAAAGGTCCCTGAGCATAAATAATCGGCTGGTGTGTCCAGTAGTTGAATGGACGCAGAACCACTCACACACTTCTTAAATAAATATTAAAGGCCATCATCCATCAGATCTTAACTCTTCCTCCCATTGAAATATCCAAGTCCATTATAACAAATAGTTTAAGGACTAAGCTAGCAAGTAGGAAGTCCCACCATAGTCAGCTATCCCATAGTCTGACTCACCAGATGCACACTGCAGGTAGTCTTGCCATTGGTCGCTTGCTTCAAGTGCCATTGTGGAGTTTACTATCTACGTTTTCAAAGTCCCTGGAAAGCAAAAACAACCTCTGACTTGCAACCTATGCACTAAAAAGGCAAATTAGCACCTGGGACGTTAATGGCACAAACATAAACAAGCTAACAGCTGTTACCTTTTCTTTTGCAGTGATGTAGTTTTTAAAAAAAAAACAGAGCTAACCTTCTGACATGCAAATGTTCCACCAAAACAAGTTCACCCTCAACATTAGTTTGCCCTGTTGCTGCATCCTGCAACAAAGGCAGATCATTTTTTCCCCTTACAGCAGGATGTGTATGCATGGAGACCTTTCTCCAGTGCTGAGTGCTGTGGAGAGAAGTCTGTCTATATGAGACTAGTCACTCCAAGGCACCCTCATAGCATCAAATGTCATGACGTTGCAGCGTTCAAGCCTCAAAATTCAAACTCTAACCGTGACCAGAATAACAACCACAGCTCTGACCTACAGATAATCTGAGGTTAACTGAGTAAACTATCTGCATTTAGCTCATGTAACTGTTTTATGAGGGGATCATTTGTCCTCACAAAGATAAAGGTGCAAGAAAAAAAGCACACACACATAAACACAGACACATGCTCACACCCTCAGCCCCTCCTTCACATCAGTGGAACTTTGGCAGTCTGACCCTGCAGCTCAGAGACCAGAGGTCTGTACTATGTCAGCACTGAGGTGGCAACACACACACACACACACACGCATACACGCACACTATCACACATGTATACACATATTAGCGGCTGCAGGCAGGCAGGAGGTGCTAAATGGCCTCAAATGGACTCAGTCAGCGGCTAATGATGCTAGCACATGTTTCACACCACAGAAGATCAGAGAGGAGCAGGACCAGCAGCCGCTGTCCAACAATGACTTCTAATGGAGCAAAGGTGCTTAGTACTAAGGCATCATGGGACGATGAGGGGAATATTTACTCCTGTTTGTGGACATGTAGCTGACTATGTGACCACTTTGAAGAGGAAAATTGAGTTCTTGCATGCATTCTGGAGCTGCCACAAAAACCCACAGGGAAGAAACTTTATTGTGACATCACTTATCATTTTAATTGACAACTCTACATAAGCTGTTGTCATGACAGTTAATAAGTGACAGCAAGATCCAACAGACAAATCATACTGCAGTATACAGAGAGAGGGAAAAAATACATTAAATAGTATTTCATGGCTTTTTACTGTACAGTATTTCATTTTTAGAATGGTTTCTTAAAAAAAAATTGTGTGGGTGCACAAGATGCCTGTTGTACTGTAGGCATAACAACAAATCCCTCATACCTACAGGAGTGCACTCAACAGAGAGCAGACCAACCTGAAAACAATATCTGGATGGAAGCCCCTTATAATCACCAACATTTAGATTGGTTTTGTCATATCGAGCATATGAAGGCTTGAGTTATGGCCAAAAATCGAAAAGAAGAAGAAGAAGAAGAAACTCCCTCAAGGTGTTCTTGAGATATCGTATTTTCAACAATGGGATGACCAGAAAACATAAAGTCTGTAGCCATGGCTGTTGGCAGTATGGAGCCATAAAAAAAGGTTTTTCAAAAATTGTTAATCATAGAGGACCTTAAGCATACAGTCGTGAACGTGCACAAAATGATTAGGCTGATTGGTCCAGTAGTATGTGAGATTAGCTATGAACAAGCTCCAGGTCTGTTGGTCGCACACGCATGTGCACACAAATGCACACAAGTGATTACATGATTATGTCTGCCAGCGGGAATAAGTTGTTTGTCACATAAACTATTCAATTTAATGTTTTTTCTAATCTGCTAACTCTGTGGTTAAAGAGATAGTTTGGATTTTTTTTAAGTGTGGATGTATGAGATACTTATCCACAGTGTATAACCTACAGTAGTTTAAGTGTATAAGTGTACATTATATTTAGAATATTTTCCCTGCTTTACCTAGCTGTCAGACTTTTCCAAGTAACCGGTTACTTGCCAAATATTATTCTCTGCAAAGCAGAATACTGGGGGAGACCACCATTTACCATAAGAAATACACTGACTATGGAAGAGTACATTTCTTCAAATAATAATAATCTGAATTATCCCTTTAAGGATTGGTTGAGATTAAATACACTGACTATGGAAGAGTACATTTTACAAGATTGAAAGTTCATTCTTGCAAACAACAGTTGACAAAACCTAGATGCACATAGATGCATTTTCTAACCTTCCACCTGTGTTGCTAAGGATTGGTTCAGTTGAGGCAACTTAAACCACTTGGTAAAAGGACCAGTGTGTAGGATTTATGGGGATTTAACTGGCAGAATATGGCAGAAATAGAATATAATGATAACATACATAATAATTATGTTTTCACTTGTGTATAACGACCTGAAAATAAGAATTGTTGCCATGATGTTTCTACAGTAGCCCAGAATGGACACTGAACACTGGCTCTGGATAAAGCCTTATGCATTTTGCAAAAGTTTAGTGGGTACCATAGGTTCTTCTACATACAGTGAAATGAGGTGTTTTCAACCTACAAGCTCACCACTAGATGCTCCTAAATCCTACACACTGGTCCTTTAAGTTGATAAAAACAATTTAAATTCAAGGTCCACTTACACAAATGCTCTGGAGCTTTTGAAGCACACCCCACTGTCTTCATTATCAGGGGTTTGCTCAGTTGTCAGGTTCCCTGATTCTAAACACCTCTAGGACTTCTCGTCCATGTTCGGTTAAAAGTTGACTTTGGAAACAACAGCTCACAAAACAATCTCAGCTCAAAGTTTCATCTTTCAATTATTTTGATATTAACTTTTATTTTTATGTATTTTACAGAAATGTAATGAAATATGGGGAATGCAAACTGACTCTTAAATGATTGAAGATGTAGAAATGACCATGTAGTTTATTAGTAATTGTATCCGTCTGTATATACAATGCTGAGCAGAGCAGAGTGACAATAAATTGAAGTTGTATTTTAAATCTCTCATTATCTTGTGGAATATCGGCCATGTGTACATCATGTGGTAAGAGCAGATCTTATTGTTTGAGAAGTCTGAATAAGAAAGAAAATAAATATTACAAAAGAAAGAAATCTGTGGACAAAGGCGCAATCCAAAGGACAGGAAGTGAGCAAATGTTTGAAAGTTTCTCTTTTATTTGTCAGCTGTTGTTTCCAAGGTCAAGAATGAGCTGCCAAACTCAACTGCTTGTGCTAAAAAAGCAAAGAAATGTGCACACCAGGGGACATAAAACTACAACATACAAGCTTTCAAATAGGACTTCTTTGATGTACTAATATATGCAAACATGCACACAGATCTGTATAAAGAGCAGAACGTATGACACCTGCCATTCCCTGACCTCCAATCCCAATACTTTGTAAACGCAGTGTATGATGGATGCTGGATTTATATTGGATTTCACAACTTTGCAGAATGAGATTGCGTGTTGAACTCCACCACAAATGATAATAATAAAACTGGAAATGTGTGATATTCATTTCATGCATATTCAAAACTCACCTGCTAGGTGTTATTGCAATAATAAGCACTAAGCTCCTTTTCTCTATAGGCCCTGCATACTGATGGTGCGTGTGCCGTGCCTGCTTTGCACAGGAACAGCTTGAATCCGGAGTCACATATACAGCTCACTAATGAGAAAACAATAGGGGAGCCACGGCACAGTCTCACGCCTTTTCTTCACATATTTCCATATACTTCCACCAGGCTCTTCCCTTTTCTCCCTCTTTTCTCCTGCAAATGTTCTTGCTACTCCCCTCACACTCCGTCCTCCTATACGGTGAGGTGTGTGTGAGTGTGTCGCCCTAGGTGGGAGGTTTGGTGAGAATTCCCCTGAGCTCTGGTCTGGAGATGGTGAAGCAGACACTCTCACCTATCAAAGCCTCAGGCAGGGGTTCTGCACACCCATGTAACTGATATTATTTCTGTTTCATGATTAAGCCACAAGGCCAACTGTGGCCACAGCACCATTCTCAGTCTCGGGGAGGGAGGTTGTCAAAAGCTGCAGATGAGATAACAAACCACGTTACAGCATTGTACTAAATTCATCAATTTACCAAAACCATTTTCTTCTATATGAACTAATTTACAAAACAGTCCACATTTGGAACCAATAATAAACACTTAAAGGAAAGGTCACATGTATACAGTGATACTCCCCTATAGTGAGAAGATTTGTATCATTTCATATCTGTGTCACAAGGCAAGGATGTCCCTAGGTTGGCACAATGAGTAAAAATGCTGGAAGGGGACACTGATATTTCAGAGACATGCATAACGACATAAAAAATAAGTCCCTGTTGGGATGATCCAGCAATACTACACTGTAAAAAAATATCTCAGTACTTATGTGTCAGTCCAGCTTTCAAAAGCTTGTTTATGTAAAGTCAGTATTGTCAGCAAAATATATCTAAAATATTAAAAGCAAATTATTCATTTTGCAGAAATAATATAATAGTATTAGTCAGTGGTGGAAAGAGTCCTGAAAATCTGTACTCAAGTGCAAGTACAGTTACACTGCTGAAATATTACTCAATTACAAGTAAAAGTGCTGGTGTTACAAATATACTTAAGTAAAAGTACAAAGTATTAGTCACAAATTTTTATTATTATTATTATTAGACATTTGTTAGTTTCCTTTTTCAAAAAAAAAAGGTTTGGATATTGATTCAATTGATTGTTTTCAGTACTTTACTATGTTTTTAAAAGTAACTAAGTAGATTACATCTTGTAATGCATACTTAAGTTCAAGTAAAAATACAGACTTGAAAATCTACTCATAGAAGTATCCAAAAAAACTTCTTAACTACAGTAGTTTGAGTATTTGTAATTCATTCCTTCCACCCCTGGTATTAGAATTATTATCAGTGCTGCATTAATATGTTAGGTTCTGCAAAAGTTTCAGTCTCATGATGATATTTCTGAATATAATTGCTGTATGTCCTAAAATCTTCATTTATTAAACCAAGTGAGGAAGTCAGTGCACTGATGGACTATAATACAACTTACATACTCTAAAGAGGACAGTGTGCAGCTTGGAACAAGACAGGATGATGTAGGTAGCTGCACAAGAATTATGAAAAATGAAACAGTTTCAGGAAATACTTGAAACTGCAGTGAAATTAGGGTGCAATATTCTTTCTGCACCAACTGTCTAGTTCCTCTCATCTCCATAGAGCTGTTTAGGTTCTTTCAACTCATTGTTTTGGTTCCAAAGCCCACAGTTTTACTTTTTGTCTGTTTCTCATCACTATCTCAACCCAATTTTTTCAGAAACAACAAGTAGCTGTTTTCTGTTTTAAAAAAAGGTCTGTACAAGCTTCATTTATTAATGCAAGCAGTAGGGTTGTCCTCAACTAAAACTGTTTTCAGTCAAATCAGATTTGGCTGTCCTTTCCTTTTTTCAGTTCAGTGCATCAGCTTGTCACCTGCGCTCCATTTCTATCACCCTTTTCTGCTGTTGTAATCGTTAGTTTTGAGATTTGAGGTGATTTCTGTTGCATTATAGAGAGCCAAAATTTGTTTAGCAACCAGTCATTACTCTCTCATCAACATCAAGGCTTTTTTTAAATAAATGTGAAAAATAAAATAAAGACATATTTATGATTCCCCATTATCCCTGTGCATTTTTGTAAGCTTCTATCTGTTTTATCCTGTAAAATGGACAATGACTGTCAAAGAAAAAAAAACTTCTTAATGCGGTGGTGCTGTAAGCTTTCTTGTCACCTTAGTGAACAGTTGAATTGTCTTTTTGATGACCAAATCATCAACACATTTGCTGATGTGCGATTCCACTGATGATGTATATTTTTGTCAAGATCGATGCAGTTCCCCTGGAGGGTGGTATCTCTTAACCTGTGCCAGTTTGTGCACTCATCTGTCCAAACTCTAAAGGTCCCATGTGTAAGATATAGGAAGTGTGTTTTCATTACCTTAGAACAAAGCCTTTGTATCTACTGAGGGAGCAGGTCCTCTTCCATGTTGCACCGCAGTGATTCTACAGTAGCCCAGAATGGACAAACCAAACTCTGGCTGTAGATATGGTCCTTTTGCATGTCATGCGAGTTTTGTGGCCACCATAGGTTCACTTACAAACTTGGAAGGGTGGATGCCACTAATTCCTGCACACTGGTCTTTTAATTGTTTTTGTGATGCTTTGGCCTGTTTTATTAGTTGAGAGTAAGTAGACAGGAGAAGAATGGGAATATAGTCAGATAGATCAAAATTAGCATGGCAGAGGACTTTGTAGCCGCCAAGAATATTACTTATTTAACCTTTAACCCACTGTACACTATCTGCTCAGCATATATATTGGAACATTTAACAGATAAGGAGCCAGATATTTATCTCAGAGCTAAAACAGAGCTAAAACAGAGCTAAACAGAGCTAAAAGATAGTGAATATTGGACTTACATTCATGAGGTGGACACAAACACCACTCCACATGAATGATAAGTTGCCTCTATGTCTGCGGGATGTGTGAGCATCAGTTTGCTAAAACAAGCTACAATAACATAATAATAAGGTGATAATATGTCAGTGTTGTGTTGTTAATTTGTTCAGCTTCAGCTACAAAATGTCCGCTGGAAAAAAAAAACTCAGCATTTACACATCAATAATCTTACTTGTGCTTTGTTCACAGGTAACCCATCATTATTTGCTGAGAAAAGGGGAAGTCACAATCATTCAGTTACTAGCAGGCCATCCCCATCCTGATCGCCATCTCCATCTCATGCCATCCTGCTGAGGATGAGGGCAGTTGTCATGAAGTCACCTGAGTCTGGGGCCGGAGGACAACTGCTGATGATGAATTGTTCATTTGTTCTGGCCATGGCTGGAGAGAGAGACACGCAGACAGAGCCTGGGAGGGAGAGAAAGCCCCAGGCAATTACCCAACCACAGCATATGCACTGCAATTTTAACCCTCCCCCTCCCACTCCATCCAGCTAACCCCCTCACTCTTCATTCACACACATCACAGAGGCTGGATCCATGACCCCCACCTTCAACCACCCCATCATCCTATTTTGATGTGCACTGCGAGGGTCACCAAGGGTCATGTCTGGGGGCGTCTGAATGGAAATATGGGGACGGGGGGCAGGGAGTGGAGACAAGGGACTTATAGCCTCCGGGTGTATCTTACACACACACATGCAAACAGATGCAAACATGCATGCAGACACTGCAGGGGGCTGGAAATGTTTTGACACGCACAGCGCTACATGGACACAGAGCAGCCAACACTAATGTTGGTAATGCATTTAAATTGTACACATGTGCACACAGACAGGAGGATGTGAACACAAGCAAGCTGCTCCTCACTGAAATGAGAACACAGGTGCATGCACACAAAAGCACATGGTAGACTTGAATCAAGATAAAGTGCTTTTTTCCTCTTTTATTTAACCTTTGACGTCTTTAAACCCAGTTTTCCCTTTTTGTTTCACTGTAAGTGGCTTTAGGGTTAAAAATCAGTCCTCTCTGTCTGACAATATTATATATATATTCTGTAGTTGGTTCATGTTATCATGTGACTTTAGTTAATCTGAATAACTCTTTGGCCCTCAAAAAAACGAACTGATTGAGGCAGTGGCAGAAAAGAAACTCCCATGTTCTGTGAGGTAAAATTACTGATTTTATAAATGCAGTCAGGTTGAGCAAGAAAGAGTGATATTTGGCTTATATAATGATGGTTTCATATTGGAAAAGGCTGCCAGATGGCAAGGTAAAATAATGAAAATAATCTCAATAAACTGATTGATAAATTGATATAAATTTTTTGGGGTGGGTCTTTTTTAAATAGCTTCAATATTCCAATATTTTGCTACTTTAACACTGGTATTCCTCTCTGTTTCTCAAACTTCGTCTACCATGGTTTATAGACAAACTATACCTCATACAACCCCATTTGAAATAATCTGAACTATCCCTTTAAGGTTAGGAAAAGGGAAAAAAGTGAACTTTAATTGCAGGTCTGTGTGGGACACTTACATGAACATGACTGATGTTAAAGTTTTCAAAAGGAAACCATCAATGATGTCTACACCATTAAAAATAAATGGAAAAATATTTCTTTTTTTGTAATTTGAGTGAACAGAGACTTCTTAATTGGCCTCCTGGAATAGTGAACTGGCTAAGTGCCACTGTTGCAGACTGTTCACCTTGGAGCTGAGATGATCAGCGGTCACAACAACACAATCGTCTTCATATCACAAACTATTGATTGATATATCTGTGATTGTTGGGGGTCTAATGTCCTATGAGAACAATAAAAGCCTCCAAATTGGTATAGTGGTAAAAAAGAAACGATGGGCAAGGACATTTTGGAGACGGCCTGATGGAGCTGTGGCGGGATGAAGGTGGGCGGACATTAGGGATATTAGTATGTAGCGAGGAAGAGGCCCCTGTATCAAGCAGGATTTATTAACACACATTGATCCAGGTGTCTTTGAACATGACTTTCCTCCCACCGGCCCCTCCAGATGGATGCTAATCCCTCTGTTGTGCACAGAAGACTCACTGATCAGTTCATTTTTACCAGGGGTCATTTCCACTGTAAACTACCTTTAAAATCATGCTCAGCACTCAGGGTCATCTATGTAAACAATGCAGAGCAGAAATCTCTGCCTTCATTTTAGCAGGCCTGTGCAAACTTGACTGCTGGACATTGACCTCTAACTTTGTTGTATTGAAGTGTAAGTTGTGTTCCATACTTATAAAAGTGTTCTATACCCAGGGTTTTTTCTTAGCTCAGAATGAGGCTGAGGTGGCACCATCCTGATAATGTGCTTGTGTATGTGTACCGTGGCTTCACCTGGGTCAAGCAAACATATTTTAGGAATTCCAATAATTATGACTGAAGGAAATTACAAATATCACATTATTAAATGGATAGTTCACCCAAAAATGAAAATATAGTCATTATATACTCACCCTCATGCCAATTGAAAGTCAGATTTAGGTTTCTTAGTCCACAAAACAGTGATGGGGTTTCACAGGAAAACAGCATTGCAGAATCTCCCAAACAATGAATGTAAATGGTGACAACATAAAAACTCTCCATACTGCTCATCTGGTGTAATCCAAGCCTTGTAAAGTCCCAACATGCCAAATTAACTAGAAAGACATCAATTCCACCATGTTTTTAGCCTGAATCTTCACTGTAGATCTTTAGCTTGGAGCCATGTTCACATGCGTGTGTGCACCATCTGAACTGTGTGTGTGTGTGGTGTGACAATATGTCATGGCTTTAGGAGACCTGGATTACACCAGAAGAGCAGTATGGAGGGTTTTTATGTTGTTTTTTCTTCAGGTGTTTTTCTGTTTGAAAACACACCATTCACTTCCATTATTTGGGAGATTCCGCAACACTGTTTTCCTGTGAAACTCCAGCAGTGTTTGTGGACTAAAAAAACTAAACTTGACCTTCAGTCAGCATGAGGGTGAGTAGATAATGACTGAAATTTCATTTTGGGGTGAACTATCCCTTTAAGCATATTTTATTTAAAAAATAAAATGCCCTGATTAACATTAAATTAACTGCACTTCATTTACACAGTTAAACAGCAAAGATCTTTAAAATGAAATCAAATATATGTTAATAGTTTTTGTTTTCAGCTGTTGTTTTCATTTTCAGTCGCAGTGTATTTTAGCATAAATATAAACTAAAAGCCTTTTTTTAAATGTACACATTTCACAACCAGCATAATGTGGCTCTGTAACAGCGTAACTGAACTTTGCATTAAAGCCACTGTTTTCATCAACACATTTCACAACCAGAGGCAGAGCACTTCAGCCTCCTGATTTAATTTTATAAAACCTCTTAATTAATGTTACACCCCATCAGTGTGATGTTTTCAGCTTTACAGATATGACTCATAGGATCAGTGATTACTTTAGAGAGTGAGTTTGGGAGAAGGAGAATCATGATGCCTGGTGAAAGTAACGTTAGACATCTGATTATTACCACAGTTAAAAAGTAATAATATGTGTTACTTATGAGATGCTGTAAATTTGTTGTCTGAAAGTACATCTGAAAGAAACAATATTAACCTGGTTGAACAGCCACAAGTATGCAGGAAGCTGTTTTTCAGGAAAATCCACAGAAACAAACAGAGACTGTTATAAGAGTAGGGTGGGTCCTTTCAGAGACAGGGCTGTGTGTGTGTGTGTGTGTGTGTGTGTATTACAAGTGCCAGTGATGCAGCAGAACAGACAAACGGGTCTGCAGTGAGCAGAAAGTGGTCAGTTTTAGCAGTAGGTGTGCAGTGTAAGTTACAGTTGACCACAAAGTGAGCATCAGCTTCAGCCCTGGAGGTAAACTCCCCTGTGCTTTCTGACTACAGTCAGGGAACTGAGACAAGAATGGTTAACAAACTTCCTCGTTAGAAGTTTTAGAAGCACCGTTTCCAGCACTGTACAAATTATGATACAGAAACAAACCACCACACCTCAGAGAAATGCCACAACTGCACTTACAAATGACAGAAATCCACTGAGAGCAACGCTTCTTAGTGGTTTTTATGTATGTTGAGGTGGAGGCAGCACAAATTTGATGGAGGCAGCTGCCTCATTACTCTCTATGCAGGAAACACTGACATCTGATTCTGGTGTTTACACTCAAAACAACCTGCATATAATCATGAATGAACTGGAGATTAAGGGTAACATAAGACAGGACAGTAACAGTAGATGAAAGTGGAAGGTGAGATGGGGTTGATGTACGTGTTCATACATTTGATACAAATGATGTAGTTGATATGTACCAATGCAAAGCATGAACCAGCTTGTTTTCTTCAGAAGACATTTCATTTTTCTTCTCACTGATGTGCCTCATCTGCAAAACAAAAGAAAAAGCTGTTCAAGGGACAGAGTCAGCACAAAACACAATGGGAGCAAAGTGGTGGTCATCAGTCTAAGACAGTGGTCCTGGATCAAAGATGAGTGTTGGCAGCCCACAGCAGCCTGTGGCCAAAATTCTGACAGTGGCAGAAATTTAGGACCATATTCTTATAATGTGACTGCTGCTATGAGCCACCACAAACATAAGAGTACTATGAATTCAGTATTGTTTGATATTTCTCTGTTCCCATATGTTTTTATATTGGCATTGTAATGCTACAATTCCATAGGCATTCAATGAAAATCTGACATGCCATCACAGAGTGAGTCTAAATTTGTTTCAGACCATTCTCATACAGTGTGACATGAGTGAACCTGCAACATAGGGGCCAGTAACCAATAAAATGGCACTAAAGGGTTACCTGTCGTCAGCAAGTTTGAGAACCACTAGGATTTCTAAAGCAACATTATGCAGATTTGTTTGTGATTTGTGTTTGTGATTTGGCGCCCCCAGTTTCAGAGTGCAAATCATATCTATTCATGGGGTATTCATATACTCTTGGCTATTAAAACTTGTAACGAGCCAACCTCCTAGTGACTTAGCTAGCTATTGCTAGTAGGCTCTAGTCCTTTTGATGGCTAAATCAATAACAAATTAAGGTTAGCTCTCATATTTTGGATTTTAATTGATGCATGTTGATGTTAGTTTTATGTGAGGTTAAAGTTGCTTAATTAAGTCAGAGCTGATGAATATTCTATATCTAGCAAACTGCAATGTGGGCTGGGATGCTGACACCACAGAAACACCATTAGAAAATGCTTAGTTAACTTAGCCTGTTATGTTAATCACATTGAATATTAAAAAAAGAGAAGCTACAGTAATTTGACCAGTTAATAACATCAAAACTTTTCAATTAAAATGAAGTTGATTCAACTTAATTAAGTGGACAAAACCAAGACAAAAAGTTTTTTTTTTTTAAGTTGAGCCAATGTATTCTTTATTAGAGTATATTAAATAATGAAAAAATATACAAACACAAGAAAACATGTTTTTAAAAATCAAATGAACAGTGTATGATCATCATGATAATCATCAACCTGATGCCATTTTTTACCTTACTTCTGAAAGACAGCTTTAGAGCATTAAAAAAAAAAAAAAAACAACCTGAGCACCAGAGTATCAGGAGCTACTTATTTCATCACTTTCACCTGAGACGTGTGTGACAATAGAGAACACAGAGAGCCGTCCACCGGAAATGGACAAAAAGGTTGATATTGGTGGCATTTTCCATTAAGAGCCCAGAGCTAAAGGAGCTGGCACATATGTGCAAACAAAGAAGTTCATTTGTGGCTTTTAGCATAATTCATGGGTCACATTTTCCTTTGAAATCCCATTCATGATTTAATGACCATTGACATGTTGGCATGATGGGAGATAGCTGCACTCGCTCTACCATCTGCAGCTTGTCTTAATTAGGAAATCCAGGACAAAAAGAGGTCAGAGTGAGCCAACGTGCTGACAGATAACCAGGAAGTGGCTCTAATGGCTGCTTATTTGACCTCCAACCTCTCACATCAATGCTTAAGGGTCATGTTCAAGTTTCATGAGATATGCATTGGTTGTTATGGAGATGAGTTGCTAACAAGGAAAGCTCGGGGTTACGACCCCCAGTCCACTAATGATGACCTCATATGGCTGCAGTATTTATCAGGCAGAACAATAGACATGTCAGTGTGCTTTCATATGAATATTTCAACATTGGCCCTGGGTAAGGAATGACTGATTACCCTGTCTAAGCACTACAATGACTAGAGATAAGGAGCACACCATGGGAAAACACATATTCACATACAGTCACAATATTATTTATTCTCCCAGGTCAGTGCCATAAATAATAAATCCTACATCTGACAGTGGGAACTGTTAGTTGTGTGTGCTTAAATAAGTCCACCTGCTCTGATCTGCTGTCTGCTTTATTTATTCACTGTGGCCTGTCATCGCTTGCTCCTCATGTAGCAACCACAGGGATCAATAAAGTTGATTATTTACACTTCTAAAAAGATTGTTTTCTTCAAGTAAATTATTAAGCTATACTGGCAGGGATGGAATTAGAGCTCTGGTCCATGTGAAGCTCTGAGGTCTTCAGAGTCATTACATACAAGATTAATTATATTTGTACATACAATTTGGCCATCCCAGTCCATTGACCCTGGCACACCTCCTAATGCTCCGGCCTATACTGCAGCATCTGTCTGAGACTGCTCAATACACAACACAACAGAGGAGGAAGAGTGTGTGTGTGTGTATGCACTGGGAATGAAGGCTATAGTGTGTGTTAGGTAGACTGAACGGTATTGGCCTGTGTAAGAAGCTCAGGCTCACATTATTACAAGTGAATCACTTCCAATAATTCAAGTATGTGATTGAAAATGAAACAAACGCTGACTGTCCAACTTACTGATGTTGAAAGTGTAAAATAATGGATGGCAGTCTGGCATAACAAAAGTGTTATAATATAACATAACAGCAAAACCCATAAATAAAGAGAAGTGAAACACCAAAAAAAGTTGAAATGGAAATGAAAAACAGAAATGTAAATGATATGGCATAAGACTGAAAGTCAATGGCAATAGCAATTCTAAAGTAAGAATAATGAGGAAAGAAAGAATAATGCAAATAGCCCTGCAAAATAGAGGCACTCATAATGAATCACCCTAAATAGAATTAATTAAAGTACACTGTCAAAGGTAATAATGACAGTAATAGGAAAATGTGCAATACTGGAGCAATTATATATTATTGCTCAGGAGTTGTACATTTTCCTGTTACCATTAACTTTCAGTCCTATGTTGTGTTATGGTATTTTTCATTTACATTTCATTTTTCATTCAGTGTTTGTTTTATTTCCTATTCCTGAAGAGCACCTGATTTTTTCATGTTTTGCAGTGCCAGTACTACTTTTTCCCAATCCAAGTATGTCTCACAAGGCTTGCAGATCTGTCCTGTGCTCTCAAGGGCAAGAGGGTTGATCGAAAAGCACTGGAGCACACAGACTAAGGAGACAAAACTGGTAATTACTTAAAGACTACCATTTTGGGTTTAGAATTGTATGGTTTTATTCCAAGTGCTACCTTTTTTTCTCCCTTTTGTCTATTTTTTTAAATCAACTATTGATGTATATTTTTCTGCCAGTTGCTTACGTGTAATTTAAACCACAATTTATTGTAATTTGTTATAGTCTGTACTTGTTTCCTGATTAAATGTGTGTTGATATCTGGCCCCTCCCTATAGTTCCAGCCTGTGTTGGATCAGTGCCTGATTAGAGGAGGTGATTTAAGACGATGTGAGTCTCCAGTTTGTTTGACTCTGATGAAGACATGCTTTGAGTTGAAACGTAACAATAAAGAGTTTTGTCACTTCACTCAGTGTGCTCCGGTGCTTTTGGATCAATCTTTTAATATCTCACCAGTATTTTGCCCTGGAGAGCACCAGACCGGCCTGTGGTCCTTGTCAGGTGGTTGAAATGCAGCCACAACCAGGCAACCAATAACTAGTTCTTATTAACAGCTCACAACTGATCTATAACGCATTAGTAAATGAATTAATTAGCATTAATAAAGCCATTAGTTAGGACTTACAAACTACAAAGGATCCTCCATTTGACTGAGGTTATACAGTAGGAGTCATATTTCGTAATTAGGTATCATGTTTATTTCAAGGTTTAATTCAGTTATGACTGATATTTATAGAGTAATTATGTATGAAACTACAGTTTAAACAGTATGCAATGTGTTGGTTGTCTCTGGTAATGATGAGCCGAAAGAGAATGATCAGCTGAAGCTGCAGCTCTCCTCAGCTTTTCTGAGCTTTATAGCAACTTTGAGCTCATTGTTTAGCTTTCTGGCTACGATTTGACTGTTTTGATTCACTCCCACCACTCTCATAGTGTCATTTCCATCAGCAGCAGGTTGCTGTTTTCTGAGAAAACAGAAAACACAACATTAGAATCCTGCACGGGTCCAGTTTTGCCAACCTACATCCACCTGCACCCACAAAGCTCTTTATCAGAACTGCCCTGTTACCTGCAATTATCTCCAAGTCAAGCTCTCACCCACCCAAGGAGGAGGTCATCCAAGGTTGTACCAGTTTCTGTCAATTGGCTATCAAAAGCTGATGCTTACTGGCACTTTTCACAAGCAGCAAAGCAACTGACAGCGTTATTCTCACAGTCTGTGATCCCACAACTTCTCTCAAACATCAGAAATGTATTGTCCATAATCTGGTATTCACCACAGGCTCTTCATGTCAACCATTTCGGTGCACTATCAACTAACTTACATCACTGTCAGATCAGTGACTTACCATTAGTTGGTCAGATGTGAATTTAGGGGTCTGAGGCTGTGTTGTAGGTTGTCCTGGTGGCTGATTAGATTTGATATTAAATACAGTACAATCATTTTCATTTCTGTTTTTTACAGAAATAAAAAAGAAAAAAAAACATTTTTGTACCTGCTCAGCAGCAAACAACAGACAAACTAGGTGTTTATCATAGAGTCAGATGTTTTATTCAGGAATTGGCAGAGACTAAGAGAGACCCAGAGACCTGGGTCAACACAAACATGACTGAAAATGAAGGCAGGTTTAAATAAACATAGCTTTTTTTGGCTTCCATAGGAAGCTTGAAGAACTTTTGAGTGTGTGCACTTGATGAACAGCTTTCGTGGGAATGAGTGGAGCGCCATCTTGGAACTCAGAATGTCTTCTCATACATCCAAAGTGATTTTGCAGATGAACCAGAAGCATCTGGAATGTATTGAGAGCAGGTACCAACCAAAACTGGTCTCCAATCACCTCAGTGATAACTTTGTTAACAGTAATTGACCCTTTGCTAAGCACCGTCCCCCTTAGTTATTGTTGCTAAGCCTGCCAAACCTTCCATTCTTGCACTACATTTATGCAGTTTATGGTGATAACGGTGGCAAATTTAAAATTGGAAGTTGGGAGTAATAGTTGAAACATGAGGTCTTAGAATCCTTCTAGATGTAAATAAAAGCTGCTTCTGATTTCTAGCTGGTGACAGTGGATTCAGTTGCCTAAATTAATGACTCACAAGCAGATTTTCTAAGTGTAGCTGGCTGATGTAAGCTAATGCTAACTCCTTGAGTCAGCTGAGAAGTCTCCAGCTGATGTTTTAATGTTTTTATCTGACATGTTTTAAAACAAGGACCATGTGAAAGTGTTTATGTAAGGTGACCTAACAGCAGTGTCCTCACACGTGTGTTTTTGTGTTTCACATTTTTGAGACACGACAAAAATGATGTCACTTTAAAGACTCGTGAAATGCGACTCGTGAAGTATCACACTCATAGCTTCCTGCACACCTTCAACGTGGAGAGAAATGGAAAGCTTGACAGCTCTAATATGCTAATATCCCAAAAAGTGCTGTTGATTTATTGATTTTAAAAAGAGATGTCACCCGGATATGTTTAACTTGCACCATTGGAATATAAGATTTTGACGTACATAACAAATGAGTGTATCCAATCAGAGCCGTTAAAAGCTCTTTCAGCCACAGCAGCAGCAGGCTGACATGACCAGCTCACCTGTAATGTATGCATGCTCCCTTCAAGTTTCCCCTCCAACTTCAACTACAAGAAAAGGAGGATAAGAACTTTTTTTTTTTCAGAAAATGATGAAAACCAGGATCAGGTATTAATTCACCTCTCACTCCTAATTCGGGTGGGAACGCGGGGCAGCACGGTTAATAACCGCAGACCGGTGAAAACACAGCACGGAAAGAGAACGGAGGGAGGAGGAGGGAAGCAGCTTGTGAGAAGAATAAAATTTCCATGGCTGATCTGCTGGAGCAGTTGTCGGGAGGTTAAGGTGAAGGCCAATCCAGCTGTAAGAGGGGCCAGGATTAAAGTCTTTGAGATATGGATCCAGGGGCTCTCCGGCTCTCAGTACCAGGGCTTAAGTATCATATCCGTGGACAGACGGATCAATACCCCTTGCCTTTCTTTCCCTCGATCTTCAAGGAGATTTTTTGGCAGTGCTTTCATGGGGTCCTCTCCACATGCCCCTAATGACACGGTGGGAGCTATCGTTTAGGCCGCGGGGCTTCAATCCCAGTAGCTCTTGAGGGGCTGCTGGAGAGTCAGCAGACGTTGTAAGTCTTAGCTTTTTATATAGAACATGTTGCTAGGACATAAGTGTAAGAATTATACCTCTTTCACATGTCATAAAATGTAAAGCACATAAGCTCTCCACAGGTCAGATATGCTTTTAAAAACATATCAAAGCATTTTTGTTGTGGAAAAAATAATGAAATTAAGGATAAAAGATAGCTGAAAGCTTTTGGATTGAGCTCTTTCTCAAAATCCATTCTTCACATTCCACTTAGATCCTTACACCAGTCTGCTGATATGTTGGGTCAGTGATGGTTTGCATCAGACTTTGCATACCTTCCACTCCAATAGGCCAACACAAGTAAGAGTCTTAATTATGTGTCACAAGCACAAATGCACAACTTACTTTTTCCTATAATATCTCCATTCATTGTGGATACACATTCTTAAATCCACTTAAAAGTCATAAAAATATCCTCCTCAAGTTTTCATGGTGCAGATTTGTGTCACGGCGCTCTGTCTCCCTATTGGCTGTTTTGCATGGCTGTCAGGCTTGGAGGGGGGCTCATCTGGTCTCATAGAGTGTGTTTGGATTTGAGTGTTTGAGTGCTGCATCAAGAGAACTGGAGTTTCCCCTTTTTCATTGCAGAGTTTTGATTTGAGTTATTGTCTGCATGTTCAATGTCTGTAAAATGAACTGTCAATGGAGCACCAATAGAAAGCGGTGACAACCTGAGAGCTGAGGGCTAAAATAATCATTTAATGATTATTAGCTGACAAATACACACTTTTAAGAGTCTACAATCTAGAGGATTTGATCAAATAATACACAAATACTAATGGTTAAATTACATGTCATAATATGTAATATTTTTCATGTGTCACTATAATGAGCTGATGCTTTAGAATGAGAGAAGCGCGATGAAACATTTTTATAGATCTTTGGATCAGCTGGAGGCTTTTCTGTCAGCCCATTTTTATTTTGTTTTTGATTTTGATTATAATCCAGAACCTGTGCATTAACTTAAATATGAGCCATTTGTGTCCTATATCCCAGGAAGAATAGTTGTTGCTATGGCTGCAGCTAATGGGGATCCTAACAAATGAAATTAAATGAAACACATAGTTAACTTTAGCCTGGCAGCCGGACATCGTTTAATCCACGCACAGGCGACCAAACCGTGAGGGCTGTATTACGAAGGAAGCACAACACAGCCAGGCTTTCTTTGCATGAGTTGCTCGACAAAACCTAAAACTCCAGTCAGAGATAACGAGTATCACAATGGTGGTTATCACCTTGCTTTGTTAACCCAGGTTTTCTTCTTCAGATTTGGTACACGCTTAGTCCTCACAAAACAATCATGACCTGCCCACTTCAGTCAAAATGATCAAGTTCTTATAATTATCAGCTATGGAAAGTATAAAAAATATATTACAGCAAAAACCAACACTGATGCTGCAAATAAGGCAGGAGAAGAAGAATACTGTCAGAAAATTACTGATCGACTGAATGTGATCTTAATGCTGCAGTTTATTTCTAACATGACAACTACACCACACAGTTAAAGTTGATACACATGCTGTCAGTCTGACTCAAAGTAAAATGAATGTAACTAATTGAAGATTTCCTGTGATAAATAGACTGATATCAGTCTGCAGTATCAGTGTGTGGTTGATACACTGTGTAAATTTAAAGTATTTATATGATCTGAAGCAAACTGGAAAAGAAGGTTTCCATGGTAAGACAATGGACAGTTTGCGCTGCTTTTACATTGTCTTACATTTCTGCATTAGACACAACTGTGTTTCCATGATGTGGTATTGCTGCAACGTTTGTTAAAAATGTAAGTAAGTAAATTTACAGCTAACTCACTGGGTCTTGAGCACTTAGGTGTATGTGATGGCAGTTAGTAGTCAAATGCAGACAGTGGACCATGCACAGATTTTGTCAATGCAGTAGAATTGAAACCATGCAAGATGCATTCAAAAAACTGGAGTGTATGCTAATACATCCATGCTACAAGTGTGTTGCATGGATGTATTAAGGAGTAGCTTCTTTCACAGTGTACACTTATGGGAAAAAGCCTTTTTGGCTCACTGTGCATCACATGATGTTGTCATTACACAGTTTGGCCACTATTTCAAAAACCCAGTTCCGTTCCTGGATGCTCAGCCATAGGCTTATAATAGAACTAGATAGGGCATTGCCACTCAGCCTTGCCACCATTTATTCTCAGTGGCCACTTGTGGTATTGCAGTGAAAAAGTCCCCACCAGTTCAAAAAGCATTTACCCTCATAGTCCATCATTATAATAGAGACATTTGTAAAATGGTTGAGAGGGTGCCTCAAAATGCAAACAACATCAGTTATGATGATTATTAGGAATTTTTGATCCATGGAGTTTTTAATATTTGTAAAACATTCCTCAAGCTGAAAAAGCTATTTAAAAATCTGTGAAATCATCACAATGTAAAGTCTAAGGGGCCAAGCAGGAACTTGTAGGCGAGGGCAAAAGGAGAAACACTAACCTTTTGGTTTGTACACGAGATGCACAACTCTCATGGGTGCTATCTTTGCATACACTACCTAGTTCCTCATAATATATCTATGGTATGCAGTTGGCAGTACACAAAATCTGTCCACAAACAGAGAGAAACACCTGACAAAGTATTCAAAACTACTTCTTTGATAGTTCCTGCTACAGTAGGTGTCTCTGGGACCACATTTTGCCATGATGACACACGCATACAAGGTGAAAACAATACCAGCCACACGCCAGAGTCAGGAATAAAAATATATGTCATTCTTCTCTATGTAAAGGTTAAATTCAGTATAAGACATCTGCCTGTTATTGCTATAATATGACTGAGGTTCAATCTGTTCAACATGATCTTGTAAACTCTTCATAACTGGCACTATGTCTATTGACATATCATAGTGCCTCTGCATAGTGTTTTTGTCAGTTTTTGCTCCAGAACATGTAGAATTCACCTGCACTCCTTGGATTTGAAACTATTTCTTCCAACATCCCATTGCTGCCATTGCTTTGTATTATTTATCACACTGAAATCAGCCTTTTTTTTTTTGCCTATTTTGTGTAATTGCTCAGTGAACTTTGCATTGATATTAATGTTGAATATCTTCAAGAGGAAGTGTGGTTAAATGTGATTAGATGCAAATGTCATACATAATAATACAAAGTATTGGCAGTAAACGGCAGAAGAAACTACAAAAATAAAGTCAAATTATTGGTCACAGTAAGTGAAAAGTCCAGAGAATAGCTGGTTTGATTTGAGGTGACACTGACAATGATTTGAACCCTGGACATGAAACAAACCCAGGATGAATTTCAGCCACAACCTTTTGTAATGCCACAGGCCACCTCTGATCTGTGATTGCCAGCCGACATGAATCAAAATGATCGATTGACCCGTGGTCTCAACAGAAGCCTGTGGCCTGGAAACAACAGGGTTGGCGACCCCAACTTGTGACCAGTGTGACAGGCTGGCACACACCAATCACCTCAGACAGGGGTTTGATGAGGTTTGGAGGTGAATATTACATCAAAGCTCCTGTCCAGTGTCTTCAAAACCAGGACAGGTGTGAAGAAGAATCATTTAGAGGTCTCCCTGAGAGTTTTGTCCATACATATAGAAGCATAGATGCCGGGTTTGCAATTTGACATGCTTCTGCTCGACCGCCATATTGTTGAGGTCAAGATCAATACCCATATTGTTTACTTTAGAATACAATGTATGTTGAGAGATGCAGACTTCACTACCATATCAACTGTAAATCGTTATTTCTGAACTGATTTTAATGATATATGGTTTGTGATAAACGTGAAAATTGGAATTAAATTCATTTAATCAGCTCTATGTCAAAACAGGAACCTTCTAAATAGCCACAGCTTCCACTGAGACATGCAGGTCATGCCACCTGTGAATATTCAGAATTTCTGCTTTTGTGAGTCTCCAAAAGTTGCACTGGAGTGAATAAATGAAGTTAACAATTAAACACAACATTGTTTGTGTAATGGCATCTGCATCAGCAGAAGTGGAGTTACTCTAAGGGGAAAAAAAGGCTTGTTGGTTTTATTAATTAATTGCTTTTATTATTAATTTAAGATTTAGGGATGGTCAATAAATATATCAGATGTCAGTGGTTTTGTTTTTTTGCCAAGTTTTTGGCAGACTTGTGTCATTTTTTGTTAATTAAATGGTTGGAACAAGTGAGAGTCGCTCCTAAGCAACATACTCATTCAGCTGAACGGGACACACCCACTGAGCTGGAGGACAAGTGAGAGGAAAACAGCATGTAGAGCCAGAATATTTTCACATCTAACCCTGTGAAGTAAAGACTTATTTTGACCGAACCAGAGTTGGTGACTGTTATATATTTTGCTTCTGCCTGTTGGATTTAAAAGAAGTGTGTTTTATGGAGTAAATGAATTAAAGCTATGATATTTTTCTGTGAGGAAAACAGGTGTAAGAATGTGTCCTTTGTGACAATTTTTGGGTTTATTTTGATTATTTATTGAATGTAACAACCTAACACAGCAGACTTGCAGTTTGCACACATCACCCAGCTAACCCTAATAGATGTAGGAATATACATTTTTGGAGAAGACTAAAATTCTAAATAATTTTCACTTGATGTTGCTTATTCATAGGTCTGACAATGCATGTCCCAGTGGAAGCTGTGGTTACTCAGAATGAGAGCTGATTAGATCATCAACAAGTAACTATTATTATGTTCAGTTTCTCACATGTATAACAAACCAGAATTCAGGAAGTTACACTCAGCTTTGTCTCTAGGTACATCTTGTATGATATACTGGAGGCTGACTTTCCCATTATGGTGACTGCATATGCAGACTCATCGGGGAGACATACAGCAGCAGCCAATATGAAATATAAAAGAAAAAAAAGTTGAGATTTCAAGGCAACTTACTGCAATAGATTTTTGGGTTTTGAGCCCAGCAACCTTTGAAATCCATTTTATTTTTAAGTTTTTTTCTGACCTTCAATCTCTAGTTGAGATAATTTACTTTTCTTCTTTAGATAAACTGAAATCTTTGAGTTTTAGAAAATCAATAAAACAAATTGAGTGCCTGAAAATTAAATAGGTTTAACTGAAAATATTAAAATATGAAATATTCAATTTCACCTCACTGAGTTTACTCAATATTTTTGGAAACTGAAAGTTTTGAGTTATCTCAACTCTTTGTTTGTTACAGTGATGAGGTATCTATGTTTTTGTATCTACACTTTTGTCATTGTAAAAACAATTTTAAAAGGATATAAAAGGAATGGGTGTGGAGAGGCCTAGCTTGAGCATTTCTTTGGAAAAACCCTCCAAATTTCCTGTGAGACACTTTCTCATAGACACTGTAGGTAGTCCAAGCCTCATGAGAGCAGAGACCTTCTCATGTTCTCCACAAACTGTACCCGTATAAACAGCCAGTCAGACTCTGGCGCCCATACAGAGGTGGATTACAGCGATCCATGCAGTAAGCTCAGAGCACGCTGTGCCATGCACGCCTCCCTGCAGCATGCTTTACACTGCTGCCGGCACACCACTCTAAATCCACTCTTTGGGGCACATGGAGGGTGAAAACACGACGCCCACCCCTTTAGAACTCCCATTAAGTCCCCCTTTCACTGGTTCCCATTTTCCAGAGGGGTCAGCGTTCAAATTTGATTTCATGCGCTGCACTGGCAATGCTGGCTGGCAGCGGCTGTAAAAGACTCGGGGATGAGGGAGAGATTATCCGACAGCGGAGAAAGCCAAGTAACGCTGACCTAATTGAAACCAAACAACCTCTCTGGGCAGCTCACAGAGCGTGATTACTGCTCAGTCTTGGCCACCTCTGTTTACTTAAAAACCGATGGCAAGTTTCTAATAAATCGACACCCAGCACGAGCGATGAAGTCACTGGAGATGAATTCGGGCCACAGCCGAGTCAGACAGCCATGAAAACAGCTGCTTTAAATAGATACAATTAGAGCGGGCTCTCTCTGCCACAGAGCATCACAATGCTTTCATTAGAGTGTCGCTCTGAATTTCCAAAGATGGCCGCCAAAAGATTACTGCTGACACATTCCTGTAAACTGTAAAAGATGCATCGGGCCCCAGCTTTTTAGGGTTCTGCCAGTCCCGGCCTGGCAGCCAGCGCTGAGGACAGCAGTGCCAGGAAAGCGATATGGCTGTCCCAGTGTGAGGGCGTCCAGCCAGACATGCTGAAATGGAACCTGCAATATGTGTGTGTGTGTGTGTGTGTGTGTATGTACATTAGACATGTATGTATGTGTGTATGTGTGTGTATGTGTGTGTATGTGTGTGTGTGGGTATCAGCTCCAAGAAACAAATAAGTGGAGAAATGATTGACTGAACAAGAATGATCAAACTTGAAAATGCGTTTGATATGGCTGTGATCTAATGGCTGTCTCACACACACACTCACCTCCCACTGTGCCGTCTCTCCCTCTAAATCACCCGTCTGCCTTTAATTCATCACGCTCATCTTATAATTTCATCCGTACAAATGTGGAGTGGGCCAATGTTGTGCATCACTGTTTTATCCCTCGTCAAGCCTTGAGTCAGATACTCTTAATAAATGGCTGAAAATAAATCACAGCAGATAAGAGCACCAGTTGGTTTTTCCCATTCCCAGACAAGAGTGAAACACAGTGAGTCTGAACTGCTGCTTTGTATTGAGTAGGGAGCCCTAATAAAGCTTTGAATACCCTCCCAGATACAGAAGATGGAGAGCACAGGCTACATTTAACCATTTAAAATCCAGGATGGCCACACTTTCTACACCTATTGAACGCTGTTCGCTGGTAAAAAAAAAAATAAATAAAAAAAAAAAAAAAAAAAAAGCCTTATATGACCTGTAACTCCTGCTTTGGTATTTGGGGAATCCCTTCATGTGATGTGCTTTTTCAACATGAAAACAAGATATAAACAATTGCTGTAGTCTCTCCTGTAAGCTGAGCTACAGGATGATGTCTCGGGATGCAGACATTTTCATTTTGACACCACTGACATGTTGACTGAATGGAGAGTGTTTAGTGGAATTTGAATATAGTGACAACTGTACTTTCAGGTATCTTTGACATATCAAGGTCATTTGTTATCATTACACAACACAGGGTTGCACAAAGAAAAGAGAGTTGTAGTTTGTCTTTCTGCACATACACAACATATACAGGCAATTAAATTTAGAGTAGAATAAGATAAAATATAAAGAATCTTTTGTTTAAGTCACTGATTGTGCCTCCGTTTGAGAAGAAAGCGTCATTGATATAAACACAGAGTCTTCCTCCCCTCATCCTGCTGGATTGTTGCAAGTTGCGTCCTATCACCATGCAGCATGGTCTACCTATCAGCTTGATCTAGGATGCAGATCCCTCTGTGTGGGTAGAACAGTCTCTGGTTTCTGGTTGTTTGGCCGGCCTGAGTCCCATTTCTTTTATTCCATTTTCCTGACCAGACATTAGCAAGGAGCAGCCTTAAGTCCAAACTGGGTTACCATGGCTCTTATCCTCACTCTCCTCCTCACTTCCAGGTGTGGTTGCACAGTGCGTCCTGCTTATCTGACTGCATGGTTGAAAGATGCTGCATGCATTGTTGACCATCTCAAGGTCTGTTGCTCTCTAATCCAAACCGCACACTTCCTTTTCCAGTACCTATGAGTGTATTTTTGCCATAGGTGATACATGTTTAAGTAACAAAGCTTAAAAAGGTTAAAAGGTTTCAGATTTTAAAGTGGTTAGTGGTATGATGTAAACAAAGAGCAATATGATTTTGGGAAAAGGTTGGACAAGAATGCTTTTATTTTTGATAACTGGAGTATTTACCATCTGATTGCATGCTGTCAGCAGAGGTGGGACCAAGTCATTGTTTTGCAAGTCACAAGTAAGTCTCAAGTCTTTGCATTCAAGTCTCATGTCAGGTTCCAAGTCAACACTGAAAAGTCCAAACTCAAGTCCGAAGTCCTAAACTTTGAGTCTGGAGTCTTAAACAAATCATAATACACTCTTTACCAGATGTTACACAATTTTAACATCAAAGCCTCGACTTACAGTTTTTTGAGCGACGTCAAATATTGAAAGAAACTGAACATCCAGTAATTTTCTACCGGCATGAGTTGTAGGCTGCAGTTCATTTTTTGTTGACCACCTTGTAGTTTTTTTACGTGAGCTAAATGATTTCATCATTAGGCTCACTCAGCCAATATTTTCGTAAGTTTTTTCTTCTTTGAGATTAATTGTAAACTATAAATAGTCACACAATGAAGTCAAATTAATTATTTATTTTAAAGTCCTTAATGAATTGTAGAATATTGAAAAAAAATATTAAAAATATTATAAATTCTACAAGTATATTGGTTTAACTCCTGTCATATTATACAACTGTAGAATTTAAAAAAAATGCAATTCAAATTATTTTGCACAAATGTGCATAAGGGTACTCTTGAGTGTTCTTAGATTCCGTTATTACATAAGAACGAAACCCACATAAGAAAATACTGGTGATTGGAGATCTTCATGAAAAGTGCAGAATTGGGTTTCATGAAGAAATTTTTTCTTAAGAACAGCTGATGAACGAGTCCTAGTCTGTCTAACTGGACCTTGGTTCTCTGGTGGACTTGAATTATTTTAAACAACATGGTTCCAGGGAATTAAGTGTGAATTTGCTGAGAATGTATAACATTAGCTGATTCAGGAAATGAAGGGTGAAGGGTGTTTTGTGGATTCACACTATTAATAACAGACATTTTGGGTTTGTTTGGGTTCCATGGGTTTGGGGGAAAGTGTCAAGACAAAAGGCTCAAGTGTAAGTGAAGTCACGAGTCATGTGACTTAAGTTCAGTTCAATTTAATTTATCTCAGGGCACTTTTCATATAGAGCTGCTCTAGTTTGTGCTGTTTGTAATATCATTTAAGGAGACCCAATAGTTCCAATAAAGCATAACTTCCTTTTAACAGGCAGAAACCTCAAGCAGATCCAGACTCTATGGTGGGCAGCCATCCACCATGACCAGTTGGATCCTTGGCTCTTTTTTCAAATATTGCACAACCCTGACATGTTGTTTGCACAATGCTGAATAACAAATGTTCTCTATTGTATTGACCCTGTCTCTCCAGCTATTTACATACATGTATTTCATCATGTGAGAAGGCTGACCCACACGGCTCAGGTGAACTTGTGAGGTGGGTGCACACAACTTAGAAACACAATTGCAACAAGTGGCTGACAGGCTTCAAGCTTGTCTTCACACAGAGAATTAGAGTTCCTTATTCCTGTACTCACCCTCTAAGTTTGTCCGTGTGTGACAATAATAAAAATCTGAGCAAGAGACGTCAAGATGAGAATTGCTAAAACAGACAAAGGACAATTTAGAAAAGAGACCTTTCACTTAAACTCTTCCACACAAAGTGAAGCTCTGTTGAAAGTAATTTTTGAATTGGCAACATATTCTGTTCTGTCTGCACTGTGTTTTCAAATACTTTTACTCAATGAGCAAGTACTCACCAGTACTGAGTACTGGCACTTCTGATTTTACCCATAGTCATTATTGTGTTTTTTTTCCCCACAAGACTCACCTTACACTGCCTCTGATTGGCTAGTAGTATTTGTTGTCTTTGCTGGATTGGTTGGTTAGGTTCAGGTATGACGAACAGTTAGGACCCTATCTTACACTGATCTGAAGCACAAGTGGCAAGCACCAGGTGCAATGAATTTAATTTATTCAGGTGTGTCCAAATCCACCTTTGCCGTCTTGTGCCAGGGGCAGGAGTGATATTTTGCCCTGCCCCGCCCTTTGCGCCACTAGCGCAAAGCAGGATACACCTATCAGATGTGCCCAAGTACACATGAAGCTGTTTTGGAGACGTCCTGCTGTCTCCATATATTGCGTGCTGTTGCACATTCTCTTCTCGAACCAGGAGATCTGTCACCTCATTTTGCAAATCTTTTCTCTTTATTTCCTCCTGGTAAATCCGCCATCATGCTGCCTCCGCTTGCGCTGCTGGTGCACCTGCCTCTTAAAAGGTGATGAGAGCTGACTTTCTGATTGGTTTATTGCATGTTCGGCCTAAACTCACCTGTGAATTAATGAGGTCACATGGGCACACCTGATAGGTGTATCCTGCTTTGCGCTGGTGGCGCAAAGGGCAGGGCAGGGCAAAATATCACTCCTGCCCCTGGCACAAGACGGCAAAGGTGGATTTGGACACACCTGAATAAATTAAATCCACTGCTCCTCCCACTTTCCACTTGCGCTTTCGATCAGCGTAAGACACGGCCCTAAGGCACAAGCGGTTTTTACTCCAATGCGCTGAGCACAAGATAGCAAACACGCTGACCACACCTTCATTTTGCCTTCATGTTTGGACCTCACACCCACAGCAGCACAGACCCAGTGCAAGTGTGTTTGCTATCTTACACACATGGAAAAAATGGCACTTGCACTGGTGGTGTAAGATAGCAAAACCACTTGCGCTGGCGGTGCGACGGCTTTGCGCTGAGCGTAAGATAGGGCCCTTAGAGTTAGAAAACAATGTCAGGATCATAGCCAATAAGAGACAGAGTATGGACAGATCTACATGGTGGGAAAAGAAATATAACACACTGAAATTAAATGGATAAAAAAATGTAAAAAAGAATCAGGACTAAAGCTGTGCAGAATTAGGGTACTACCACCTGTTTTGTTCCAATTCTGGCACTGCTTTTACTGCCTTGACAAAGATGAATTCACTATATTTCAGGGCATATATTTTATATTACTGACACAATAGTGTATTTTTAGCAGTTAAGTTTTTTCCCCCACTTCAGAAGTGCATAAGATTAATTGAGGTCATTCATTAAACCTCTTTATAATGACTCTTCAGTAAATTCAGTAAAAATGGTCCAACTGAATCCTTGCACTTGAAAAAACACTTGAACAAAAGTGCAGCTAAATCATATTTTCAAGTTCAAGGTTTAATCATTTTCAGCAAATCTGTGGTAACCTGACATTAGGATGGCTTGGTCTTCAGAGATGTTTAACTAATTAAAACTGATTATATCACTCTAAATTGAGTTCCTGATGTTTCTAATTGCAGAGAGAAAATGTGTCTGGCTCTTTTGTCTTTGTATGAGAAGAGAGAATAATTTGTAATATCAGGACTCTGAGACTTTTCTGTTTCAAGCTCTGCCGACACTTAAGTATATGATTGGTAACCTCAAGACATAGCTAAGATCCCTCACCCCGTTTAAGTCTTCACCCCTCAAAGCACAAGACGTGTCTGTTGTGTCCTGGCTTTTTGTTTTGAGAAAGTCATTATTATCAGGTCCCACGTACTAAAATTCAGGACATCCCCATAAAAACCGCAACGCAAATGGCATCAGACTTATGTAACAAGGACTGCCATGAAAGGAAAGAACAGAGCAAATAGCCAGTATATTTTAGTATAATTTCAACATTGAATTAACACTAAATGTAGAAGTGCCATTCCAATTCCATAACTGCTGGAATGGTCAGAAACCATCATTTTGACCTTTGACCTCTATAATCTCTTATGATACCTACCAGACATTTTTTCTGTTACTTTATCTTTTTAAAAAAGAAATAACATCAAAATGTACATTTTCTCAAATGTATTGATATGTTTATCAATATGCAGCCATCACGTGTAGTAATCCGTACTGATGTAAATATTCACAGCAGTATTTTTCTGTAGGATAATAAATTAATTAATCTAGAATCACTCAGCACAAGATACAGTTAAATGTATTTTATAAGATTAAAAATATGCATTTTACTAAAACCATCACAAAACTATTCACAGCCTATTGGAAAAGGCTGGAAACAAGTACAAAAAATAAAACCAGAACAGCTGGAAACATTGCTATTTCTAATAAGTAAGGGTACTTACTTTGTGTCAAAATTTGAGAGAACTTTTGAGAGCTTTAACACAAAAATTCAGTGAGTCATAAGTGCTGATACAAAACTACTACTACTACTACTTTATTTTTAATAGTTTTACTTACAGAGATTATGATAGTTGCTAAGCAACCAAGATGCATCTCCAACTGGGCAAAAAGTAATAATCTAACAGTGAAAATTTCTGTGTGGTTAGTTTGACCGCCTGTGGCTGAAACAGGTAAAAATGATCATATTTTCTTTGCCTTTTGTGTAATTTATATAGAAAAGATTTTAAATGAAAATACAGACACTTTTAGGAAATGTGAGATGCCAGCAGCATTGTAGTTTTTAATTCAAAAACATATAAATAAGCACATATAAATCAGTCAAAATGACTGCCTTGGCTGTTCAAGTGTTAAGGTATTATAAAATAAAGGCAGACTGTGTTTTTCACATTTTACTGAAACTGAACAAAGGTCTTCACACATCACCATGAGTTAACTGTACAACTTTTTATTCAGATTTAAGGTGGAAGAAGGATCCTTTTGTTTCATATTTCCACATTCTTACAAATATGAAATAAATGTACATAAAAAGTTTTACACCTGAAAATTATGAGGCATTATTAAATATTAGTTCTGCGCCTCCTCTTGCACACACAGTCGGTGAAAGTAACTCTGTGTCTCTGCAGACCTTTCTGTGTTCTTCAAAGGGACGACTAGCCCCTAATTTGTTTTTGGGAATTAAGTGGAATATCATAAGTTAATTGAGTGCTGGAGGAGTGCTATCAATCTTGGAGCAGGCTTGCAAACTGATGTTGCACAATCAACGGTGTGAATAGCAGTGCATTCACTTCCCGGCCTAACAAGGTTGAGGTGACTCTGTGTCAAGATTAAGAGATAAAGACACTCACAGGAAATATTAAAGAGTCGAGAAGGTGTGGTAGTTGGCACAAGGCTGAAAACTATGTGTTATCAATTTTTTCTTTACCACCAACATAGTGACAAACCACACTTTTATGCTGCTCTTTCAAGCTGCTCTTGTCAAGTTGTTAAAACCTAATCATCTCATAAAGTGAACAAGGAACTTGTCAAAAATCGCTGACTTGTGGTTGCATTCTTGGAGAGATGAGTTAATTAATTAATTTACGATGAAACCCCAAACTGTTTTATATTCACAGTGAATCTCACCAGTGATTTTGCTTGTCACTCCTCCTAGCTGTTGTTTTCAAATATCCCTAAAGTTTTACATCTACATTTCTTTTTTAAATACATGGGTCAGATTAAATGGGAATTTGCGGGCATATTTTTTCACTTTGGACAGAGCCAGTCCTTGTTTATGCTAAGCTAGGCTAAACACATTCTGACTCAATGTTGATACTCAACACATGAGACTGATATTAATATCAAGTGTATTTTCCAAAATGTTTTATAGCATCATGTAACCTATACCTAATTTTTCTCCACAGTTAGTTGTTGCCAATTCAAATATCCCCCATGTATTGTCCCTGTCACTGCCAACTCCTACTGTTTGGTACATAGAGGGAGGCTTGTCAAGAAAAGTGTTGGGTTTGGGCTGAAATATGCTAATGAGGGATGGGTTTGGGTTGCTTTTGGACAGAATTTTGTTGTGCTTGGGCCTCGTTGGGATCAACTTTTCAGACCCGATTAAAGTTCTAGTTGCCAATTCCAATCCTCTGTATGTATTGTCCTGGTCATTGTAAACTCCTACTGTTTACACAAAATGCCAGACTGAAAATTTGGGTTTGGGCTGAAATATGCTAATGAGGGTCGGGTTTGGGACAATTTCGGACAGACTTTCGTCGGCATCAGGCTTCGATGGGCTCATATTTTCAGGCATGTTTTAAGTGCTAATGTAAATATGACTCACAATAAGCTGCTTGCACAGATAATACAGCTGGTTAATTAACTCAAACACACTTGAATCCTGTTTTAACGCACCAACCAGTCCTGCAGTATTTACTGTACTGTATTTAAGATGGACATGAATTCTGCAGATCTGAACAATGTTGATAAAGGTGGACTTCTTTTTGTCAGGAGGCAGAAGCGAATTGGACATTACTGCCATATCTGATGGAGAAGCTGTCTCAGTGGCTGGATTGTGGGAAAAACAAAGTCGGTGGCGGAGGCGTATGGCAGCCATTATCTCCCTCTGTGATTAAAAGCAAGAGTCTGTCCCCCTGCCTCAACCCCCGGCCTCTGGCCAAGCCACCGACCACAGCTATTTCTCCTGGTCCCTGTGTACCATTTAATCATGTGTGCGCTCTCGACTATTGTGGTCAGGCCAGTTTGCATATGGAAAGAGAAAGAGAGGGAGGCGAGGCTTCGGCAGAAAGAGGAGAAAGAGATGGATGACAAGTGTGAGAAAAGTGCTTGGAAGAATGAAAAGAGGTGCTCATGCAGAATCAGGTTTTAACCACACCTTCACAATGTTCCAATGAAAGACATAAATTCCCCCACGCGTCTCCTTAAACACTTAAATCATAAACAGAGAGATGCGCAGGACGTGGAGGGTGTCTCACAATCAATGTTCTGTTGTAGCTTTGACCCAGTTCCTTTCATTCTCCTGCTAAGCTTCCCATTTTTGTCTTTCTTTTTCTATTACAATAAGATTCACACATTTCATTTTCACTTATATGTATTTAAGATGCTCATCTTGTCAAGGACAAAGAAGGAAGTAGCTCTCATGGCCTCACTGCCAAGGACATCTGCCAAATTGGTCAAGAAAAAAAAACATTGTGTAATGTAAACCCATCTAAATTCCATTCAAAACCTTTACCTTATACAAATGTAAAGTAGATCACTTAAGGTAAAAAAATGTTTAGTTCCTTTGTTAACATGGTGTAAATGGACAGGAATGATATCCATTAACTGCAGGAATGAAAGAAAGCTGTTAAACTAAAGAACAGCTGAAGTGCATTAAAAAACAAAAAAGTCCAACATGTTAACAACTGGGAGTTTGTGGCAGAAGCTTGGGATGGTTCTCCATTAAGAATGAGAAAAATTCATTAATAAATGAAGTCCAGGCCAGTGGAGAACAGTAGAGTACTGAACAGGGGAGTTAAATCTTTTCAAGACCATTATAAATGCAATGCAGCGTTACGGTGGATTTATGTCTTTCTGACCACCAGAATGACTAATTTGAAGGTTTTCTTGCACAAGGTGCAGCTGGATTCAAATTCATTCTTTTCATGAGGCCTCATCCAGGCACTTAATGAATGTTCTAATGCCAGATCTCACTGAACTTGCAAAGTAACATTAACAGAAATAAAGAAAATTTAAACTTATTATTTCTAGAAGAGACACAGCATTAGCCCGCACATCACACCATGACACACATAAGTAAACTAAAGTAAAATCACACATCTGCTACTTGTTACACACCAGCTCTGACTGGTTCTGCTCAAGTGGCAGAATAACAAACACTGATGCCTACTTCTCTGATCAAATCACATCTGCCTACAGTGCTGTAATAAGTCTGTGCATTCACTAATAGACAGAATATTCCTTTACATCTATAATTTTGGCCTTAATATAGTGGGTCAGGTTTGCAGTACAGTTCTGCTGCAATATGTCCCTAAATACCCAATACTGAAGTCCAGTAAGGTTCTAACAGTGGGACACAGTACCATTTAGTTTAAAGTACAGTGTTGCTGTAATGTGTCCCTAATTACCATCTAATAAAGTCTAATAAAGGGACTAATAATGTTTAATAAAGAAGATATTATTTTTAGTCGTTATTAGACTACTGTAACAAAAAAAGTGTTTTTTCACCAACCAAATATTTTTTTAGTCTTTCACAAAAAGTTGCACATGGACTCCCACACACTGTCTAACTTGCAATGTATAATTTATTTGTGACATTTTGGTACTAGACCTTCATCAGGCAAACCTTTGCCTGATTTGGTTTTCCTGATGAAGGTCTAGAACTGAAACATCACAAATAAATGAGATATTGCAAGTTTGACAGTGTGTGGGAGTCCTTTTACAACTTTTTGGTCTTCTCTCTCCAACGCACCTGTCTTGTTTCATAGATGTGCAAAGTGTTTCCTTTGTTAGCTTTTCACAGTAGAAAAAAAAGCAACTTTGAAACATGATCCAGCCCAACAATCTAGATCAGACTTGGATCAGCAGGGTTTTTTCCTCACTTGCCTCTCAGGGCTTCCGTACATTAGAGAGCTCATAGTGCAGCACAGTGAGAGCGTGTGCTCTGGCCAGCGAAGACTGAGATGTGAAAGGCAGTGTATGTGATGTCCGGAGCAAAGACACGTTCACACCTCAGCAAGCTCAGGAAATCCCCTGCAAACACTGATGCTGTACTGTACAGTCACACATGCACACACACACACACACATACTGATAGTCAGAGCACACGAGCCAACTGTAAAGGGGGGTGTGTGTGTGTGTGCACCTGCACCACATACTGTAAATACAGTTAAGCTTCAGTCCTGCATGTTTAAAAATAAATATTTGAAGAATAATCGTTGTATACTGGGTATCATAAGTCTGTGTGTGAGATGAGCCCTAATTGTTTTTTTCTCGTGCTACATGTTGGATGACCACAACATGACAGGAGTGCACATTCAGCACGCAGACAGGTCGAGGTGATAGTGCGCTTGCTATTTCTGTTTTATAAACATGTCTGTCGGTGTTGCAGTGCAGCATTTGTACTGATGTGGTCTAGTTTGCCTGTGAAGCTCCCAGCCAAGCCCTGCCACCGCAAGACTTGCGTTAACCCCTTCCTGTGTTGTAACACAGCCATCGGCTCAGTTTGAGGTTTTTGGCTGAGTCGTGTTTGGAGGCAAAAGGTATATAGGTCAACATGCAGCTTCTCACACTGCTGTGCTGAGAGGGACTTCATCTGGAGAAAACTGGCCCACCACAGGAAAGGAAAGAACTACTTTTTTGACTGCGTAAGTCTGACGCAGGTCCATAATAGAAGAAAAAAAACATCTTGTCTGAGATGCCAAAATTGCCAAAATTAAAGTCACATTAAAGGGAAAAGGTCAATACCCACTAATGGCTGGATTAACTTGCAGTGGAACACTGGGCAAAAGTTTGCTGTGAGTTTTTTGAGGTATTAGTTCCTAATAATTTGATTAAACATATATTTATTTGGAATACGCAATATAAAAGCATACATATATATATATATATATATATATATATGTGTGTGTGTGTGTGTGTGTGTGTGTGTGTGTGTGTGTATATATTGAATTACCGCCTTGTAGTGAATTTTTAGTTTACATCCACATTTGTCCAGACTTATATAATATATATAGTGAAGACTTCGAAGGAACCAAACAAAAGGTATTATAAGCATTTATTCTTATTCTTCTTATTATTATTATTATTCTTAATGTTATTATTATTATTAATTTATACACATGTGTGATTCCAGGGAGTCATTTCCATGCTGTCTTCACTCAGAGACTATTTTTACAGATGAGGACAGAGGAGTGATAGAAAGCTGAACATTATGATGTCACAGTGAAGTTTTTGGATATAAAATGGCATCACCTCATCATTTAATCCTATTAACATTTGTGTAAGATGTTGTCATAATTCGCATATGAATTCTTGAGTTAAGGCCAAAATGTGTTTTATGTGGTCAAAGTGACCTGTAATCTCCAAATTTGAATCAACTCAATTTTTAGTCTGAGCAGATGTTGGTACCTAATTTGAAGAAATTCTTCTTATTATTATTTTGTTTGTTTGTGTTTGCAAGACATTTGAGTATATAAGTCACATTTGCATACATATGTAAAAATAGAGACATAACTTAAATAACTGCATTAAGCCTTACCTAAATAAAGCTATGTAGTATTCTGTTGTTCAAATGTGATATAGTGTAGTTTTGAAACACTGTGCACATTCTTTGAAACTGTGTGGTCTGTTTTCCTCAGTGGTCACCTCTCCTCTCCAAACTAGGGCTGCAAACTTTATGCATTTTCCTTAACCAATATTTGAAAAAGCAGCAATCAATTAATCATTAATAATTTATAACAAAACACATTTTTTTTTCTCATTTTAAGTTTCATAAGTTTCTTTATTCAACAAATGGTCCCACCAGACAAAACAATGTCAGATAAGGTACAGTTATTGTCATAACTATTGATTAAATATCCATGAAAACATTTTTCATTGGTTATAGTCTTAGCTGTGATTAATCAATCAATGATTAATGATAATGATTAATCATTAACATCCTTACTCCAACCTGTGCTGTTGTAACATTTTGTTTTGTTTTTTAATTTGCTTGTCATTGTTTTCATTGGCCCATATTAGATCAGGTCACCTGGTTGGCAACTAAAATACAGATGAAAGGTTTGAATATTGATCCAAATTGTAGATTAGTAGATTACATAGTGTAATAAATACTCAAGTATGAGTAAAAGTATAGACTTGCACAAGTGCAAGCACTAGTACCCCCAAAAAAACTACTTAAATGCAGCAACTTGAGTATTTGTAATTAGTTACCTCCACCCTTTCATGGAAGTGATATACATCATCTCAAAGATGGATCCTGAAGATTAATTTGAGATGCAGCTCAGCACTCTGTGTTTAGTTTTTTCTGTCATAAGTTTATAGTAAACATTGTGCTTTCTTTAGGCACCTCTTCACATTTTGAAAGTTTAGATTGTATAACAAGAACTGGTGGAAGAATATGATGGCCATTCCCATGATGCTCTCTCATGTCTCACAAGTTGTTGCAGCAGTTTTTGGGTTTATACTTTTAATTACACAGATTACACTGAAGAAGTGATAAAAAATGGTCTAAAATTCAACAAGACCTAGTGGAACACAATAAAAAAAATAAATCATGTAGAAAGGCCATCTATCCTCTGGATGCTCCAGGTTTCCAGTTAGTGCTTGTGAAGTGTCATGAAGCTATGATTATCCTAGATGTCACTGTAGGTCATTTTATACAGTGAGTACAAATTTCAGAAAAATGTCTCACTACAATGATTATGGGGACTAATGTCATCACACATCAATAAAGCTGAGCACATTGAATCCACAAGAGTCTCAGCTTTCTAGTCACACCCAATTAATGCAACTCCAGTACTTGTTATGAACCCCAGTGTGCAGGAATATTCAAATAGAACATACAGAAAGAACACATTAATACTGCATCCAAAGCATTTTTTCCCAACACTGTATGTGGTTAGCATAAGGTGGACATGTCTGTAAAAGTGAAAGTCTTGGGTACCCACAGAACCCATTTCATTCAGATATCTTGAGATGGGATGTTGAGGAGCCCCTTTGAAAATTGTCATGGCAGTTTTGCACTTGCAAACATTTAGCCTGACTTTTGAGTGTTATTTAGCCAACCTCACCATGTTGAAGGGGGTTGCCAATGTGCAAAAGTTCCATATAACTTTGCTCAAATTTATGGGTCTTATTTTTGACTGGCCTCAGGTTAAGAAAAGTGATTGTTCTCCAGTCAAAGACTAGTCTGATGTGACATAGTTTTATCAAAGTTAAGGCAGTTCTAACCTTCATGACCAGTGAAAGAAGACTTTGGCTGAACAGATGAAGAAGGGAGACCGTGGATTTTGGCCCACGTTCAAGTGGCCGAGGCCTCCTGATTGAGAAAACGCCAGATGAGGGAGAACATCAGCGCCTTGTATCCACTGAAATAATAAGCTGACCCAACTGCCCCGTTTTCTGCCGTGCCTTTGAGCACCGGCCAACCATCTGAATCCACTCAGTCCCAAATGAGCAGCTTATTTTTCAAAGTGTCTCTCATTTGTGCTAGCTCGGCACCCCGACTTGAGATGGGAGGGGAAAGAGAGTGAGAGTGAGGTGGAGCGGAGAGCAGCAGTGTCATCTTAGAGCATGTCAGATTATCCTGTCTGGCTTGGAAATCCTTAGATGGGTCAGATTTTCCCTGGTGGAGGAGTGTGTGGTGGGAAAATGGGCAGAGAGCGTCTCTACGGGACCTCTGAATCCACACTCTGCTTTAAGAGGTGAGATGTGATTTTGTTGTCACTCCAGGCCACTGGACAGACTGAGAGCCAAGGCCGGCACACAAAGACAACACTGCTGTTAGAACTGAATGTGAAAGTTAAAGGATACAACTGGCTTTTTAGTTTTGTAGTTTTAGCCATTCTTCATATCAATAATAACAATATCATGTTCACCAATTCAAAGACATTAGGGGTGTGTATCTCACTAACTAAGACCGATTTGATACATATCTCGATACATTAAACTACATTAAATTTTTTAATAGCCAACAATTCGGTTCAATACGATTCAGCTCGGTCATGATACAATACAATATGATGCAATACAAGACAATGTAATGTGTGAATCTTTACATTTTGACTCAGTTAATGCTACATTTGTAGAGTGCTATTAGTTGCAAAAAAGAAATCCTGATAGTTTTACTAAATATAGTAACAGTAGAAACAGAGAGAAGGACACATTACAGTGGTTTTAACATCGTAGCCTAAATGAGAATCTGTAAACAAACTTTAAAACTGTTTCTCATCTTTCTTATAAAACCTACACTTATTCTACACTTGCACGTTATGACATTTTAGTGGTGCGATGCGGTACAATATTACTTCTATTGCTGTTTTCAGCACGGCCTATTTTGAGTACATGAAGAGGAGAAGGAAAGGGAAAGGGAGGATGGAGCGCTTGTTTTGTGTGATTGCAGCAACAGGCATCCAGAGAGGGTGGTGCAGGCAGAGGCAGGAGGAGAGAGAAGGGATATGTTCCTATAACAGAGGAAAGTTATAGTGGCAGCTCTCTGATGCCCAAAATGAAACATATATGCGTCCTAATGAGATGTATCAATTTCCTAGCGCTGCATCGATTTGTTTCTGATTCATGTTCAGCTTTTTACCAATACAGGCCGTCTGAACTGATGCACTCGTATCTTATACATTTAAAGTCAGATGCACAAGTAAATTGTTACGAGACATGGTCTGAAGCAAGACAGGGCAAAAACGACACATCAGTCAAGCGATCAGACAAAGACACAATTTTAAAATTAAAGTTATTACTCAAACTTCTTCACAGTGGATTATTGCAAACATTTCAGGTGCACCTACTTTTAGTTTGAACATCCAATTAAAGACTTTTAGATGACTTCTTTCTTGCTATATATATATGTATAGAGGAGATGGGGTGAATAGATGGGTCAAACAAGAGACAAGGATGACTTTATTTAAAGTTTTAAGTTACTTAATTACAGGACTTAAGTCATCTAAATGACAGAATTCTGTCACATCAGACATGTAACTTATTTGTGACTTATTTGAACAGAAACCACAATATTTTCCTAAATTTAACAATGTAGTTCTGGTGCCTTAACCTAACCAAACAGCTGTCATTTCACAACCATGTGTTTAATATCACGTGGCCAATAGACCAACATCCTGAAAGTCACAGTGAGTTCTTCTTCTCAACACATTACATGTTAGAAAATAGTTGCTTAAACATAAAAAAAACACTGAGAACTATGTAGTGCTGAATTGTGAGATTGGACAGTTAAACTGTTCCATGTTTTCTGTGTTCAGGATTTTTTTGGTGGACCTGAAACATGACACGCCAGGGCCATGGTCCCCCAACACTCTGTACGTCCCTCTGGTGGTTCAAACATGTCTGGACATGTCCAATAAAGCTGCTAGACGGAGCATCCATGTTTCAGGTGGTTTTCAGGTTGTAGTGGTGTTTGACACTGAGACAGCAGTGTGGACACTCCCCCAGTGTTTCAGAGCACAGAAAACTGATCATTTTTTCATGATTTTGAGACTTAATTTTATATACATGGTGATTTTTTTAATCATTCAAATGTGGCTAGGTGAGTTATAACACATGTTCCTGTGATGCTGCAAACTCAGAACACACACATACTGTTAATCTACACAGACTTTAAGGTCCAGTATGCCTGTCACTGGTGCTCTGTGATCTCTGTGTGTGCTGCAGGCCCATGTCATTTTGGGAGTCATTAGCAATCAACCTATTGTGTATCAGTATGAAGATGTGTTGGTGGTGCAGTAGTGTGCTGTGTGTTTATCAGATCAGAGCTTTCTTGATGATAACAGCTGCCTGCTGCTGCGGGAAACAGGCTGATGTGCGCATTGAAACTGACAGATTTAAAAATAAGACAACAAATAACATAAATAACAAATAAGCTGCAAGTAAGAGAACACACATCTGTTTACGATGGGTTCTTTTGGACCGCATTTTCAAATGAACTTTTTGTCATCCAAATGTGAGGACTTGTTGCCTGTATAATTTACAATAATTTATTTCATCATTGTATTGTTATAGAACAGTAAAACTTGGACAAAAGTATGAAATCAGACTGATACTGTAAGGATTCAGGATTCATCGTTTATGGAGTTTTGACCATTACTGTAACTGTACAGCAGTGTTTTGTTGAGCAGCGTCTGTACCTCTGTCTGCATGAGGATGCATGTGTGCAAGCGTGGGGTTGACGGTTGACATCATATATATTTGCAGACTGCAGATCACTAATTAAGATCAGTTGGTAGGTGGAATGAGCCTTAAACTGCAGCAATGTGCAAATAAAAGACAAACACAAAGTTTACTGCAAGTTGAAAGAATGGAGACTGCAAACATTTGAGGACTTTGTGAAGGCAGGAAACAGCTTGTGAAACATTCACAAAGTCTCAAAAAATCTCTAGTTTACCTTTAATAAACCATTTGGATTGAAGGGTGCTTCTTTTTTAAAGCTGCACCGGACACAATCACATGTTGACAGCTCTAAATGGCAGCAGCTGTTTTAACAATGTGAACAATAAAAGCCCACTCCAGTGTATTTTGGCATTTTTATGACATTTCGTATTTTCATTTCTTGAAAATGTTGATTAACCACACTATTTACCAAATATTTTTGTCAAATGACACAATTTTGTCCTCAGTGTTAAGGAATTTTGAGCTGTTGCTAAAACAGAACTATGACTTATGACTAGGCTGGATGATACAGCTTAAAAACCTATCATGATAGGTGCATCATCCTGTCATTTGATTGATTTATTTCACAATAATGACCTGCTCACTGTACATTATCCTGCGTATTACATGGTTCCTTAACAAAATATATACAATGTATTTGGCACACATTTATGGAACACAAATATTCATTATAAAATGGTCAACGGTCTACTATAAAGAAATAACAGACCTAAGAATGCTGTAATTGACCAATCAGAATCCAGTATTCAACAAAGCCATGTAATAGGTCTGACTATTGACCACATCCCCATTCTGTTTTCTGAGAAAGAACATTCACCTAAAAACATCAGGTAACACTGGCTGGAGTGGGGATTTAAATATCCAGGAGTCCTGCTCAGCCACTCTTGTTTGCCATAAACCAGTAGTCTTTGAAACTTAGGGAAAGTCAGGCCAAATATTAGAAACAAATTTCTCAGTGATTTTCTCTGTGTTTCGGTTTTCAGTTGTGACCGATTCAAACTGTAGAGCTTCGTTTGGGCAATGGGGTAAAGCATGAATCGAGGGAATCAATTAGTTGAGACGGGATGCTCCTCTCTGCTGCAGCCCCACTTGGTGACTTTGACATATATTTTGCCCTACATAAAAAAACCTTTTCTTGTGAAGCTTTAAAAAAATGGCCTAATTTCAGTGAATTTTCAGTAAAGGAACAGCATCCAAATGGTATAAGGCCATGAGTTTTCTCTGTACTTTACTTGCCATGTTGACAATTGACCATCAGCTTTAGAATCAGGTGTCTCACTGGTTGGTGATACTAAATCCACCACTCAGTGTGGCCAACAGACGGCCTTTCCAGCAGCATGTCTGACAGTTCTCTCCATAAATCCAGAGGCGGGTCTCGGAATTGTTCGCTTCCATCAGTCCATGAAGCCCTCTGTCGTACTCGCTGCCCTCCCAGAAACCTCTGGTATTCTCACGAAAGCTCCTGAATGCCCTAAAGTGCAGGACAGACTTTAAGATGTGAAAGTATCCCTCAACTGCATGAGCCACTTGACATTTCTTAAAGGTTGGTGAGGAGCCAGACTGGCAAGACAAACTGGTCCCACAGAAGATACTGTACTTTAGTGCCTCTTTGATTCTCTTAATGTACCTTTCATCATGTCACTGTCCCCACTGAGTGTTAAGCTCTCTGCACATGGTTCTGCAACTTGGATGCATGTTCACCAGTGCACCCAAATGTATACCACCTGCTCACTTCAAACACTTTAAACACATTTTAGAGCAAGATGACATTACAGTTGGAGTTTTACAGCTACAGCCTTATTGGTCTGGTTTGCAATGCAGTTAAGAGGGTCTGATAAACTTAAATACTGTACTAAATACTGTTAAACATAAATACTGTAACTGTAATTACTGTACACATTATATTTTACACTAGTCTCCTAGTCTAACAGTAAGAAAACACTCAGAAAGCAGTTAAATTGAGCGCCACATTGTATTAGAAATGCTGCTGAAATGTGTGTCACTGCCGTGCAATAGGAACATTGCACATCAACCTACAACAACTCACTAAATGCTTCACCATTTTAGATCAAAAAGAATCACATAATGTGGGGCTAAATGACATTGTTTACACAGAGCTGATGTTAGCTGCAGCCTGACACACAGTGTGGCTAATGTTAGCAGTGCTAGCAGCAGCAGCTGATGCCCTGCTAGCAGGTTAATATCCATTACACACCAATGGTTATGTACCAGTTTATTCTGGCACAGCCTACATTTAACGTAATTTCCATTCTTATGTTACAAACTGCCAAACTGCATGGTTTTACGAGCTGTCATCTGTCTGATTTTGCAGATAAAAACATCCCGGGTTGCGTGAGCCATTGGGGCATTGGTGACAGGGGCTGCTGTCTGATGGGGCCACAGCCGTGATTAGTGGTGGGCAGCTGCGTAACACCTTAGGGGGAACAATTAACTGGCATTGTGCAGGAATATAATTTGATAAGTAGTTTAACCCTCTAGTATTTCCGGTGTTGACTAGGGAATATGGCAATGTTTAATCATACTTACCATACTAATACTTAACCATAATACTTAACCAGGCCTTAACATTGTCCTTGGCAGATAAAAAAAATCTATGTAAAATATTCACAGTAATGTAAAAATAATTACAATTTAAGAAGTTCTGTTGGTTCAGGTTGTTTTTATTTTTAAAAATGGTTTTGAATATAAATGACTGTAAAACACACATGCACTGAGACATGACTTGTAGTTGCTGATTGGACATAAACATATTACATAAATGGAGACTTCTTAAAGATGAAAAATACAGAGAAATGATTGTTATTTGTCCACAAAGAGTGCTCAATTTTGTGTAGAAAACAAACTGCTCTGTCCAAACAGTCATCAATCCTTGTCAGAGTTTAGTCAGTATTGCCCAAGACCCGCTCACATTTATAAATCAAGTGCATCTGCTGACCTCGAAGACCTCAGGCATCGTGATTGACAGCAGGAGTGAAAAGTTAAGGTCGATAAATAATGTGAAGATGAACTGAGAAATGATGAATCAGTGTCGATTGTGGTTTTGGAGGGCTCCGCCTTGAAGCCCAAACCGATTGGATCAGCATGTTTGTTTGGGACAAATAATTTTTGAGTCTCAGCCTGTCATCCACCAGGCAGATGATGACAAAGAAAAGCATCAAGGCACTCTGTCTTTAGTGCATTTTAAACGTTGGTTTGAAAGCAGCAGCCTATAAAGTTCTGTCCTCGTAACTCTGAATGCCGAAATTGAAAAATCTGTTGGACTCAACCGATCGGATCTGTGAACCAGCACACTTCGTCATGCACTTTGAAAAACAAGTTGTGCTGCAATGACACCGCAGCCACATGTGGCTTTTATAACCTCCATGTGTGTCACTGCGTTTCCATGGGAAAGACAGCGGCGCTTTGTCATCGGGCTCCTCGGAGGGAACGACCTGACGAAACTCTTAGAGTCTCCGACCAAATCCCACTTATCAATCACCGCTGTCTGTTTGGAAGGTCACGGGGTCGCTCCCCCCGGCAGCCCTCCACACCCAGCAGGTGCTTATCCCCTCTGACTGAAGTGCATGAGTCAAGTGGCTGACATTAGAATAACAAAGGCGGACGGCAGCAGATTGGAGATGGCCGGGTTTCACAGGTGCTGCCGCGGCTAAATCCCACCGATACAGCGGGGAGATTAGAAGAGTCAAAAGTGATCATGGGTAATTGGTTATCTCACCTCGAGCACCTCGCAGGGTCTTATCCCCCAGTAAGCCTCCTTATACTCTTAAGTGGACGGCTGCTTTGGTGGAGCTGGATGGGGAGGGAGGCTGAAAGTTTTGGAGGCTTTGAAAGGTTCATTTGAGAAACTGCAAGGAGTTGTGGCTTCTGCCTGGGCATGATGAAAGAGAAGGGATACAGTTATGCCAGCCAACACACACACACACACACACCCTCTCTATCTCCCACACACATATCTTGATCCACTCAGGGGCTTCATGTTAGTTTTCATTATCAGCTCTCCCTCTTCACATAATTGAGCACAATACACGTTGAGTTGGGCTTGGAGTTCCACAGCGAGGAAGGATGAATACATCATTAACCATGACTTCCCACACAAACAGAGTCCTTGGTAAACAGTGTGGAGGGAGACGGCGGGCGCACTTCCACTCTCACAAACTATAGGCATGATTTCATTTAGCCTCTTTCGCCCGACAGTTTGAAAAAGTTCCACAAAGCCCATTTAATTGGTAATCCCGCAGACAGGGAGACGATGATCAGAATTAGGCTATATCATAATGAAAGGAGTGTTTTCCGTCTAATTTAATCAATATTAGAATATCTGCCAATTACCGGCATTATTTTACTTTGAGTATGAAAATCAGGACCCTGCTTATTTATCATGGCCTCATCTCACACACTGGCTGCATTACAAATGTGATAACAATGGCTGATTTTTGATTTCGCCGTTGAGAAATAAGAAGAGAGGGCGGCGTCCTAATTACACTCCATTCAAAGTGTTGATGAGGTTTAACTGGCAAAATTAATTAAAACTTTTTTTTCCCCCCTCTTTCCCGGTCAAGATTAGAATCATGACGTTTGGAGTATTTAATCAAAAATACGTTTTGCAATTAATTAAGAGCTCATTTGCATATATGTATGTTAATTTGAAGGATGGGATTTCAATCACGCGTCTTGAGCAAACCTCATCACAGAGTTGTTTGTTTGGTTTTGTGAGTTAACCTTAGAGCTGCTGCATGGGACAGTGTGAGCAGCAGTAATGGATATTGGTGGATTAAATCCTAATCTTAATTCTTTCCCCTCAACCTCCTTTACAGCCACAGATTAGTGCTGCGTATCTAATTTCCCTCAGATTCTCTCATTACCATACTTATCTGCCGGGGCCTTTTTAATTGGAGATACACAGGACATAAAGTTTGTGAATAGGTTTCAGATGCTCTCAACTTGAGAGGGATTAGGCTACATATCTGCGATCCACTTGGCTAATATACAGACACTGGAGCTGGTTAAAACACTCTGACAGGGAAGGAGAAGAGAAAGAATCGTGCCTCATCTGCAAGTTTCCTCCTCATTCTCTACTCTACTCCTTCACCGGCCCGCAGAGGGACCAGGAGAATCAATTAAAGGCACACATAACAGAGAGAGACAGCAAGCCTTTTAGTGCTTAGGTTAATGGTGAGTTATTGTATGAGAATGACTCTGTGAACATTGCTTAATTTCCCCCTCCCTCCTCCCCTCCCTTCCTCTCTGTCTCCCTCCTCACAGTGGTTAATAGCTATTTTAAGAGCAATATGATGTATTACTCGGGGCTCTCTCGGGGGAAACCCGGGGGGCTCCTGTACTGAATCCATTTAAGACGCCGTGGCCACGGTCACACTCAGCCGTATTCAAACAGTGCTCACATCCCCCCACACACGCCCCCTCTGCCCCCGGAATTTAATGGGAAATTAACCATTCAGAGCTGTATTTAAATTCTGACTGTAATCTTGGTCAGACGGTGAGTAAAACATGCAGGTATGCAGCGTTGCTTCCCTGGGTATCAGGTCTCAGGTTAAAGAGAGGTTAGCAGATAGCAGTCCCTCCAGTGTCAGAAGGATGAGGCGTGAACAGCTCACTGTGTACCAGTTAACTGAATAATGACATCTTAGCCCTGACGTGATACGTAGCCCTTTGTAACATAATACATAATAAGTACATTGTTGCATGCTGCGAGCTGCATTACGCCCTGATTAGACAGCATGGTGCAGGTTGCAGTTGCCTTTTTTGCTGAAGGTGTTGTTTAAAGATCAACCACACAGCCAAATTTGAATGATTAAAAAAAGATCACTAAGTATATAAAAATAGGTCTTAAAATCATCTTTGCGCGTTCGCTTCGCTGTCTCACTGTCAAACACCACTACGACCTGAAAACCACCTGAAACATGGACGCTCCATCTAGCAGCTTTATTGGACATGTCCAGACGTGTTTGATCCACCAGAGCCAGAGGACGGTGACAGGATTGTATTTTTTTTCCTCTGTGTCGGGTTGTTGGAACTAAAGAGAGCTGAAGTGAACTGCTGGGCTGATTTGGACTGAGAGAATCACCTGCCCTTACCGTGCCTAACCATGATTGTGCTGTAAAGTAAAACTCTGTTCCTAACTGCCTAGTTCGGAGATAATTAGCTGTCTACACATCTGCATAAAAACACCTGTTTCCAAAATACTGTGCTGGACACAGAGAAACAGAGATCCAGGTGAGTGTGAGACCCAGAGAAATAGCAGAAATCACAAGCAGCTTGCAGCTTTCCCAGGGAGGTTTTGAAAGTGAGCTAATGTCATCTTAACGCAAACCATGAACTGTATGTTTCCAGTTGTTAGAACATTTTAAATTAATCCAAATCTCAAGCACTGAACTAATTTGCCTCCAGGCTGGTGTTTTCTGTTCAAATCCTTGTAACTAAAGTTGATAAAAAATCTCCAAGATCCAGTAACAGCCACCACTTTTTTGTACTCCATTTATCTCTAAGCATCTGTAAACTTTGTCACCACCACAGAAGGACCAGCTCTAAATGACAATGTAGAAAAAAAAAAAAAACGCAAATAACGTTAGACACTTTTCTGCTTTGAGTTCACCTTGAGGCATTCAGAGCACTCCTGCAAATATGCTAGGTTCTCCAAGCATTCCAAATGTGAGGCACCCAGGGCGCACAGTGCTTACTGTCTATATAAAACAAATGGAAAAGACGTCTCTCACTGACAAAACTGCACTCTGTCTGACAGGGGTCTTATTTTTGCCCACATAAAGAAGACAGCATAGCATTAGCATTCAGTTTTGAGTTTTCACTCTGTTTTTAGTCTCCACCAACTCCTGAAGGAAATGTCTGATTCTTTAGCTGCTAAATGCTCTACCAGCTCGTCTCTAGCTGTCTCTGTATGTGCAACAATTCTGATGAACAGTGTGACGCTTCAAGAACAAAACAATGATCTCATCTCTCAACAATAAGCTCGTGTCACTATGACATTAAAGCTGGAATTGTACTTTCTGTGTTGACAATTAGGTGGTAAATTCTGTCATCAGAGTGTGTACATACAGGCTCTGTGCAGCCATTCACATACCTCCAATTTGTGACCTCACAGACTTGTCCACGAATTGTCAGCGAGGCCACAACACTACAACAGGCTACAGAATTGCGTCTGCAACACGGCAGTCCATCCTCATTCAGGTTATCAAATATCAATATTTTGTCATGCGCCTCAGACTTTTATAGATGCACAAGATACTCTTTAGTGGCACACTGAACTTTTGACACATAAAGAGCAAGTCTGCCTCTGGAACAGGGGGAGTGGTTGACTTGTGTCATGTGACTTTTGTCTTGTGAACTGCTTCACTTATGTCACATGTAATGCAATGTAGACATTTTAACCCAATCCTAAACCTAACAAAGTAGTTTTGGTGCCTAAGCACACCCCAAAGCGTACCTTGTGCATCAGTATGAGACGCAGAGGAGTTTGACAACAGTGTTGGTATTTGGTGAGCTGGGATCAGAACAGGTTGGTGAGAAAAGGTCTGCAAACTGGACTCATGTCTGTTTTGGAGTGTATTCAGGCCTTAGTCCGTCTCAGTGCCCATCTCAGTTCTTTTAAAATTTTTAAGTTCTTTTTAATTTTGCTTCATTTTGCTCAGTCCCTGCCTCCAGTCATTTCTCACTTCCCCCAGGCCTACAGTGCGTTTCTGAGGAACCTTCCAGACGTTCCATTGTCCACCTGTCCACCAGGTGCCCTCAGATGTTCCCACCTGGTCACCTCCCTAAATCAGAATTAGAATTTCTCAAACTTTTCTGGCCTGTGTCTTTATTGTTTTTTGTGCTGTTTTGGGAGAGGTGTTTTTTTCTGGGAGCTTCAGCTGGGTGAAAAACAGAAAATGTTGTATTTGTGGGCCTGCAAAGCCCATTGAGATATTGTGCTGTGCGTTAAAAAAAAATATATACAAACTTCTTTTGCTGATGAGGTGAATGATGAAGTGAAGTCAAGAATAAAAGCTTGACTTGTGCTCTATTTTGTTCTATTCTCACAAATGTGGATGGAGCTTTAAATGGCTCATAGAAATGATTCTACTTTAAAAAAAAATACTTGTTTTCATTTTAAAGGCCTTGAAAGTGTGTCGTCTCAATCAGCTCCTCAGTGGAAGCAGTACAGTTCCACATGAATACACTTTCACACACACATATTTCTATATTTGTGTTTTAGTCTCCTCTCAGTGATTTGAAGTGGGGAGTTGTTTTCTTATGCTGCCAGGGCAACATAATTATGTTGCTTATGTTGTTGCTGTCAATCAAACCTAATCAAGCCACACCCACCTGATCCTGATGGAGCACATTAGCAGAGTTTTTTTGTTTGTTTGTTTTTCTAACCTTTCTCATCAGCATTTAATATTATAGAGATATACATGAGATTTTTTTTTTTAGTTTTGTTTTACTATAAAAATGTTCTTATTCAAATTAGAGTGAGACATATCAGTCAGCCCATATTATCGAGCCAATATTGACCTATCACAGCTATACTTTTCTATAATGGTACTGACATGTATGTTGCCCATGTGTGTGTTTTTATAGTTATTTACAGTGGTGGAAAGAGTACTGAAAATCTGTACTCAAGTACAAGTACTGTTACATTGCTAAAATATTACTCAATTACAAGTAAAAGTACTGTTGTTAGAAATATACTTAAGTAAACGTACAAAGTATTAGTCGCAAAAACTACTCAGGGTATTAGTTACTTTTAACCATTGATGTCACTGTCACCATACAAAACACCTTTTTTCCTCATTTTCAGCTTTTTCATTTTAAGTCTTAGTTTAATTTTTCTTATTCATAAAATGAGGTGCAACTGATCCTTCACTAAGCCCCACCTTCAACCAGCACCTGTCCAGTCACATCTTAGCAACCGTAACTAGGGCTGACAATCTCTCCATTTCTCTACATGTTGATGTTTCGTGAGTCTGGACAGTGACGTCTTTCCTGTAGTCGTCTCAAAAACATTAAACACAAGAGAACCCGCGTGGTGAATGGTTTAAACTCTGTCTTCATCTACTCTAATATAAGCTGCAAATGTTAGCATGTCTAGCTAACTAAGTGAATGGTGACCAGTTTTCAAACATTAAAAACAACAGAATAAAAATATAAAATGCCTCCATACTACTTATCTGGTGTAATCCAAGTCTCCTGAAGCCCCTTTTAATATTAAAGTATTTTTTTCCAGTTGTTTTCCTTTTTTTTTTTTTTTTTCTTTTTTTTTATGTTTGAAAACTGGTCACCATTCACCTCCATTGTTTGGGAGATTCTGCAGAACACTGTTTTCCTGTGAAATTCCAAGAGGTTTTTTCCGACTAACAAAATAAACCTGACCCTCAATCAGCATGAAAGTGAGTACATAATGACTGAATTTTCATTTTTGGGTGAACTATCCCTTTTATTAGAGATACTGATTATGAGTATTCAACAGTATCCACTATTAGTATAGTCCTTCAGTGTGAATTTTGCATACACAATGCATCCTTTGGCCCATTCTTGCAAATGCAGGAATACCTTCAGTCATGCATGTAGGCATACACACACACACACACACACACACACACACACACATTCTGATACAAAAGCAGGGGAATCCAGGGCCCAGCTGTTTGGGCCTCCACACATGGCCAGTAGAGGGGGGGGGGGCAGAGGAAAGTGGCCCCCAGCAAGTGTGCTCAGTGGAGGGTGAAGAGACCCAGGGAGGGTCCCTGAGGCCTGGGGGAGGTTTCAGCCAAATTATAAGTTTAAGCCGAGGGTGTGTGTGTGTGTGTGTGTGTGTGTGTATGCCTCCAGTACAAGCCACATCTTTGTGACCATTATGTTTCTGTGCATATGTGTTCTGCAGCGTGTGTGTGTGTGATGAGGGTTTAATGGTGGCTGCAGCCCCGGTCCCAGCCTCAGTAATGAATGAGCTATTACCTAATGCAATCTGAAGAATGCTTGGCAGCGGCAGGCCGAGTTGGCGCCGCGCACCAGGAGCCCGTTCCAACATGCAGCAGCGATGCCATCGTATTTAGGACTGGCGTTTGTCGTTATGTGAGATGGGGGCCAATGTGTGCTCTGCCCTGATTGTTTGAGTATACTATCATTAGCAGGCTGGCTTTCAATGAGTCTTTCATCCCTGAGACAAGTGTTTGTTGAATGCTAACCAGGGTTACGCTGGTTAAAGACTTTCCAGCATTTCTGATGTAATTACAACAGGAAGAATTCAGCTTCACACCTTTAATTCAGACATTACTGCGCTGTGTTAAACAACATTAAACATTTTAAACAGTAAATCCTGCACTTACAACACAGGGTTCTGCTTAGAGGCAAAGCTGAAAATTCAAAACACCAATCAGGTTGTAGACTTTTTTTTTCCGGTTTCACACAGTAAGATGAAGGAAAAGACAACAACCTCCTGTGCACACACACAAACACACACACATATTCTAACATGTTGTTATAATGTTCCACATTGTAAAAACAAACAAACCCCTATTTGTTTTAACTATATAAAAAAAAATAAATAAATAAAAATAAAACGCATTGTCCAGGCTGCCTTAAAATTTTATGTTTACTGAATTTGAAAAGACAAGTTGAGGTAATTTTGTTAGGATTCAAGACAAATACACTTGATATTTATTCAGTTAAACCTTAAAAATTATGTTTAGTAAGATTAAGATATTAAGCTGAACCAACAGCTGTTCAGTCACACTGATGAACGTTACAATTTTTATTATGATTTTTTATTATGTATTATCATATTTCTTTAGAAAAGTTAATGAGTTAATTAAGCCCTGCACAGTACATTTATTCAAGTTATCATTTCAAGTGAAAAGATTTCAAGTTAGCAGATCTCATGTTTGAAATTTCTTAAGTGTTTTGAAAATAAATAGTAGAACTTTTAAATTGAAATGAGTAAATAAAACTTGTAAATTTACATTAAGTTAATGAGAAAAGATAAGTTGATTTTACTAAATTCCTGTATGATTTTTCTTTTTTTTTTTTTATTACAGTATAAGGAAAACATAACGTGTTCCACAAATGCTGGTGAGAGTCTGCGTGTGTGTGTTGGGAAAAAAAGGAGGGGTGTATATTTGGGCATATGCACTCGTTCACACACATCCACATGAATGAGTAATTGCATACATTGAGCACATTGGCACACTGCACACACACACACACACACGCCTCCCCGAAATGCCACACACATACACATATTAAGAAACTCTCTCTCTTGTTTTTTCTCACTCACACACACACACAAACACACACACACCCAATGAACGGGGTGTGTGTCAAAGTAAAAGTTTGCTTACTTTGTCAATGTCATCATACTGCCCTCTTTTGTCAGCGAGAGTCAGAATGCTACAGAATAAAAATCTTTCCTCTCTGCCTGTCAAGCAGCATTTTACTACAACCATCATTTAATGCTCCACTGGATGGATCTTTGTTTGTATTTGCATTTTATATATTTTTTTATAATTAACACTTCTGCACACCTACAGTAGTAACACTCAGAGAAGTGTGTGTGTGTGTGTGTGTGTGTGTGTGTGTGTGCATTGAACAGAACGAAATCTCATCTAATGACTGCAAATTAGGATGCAAGTAGTGAGGCAAAAATTACCCTTTGCTCCGTGATTTAAATGTAACCCTGCTTATATATGCAGCACCCAGTAATTGTTAATCAATAGTTTATTGAGTTTTACATCCAGTCACTAACCTCTGTGGCTTTTCTGATCAGCCAGCAGTGTCCTGCTGCCAATCATGTCGCTCGCTGATCGTTTAAAGCCGATTGACGCCTCCATCAGCACATCAAAAATAGAAGGAAGAGTCGGCGCAGTGTAGCTGCAGATTTGAACACATTGTGAAGAGAGGAGACAGACCCAGGAGATTTGAAGGTATGGACAAGCAAAGTCTTTAAACTAAATCATTTTGAAGTCATTAACAGATAGGTGATGGGGGAGTGTTTCTTTGGGATTAACACAATATCCACAATCAGACAATTACGAAACCTGAGGCAAGAGAACAGCTAAAATGATTTGAATGAATTTCACTGAGTGTAAGGAAGACTACAACATTATTGAATTTTGTGGGGTTTATCATAATCACTATAACCATCAATCAGCACTGATACTTAATAAAACAGCATCTGCTGCACCTCTACATGCCTGCGTGAACAGTCAGTTTAAGCTCAATCTAGTGCAGCTCTGCAATATTATGAAGGTTATACATTTTTTTTTTTTTTTTTAAAGATGAAGTAATTGGGACTGCAACAAACATTCTAAAATATTAAATTATTTTCTAGATCAGATAAATAATTGTTTGACAGAGAGAAAAGAAAAATAATGGTGGCAGCGAGAGCACAACACACAATCCAGAATCTCAAACTTGAGAATGAATGGTGTTTTTGCAGGAAAAATTACTTCAGCAAAAAATGCACAATATAGTGGGAAAAAAAAGATCACGTTGAGACTACTTTGACAGATGGTTCACAATTAGTGGGAATGATCATTTTTGCAACATAATTTTCATTTTCACTGTAAAAAAATATTAAAATCATGGTAGCGTGTGTTTGTTGGGGTCTGAAGCAAACAAACATGTTTTCTTACATCTGGAAAACAACATTTGTAGCACCGCAGTACTTCCTTATAATGCAGTTTGTCATGCATTTTACTTTTATCAAAAAAAAAAAATGCAGCATCTGCAATTTTGATATTGTGATTCCAGTAAAATTTTGATTAATTGTGCAGCCCTACTTGATTAATCAATTAATAGTTTCAGCTCCAAAAGCAATTAAACTCCTGCTTTGCATGCAGTTGCAGTTGCACCTGTGACCTCTGTTGATGCATATGTGCTGTTCTGAGATCAGCCCATGACACAAAGCTCTAAAGGAGTCTGCTAACGTGGGAACACTGGTAAATGTAGAACTATGTTGGGAACACAGGCATGACAGAGCCAACATGCCCACTGAAAAAAATTACACACACATGCCAGTGTGGACTTTCATTGTTTCAGGATTCCTCAGAAGCAGCCTTTTCCTTGATTTGAGCCTCTCTGATGGGCAGGGATATATTTTATGTACTTTATGTTCAAATATGTGCATATTTTGTAAATAATATACAATTGTACAACACTTCAGTTACAAATAATTAGGCAGTTTTATTTTGTTTTGTTTTGTTTTTATTGCTGAACAGACCAAACCTGATCAGTTTTGACCCAGAGAATATGTTGCTTTTTTTCACTTTTTAAGATTGGTGCAAAAATCTATGAACTCTGCTCCTGAAAGCTGGATTAAGAATGGACAGTTAGGGTTAGTTGATAAATTATGGATTCAATTCCATTCATTATACAGCTGTGTACAGTAAACCATGGTCTTATCACTCCTGCATGATACTTCAAAAGAAAACTAGCAGGTGAAAGAAAAATACATTTTACACACAGTAGATCATTATAAAAAGCAGAGTATTTTGAAATGATGCTGAATAATTTGCTTATAGTGTGAATGAATAAATGAATTTGTGGCCCATTGGATCAGTAGTAGTGGAGACGTGTGATGAGTCCGGACTGAGGAGGCCGATTCCTGCCGTGTGTTCATGCTCTGTGTGTGTCTCACTGTGGGGAACAGTTTTATAGAGAAGGGCTCCCCTGGTGGACACATGAGGAACCTCCCTCCCCCTCTCTCACAGCTCAATCTCTCACATTACAATGTCACTGCTGCACGGAATCATTCCTATGATATGTATGATTTGGACTGGAGGACAGAGTGCTGGATTAGACCTGATAATCCAGCTAAACTGGCATCAGTCAGCAACACCATTAAACCAGTCAGAGACCAGTCCAGGCTGTTCTCACTGCAGTGACTGACAGCTCCAGGAAAAGAGGGAAGGTGACAGTGGAGAGGCCAGACTAAGGGTCATTAACACTTCTCCGAAATGTGTTGAAGCTGGAAGTCAGACACACAATCACCTGAGGTGTTAAAATCCCACAATTTTATCTCCAGCCCCTCAGAGGTTCCTGTAAGTTTGCAATCCTCTTACTGGTCATTGCTTCTTGGGCCGCTAATGCCATTAAAACATCCAATCCACACCGTTTTATCCACTTAGGAGGACAATGGCTCTCATGAGCTGACCGCTGGGATTATAGCGAGTAAATCCAGCCGGAGCCAAAGGGGAGAGTGATTGGTGGCCGCAGACACAGATGCTGATTTTTTCGGAGGGTTCCAAATCTGATTTATGTCTTAGTTTCTATAATCTCACTGGGGGTTCAGATCTGGGATCGGGAGAATGTTTTAAAGGTGTAAAACGTCATAAATAATTTACAGTTTGGACAATAAATTCATCTGATCTGAGTTACTCTGATGGATCCAACTAAAACTGTTAATCTATAATATTTGCTATTGATCACAAAAGATGCAAATCCAAGGTTAAGACAGAAAAAGTGGACAACAGAGCGACTTATCATCATATTGTATGAAGACAGATGAGATAACTAATTGGCTCATAGTACAGTTCAAGCCAGACCACCATGCTGCACACAGTAACAGTTTAACCTGTATATAGAAACTATTCATTTCTATTTTTATTCCTATTTGTGGTACATAATAGCTACAGCTCTGCTTTTTATCCTTGTCTCGCTTTATTATCTTTGTGTAGCTGCATGTCTGCGCTGGTTTCTTTCCTGTACGTTTGTTCTTTGTTCTCTTTGAGAGCTACCAAGAAATAGAATAGAATTTCTTTGTATGTGTTGGCATACCTGGCCAATAAAAGTGATACTGATTCTGCTTTCATGAGGAAATTGCATGCTATGATATATGCTTTGACTGATGGATTTTTGAAAAGCAAAGACCTGTTCATGAAGCTAATGAAAGAACTTGAGTGTCAATAAAATTGTCCATTTCTCAGAAATTTCTAACATTTCCTAAAATGTTTTTTTTTTTCCCCATTTCAGTCACACGAAGCCTTTGAGAGAGCATACTGGCATGTGACTCCTCAAACAAAAAAACAAAGACAAACTTATTACAACTAGGGTCTTGTTTTGTTAAGTTTCTCATAATTTATCATGTCAACAAAGAACCGTTGGACCCCTGTAATCCTTCTTTCCTCAACTTCCCGTCCAATATGCACAGTTCTCCAGCCCGTTTTCACTCCCAACATGTCCAAGATGGCAGCTTGGTCAGTGTCCCTATGCTTCAAAGTATGGTCCCCTGTTTCTGGAGGTGATCCTTTAACATAGTATAAATAGAGTGAAAAGTCCACATACAGAGGAGGTGGGTGGACGTATGGGTCAAACAAACAGGACTTTCACCCAGGAGATCAACTCAGCATTTACTTCTTTATAAAAAGTTCCGTAAACTATGCAACATAAATAAAATGCATACATAAGTATGTAACACATCATAATGTATTTTAACCCAAACCACCCATCTTTTCCTCTAATACCAAGAGCAAAATGGAGTCCAGAAGGCAGCTAAAGCCTCATAGTTTGAACCATCGGGCCACTGACCAAGCTGCTGTACTTGACAAATTGGGAGTGAGAAGGTGTTAGTTTCTCTGTGCTGGCTGAGAGTTAGATGATTAATTGATCGAATAAGTGATGACAGTACCACTCAAGATAAGGCTCCAACCACTGGCTCGTTAGCTTAGCTTAACACAAAGACTGGAAGCAGGGGAAAACAGCTACCCTGACTCATCTTGACTTACTGTGTTATATCTTCTATCTGTTTAATCTGTGCAAAAACTGAAGCTTAAAAATGAGGCATTGTGGTTTTGCAGGGGCAACAATATGCTGGACACAGAAAGCAGTTAAACTTGTGTGGCTAACATTAGCAGTGCTAGTAGCAGCAGCTGCTCTTCTTGCAGGTTAATGTCCATGTCTGTGCTGAATGTGGTCACATGTTGCTCTAGTCGAGGGGTTGTAAACCAGTTTATTCTGTCACAGTCTGCATTAAACTATATCAAAACACTGCCGAACCGCACTGGTGTTACAGCTGTCATCTGTCCAACTTTGCTTATAAAAACATCCAGGTTTGTGTGGGCCATCTGGGCATACACCCTGGGCAAGAGGGGCTGCTGTCTAACAGGGCCACAGCCCTGACTAGTGACGGGTGGCTGCATACCACCTTACAGACAACAATTAACTGGCATTCTACATGAATAAAATATTGCTAGTAGTATAATAGTTTAACCAACTAGTATTTTTGATGCTGACTAGTGAGGGTGGCGATGTTTAATCGTGTAGCCCCTAACATTTACAGATCTCAGCAACTGAACTGTCCTAAAATTACAAAGATAAAACAATGGATTAAGCAAAGTTTATTTGCAGGTTTTATGGTTTGACTAGTCTCCTGATATGACAATTGGAGATCTCACCATGTGCCGATCATCTGGATACTTCTAAATGCAAGATTGTGGCTTGAATAGCAAAGAATGGACACTTACAAACTTAGACCCCTTACAGTTTTTGATTCTACAATGGAGTAATTTTTTTTGTTTGTTTTGTTTTTTACATTGTCTAATTGTTTTCACCTAGTTTTAACAAGCTCCTCAGTCTTGTTTGACACACAGAATCTCTTCCATTACATCTACAGTTGATATCCAACTTTTAACAGAAGGCCAAAGTCCACTCACAAACATATCAGTGGAACTACGGTCACAGCCCTTTATAAAGGCTGCCTGTTGCTGCTGAGTGTGAACCGTCTTTTTCTCTGAGTGGAGCTTTTACTGTCTGCTATTTTCAGAGATGCAGCACATAATGGAGGCTGACAGGACATGCTGGAAGGGCTCTCAGAGACCTGACGGTCTGAAGAGGTTCAACAAGAGGGTTCAAGGATCAGCTAAAGGCTGTTGGACCTCTCCCCCTGCTTCCTCTGTTATTACCAGTTCGCATTTTCCATGTGTGGTGGGTCACAGCATTCATCCTCCACCTTCTGCGGTGGGCGAAGTCCTTCACAGGGAAGCCGAGCTGTTGGACACGGAGCCCTTTGCCGACGACGCCCGCCATAGACAAAAGAGGCCTCTCCTCTGCTGTCAAGATAACGCCACAGCAGCTATTGTAAAGTCACAAGGCTATTGTGTAGTCGATTTCTCTGCCGGTTTGCAAAGGCCCCGCACAGTACAGCAGACACACAGAGACACACTCCACCACAAACACACACAAAGACGACAGAGAAATGTGACAGAATTGGACGCTTCTACTCCTCTGAAGAAGCTGCTCGGAGGAAAAAAGACGGGACCGAGGGGGGAACAAAAGAGGAGCGTTTCAAAAAACCCTTCTGAACGCCCAGATCAAAGGCAGCGGAGGAAAGAAAAGCATGTGTGCAGAGAGGAAAAAAATAAAATCATAAATAGTGAGTAAACAAGCCGAAATGGAGTGAGTGGTTGAGCGGAGCGGGGAAGGAGAGGTGTCATAGCATCTTAACCACGTCCACAAGGTGTCTTTTCCCGCTGCACGCACGAGGCCAGGTTATCGCATGGCAGGATTGACTTTTCTCTTGGTATTGCGGAAGGCCGGCAGGTGTTTGTGCGCTGCGACGAGGCAGCTGCAGCAGAGTGAGGAGATAACAACCAGAAAAACAAGCCCTCCTCCTCCTCCACCACCACCTCCTCGTCTTCTTCTCTTTCGTTTTTTTTTTTCTTTTGTCACTGGGGTTTTTCTCAGGGCGGCGACAATCTGACGAACCCACAAGGTCGCCTGTTTCTCTTTCTCTCAGTAGAATGGTGCGAAAAGGCCATCATAAGAAACCAATATCCACCCCAGTGCTACAGTCATTTGTCCCAGTTGAGAGGACGGGGGTGACATTTTGTGGGACGGACCAAATGTGAGGAAGAGTAGCAGTTTGAATTTTGCACCTTGTTTTCTACAACTGCTGACCTTTCATTGCCTCTTATTAGGGCAGGAAGCTACCGATATGAGTGTGCCTGCCTGTGTGTGCGTGAGTTCATGCAGAAGTGAAAGTCTGTTTACTGCCTTATTACAGTTGCTGTTTTAGACCTTTTTATAATTAAGAATTTTTTTTGTTTTTCATAAGTGTGGCAACAAATTGATGTTGGGTCTGGCTGTGGAGCATCACTCACATTTTGCCTTTATATTATATGTTGGAAAATATAGCAGACCAATGATGCAACATTATTTTTCACTTTCTCATAATGACGTGCAGCAGTGGAAAGAATTATTCTGCTTACAGAATAAAATTAGTCCTGAGAGGTCAGATCTTCACAGGGACAGGCCCAGGTCCACACAGTCAGAGCTGAGACGTCATTTACTGTTAACTGAAAGATTTCTGTGCAGGAAGACACATTTATAGCAAATACATATGTGAGCATGTTCAGTATGTTGCATATGTTTTCTGCCACACAAGGGAAGACAGGAGTAAATACATTAATGGTGAAGTTGAGAAAGACAAAGGGAGTTGACTTTTTTTTTTTTCAAAACCAGATGTTTTACAGTGTACCTGTTTATAGTTTCATGCCTTTAAGAACATACCTAATAATTCATGATATAAAAAAATATTTGCAAAAAAAAAAAATTTCTTTTTGACTAAATAATAAGTAATGTCTTAGGGTGCTCTGACTTGATTTCTCCAGTGCTTTAAAAAAGAAATAAATATTAGCAGCGCATATTGAACGAAGTAATTTAAATTAGGGCTGTGCAATTAATTACAATATGTTTAAATTGCAATATTCAAATCACAGAAACTACATTTTTTGATCAAGGTAAAATGTGTTGCAAACAGCATTATGATGTGGTACATATATACAGCTGTGGGAGAAATTAAGAGACCACTCTCATGCATGTTTATTAAATCAGCACCTTTACATGTATGGCAGCCAGTCCATTCCAGAAGTTCTGCACACATGTCCTGACCCACAAGTCTTCTTCTCCACATGTAGGAAAACATGTTTGTTTGGTACACATGCCAACAAATGGCTTTTTTTTTTTTTTTTTTTTTTTTTACTGAAAATGACATTTGTGAAACCAAAATAATTTCCTGTAATCGTGAATCATATCACAATTGCAATACTTGTCAAAATAATTACAATATGTTTTTTTTTTCAAATTCTGTAGCCCCAATTAAAATCAATATAAAAACCTTAATTTACAATTGAATACATTTAAATTTGTGATTTAAAGAAAGCTAACCACAAAAAGTCACAGGAATTATAGTCAAGAAGGTAAGTTGGCAGCTGCTGTACTGTACAGTTTTTATTTGTTATAATTACATTCAATTTAGCAAGTGCTTAATTTATGAGGGCTAATAAACTGAATTCACAAGATGTTGGCTCATCCAGATAAACAGAAAAAATAGCTAAATTCAGTCTTTTGTTGTTGGCTTTGCTAGCTAACTCTTAACAGAACTTGTTATAGCTACTTTTTTTTTTTTTGGTTAGCTAATGTCTCACTTATGTAGGCTAACAAACTGAAGAGCCAAGATGCTGGCAAATTCTCAGTATTATTATTATTTTTTTTTTTCACACAGATAGAGAGACACAGAATGAAATAAGCAAATTTTACTTTAGTTAAGATCAGGTATGGCTAGCTTATCAGCTACCATTTCCTTGATTTGACTCTCTAGTTTTTGCTAGTTGGTTGTAGAACTTTAATCAAGCCTGAAAAGTTGAGCCCCAAAAGCCTCAAGCCCGACAAATCTCTGTCTGAACCTGACCTGAACCTGTCCCTCATAATAACAAGGATGTAAGCCCATAAAATATGTAAGAAATACAGCCCAACCCAACCCGACCCAAACTCAACCATTTTGCTAATTATTGTGCTGTTTTCACAAAACTTGAAGCAGCGTTGTTGCGATATACCGGTACAGAAGATAAGCAAGATACCTGACAATGAAATAATGATATCATATTAATAATATACATATGATAATACTGTGAATAATCAAACATGTCTTAAACATACTGGATCTTTCTGTTCTTGCATCATCTCCCTTTTCACCATCCATGAAAAAACTGTAGTGTTGTACAGTTCTGGTTACAGACTCTCTGCCCACCTCACTACACTTATAATTTGAGTGTAATTCCAAAAAAAGAGACGAAACAGACAATAAACAGAGTCAAAGATGAATTTGACTAAAATGTCAAAATAATATCCGTATCATGAATTTTTTGGCCATGATAATCCAGCTGTAAAAATAAATATTTCAATGATGTAGAATGAACAAAAAAATTAAAAGTCTGCTGTAAATGTATATGTTGACTTTGTAAAACAGACATGGTGAATAGAGTAAAGTGGAAAGCACAGCAGACGTTTTGACTTCAGGTGAGCTGAACCACAGAAACACATGACTTCCTTGTCTTTGTGTTCAGACCGCTGTGTCTTCCTCCTCTGAATCTGCTCTGTGCCCGCTGATAGAATTACACCCAGATTCCACTTTTGATCACAGAGGGGAGGCAACAATAACACATAATGAATACAGCCACCTAATAACCAGATGCTGGAAACACTCCTCACACAATTTAGCCATTTCACAATCAAATGGGAGCTTCTCGGGGGCAAATTCTCTTAATAGCACTGCGATACAAATTGACCATGCTGGAGGAGCGGCAGCAGCACGCATCCCCCCTCATCAGTGTTTAGTTTTCCAGGTACATCAGAAACAAATCAGCAGATACCGGCTGCAGGCTTTCTCAAGTTGTTTTCAGCTGACCTCAAACTACAAACTCCTACTTGTGAGAGCAAACACACGCCTACCTGCAGCATGTGACTGCACGGCAGATGAACAGCTGTCCTGTTCAGATGTCTCTGCAGCACAATACACAAAAAGATCCTGTGTTTGCTTTGTTTCAGTTGATGATGTAAGGCTAATAAACACTCACTCTTTACATATTCTTTATTTTTTCACCCGTGCATTACATTCTCTGGCTGACACTACAAGATAATTGATATATCTTCCTCCTCTTTTAGCTTCTGAAAAGGCAGTTCAATTATTCAGTCTGTTCACCACAGAGGGAGAGAGATCCTATATGCCACAAAGCCTTAACACACACTGTCAGAGTTAATGTAAGGAGCAATCAAATATTTTACAGAAAACCAAATATGCAGATGTGTCTGCAGCAATTTAGCCAGACATATTTTAGACCGAGGGACGGGAGGAGGGAGAGGGAAAAAAAGGAAAATGATACCGGGAGAGATGGAATGAGACGTTTGATGAATATTTGTCCATTGTTCCTGGGGATGGAAGTCGCCACCTCCTTCACAGGATGGGAAGAGGAAATAAGTCAAGTTGCTGGGAGCGCGGGGTGTGGCACGGCGGCGTTAAGTGGCGTAATTAATAGTATTCTCACATATCTGGAGAGTTATTAGGGCGCACGGGAGAGAAAGTCACACCTAAAGAGGCTCTCGAACTGCACTCCAAGATTTGTCACTTCCAGCAGTCGATTAATAGCTCATTTGAAACTGTTGACCCCAGTTAACAGAACAAGCCCATTTGAGCTCTCAGTGAATTAGTTCACATTTAAATGGGCTGAATGAAATCCCACTTTCTCTGCACACGCACAAGAGACACCAAGGGTAAAACTAATGATTGCTTTCATTTTCGATACATCTGTTGACCATTTTCTGGATTAATGAATTAATTAATCCTGTAACATGCTGTTTTGATCTATTTTTCAAGTCTTTCCTAAACTTTTTTTTCATTATCAATTAATCTGTCAATCATTTTCTCTATTAATCAATTAATAGGTCCTTAAACATCAGGAAGTAGTGAAAAAATGTTGATCAGTGTTTCCCAAAGTGACGTCCTCAAATATCTTGTTTTGTCCACAACTGAAAGATATTCAGTTTACTGTCAGAGAGGATTAAAGAAACCAGGAAATATTCATATTTAAGAAACTGATATCGGAGAATTTTGACTTTTTTTTCTTAAAAAAATACTCAGACCAATTAATTGCTCAATTAGTTTTAATAATCAAGTCATATTTGATTCATCGTTGTAGCTTTAAATACACAGAGGCTTTTCCTTGAAATATCACCCATCAATACTGATATTAGCAGTTTATTATCATCAAAGAACAATTGCATTAAACACAGAACATTCTGACATTTAGATTTTTCTTCATCATTTTCCTCCACACAAACTTTTCTTCTCTCATATCTACCTGCAGAAAATTAAATGTACAGACACAAAAAAATAAAAGATCATCTCTGATAAGCATCCATTGTTGAAAATAACCTGAAAATACCAGCAAATGTCACATGTAGAGGGGAAAAAAAGCAGCCGATATAATACACTTGAGGAAATATTTGCCAATCTAAAAATTTCATACGGTAAATGTTAGCGGTGAAACAGTGTGCTGCCAATAGAATCCAATTAAAGAAACCCTCACAGTGTTTTTGAGGATTTTCACAGGAATGCCAGCAACTGGAGATATCGGTGCATAAATTAACTGCAGCGGACTTAATTACACACGAAAAAAAAGCACGAGGTAGAGAGACAGAGAGGGAAAAGAGTTGTGGGCAAACAGGGAGGAACGGAGGTGTGGAGTTTTTTTTTTTTTTTTTTTTTTTTTAATCTCACACCGATAACTCCAAAGTTGGAAAAAAAAAATCTCACAGACACTCACCCTGCTGCAGGCTCCTCCATCTGTCTCTGCTACACACACACACACACACACACACACACACACACACACACACACACACACACACACACAGGTAAAAACACACACTCTGCAGTCCAGCAGCAGCAGGTTAAAGGTGACTCCTCTCTTGGTTCTGGTCGTCCTCCAGAAAAACACACACACATATACGCACACTAAACCACAGAATATAAGCAGACTCCTAAATTCCGCCTCAGAAGTTTGTACACGATACAAAAAGCTGCATTTCCCCCTCTGTGAATCAATTTCTTTCTTTTCTTTGCCCCCTTTTTTAGTGATAGAGAAGGGGGGGTCTTGTTTTATGCTTTGCACATAAATGTGATGCATAGACTCTGCTTGCTCATATCTGCCTGCATTGTACGTGGGTGGGTGTAAATCCTCATCTTCCTGTATATCCATTAGTAATGCAACACTCTAAAAATAAAGTGCGCCCCGGCGTATCAGTGCCTATGAACATGTTGCCTGTGTAATCACATTTTATATACTTCTTTTTTATCTGTTGTGGAGGGAGAGGAGGGATGGAGGGGAGTTTGCAGGCGCCTCTGTGGTGCTGCGGCGCTGCATGGGTGTATAGATGGTGGTGATAGGCCAATTGTGAACGCCGGGGGTTTTACCTTTTTTTTTTTTTAACCAAAAACTAGTATTATACTAGCAAGACAGACTACATTGTGAAAGGTGAGATAAGTCCCATTTTTTATCCCATTTTTCCTCCATCCCTCCATCCTCTCTGCTGCACTGACACAAATCAGCATGCTTAGAATAAACTGCATAACTTATCAGCTCCTTGGAAAGCAACGCGTAAGGGGAGAGCAGCGGCAGGAAAAAAAAAAGGAGGAGACAGAGAGAGGGGAGACTTCTATCACTTAATGAAAAATAGCTTCCCTTTTGGACAGAACTTCATAGGGCTGCAATCAAGCCCTGGCCCCCACTTCTTGACGTGCAATCGAGGCAAATCAAGTCAGCATCTATTAATAATATTTCCCTGGCTCCTTTCATTCCAGCGCGTGTCCTACCACTGTCAACGCTGTGATGGAGCACTGCCTTTATCTCCACCCCGGCCTGCTCTGTCACAGTGATAAACAATTCTAACAAGAATCAGAATAAAGATCTCCCCAGTAGACTCCCGGAGATAGAGGGGGCCCTTTTTTCTCATTTTCTAGACGGCAAAATTTAATCTAGTGCCTAGCCCCCCCATCCCCACCCACCCCAACACACACACACACACACACACACACACACACATACCCCACCCAAATTCCCCCTTTTCTTCTCCCTCCCTCCTTCCTCCTCTGCCGCCCTCCCCATCTTCCTTTTTTCTTCTCTTCCTTCTTCCCTACTCTTTTTTTTTCCAAGCGTCACATTCAAAGACATGCAAATTTTCTCAGAGCTGGGACCTGATGGAGTTGGAGCGCAGAGTGAATGTCAAAGGGAGTGGAGGAAGTGTGTCTGTGTGTGTGTGTGTGTGTGTGTGTGTGTGTGTGTGTGTGTGTGTGTGTGTGTGTGTGTTGGGGGGGGGGATCAGTCCTTTTACTCATTGGTTGACTCTGAATCAGGATGAATTGTTGGTGGGAAAAAGGTGAAGCTGGTGCCCGAACATCTGACTGCCCTCACCTGAGGCTGGAGTCAGGAAGTAAAGCAACATCACAGCGTTACATTAAGATGGAAGTGAGAGCTCCTTTTTTTCCCACTCGGGTGTTAACCTGCCTCAACATTTAGACAGTGAAACTATGGAGGTGATGAAATACTAAACGTTGAATTGTAAGTAATGTGAAAAGCAAAGTTTCGTGAAGTGAGTCTTAGAATGAAAATAATATGAGTCTAAAGTGAAAGAAATCTTTAGTGTGTGCTGAAATACTGTGTGAGGAAGTAACAGTATGGAGAGGAGGGTGAAAGGTTGAAGTGCATTCAGATTTTCCATTTCAAAACTAGTGATTTGCAAATCAATTCTGCAGGACTGATACATCAGTTCCCATAAGATCATTTTGTTTGTGGACTTTTTGTATGAATTATTCTTATTTAATCCACCTACACAGCACATGAAAACGCAAACACTGTGTACCACTTGTATGCTGAATGTTTTTAATTGTTTGATAAAAAAGAAAATGAAAAAATAGAAAGATAAATAAAAGATAAATTTAAATCAGCCATTCTTGAAGACTGGGACAAATCATGTCCTACAAAAAACAAAACAAAACAAAAAAGGTTAAAAATTATTTATACTGACACTCTAATTCCAGTTTTTGGTGAAAATGTATTCTTTAAGGATTTATATATATGAAAGTTATTCAGGAAATGTTTTGGTTTGCTTCAATTATCTTAATTTCTGAACTTGCTCTGTGCCAGTAACAAGAATCCAAAACATCAAAGAATTTAAGACTTCAAAATCTAAAATTAACAATGCCTACTGATAGCATAGTAAAATAGTAAAATGTGCTATTATAACATCTGTGTTATATGTATATATATTATTTATTTATTTATTTTTTGAGAAAATCCATTTCCATCATATGTTAACATAAACATGATTTAATCAGGCATAAAAAGGGTTAGTTATACCCAAAGAACCTCTGTCTCACTTCCTGGTTTAAAAAAGGAATACTGCTCAAGCACTGGTCAACTTTATACTTTTAAACAAATTAATTAAATAATATTTCTAGCAGATGTATCCGTCATGATTTGGGTTTTTTTGTTAGTCATTTCCTGTTTTATTTTGTAGTCCTTGTCTTCCCTCATGTTTCTGTGACTTTACTTCCTGTCTTTGTCCTTGTCTTGCCCTTTTTAATCACCATTTGTTTCACCTGTGTCTGATTAGTTCCTTGCCTGTTTAGTTCTTCGCATTCCTCTGTTTCTATGTTGGTTCGTTGTCGTCTCCCTTTCCTTGTGTTTGTGTTTCATTTTGTGGACTTTGGATTTTCTTTTTGGGGTTTTGTATTCTTCGTTTGACCTCCGCAGATTTGTTTGTTTGTTTGTTTTTGTACCTGCCAGCCTTCATATACATTTAATGAAATCACTAGGAGATTGGCCTGTTCCAAGGTTTGATATGAGCATATCATTAAAATGTATTTTTCAGCATAATTGAAGTGTAAAAATCAAAACCCCCTAAAATACAGTTTTGTCACAATTCTCAAAAGTGAGTAAATTACAAAATCTGTCTGACTGTATCACTTCCAGACGTTCTTTTTTATAATGTTTGGTGACCACGGCATATTTAGCTGGCCCATGTCACATGACTGTGGCAACCTATGAAACATGAGAACAGAGCGCACAGCTGTGCACACACTTCTGCTTCAAACTTGTAAGAGTCAGCAGAAAGAAAGTCATGGTGTAGTGCTGCTGTTCACCTGTTGTTACATTTCAGTGACAGGAAAGTGTCACACAGCAGGAACACCAGTAACCTCTGCAAGCATTAAAAGGAGGCAAACCAAAACACTAAAACAACCAAAAATTATTATGTAATAAATATATTATTAATGGCTGTGTGTGTCATGTGATATTCTGCTACTTTTTTTCCCTTAAAAATCATCAAAATGTTGAAAAATTACATAACCATTTAAAAGAGTATCAGTGTCCATATCTGTAAAATTGTGCCAAAGAATATCTGTATCATATTAAATTTTCAAAAGTTTGTTATTGCCTATCCGTATTTCAAACAGTACCCCACTCATTACACATTTTTATACTATACTGGTATATATAAGTAATAAATGTTTCTGTGAAGACTTTTCCCATATTTTTAAAGCTGCACTAGTGTTTCTAAACAGTGAGTCAAATATCTGTGTTTCACACATATGGTATACATTAAAGGGACTGTTGTCTAAGGTATGTCAAAACATGAAGAAGACCTCCCAAAACCCAGAGGTACCACTTTCTTAACACTCCCTTGAGATTTGAGCTAAAGACCTTTTTCACCTTAACAGAGCAAATCATATAAAGTAGAACTTCAGACACCACAGTAGAACAGAGAATTATCCAACTGTTCCCCTCAGAGCATTTTAGCATCTTTCAGCTTGTTGTTTTGGTTTTATGGCCGATAACTTTACTATTTTAGTTTGGTCTCTTTGTTCTCTCTCATCATCCCTTTTAGCCAGTATCAGCAGCAAGCAGCTGTTTTTAGCCAAAAAACCTCCAGTGTCGACAGAACACCTGAGCAGCACTGGATGGCTGAAATCTGATTGGCCACTCCAAGTACCATGCCTTTATCCTCAAGTATGATTGGTTATGATTGTTTTCTTTTGTATGTGGCCTGCTTTTATTTTTTTTTACAAGGTTAAAGGAATAGTTCACCCAAAAATGAAAATTCAGTCATTATTTACTTCCCCTCATTCTGATTGAGGGTCAGGTTTATTTTGTTAGTCCACAAACACTGATGGAGTTTCACAGGAAACCAGCATTGCAGAATCTCACAAACAATGGAAAAAACTGTAAGATTCTGTGATGTTCGTCTGTGATGTCCGTAATTAAAGTGGATGAGAGAAATGATACATTAATATGTGCATGTGTTCACTGCATGCCCCCCTGCACAAGTCAGTGCCCCACTTGGGCCACCCCATCAAAAGAATCTGGACATGCTCCTGAGTACAGCCTGACAAAACTTGATACATTTTTGGTGCCATTTAGTTTTCTCAGTTATTTTTCCACTGCAGCGGGTCGCCCTTGATGTAGGCTGGATTCTTAGCTGATCGTCATAGCGACACTGAGTAAATCAACCATTTTCATCTTTATGTTTATTATTCTGATGCAGTAAATTGTTTATTATAAAATGAGACAATCCCAGTAAAGATTGGTGCATCCTGTGTGTGTTTTTGATATTACAAGTAGGATTTGCCAAAGTTTGAAATATTCAAATCCTACACATATGGGTTTTAATGTTTAAAATTGTCATTTATACACTATAATCCAACCAGCATGATACAGTGCCAACAACCCTAATTTTATCAGTGTGCATAATCTTATAAATCTACTTGTTACATGCAACTGTAACAGATTTCTAATCAGATTAATCCCATAGCTTCAACCTCACATTTGAATGCCAATAAAGTGGCGCTTAAGCCCTTCTGCAGGGGTGTGGATGAGAATACCTGAAGTTTGGATATGTGAATTTTTAAGAACCTCTCTTGCATAAACAGCAAAGAAAGGAAAACAAAAGATCAGGTTGAAGAAAAATGGCAATTACCTTGTGTTACAGTACCATCTTAACCCGATACGGAGAGACACTGGTTTTGCAAAAGCCTAAAATCAACAAAAGTCTGTTGGCATCACAGCTGTCAGAATAAAAGTAATATAGGACACATTTTTAAACATGAACGTCCTTACATAATGTAGCCTGCTATGCTGCAGTAACTATTTCATTGACACTGGAGACTGCACTAGAAATAGTGACAAAATATTTAAAAAGTGAGGAACTGACTGAGGGTCATATTTAGCTCTACTGATGAATGCCTTAAAGTCTGATGGTGACATTGATAAACAGGCAGCGCTGCTTCATCCAGTCATCCTGAAGTCGTGGAACGTCCTGCTGACCTGCTGGCAGCCTTTTCACACCGGCCACTATGATCAATACCTTCTCAAATCAGCACCTGCAGGCCATTCCCAGCTGTCAGCTCTGGTCTGAGTTGATGAACCAGAAGGGGCCTCTCTGACTGTCACCTCTGCTCCAGGTCTCCTCGCTCCCCTTCTTTATCCAGCTCTCACTCCTTCTGTTTCACCTCTGCACTCTTTCAGCATGGAGCTGAAATGGAAATGTGAACCGGTTACTCCCAATTCAGATAAATTATATTAAAGCCAAAATGTCAAAGTCAACTGCAATAATATATAAAGTTAAAGATCTTCTAAATCAAGCCTCATTGTACACCTTGTACTGTTCTTTTATACTTCCATACATTACTTACTGTGGGGAAATACATATAAAACAAATGCAAATCCAATCCTTATACTAGAATAAAAGAGAGCCATAAGAATTATGAACAAAACTTCATACAGAGAACCAACAAACTCATTATTTATTAAACTAAAGGCTCTGAAATTTGAAGATTTGGTCAACTTTAAAGCAGCTCAAATTATGTACAGAGGAAAAAACTAATTATTACCTCAAAGTATCCAAAAGTTGTTTTAAAAGAGAGACAGTCAATGTGCTTTGAGAGGTTTTTATGTTCCAAACCCCCCCCCCACAAAAAACCACAAAACCACTGGTGAGGACCAACGCCAAATTTCACTGTATCTCAGTTAAAGGAGTGAGATTATGGAACAGTTGTAGTGAAGAACTGCAAACAGTAGGTTTAAGCAAAAGTTATTTAAGTATCTGCCATTTTTCTGTAAGAGGCTATGATGCATTTATTTACATGAATTTGTAGATTTATATGCAGTTGTTCTTATTTCTCTTTGCAGACTGAAATAAATTCTAAATTCTAAGATGATCTGAAACTCTCCCTTCAAAGAGCTAACTCAGCATTTTGGGTCATGGTTAGCCAACACCTCTAAAACTCAGTTATTAAATGTTGTCTGTAGTTTGCTCAATCACTACATAAATGTCATGGTGAGGTTGCCTGGTTACAATAAATTTGCCATTGTTTGCCTGTACCAAAAAGAGCTAAACCAATATCAACCACTTTTCATGGTCATTGTCAAATACCAACATTTTGTTTTTGTTTGTCTACAAAGTGCATGGGGCCATCCATTCCCTCCAATATTAATCCTTTCACAGCACTGTAGGATGATGTGAGCATCCAACTTCTTCTCATCTGAGCTCGTCATCTACTGATGCTTCCAGACGTTGTCAGACGGTCTTTTTAACACGTGGTTAATGTTGTGAAATGGTCGCAGTTTGGTTAGGTTTAGGCACAAAAACTACTTTGGCTAGGTTTAGGAGAAGACCGTGTTTGGGGTTACAAAATGTATGTTACAATGAGGTGACTCGCAACTACATTTACACAACATACGTAACATCATGTACCTTAAAACTTTTAAGAATGTTTTGGTTATTAAAAATGTGGACTTGTCCTTTTTTATACCACGTTGAAAGCTTGGTGCATCTCAAACAGCTGCACATGAGTTTACAATGAAATGACATGAAGGGTGGTATCTGTCAATTTAGGAAAAAGTGCAATGGATTTAGTCATTTTTACATCTCTCAGATGCATCATAAACAGGTCACAACTTTCTGTGCATTGGTGCCCACTGCATGCAACGAGCCCTTTTTATTATTTTTTTGCCACAGTCTCTCAGACAGCCTGAGTTCGCCACTGCTGGCAAAAAAGGCGGACTGGTAAAGATGAATTACATGTGAACAGATCTGTGGCAGGCAGAGTGAAAGCCTGCATGCTATTGCAGACGGGGGAAAAAGAAAGAGTGAGGACAATGGGAGAAAGAATGGAAGGTGGACAGTGGGGACAGCCAGGGAGGGAGGAGGGAGGAAAAGGCTACTCAAGCTAGAGGACAGGTGAGGGATGAGTGTGCTGGGGGAGGAGCAGTAAATAAAAGAGGTGACTGAGTGTGTGCTCAGGGTGCAGGAGGAGTGTGTGCAGTAATGGAGGGAGGAGCGAGAGGAAAAGGATTTTCGTGACAGCTTCACCCTCCGGATCAGTAGAGCCAGGGATCGTGCATCTAATCTGTTCCCTGATGCATTTTTAATTGTGCAGGAAAGCAGAGGAGGATGGGATATGATGGGGCTGGGGTGGCGGGTGTCACAGGGAGGGTGGGCTCACAACCATGGAGTCATGCATGTCAGGGAAGTTACTTGAGCATGTTCAGAATATACAGTCCAGCCATATTTGACATCCATAATGGACAGCAGCAGTCCATCAGACAGGCCCAGTCAAATCACTGATTACAGTCACGTGATCTTACTCAAAGGAAACAATAAATGGACTGTAAATCAGAAGTTATTCTTGAAGCCTGATGTCTGTACACTTCATGGATCATTTGGGTTAATTACCTAGACATAGTTTTGACCACAGCAGTAATGAACTCACTATGGATGTTCCTGTTGACTAAACAGAAAATTTAATTTAGACTAGTCAACGAGTTACCTTACGAGGCAGCTGGACTTCCACGATCATGTGATCACACAAGAATCCATCTTGCTAGGCTCCTCCTCAGAGGGACTACTGGCAGCTACATGCGCAGTTTTATTTGTGCCAACAGCAAGAAGCATCGATGGAAATGACTCGTCTCACACAAACAATGGCAGCTCCTGAAAAGGTTAGCGTAGATACTGTGATAGCATCAGTTATATCAGAACTGGAGAGACTTTCTTAATTGAAAGAATAACAAAGAACGACACTGAAGGTTTTTATTGACGAAAAAGATGTTTTCACTCTTCTTCTGAGTGGCTTCGGCTTCGGTTGGTTGAGTTGATCTGATTGATTGAAGTTAGCCCTTGTTAAAAGTGACAGACGGTTCATCCAATCACCTGCCAAGTGTTGTTTGAAAGAACCCACCCCTATCCAAAAAGTTTCTATGGACAGCTTCCCAGGTGGTTCTGAGGAACAAACCATCTGTGTCAGATTAGGTGACGAGTAAGACAACACTCAAAAAACAGTCAAGATTGAGCACAGTTTATCAATCAATAAGGTTAGATGTTGTCTGAAAACATACTGCATGTATTGAGCCATTTGAAGCCCTTAATCGTATTCTTCAATAACCTTCAATATTCAGACAATCAGTCAGGCTGGAAACAAAATCCCAAGTTAGTTAAAAATAACTTAAAAAGGAAAACAAAGAAAGCAACTGTTGGATGGTTTGTGGACAGACAGGATAATCTGTTGGATGGTTTACAGCCTGTGTGATTGTCTGGCTGGTTGACAGACAGGTGAAAAACAGTGCAAGAACAACACATTGTAGCTTGGTCAGTGGCCTTACATTTCAAACTATGATGTTGGAGGTTCGTCTCTAGTGTCAGTTTTAAGACTCCAAAAGCAATAATAAATATTCAATGTCTAGGTAAAACCTTCAAAATGAAGGTGCAAAACTTACCTACTTGGGTAAGTTTTGGGAACAAAAGTACTTAATTAGATTTATGAAAGTCTGGGTTAAGATAAGTATGTTGTTTACGTGTGTTCACATTCAAAATGTAATTTATGTAACCTGCGTACACATATTTATGCATACATATGTAGTATTTATGTACATATGTTACATAACCCCACGCTCTTGGGTAAAAGTCCTGTGTTTGTTTGACCCGTCCATCCACCCACCTCTGTCATATGCAGAATTTCTTGTTCTACTGTGCCACTGGACTTTGACAGCACATCAAAATGTAGTGCTACACAGGCACATCCAGAAATGTGACTACAGCGGTGCATCATAGTTTGAAGCACTGGAGCAGGGACCAAGCTGCTGTATTTGATGTGTTGGGAATGAGAACAGGCTGGCAAGAACAATGTCCAGAATGGTTACCAAACTGATTTCATATGACTGCTTCATTGTCTGACTGCTGTTTGGTGAGGTTTAGGCACAAAAAGTACTTGGCTTGATTAGGAAAAGACCGTGGTTTAGTTTAAAAGTAGGAATTCTCAACTTTTTTTTCTCTCAACACCATGTACTGATCCAGTACCAACAATTATTTTTTTTACAAATTGAAAACCTGCATACCTCACCACATGACACTCAGGATGATGATGATGATTGATAAAGTAACATTAATCCAGGTATTCCTCTGGTGCTAAATACTGAACAATACTGAATGCTAAGAACTGGGTCTGGTGATATTTCTTAATGAGCAACTCTGATCCACCAGATTGGATCGGTGCGTCCCTTGTTGGAATAAATACTTTGTTAAGAACAGCTACTTGGGGCATGTTAGTTAGCAGCCATTATCATGTTTAAAATACAAATTTGACTTGATAGGACAGAAGATGAACCGTGATCTCTAGTGTCAGAGGTCACATGATCTGTTCACCCCAATCTCCTCCCTATAGTGTAGGCTTCATATCAACATCTCACTGCATCCAATGCCCAAAATTACTGCCTTACACATTAATGACAGAATAGTTCAACTGCCAAGGGCATGTATGATGGATAGTAAAGTCAGTGGTAGAGTACCAGTGACATGCATGGTGGATCTTACATGCATAATCCAAGTAAGATGAAGTTAAACACGTGGTAAATATTGTGTAACAGCAGCAATTTGTTAAGTTTAGGAAAAGATTGTGGTTTGGGTTTAAAAAAGTGAGTACAACGTCACATGAAGGAAGTGGCATGTCAAAAAATGACATGACAGAAGTTACGTACATAACAATACTCAAGTAACTTAAAGCTTTAAATAAATCAGCGTTGACTTTATGGGACACAAGCCCTGGTCTGCTGGGTGAAAGTCCTTTGTTTCTTTGAACTATCCATCCAATCCATCTCCTCTCTGTGTGAACTTTCTCGTTCTTTATTCTTCTGCCATCATACACTGTCTAACAATGAACATAAATATGGGTCATAATAAGCTGCCTGTCCAGACAACCTATACGCCCATTTTTCTGGTTACGATGGGCTGAAATTTATTTAGTTATTTTCTGGGAAACTAAAAATAATCAAAGACAGAAAATATGGTCTTTCCTGGACATTACAACGGAACACAAAAGATAAGAGCCTCGAAGCCCTCTGGGGCAACTTTGCTAGCCTTTAAAGTGGCAGAATTATAACCATAAAAATGTCCATTACAGAGGGAAAAAGCTTAGTTTCGGTGAGTTTGCATAAAAGCTGCGGGGATATAAATTGCCTGACTCTGAAAAGACAAATAGTCACTGCACACTTAAGTGAAAATGACACGGAATGCCTCACAAAAGGCGGGAAAAACATATGATGGCCATTAAGAATTGTGCGCTCTTTGAAAAGACATCTAGTCTAAGTGCCTCTTTCCTTTCCTTGATGCACCGAGTTGAATGGAAGTTCAAATTGTGGACTTAGACAATAGTTTACAGTGTGAGCATTCATCTATCAGATTCTCTAAGAAGCTATCTGTACAGAATGGGGAAAATGCTTCAAAATTCACAAGTGCTGGTACAGGTAATTTTAACCACCGAGCCAAGTGAAAAATGGAATGCTTGCTTCTTTTTTTTTCTTCCTCTCCCAGTGTCACCACAAGCCTACAAGTCCTGTTCACAATATGAACTTCCTGAAAACAAACTGAGGCACCTGCTTCCTTATCTGCTTCATGAGTTGGGGGTTGTTGGAGATGGTGACACAAAACTTTAATCTAACTTTTTTGCACCCCCCTCTGCTTCCTGTAGCTTCTAGATTCTTTTTCTCTACACATACAGTAAGATCTGAATATATTTTTTCTCCTGTATGAGTGAACAGTACAATTCTATATATTTGAAATATCACATTATATGGGTCATTCTACAGAAACATCCAGTTTTGAGATGACAAGATGTCTTTAAATATACGCCTTTTTCAGACATTTAAACAAAGACCACGTTATTACATTACTCACTCACTCAATGATAGACATAAATAACAGTTCAGTGATTTTTAAAAATATTTTTTTGGTGCATTTAAACTTTGCTAACGTAGACCCAGGATGAGCGACATGGTCACTGACACACTGAGCACGTGAGAACATCTCCACTGGGAAAAACAGAAAGGATCTGATGTTTTCTAACTCCTTTACATCATCTCCAGGCAGGAAGTGGTGCTGCTTCTTTGGCGATATTAAAGCTTTTTATGAAATATTATTTCTCCATCTCTTCAGCACATGTGGTCAGGGTCACAGAAGAAGATGATAATGTGAGAAAGATCATCATCATTTTATTTATTTATTTGATCAGGGTTGTTAAAAATGTAACTGAATGTTTGTTTGTGCAACCATGTAAGCAGTTAAAAACAAGAAATAACACCATTTATGTCATTATGAGTTATAACACCACTGACACGATGAACCAGAGGCATTAATAAGACTAAGGAAACACCAGAAGCAACGTTGTTCAGAAAAACTGCATTTTAGAAAGTGGCCAGCACATCAAACCACACGTTGTCAACCATGGCATAAGCTATTCGCTAAATTATGAAATTTAATCTCTTTTTCCCAATTCCTAACATTAAAGTCATATTGGTGATTTACAGACCTTCTTTGGCGATTTACAGACCTTCTTTGGCATTTTGCGTGTCATTTATGTCATATATTTGATAACTACATGTACATTGTTGCATTTGAAATGGTAGGAAAAAAATTACATGCATGACTATGGAGACAAGTTCTTCTGTGATGCTTCGAATTCAATATAGTTGATTAAAAAACACATATTATAATAATGGAATATTATTTTTGGCTCATGCACATAAAAATGCATTCAAAATTATAAACAAACTGTAACCCTTAAGTGTTTTTACAAGTGTAATATTTCTGTAAACACTAGGGACAGGAAAATGGATGTTTCCATAGAATAACTGATGTATCAATATATCTATCTACATCTTTTTATTATTACCATATCAACTCTTGTCTCACCTGCTGTGTTCCTGCATTGAAAAAAAGACATATTTCATGAAACAAAATGTCCTTCCCTGTGTGACCTATTTCATTACTTCAGTTTTCAGTTTCCACTCTGCAAATTAAAGTTGAATTACTGATCAACTTTCTAAACTTTGAGCCTGATCTGCAACGAGGCAATTTACGGAAGTATCCATAAACGGAGCCAAAGCGGATTTGCAGAAAGATACGTGCTTCATTCCACAATGCCAAGCCACCAAATAGGTAAACAAGGGTGTGTGTGTGTGTGTGTGTGTCAGTCAGTGTGTGTGCGTGCATGTTGGAAATAACACCTTGGGAATGGTCTGCGGTTCAACATTCCCTCATGAAATATGATTTTATAAATCCTTCCAAAAAATTATAATAACCCAGATAAGCTCGGGGCTTAAGTGATCCGCAGAATCAGTGGTTTGAGAGTTTAACATCAGTACCTCTGGAGGTAATTCTGATGCAAATGTGTGTGAAGACTCATAGATAAATGCCTTTGGCTGGTGAATGAGGTCCAGGTGGGAGTGTGCTTTATATGTTTCACAGAGTGAAAGGAAGAAAAAAAAAAAAAAAAGATGCCGTGTGCTGGGGAAAAAAAATACAACAAATCCTAAACAAAATGCCGATGGCAGCTGTGCTGACTCGCCTCTTAGTGCATTGTGACGGGCTTTGCTCTATTTCATGTGGGTATCATCCCTGGTCCTCATCCTTCTTTCCCTCCCTTCTTACCTCTATATCAGCCATTCACTCGCCTCCTCTATCAGTTGGCTTATAAAACAGCCGCTATTCCAGCAGTGATTAGCCCTGCTGCTCCTCATCTTTCACTCAAATGACTTTTTTGACCATTTCCACTGTAGGACGTATGCTACACAGCAGCTATAGAGAGAGGGAGCAGCAGAAGAAGAAGCAACAAGGAGAAAAACACACAAACATGAAGTCAGAGTGTATTAAAGGATTACTTTGACATTTTGAATTTTCCTCTGCTAAGACCTAGACATGCTTTCTTCTCTGTCTTAGCTTATTTCTTTGGCTAGCCACAAGCTAATATCTCACTTCATTGTTGTCAGCAGACAGTGCAGAATTATACCCTCTCCTCTGCATCGCAACTTAAAGGATCAGTTCAACATTTTGGGAAAAAATGTTCTTTTTGCTGTCTTTCAGAGAGTGAGATGAAGATATTCAAAATGTGACAGCTGAAGTTGGGACATAATTAGCTTAGCTTAGCATAAAGACAGAGGAAAATAGAGAGCTAAAGTCACAGGTGGACCAACATGGGACGTTCGGAAAAAAATGTTAACTGTAGTCTAGGGTGGCTTTCTTGCTGGTTAATCATGATATCTAGCTTTAGTTTTATGATGTCATGTGCCCAGTCTGACAGCTTTGCTCACTGCAGTTTCACAGCGAGTAATACTCAGATGTGGAGTTTACTGCTTATTTCACTCCTAACTACACACACACACACACACACACATACACACAAACACCACATGGATATGTGAACAAGGTTAAAAATATGATTTCACTGGAGTGGGTCTTTAATATAATATTTTTTCAAGACAAGAATGTTTTGTTTGTTGTAAAACTGGCGAAGTATCAGATGGTGAAGATACATAATTAGAAAGACTACTCGCAGATGTCTGTATATGACTTTCTCCCTCAAAAAGCTAACATCAGCTGCTACCTGTGTGTTTTTGTACCAGGATGTTGTCACACAACAACAGGCCTTAGACTTTCTCTCTCATCATGTCTCATCACGGCTGATGAAAGCACCAGGAGTCCATGATATAACACCAAGCCACAGAGGTCATGATGCACCTTTTAGTCAACGAAATATTCATTAAACTTTTTTTTTAATTCGATGTATAGGCTACATATTTATTTTAGAATGTAAGAACCACTTTAAACTGTAAAAAAACTGTTGAGACAACTCAAAATTTCAATAGATTTTTGAGTTTTGAAATGAACTTCAAATAGTTTTGCCATTCTATAAAATTTAGTTCAGATAATTTATGTTTCTTTAGATAAACTTGAATCTAAGTTTGTGAAACTAAAAAAAAAAAAATTAATTCGGTCATAGTGAGCTGTGAACCTGATTTGTCATTATTTTGGTGTCTGAAAATTAAACAGTTTTAATATAAAATGATTTTCCTCTATAATTTTTAATACAGTTTTTTTTTTTTTTTTTGGGGGGGGGGGGGTTGAAAACTCAAACACTGAAGTTTATCTAAGAAGAAAAGTAAATTATCTCAATAAAAGATTAGCAGTCTGTAAAACTTTTTCAAAATTTAATAAAACTGAGTTGGGCTCAAAACTCAAAAATCCATTAAAGTTTTCTCAAAGTTTTTATTTTTACAGTGTAGACATATGATATTTATTCCTTTATTCATTTTCATATCATTTTTTGCCAAAGCCAGTAGGGGCCACTAGAGAGGGGTCTGGAGCCGCAGGTTGTAGACCCCTGCTCCAATATGATCAGTAACTGGAAACAAATGAAGCAGAGGAAGTCGGTGAAGGTGTACTTTCCTTTGTCACATCCTGTATGAAATTAATGCAGTTCATCATCAACATATGACACAATTATTAAAAGTGAAAATGACCCAGTAGCTACATTTACAAAGCATTTAGTCATTTATTTGTCATTTAATGACCAGCAGAGAACAGAAGCTAACAGGAGCCTATTTCAGCCATGTTCAATGGAACGTAGCTGGAGCACTTAAGAAGTGGAGAGCTGGAGTTGAGGTGTCATGAATTCTCACATCTGATCATGGAGTCATTTGTGCGTGTGTGTGTGTGTGTAGTGTTAATTACTTGCACGTACACAGACCCTAATGCCTTCCAAATTAACTCCTCAATACCTCCTTCTTTTAAATCGGGGACTCTAATGAATGGTGAAATTGAAAATCCCCATATTGATGTCATCTTTTGCCAATGTGATACAGTGATATTTTTTTCGACCTATTATTAACCGTGCCGTGCCTTTAAAAGTGAAATACCCCCCTGCTGTTTCAGTTTCCCTCAAAGGCCATCACTAGCCATTTTAAGCACATACTAATAATTGCCTTGACAAACCCAGGCCTTGGTATCAATTAGCACCTGAATGGAGGACTGCGGGTGCATTTAATGGGAGCTGTTAGTCCGCCAGCAGATTATAAGTGCTGCATAAAACTCAACACAGTTCCTACAGTAAGTGCTTGGCCAACCACCTTTTTTTTCACAGATATACCAGACTGAAGGCTTTAGTTTCATTTCTGTCTGCTTTTGACCGGCTAATGGAGCGGCTCTCACAGCCTGGCATGAGCCATCATTTAGCCTGAACAGTAAATTGAAATACTAAATAATTACTCTAATGTGCAAGAACAAGAATCAATGTGTGTTATTGTCAGATATAATTTGGGCAAACTTGGGAAACCTTGGCATTTTGAGTTTTAGCGTATCTCAATCTGTGGTCAACCAGGGAACAGATAGGAGCACGGCTGGTAGTGTCAGAGAACCCAAAAAAATATACTCTGTAACTGAAGTGGGAAAAATACATTTTATCACCAAAAATGTCTAGCAGGTGAAATAGGTTCCAGTGTATCTGCATGTTTTTTTTAGGAACCCTGTGGTGGCTAGGTAAATGAAAATTATAAAATTATCTACTTACGTTTGAAAACTGGTCACCATTCACCTCGACTGTTTGGGAGATTCTGCAACACTGTTTTCCTGTGAAACTTAAGCAGCGTTTTGTGGACTAAAAAAATTACCTTCAGTCAGCATGCAGGTGAATTTAAATTTTTGGGTGAATTTTTCACATTGCCAAGGTCAGCTAATGGTCAATGGGATTCGTTTTGGCAGCCATCTTCAATAGATGGCCACACGAGTGGTAAAAAAAACACGGAATTCCTAAACCAGACACTTATTTTAATTTTGTTTCACAAGTGTTTCCTCCAAATGAAACAACTTTATTCTCTTATATAAACTGCTAGGTTTAAGGCAATAAAGAATATGGAAGGAAAGTCTGAGAATATGGATTGAAAGTCGTTCCTCTTCTTGTAATTACCCTTTTAATAGGCAAACTAAGACATATATTTGCAAAAAACTATTTTGGGCTATTGTGTTCCTGACTCCATGTTTAACAATTTTGTCAATGCAACAGAAAATAACAAATGAACCAAATGAATAATAATAATAATGACATTAAATCTTGGATATTTGGTCTTACAAAACTACAGTACAATCCAAAATGCAAAAAAGAGAATCTACACATTCTTTAAATTATGTTTACACTGTTCTACTCATGATTTCAGGGTTCTGAAATAATAGTATAGATTTATTGAAATGAGAATAGAGTAAAGCCATTGTGCAATGAGTGTGAGATCAGAACTGCCACACACAGCCTCTGATTGGTCAAGAAGTCACGAAGACAGCCATTGATTGGTCGACAGATTCAACCCAAGGCATTATGGGATCACTGGTGGATGGCTAACAACATGCTAACAACAACAGTAATGGTTTCAACATGAAGAAATGGATAAATAATAACAAGACATTCAGCGTTTAGTGGATTTATCATTATGGAAAAGTCCAGGTTCAGTTTACTCTGAACAGGCAACTCAACCGGGACACACACTTTTTTCTCAGTAAAATACAGAAAAATGTTATTGTCACGTTTTCTTACTCCAACTAGTTAGTCAGTGTCACTTGAAGTTATATCTGAGGAGCAACTTCACACCAGTCAACTTCTGCTTTTTTCTCAGCTTTCAAACAAAGATATCTTTTTATGTTTACATATACATTTGTACCAAGTGGATATAATTGGCATTAGACACTATAGTCAGTCAGGAGAATAACAAAAAACAGCTATATATGGGTTTTGCTGAGGTTTTATGATAGCAGTTTGATTGCAGAAAAGGTCAACAGAGTAGTTAGTGTCTGTTAAAGGGTTAAAACAGACTTCCATTCCTTATTCTCAGACTTTCATTTTATATTTCCAGACTTTCATTCCATATTATATGACTTTAATTCCATATTCTTTATTGCCATCCATTTAATAACCTTTCAAACTGCTGTAAGATGTTTCATTCATTAATTTCATTTGCCTATTGCAGGAAAGTATTGTGAAACAAAATAACAAAAATTACACTGTTATGAGCCTAAAATGTGCCTCTTTTTCACCAGTAAAGACTGGTTGTACTACTTCAATGATCTTTTTTTCACAATTTCATTCCTGTCAAAATAATATGAAAAAATGGGTTCATTTGTCCATTATATTATACATTATGTATTGATTTTTTTTTGGTGTCTAAAATACATTAGCTTCCTACAGTGGTACTCCTCCTGCTTCTCTTCTTCAAACTGGGTATGTGTTGACTGCAATCTACTGTGTGTTATACATTGACTATGGATAAGTACCTCATCCAACCACACTTCAAATAATCCTCAAGTATGAAACCTTGCACAGAACCAAAGTATTGTTGGAACGGTTACTCATTAGAATGGTAAAAAGTGTTTTGGGTCAAACTGTTGACTGAAAGTAGTGTAGTCTCATCATTTTTTTTTCTTTGGCACATGTGACAAATAAGTATTTTCAGTTACCGTGGCATCATGTTCTCAATAATCATGTGTACGTAAAAGCTTTAATTACACAGGAGCCCACAGATGAGTTCAGGGTGTGTACAGATGTACACTTTGCTGTGCTCTCCTTCTTGTAACGGACACAGATATTAGCAGGGGAGCACATACATGAGAAGACTCGGAGCAGCGGTGGCATCTCTTCCCAGCCTTCATGTGAGCGCTCCGGAGGGAACGTGTCCCAGCCTAAGGGATGAGGAATGGCCTTAATGAAGTCGGACAAGCCGGAATACATGCATAAGAAAGATTTTAAATATTGATATGATGTCACTATGCAGCTGCATACATGGGTTACAGTGGATCAGTTAGCTCCTGATGGCCCTCGTCTAATAGAGCAGCACAAGGGGGATGATTAGGCTCATCAGAGGCGATTGTGTATTCTGTGGGAGGTGCAAACACAACGCATACACCATTTGAATCAAAGGGGCTTCCTGTCTTCGTGGACTGCTGTACTATCAATTTATTTTCACACTGTAAATTATTCACAGGCACGTGTAATTAACAGCTAGTGAATTTATATCATACAAAGTATTAATGGGCTTTTATTAAAGGGCTTCATCAAGGTACAGCAAGCCTTTCAGCGGCCTGGAATAGATGGTGCCATAATTGTTCAAAGAAGAAAAAGTGTGTGGTGGCGTGAATGGATGTGATCAATTTGAAGAAGTATTCCTTTTGCGAGGCCAGAGCTGTTAGCACAGGATGCTCAATTAATACAACAAAATCAAACAAGCCACAAAACAAACTACAAAAATTGGCCGAAATCTGATGCATGAAAGGCATCACAAGTCCCACAACGGACCAACAGAGGAGATGAAGTAGATCAGAGATTGTGGGGCAAGTAAGGAGAGGCAGGAGGGTTGAAAAGGGGGTTATGTTCAACATTACATAAACATGAGGGACACACAAGTTTCCATGCCGTGCCGGGAGTCGCGCAGCGTTTACTTTGAGCCCTCGCACTTAAAACAAATCTTGAGGTCAAACTTCAGGCCCGTCAGGCGCGGGTCAGTGTTAAATTATTCAGCCAGCCAGGGACTGCCAAGATGGACCAGATCAAGCAAGTCGAGTGATGCCAGTAACACGCCAGAGACCCAGCGGTATCCACTCCAAAAGATTGTAAACACCATCCATTTTCAAGCCACAGACACTTGTTTATTCAAATATCAGCGACCAGCACAGATGTAGTGAAAAACAGAAAATAACATGTTTCTCACACTGCATCTCGACATGAGGGTGAAGGAAAGTGAAATGCCCAGATCCTGGGCTGAACTTTGATCTCACTGATCAGTTAGTCACTTTGAATTTGTTGGTGTTTTCTCTGTTTCTATGTGGTTTTGTGTGTTGTGATTCTTTGGGAAATCATGGTGTTGCATGAGATGTAAACAGCTCAGCTGTCCTCTGATCCAGGACCATCATACTGCTTGTCTTGGTCCTGCATGGCCATCTCCCAGAATCCATCACTCAATCAGTTATAAAACAGATTACAGGAAATATGTGAGAAAGAAGAACTCACCAGATGGTAGGCAATCCTCTCAGTGACTTGTAATGTGGAAAACCATTGTAAGGTGAGGTAAGTAGGTAAGTAAGAAGTAATGAGACAGACAAACTATAGTGCATGGTCTAAAGTGCATGGCCCACTTGCAGTCAGTGCACGTCCAGCACCACTTTGCTATTTAAACAGTGCATAATCTGGGCTCAAAGTAAGGCGTAAAGGGTTGTATTTAGTCCCTTAATTAGTCGTAGTCCTCTCTCATTCCCTTTAAAAGCCAGGTGTGCCTCTCTTTGGCACATCAAATTTTAAAGGGCGGATTAAGCAAGTTGGAAAAGCGGACAGGGATGCTGAAATGAACCACTTGTAGTGATGCAGGCACTGCGGTTAATCTGCGGGTCGGGTCATAAAAATTAACATTCTAATTAAAAGTGGATGGGTTGTGGGTGAGAAATAGGGTGAAGCGTCTCCCCTTTTGTACATTTATGCAGCAGCATGGAATCAATGAAAATGACTGAAATAAACCTCTCTACACCTGAAGGGAATTGTTAAAGAAAATTAGTACACAAAAAAAAAAAAACACCTGGAAAGCTTGTTCTGCTTGACATAATTTAAAATATGATTGAATGATTAGAGAGGCTGTTTTCAGTTATTTTAAACATTTTAATGTGTGCAGTAATGTCATTGCTCTAAATATTGTTAATATTTAGCAATAAAACTAAAAACTGTAACTGTATACAGTCAGGACAGAAGAGAGGAAACAGAGGAAATAAGTTTTTACACTGTGATGGAAGTCAGGATTTATAGACTGCTTTACTCTAAACAATTTCACTGTATGAATTTTGACTGTGTGTGAGACATATTGGATGTGGAGAAGAACACAGACTAATTAACATTAGATCCTAACCGATCCTGTTGGAATGAATGAAGTTACACCTGCTGTGCCTCGTGTGTAAATGCACAGTTTCTCTCTCAGTGAGCAGTTAATTTTTTATGACTGCAGTGCTCTAGAAGCAAAGTGTATTTACATTGTGAACCCACCTGAAGTTCCATCTTATTATCTGAATGATGTTTCTTTAAAAAACAGGAAAATGCGGCACCATTGTCTTTAGACCAGGTTTTTGTTGGTCAGTGGCCCATGGTTGCACACATGGGTGCAAGTACATTTGCTAGTTAGAAAATGTGGGAGCTTGGTGTGAAAATGACAAATGCATTGGTCAGAAAATAGAAATGACAGCTGTGCTGCACTGTGCACCGCTTTGTGCCAGGTGTAAGATATGGACCCTCAGAGTCTACAGCCTCAATAGCAGCTATGTGAGGCTGCACTGAGGCATAATGATGCAATAACTGTTTACTATGTCAACTTAGTTTGACTATCCAATAGATGTTGAGGCTTTTCAGCCAAATTCACAAGTGTTAATGTCATGGTGGTGCTGGTGGACATGTCAAAGCATCACCAAATCTTAAGGATTCATCCTCTGAGGACCATTAATGTCTGTTCCAAATTTCACAGCAATCCAACCAAAACAATTTGAGATGGTTTGAACCAACTTGGTGGAACTTGGTCATTTTTATGTTACTGCCAACAACCCTAAATTGACCATATTCTCATCCACCACTATGGTTTAACATGATTTACTCTGACCATGAAAAGTCTCTTTTATTAGAAAGATCAAACATGGATCCATTCACGGAGTCGGAGTGTTGTGGCTGGAAGCTTTATTAAGTAAAATGTTGAATGCAGGCCTTTTACCTGTAATGAAGTATTTTTTCATCATTATTGCTACTTGAAAACTTTTTCATTGTCATGCCTTTACACCAGGGGTATTCAATTAAAAGTCACTGAGGCCCAGTTATTAAAATTTCCTCCAAGTAAAAGGTCAGAACTGAAGTCCAGCTTGTGTCTCATAGCCTTCCCCTGTGTTCACATTTTCATATGGTTTCAACAATGTTTATTGTCAATTTTCAATTTTTATTTCAGATTAAATAAAACAGAAACCTCAGGATAAAATAATTTAAAAAAGTGCAAACAGAGCCAAATAATCCTTTTTTTAGCATTTAAGCACTCCTTCACAACTGTCCCATCACTAAAAGTTTTTTTTATGTTGCCCCAAAATCTACGATATCTTTAATGAACATTCGTTTGCACGTTGCTGGGCTGTAAATGTATGCGTGATGAGTCGGGTAGACCTGTCATACTGGGCTTGCAGTTCTGTTATTTTGTGTGCCCTCAGCTCGGATTTCAGGGGATAACTTTGCTCAAAAGAGCTGTGCTTTGTTTCATAGTGGCGCTTCACGTTGCCACTTTTAATTAATGCCACGTTTTTCAGAGCATATGAGGCACACTGGTTTTGAACTGTTTGCCGGAAGAATGAACATAAATTTCTCCATCCATTCGTCTTTAAAACAAGTTTTCCGTATCAACCTTCCTTCGTTTGGAGCAAACCATGCTGTCATCACTCTCTTCCTCTCTGCTCTGGTGCGCTGGCTGCGCAGGGTAAACGAACGATTTGATTGGCTCAACTGAGTGAAGCTATTATCGTATTAACTGGAGTAGCAGCGCCTGCTGTCTATAGCTGCGACCATCGGAAAAAATGCTCCATGAAAATTATCTACTCTCGTGAATTTATCAGAGATTGGTCACAGGTCTGGACAGAACCATCACTTGGTCCGGGTCCAGACCGAGGTCTGCCAATTGGTGATGCCTGCTTTACACTATGAAATAAAACTATTCACAGACAGAAGAAGAATAAGGATTAAGAATGCTTGTTCCAAGAACTTATGAAATTTACTTGGATTTAACCCTAACTGAAAACGCTAAAAGAACATCAAACAATGACTTTAGAAATCTACCTCTACTGTTAAATTAATGGTAAAATAAAAATTATTATCCACAGAATTAAAATGTTTGTTTTCTGTTTGTCTAGACAGATAGAATTAGTATACAGTTTGGACTGGGACTAACCATTTAATGTAATTATACTTACTCTACAATGCACTAAGACCTGTTTTTTTGGTCAGATTAACTGGCTGTTTTTGTGTCTCAGTATAATATTCAGTATCTGCACATTATTTTCCTTATGTTCATGAGTACAAATAGATTTCTCTGTCCGTTGTTTTACCAGGCCAAGCCCAGTCATCCAGATACAGCTCATTTCAATGAAGAATCTCAAAGCAAATCTCTGTTTTTAGCCCATTCCTTTTTCCCTTTGAGAAATTAACCATTCTATTCACTGCATAAATTTTCAGGTTTTGCCTGTGCGACACTCGGGGGTGTTGAATTTTTTATAGCAAAAAACGGTCTAATAATTGTCGAACAGATGTAAGTGTTGGAGAGTGGGCTCCGTCGGAGCTCATAAAATGGAATTAGCATGTTAACCCTGGCTATGCCTGGGAATGGAGAGGGAGGGGCCACAGCAGAGTGAAGGAGGGAGATGTACTGATGGAAATGGACTCCTTGGTTGGGATTAATAAGAGGGACTGGTGCGCTGGGCAGCCTAGGAGGCGAGCAGCCATGGGAGACAGGAATTGGAATGGGATCTACGTGATATCCCATAAGCACTGAACATACATGAGCTCTGTATGTATGATAATATTCATCCTTTTTTCCATGCATGTAATGATCTCAACCTTCCCTGTCACCCATGAGTCTCATGACTAAAGTTTAGAGAATGGAAAGCTTTAGATTAAATATGAGACAGTACTGCCAATAAATCTCAAGAAAAGAAACTGCAACATATCATGATGGATCTAGTCTCCACTCACAGATCTGAAGACCTAATCCAGAAACATCATGCTACGTTTCACTGGATCTCTCTGAACCTCGAAATTTTAGTCACTCAGCATTTTGTAAAATACATTATTTTGAGAAGAAAACATAAATTGATCAGCTGGTAGGAAATCTTAAAGACTATCTTAAGTCTCTCCCAGCTATTGACGAGATATTCTATCAGTTGCTGTTTTCACTGCCAGGCAATAGGTGACATTGTGACTGATCACCTGACAAACAATTGTCACTCGAAAAACAGAACTGCCAGAATTGGACAGCAGAAGAAGATGATGTTCTATAGCATGAAAACATTGGTCTTCAGCTGCAGATCCCCGGGTCAGAGAGCAATGTGACCTGGGCACAGAACAAGACTGCTCACGCTGCGTCCCCAAACTTCACAGCTGTGGTGTGAGTCCCGGGGGCTGCTCATACTGCAGCCTGTGAGAGTCACGCCGCAGCTTGGGTAGCGCTCCAGCCCCCGGACCTCTCGGACAGTGTTTCAGGTGGGACACACACACATAAGGGAGACAGAGACACAGAGAAAGAGACTGTAGAGTGCAGAAAAGCTGAGGTTCAGTTTGCTTTGCCTAGAAATAGCCGTTTGAAATTTCCAGGGCGACTTTTTACTTTTATACTTGTAGTACAATTCAGTGCATGTACTTCTTCACCTTTACCGCAGTAAAGAAAATGAATCAGTACTTCTACTTTTACCAGTCTTTTTTCAAACACCTCTAAAGACAGGAGCTGTTTTCATTTATTAACCTTATTTAGATTGCATGTTATTTTTATTCTTTTTCAACTTTTTGTATTTGCACAAAGCAATATGAAGACCACAGCATCCAGTTGAAAAGAGAGTTAAATTGAACACATCCCAAGAATTTGATTTGCAGACATTGCACTAGTTTCCTCAGAATGTAAGAAAGTGTGTGACGTATGCTTTACTCTCAACACAATTTCAGACACAATAGTTTGACACTCATAAAAATAATTCTCCAGTAGCTAAATCCAAGAATTCAGATTTACACATGTATGAAAAATACATTGTGTTTTAATCAATTTTAATTCTGTATTTAGGTAACAAATCTGTAAATGACACGTGCTAAACAGCAGCTGTCCACTCTTCTGTCTGCACACAGAGATGACGTGTTGAAGGCAGAGATTCAGCAGGGCACTGGTAGCCCTGCCTTATTAACATATTCCACCGTGTGAAAAATGTGTGAAATAATGTGAAAGAAAATGTAAAGGCAGTCTAATACCCCACCTAATGCAGTTGCCGGGCCTTAATTGATGAATCTACTTTGTCATGTCCACACGGGGAGACTGGCGGAGGAGCCGCCATGACAGATATCTTTAATAAAGTTGCTCTTCACGTGTCAGGATATATGATCATAATTGCCTGCCCGGGAATCATTTTCAAATCAGTATCTCCTGTGTAAGACAGGGGGAAGTGAAGACCTCCAGTGTGCAGCTGGACAAGGAGGGATGGCTGGATCACACATTTAAGCTGTAATCAATTTAATTCTAAATTAGACATGATGGAGCCCTAATTACAGTGAACAGAAATAGAGATAATCAAATAGTTACTTATTAGCCGTGCTAAGCTTGGGATAAGTATACATTTATAGAAACCTTTGCACATTTTCAAATGTAATTAAATTACAGTCCCACTGGTGCTTTACCATCTGCACCAGTGGATGACACACCTCGTGGCTTGTGGGAATCTATATGTGGGGATAATGATAGTGGTGAGGAAGGGGATGATGAATATCTGCCCAAGGCCTAATGGGGGCTTTATTCAGATGAGGGCCAGGGAGCCGGACAGCCACCTTGCGCCTCCACCCCCCCTGGAAAGTATAATTCCCTGAATCTCTTCGACCCCCCCTGCACCCCGCTTCCACACATACCACCTACCTCCTCAACTTGACAGGCTGGAGGGATGACCCTGAGAATCACATTATGTATATTTCTTTAGCGGTCGCCGCGCATTTGCATGTAGAAGACAGTTAAAATAAGGCCATAAATCAGCGGGCAAACATATAAATGGATTTGTGGTGAGATTGAAACCCCCGGCGAGTCTCCTGAGCAAATATTTCAAGCCTTCCTCGTCACCGGGCTCAGAGATATCGGCTGTCATTAACTAGCCCGGGCCTCTCTGACCACTCGGCTTGTATATTCGCTTCATTACACGACTGGGGGGATGACTGCACGACTGGCTGCCCCCAATAAATCTACCTGCATATTCTGATACGTGTTTTGTCATCAGGGGAGAAGCGTTTAAAACTCAGGCTTTATCTTATTTCTTTAATAGGTTGTTTGTCTAATGCAATGGAAGCGTTGGCCGAGACCGAGTTTCAAGTGATCGGTACTTCATTCTGTGAACACCCAAGCACCGGCTGATTACTGCCTGATGTGATGTAATACAGTAGGAGATGTAGAGGGCAGTTTAATGCATGTTTACACTTATAGGCAGAATCCAAATATGAGTGTGGAGGACGTCCCTGCAGTCACAGTCCTGCACATGAAGTCTGGACGACCAACTGTTTAAATCCACAATTCAGTGAAGTCAAGCATGATATGTTAACTGTGTGGACTTCCACGAAGTCTGCTGTGGGGCACAGACTTTGTTCGGAACATCACCCATAATTCATAGTTGTAGCACATGTAAAAAAGTATTTTCATATAATACATTCCCAGTTATTTAACATTTCATTCTGTCAGATGCTGACAGTTCTTTTGTTCAAGTATGTGTGATTACACTCACCAGCAGGGGGCAGGGAACAACTAAGTTTCAAAGAAAGTTGAAATGTAGTTTGAAACTGAAGTTCAGGAACTAGACCACTCAACCCTCAGCTGAACACCTGCTTCACTAATTCAGATCATCTGTATCTCCCACAAACCCAGTCACCTTCCTCCTCCTAATCAGACACCTTCTCATTCCAATCACCTGTGCACACCTATATAAGCACATCCTACTCTCTCCAGTCCACCAGTTCTCCCGACTCTCCCCCCGACCCTGTTTTCTGTCTCAGCAGAGACACAGTTCGACAGCTAGAATGGTGGTCCTCTAACCAGTCAGTCACAAGGTCTACCTCATCCGTCCCTGGATCCCTCTACAAGAGCTGACTCGTCCTCCCTACATCCAAACTCTGCAACTTTTCCACTAATTTGACCAATGATTGTTCCTCTTGCAAGTTCCACCAATCACAGCAGTCCCCCATGCAAATGTCATACATGTACGTCTCAATGAACCAACTCACTTCTGTTTTATTTTTCACTAGTTCTTTGCATTCATTTATTTTTTTATTTTGTCACAGGTACTGAAAATTGCCAATTAGAAAAAGTTTCTTTGGAGTGGGTGTGGCTAGTGTTGCATCAACCACTTGTATGTTTTGCCAGTCCTGTCGGTGAATAATGAAAGTGAACATTTCTATGCCACACCGCTGCAGTCTGAGTGGTGTAACAGTAGCAGCCTGTTGTCACTCCCAACACGTCAAGTACATCAGCTTGGTCAGTGCCACTATGCTTTAGAAGTCAGGTAATGTAGTATAAAGAGCAAGAAAAGCCATGGTTGAGGTTGGTTGGATGAATGGGTCAAACAAACACAGGACTTTCACCCAGGAAACCAGAGTTTGTGTACCGTGTGCAACTTAAAGTCTACACTGACTTCTTTTATGTAATGTAGGGAAGTTTCTTAATGTACATAATTTACATTACATAACTTACTTATTTTAAGCCCAACATTTTCTGAAACCTAACCAGGTAGTTTTTGTGCCCTTATTTTGAAAATCTACCCAGATGTTGCATATTTCTTAATGCTAACTTGACCACAAAGCCCTGCACATGCAAAACTCACACTAGTGGGCCTTTCCACTGGTACTTTTGGCCACACCAAGCCGCATTTTCACTCTCAGCATGCTGAGCTGCGCCAAGCCGTGCCTGAGATGAACCTACTCTGGGGTAGGGCCAAAGTAAGCCCGACACGCCTACAAGCGGGCTGCGGTGATGTCTTGCGGGTCGCAGCCAACCTGTGACGAGCCTTCCTTCTCTCTGCCTTGAACAAGCAAGTGCTGTGATACTGAGCTCATGCGCAGGAGAGCAGAGAGGAAGATGTTTCTTTATGTTCAGCTCTCAGTACTTTTGTAGCTTCTAATAGAATCTTTATGGTTTGAAATGTAGTTTCTCTCCTGTGTTGCTGTTTGAACTTTCAGGTATCTGCATTATTTTACCATTTTATAATTGCTTTCAGCTGTGTCAGAGTCCTGTTAAGCTACTGCTGATCCCCCCCAAATGAAAACATTTCCTGTTTGTACTGCCTCATAATAAAAGCATTTAAATAATGAAATAACAGGGGGATTTTATGTGAAGAATTTAAAGAAACAGTTTATTTATCCCAGAAACATGTATGCATGCTTTATCCACCACTCGACTCAAGCCTCCTCTCAAGCTCGTCTTCAGGTAAAAGACAAACCTTCAATTGGGTAGCCCTGCTGTAATAGAAATGCAGAACCCTGCCGTGCTGGGCTGACGGGCCAAGTCAAACTGAGTCGAGCCAGGCCAGCTGTGGAAAAGGGCCATAGAGGACTATGTCATCGTTTGAAGTGTAGGGCCACTGACAAGTTGGAAGTGAGAACGTGTCATTAAAAGCAATATTAATATAACAAACATAACAGTAACATCAAGTAAAGCAACCTATCAGTACAATAAAGCAAAATCAGGTATTTTAGATTAATATGCAGTATAGCTTGTGAACAGTAGACATGTGAAATCTTCTCAAGTCTACAGGTACAGTATTATATAATTACTTGTTTATTGGAAACCATAAAATATGTGTTCGGGCGGCACAGTGGTGCAGTGGTTAGCACTTCTGCCTCACAGCAAGAAGGTCCTGGGTTCGAATTCAGGGTCTTTCTGTGTGGAGTTTACATGTTCACTGTAGGTGTGAATGTGAGTGTGAGTGGTTGTCTGTCTCTATGTGTCAGCCCTGCGATGAACTGGCGACTTGTCCAGGGTGAACCCCACCTTTCACCCAATGTCAGCTGGGACAGACTTCAGCCCCCTGCAACCCTTCGGGAATAAGCGGTTACAGAAAATCGATCAGTGGATGATTTGTGTTAATATTCTGATTCTGATTCTGTCATATTCTGGTGAAAACTTTGCAGTGTCACCATATTTGTCAGTCTATTAATATAAATCTTACGTCTCAAGTCACGGCTGACTTTTGAATACTTGTAGTCACAACAACTGAATATCGCATATTTTTCCTCTGGTTTATAAGTGGATTTATTGGCAGTGCATCACTCTGTGGTAAGGGGTTCATGAAAAACGTCTGTCCACTAAAACTGAAAGTCTTCACTTTTTAGGACAAATTGTTTGACAAAACACTGTTTATTGTCAGTTTTTCAGCTGTTTTCAGCTTTGTGGCAAAGCATTTTTCAGATGATCCAGTGGCTTTGTAAACCATTTGTTTGGCTTCAGAAATATGAGAAGTGTCTCATCCCATAAAGTAGTGCTCCCTCCTTGAGTTTTATCAAAAAAATTCAAAATTACTCAGTAGTTTTCACAGGACAGCAATCTTATACTATATGCAGGAGTAGAAGTAACTAATTACAAATACTCAAGTTATTGTAATTAAGTAGTTTTTTGGGTACTTGATTTTCAAGTCTGTACTTGTACCTAAGTATTCATTACACAATGTAATCTACTTAGTTACTTCTAAAAACATAATTGAGTACTGAATACAAGTTAAATTGTTATCCAAACCTTCCATCTACATTTTTGGAGCCAATAAGCTGGTCTGATTGCAAACAGGCTGATAACAACAGGACATATGGACAAAAAAACAAAACTCTGCAGTAGAACAGGTTTGGAATAAGGTTAATTATTGATTATTGATTTATTAATCGGCATCAAGAATTTAATCAATTAAAACTGCATCCACAATATTTCAACTATAGTCTAGAAATGGCTGTAATTTCACCTCATTCGACATTGTCTTGTCTGGCAGAGACCCTCACTGAATAAGGAAACTTAAAGGGATTGTTTACCCCAAAATGAAAATTCAGTCATTATCTACTCACCCTCATGCTGATTGAAGGTTGGGTTTATTTTGTTAGTCCATAAAACACTGCTAGAGTGTCACAGAAAAACAGTGTTGCAGAATTTCCCAAACAATGGAAGGGGATGGTGACCAGTTTTCAAACAGAAAATACAACTGGAAAAAGAACATAAAATGCCTCCATACTACTCGTCTGGTGTAATCCAAGTCTCCTAAAGTCCCAACATGCCGTTTGGACACCGTCACAACACACCCAGCTCAGACAGTGTGCATGCGCACATGAACATGACTCCAAGCTAAGGATCTACAGTGAAGATTCAGGTTAAAAACATGGTGGAAATAACATTTTTTAGAAGTCTGGATTACACCAGATGAGCAGTATGGAAGCATTTGTCTATTTTTATTCTGTTGTTTTGTTACGTTTGAAAACTGGTCTCCATTCACTTCCACTGTTTGGGAGATTCTGCTTAGATAATGACTAAATTTTCATTTTTGGATGGATGGATTAAACTTAAAATGAGAAAAAAAAAAGCAAAACAAAACAGAAAAAGAAAATGAGAAAAACTTTATAAAACAGTTTGTATCTTATACATTATTAAAAATGAATCGATAGCATTTTCAACTAGTGGTTAAGAGAGATGAGTGTGACCACTGAGCAGAACAGAGAGGAAGTTGGAGTAATTCAGACTGAAGATTTGAGGAAACAGAAAACCCTTTGATTGAACACTGCATCTGATAATGCATTAAATATCATCACTTAAAAGTAACTAATACTCTGAGTAGTTTTTGAGACAAGTACTTTCTAACACCCGTACCTTTACTTGTAATTGAGGAATATTTTAGTATGTAACAGCACTTGTACTTTGGTACAGATTTTCAGTACTCTTTCCACCACTGACTATATGATAGTCAGTATATATATGAGGACAGTATTTGTTTTAGCATCCAATGATTGCAGGAAAGTGATAATTTAATTAATGTTGTAGACTACTGAATTGGGGGTCAGTAGAACCACCGCTGGATTTTCATCTTAAAATCTAAAATATATTGTAATTTGAACACTGTTTCAATCTAACATTTATTTTGCATGAGAATTCATTGTGTATCAGCTCCTGTCTGAGCAGCTGCAGTGAGAAACCTTCAAACACCCATGTCGGTCGAACTCTTGTAGGAGCATTAATGGGGCTTGTTGTTCTCCCAATCACACAGATGCCTCTTTGTCATCGCGCAGCCGTCCAACATGTCACAGCGGTCCAGCACAGACTACTCAAGTCATCGCAGAGCATCAACCAGCGAGGCCCAGATGTTCTTCAGCAGCTGACTGAGGGAAAAGCATGGCATGTCCAGTCAAAGAGGCAGCATCCTCCATGTTGGCCAACACCTGCCTTTACAGCTGCTTCGCCTCGGGTTCCATCTCACTGCATCCACACGGCTCCGGCAGTGGAGGAAAACATCTTGATAGCAGTAGATGGAAGCCAACCTTCACCAGTGATGTTGTCAGGCTCACATATGGCTCTGGCAGGAGACGAGGAGAAGACGGAGAACGTGGTAGAGCTGCTGTTGGAGCCTGATGGTAATTGTGGAGGTGGCTGCTATTGACAAATGGATAGATGTGGTATGCTTGGTGAGGACTCGTGCAACTGTTGGTGGTTTCTAAATATGGTAGAGGGTGACTGCACAGTCATTTACTGGCTACTCACTTCTCTTCTCTGTTTGATTTCACAATTGCCTTTGTTTGTGTGAGCTAATTCATTTGCTTTCCATGCTGATGTGCAGTCTAGTGGCAAACAGTGGATCTAAAACCTACCATATAAACTTTATGATCACTGAGTAAAGGAGATACATTGGTCAAATGGAGGGTGTAAATGGTCTTAACTGCATGGATAACAACATTCTCTGCTGACAACTGCCCAATGTGGGAGAAACAAGCGCCTCCAATAGCACCAATTAGCACGATGCAAAGTCACAGATTTTGGGCTTTATTTTGAAGGGGATTCTGTCTAACAGTTTAGGCAATGTGCAAATGCCTGGATAGTGCCCGATAGATGTCATCAAGCTCAAGTAATCCACTTTTACACACACTTTTGGGCGTGTGCAGTACACCATAAAAAATATATCAAGTCACCAGGATTCCCTGAAAGAGTGTGCTGATTTTAGGAGTCAGTTTTTAACATTTTTTATAACACAGCCACTCTTCAGAATGAGGACAAATCATGTCCTACCAAAAAATCTTTAAAAAAAATATTAATACCAACACTCTAAATTCCAAGTTTTTGGTGTGAATTTATTAGTTACTACCGGATTGTTTCTTGTTTCTTTTGTGTTTTTTACAAAATGAACATAACACGAGTTATGTGGTGGTCACGTTTGTCTTATAAAAAGAAAAAAAAATAAAGGTTACAAAGTCCCCAGATGATGAATCCCACTGAGTTTTTCCTCACCACTGTCACCTCAGTAGGGATGTACCAGTACGGTCACCTGCACTGGTCCGATATTGTCCTCATGTACTCATAAAACTATTCTGATACCACATTATGAAAAATAGCCACTTGACACAAGCACATATCTAAAGATCCAACATGACTGTAAGAACTGTAATGGCATTATTAAGTACTATTCAGTAAGTACGGTATTCAGTATCGCCAAGTACCCAAATGTAAGCACTTGCACTTATCTGAAAAAGTGGTATCAGTGCATCCCTAGTTTTCCATGAAATATCTCCATCTTATTTGCTGATCCTCTGACCTTTCCTCTAATCCCACAATCAAGTCAGATTATTAAATTGTCCAAAACTACCTATTTTAGGACTACTTTGATAATTTAATAATTGATCTTCAACTTAACTTTCATCATATAGTTACATTAATACCTCTGTGATGGTGTCAGCCATCAAAAGGTGTACATTACACCATTTGAATGTTGTTCAGGTTGTTCAAGTGTACTTGATAAAGTGTCCAGTGAGACTTGATGCATACTCACCAACAATGCTAGTTGGGAAAAACCTCCAAAACTGTCCTGAATGCATCAAAAACAACAGAGATTTCCTTCCTCATACTACACACAGGCCAGTGAGGCTGACTTCCTATCTGTTCCTATCTATTTGTGTGACAGTATCTCAGATGAGCAAAATAAATGAAAACACATTACATTTTAATTAATATCAAAACGAAGGGAGTCGACACCTAATCGCCATGTAAACACAGAGATGGCGCTGCCAGCTCTTTTCATTATTTATGGGAGTGGACACATCCTCGTCACATTACATTAGAGAGCAGGAAGAGGGCTGTGTCTGGGTCAGCAGGAAGATCCTGCAGCATGTGACACACAAACCGCACAAACACAGCCCATGACCTGCTGCTGCTGTACTGGCAGCCTGATGGACTTCAACATGTCTCACAGCAACAACTTCATACATGCCAGTGTGGCTTTGGAAGGCTTTTAACTAGCCAGAGTGGATGTCAGTGTTAAGGTGTCACATATGACATAGAGCCAAAAAAGAGGCAGCACAAACACACACAGAGCAGACAAAGGCAACAAGTGCAGATAACAGAGAACAGATTTGGCAGCACAAACTAGAGCTAGATTTTCACATGTTTGAATGTTTGAGTGAGGGATAGGTATGGTCTTCTCTGCTGACATCAAGCCAGATCATCAGTCGGCTGTGTCCACCAATACCCAGCCAGATATTCAGTTGTCTTTCTCTGCTGTTCAGGCGTCTGCCTTCCCTGACCCTGGCCACCAGCCACCATCACCACCTCTGGTGCTCCTGTCCCCAGCCTCCTGCTCTGGACCAGGTCACTGACCTCCAGAGCAGTCCAGAATACGCAGCTGGCCTCTGGGCCATCCTATAGAATGATCCTATACACATTACTGACCTCCAAGTTGTTCTCAAAAGCAGTTCTGTCCTCTGTCCTCCAGGGTGGCCCCGTATATGCCACCATCCTCCAGAGAGGGTCCATCTATGGCGCCATCTTCCAGTGTGGTTCCATCTATGGCGCTGCCCTCCAGAGTGGTCCAGTCTATGCCACCATCCTCCAGAGTGTCCTTCAGGGTGGTACCGTCTTTAGAGACAGTACACAATATATCATAATCTGAAAACCATGCCCACCAGAGAGAAAAAGATCAGTGCTAAATATGACACCAACAAAGTGACTGAAGCTCCTTAAAAACTTTAGATATAAGCACATCACTGGGTTATTTCAGGTGAGATGTTTTTAAAGTGTGATGTGGTGAGGGGTAGGGATTGATATTTTCCCAAAAATGACACATTTTCTATCCTGGGAACACAGAGAGAGACAAACTCTCCCAGTGTATGTGTTTTCCAAACTTGATCACTTTATTGATTTATCTGGTGGTATTGATAATTAATTTTGAGGCAGAAGAACGTCATTTCCACATTAATCAGCATTATAATGAACATAATATAAACTGTGCATGCTGTGGGCAGCTTGACCTTTGCTGAGGCTGCATGCGAGGATGAAATGCCAAATTCAGCCTGTCTGACTGAACAGGCTCATGGGAGTGAGATTTTACAATTCTTCATATTTTTGACAACCAAAATTTGTTAAATCAAGTCATTTGGTGTTTTCAACGTCATGATATTGAACTGAAACGGATTCCACATTCTGTTTGCACTCAGAGGCTGCTGCTGAGTGCAGCAGAGGGATCGCACCATGTGCGCTTCAATGTTCAACATAGTTGGCTTGATAAAGTAAATGATCACTCAAAGTTAAGATGCAAAATTCGAAAAAAGCTCCCACTCACTTGGTGTGAGGCTTTGGATGCATTCTTTCTTCAGTGAGGTGCTTTTTGACACAGGCAGCTGCTGAAGGTAAATCCATCACATGCTGCAATATGAATCCAGTGTTCTTGAAACTTTGAACTTTCACCCAGAATTTTGTCTGAGATTCCAAATGTGACCGCAAACCTAAGTCTAGTGCATTTTATCCATCCAGCGCAGTGCACAATTTGTATCTCCATTGTTTAATATTTTGAAGTATTTCCACACAAAGTCTGACACCAGACATCATGTTGTGTGTCTAATTCAGATGGTAGAAACACAAGTTACTGTATTAAGTGTGTTAATGGTCAGAGGTGTTTGAATCCATGGCCCTTTGTGCTTGATAACTAATTAATGAAAGTGCTCGGTGTGCTTCTCTGGAAATACGTACAAGTAACAAAACACACACCAGCCCGCATGTAAATGAATTCTTAAGAATAATATAGCACATGCTATGATTTTATTTTCCTTTTCTGTCTAATGCCAATTAAATGTATTAGTCTGTGGCTATTTTACACCTGCATTTTTTCCTGCTTTGCCTTAAGATTGGGTAGGTCACTGCACCCCCAACTTTCACTTTTGGGGTCATAAAACCCCATGTCCCCCTCACCTATGTGTGAGTGTCCATGCAATTGCAGACAGCACATGTGCATGTGTATAGCATGCGTGTTTGAAAGCATAAAAATGACTGACATTTTTCCTTTCAAATGTCTAAAATACATTTCATTTCTTCAGTTACAAAAGCCCAGAATGAGCAGAGAGTGAGTGATGTTCTGTGTGTGAGAGAAATAAATGTGAAATCCAGTGATGTGCTGTCTTGTATAAATCTCAGCCTAATGCAGAGGTGTGAGGTACTGCAGCTCAAAGAGGCAAACATGCATCCAAACACTGTCTTGTTTGTGGGTGTGTGCTGATGGAAGGGGGTAAGGGGGGTTCAAATATCACTGTCAATTATCATTATCATACAGATCCGACACTTGACTGTACACAGCACAATACAGACACATTTGGTCGGGTATATTTAATTGTCCCGCATTGAAATGTGTTTTCTCTCCTCGCCGGCGGAAGCAGGAAGAGTTAATTGTGCACATAAGCACTGTCCGAGGCATGCAAATTGAGACGGTTGCAAATGGAATTTCTACAATATCAAGCCTTGTTAGCGCGGGAGTAGCAAAGCACTAAGGACAATCAAGACACCTTGTCACTTGCTTTTTTTTTTTTATCTGCTACCTCCTTGTGAAGAGAAAGCACTTTGAATCTGCGAGTTTTTTCTCCTGCATTTACATAACAAAGCCCCCAAGAATAAGGTAGAGATGTGATGAAGCAGCCTCCACTACTGCTTCTGAACACCCATCAACATGCCTCAGACACACATACTTACAAACACAGATGGAGGTGTGTGTGCAAACACACGTATGTATTCTCTCTTTTTTTTATCTCAATAAAAGTATCTGACAACCAAAACCCCAAAGATCTCCGATGCATGGCTTCACACGGCGGCTACACAGTCAGCAAAATAAATTGAAAGCATTAAGAGAAAGTCAAAAAAAGTGAGAGACTGAGAGAAACAGAAAGAGAGGAGAAAAAAAAACAGAGAAACAAAATAACCTCTCTGCACCAACTACAATCCCCCCACTGCCACCTACATATTACCTCTCCTTTCTCCTCCCCTCCCCCACCCCACCCTCAGCCCAGCGCAGCTCCCCACTTGGAAAGAAACAGGACGAAATGACATTATGCATATGAAAATGTCCAGAAAGATGTTTGATTTATGTATGCATTAGATGCAAATTCTATTACGGGACACAAGGCGGGCTGTGAGATTTCCCACTGAACACTTGGCTGCCCTGATCAAACCCCATCTCATTAATTCAGACAAGGGGGAGAAAGATAGAGGGAGTGAAAGAGGAAGAATTGGAAGAAATTTACAACCCAGACATAGATTTCTCAAAAAACCAAGAGAGAGGGGTGTTGGTGGAGGGGCCAAATTACATTCTTCCCTCTGAGGCTGAAGCTGACTGTTGTAGAGAAGGATTTTCTGACCAAGAGCCTGTCCACTCAACGACAGAGACACTTGGATGGGATAGAAGATGGGCGACACAAAACATCAGTTATTGGAAAATATGTTCAGATATTTTAAAGAATAGTCAAACATTGTGGGAAATAGAACTATTTGTGTTGGGTGAATAGATCGATACCAAGGGAAATCTATAGTATAGGTTATTACAACTTCTGTCTGTGTGGCCATGTGTTATAACTCACAAATATAGCTAATGAGGTCAGAGAATGTGGCAACATTGCTAAAAAATAAGTTTGCCAGGAGGAGAAACACAAGCAGTCAGACTCTCAGACAGGTTCAATCAATCAGACTATCAATCAAAATTGATTTGTATTGTACAGGTCAGTGCTTTACAGATAACTGACGAGCTGTAAAATGTAAGTACAACAATTTGAAGCTAATGCACATGAGCAATAAGATTTATGAAAATGAAATAAAAAAACCTCCAGATTAATTAAACTTATTTGGAAGAGAAATCAAAAGCTAATATTAAAATAATTATCTTAACAGGAATTGGAACAGTTTACAGTCCCACTTTCTAGTTCAACTTTGAGCTACTGTACTTTCTGCAGCTGTAATCACAGTTTTGTGCAATGAGGGATCATTAGAGACATTATGGGCGTGTTTCAATTTTGGTTTTATCTTTAAATAAACCTTCAGTTTGTTTACAACCTGCGTGGCAGTGCTTGTGGCTCCATTCAGCAATAAACTTACATGTTGTAGCCATTAAGTTAATTTTTTTTAAGTTGAAAATTATGAGATATTTTGGTATTCAAATTAAATCTAATATGAATTTGTTTATTATAAGTGTTGGTTGCATTTGTTTCTGATGTTATAGGTGCAAAGGTCAGGTATCATTCTGCTTTTTGCTATTTGTGTGCAGGTAATGTTGATGGTATTTCAGTAAATGTTGAGAACTAAAGCTGTGGTTGAGATTCGCTCTTTCAAGCCATTTTTATGGCATTGATGGATTCTACGTTTTGTTGCTTTATGAAGTCAATTTAGGGCAATATTTTGAATATTTCTTAGTGTGTGAAATAAAAGAACCTGATTTTTGAAGAGAAGAAAAGTTCTTGAAAGTGAGTTGGAACTGACCACTTATTCATAGCCCCCTGCTATGGCAAAAGACTTAATGGAATAAAGTGGAGTACAGCACATTTCCTTTGCAAAAAAGCCGCAAGGTCGACTGAATGGATGGAATAAGAGATTCTGAAAGAAAGTTGTGAGTGAAATGAACAAAATTCACTGCACTCATAGTGGATCGCAATGAATGAAATGCATGTGCACTCAATCAAAGTTTGAAAAGTCTTTGCTTGCTCTTAGGCAGTTTTAATGCAAAGTGAAGGAATTATCGACTAAAGTGATACAACAAGCTGATCAATAAGACAAGGCAAGGCTGATAAAGACAGTCAGTGAGCTTTAGAGTAGCTGGTAGATTTATTTTTCAACTTTGAACAGAGCAAAGCTCGCTAATTCCCCTGCTTCCATTCTTTATGCTAAGCTAGGCTAATTCCCTCTTGACTCCCATTATGAATTTAAGAGAAGAACCTAAGAATTCAAATAAGCTAATTTCCCAAAATGTTGTTCAAATGTGTATTTAGCATCTAGTGAGATAAAGTCAACACATTCTAGGCTAAGCATGCCCTAGCTCCAGCTCTGTGTACCATTCTTTTGAGTTTCAAAGGCAAACAATATTCAAACTAGAATATTTATTGCCTCAAAACCAAAAATGTTTTCTTCTTGTATTGAAATCAGCACCAGCATGTAAAGGGAACTTCACATTTTCATGAAGCCCACCATTCTCTGTCAGTCATCTGTCCATATGTCACATGTGACACTGTGTCAGCTCTGCATGCCTTTGAACGTTCACATGTGAAGCCAATGAGAAAAAAAAAGAAATGAGAGGAGAGGGTGAGCTGGTGATAGAGCGAGGCTGGCTGCAGGTGATCCAGGTGATCTCTCTCTCTCTCTCCCCTCTCTTCCTCCCATCACTTCCTCCCACAGCCCCTCGTATGATTGAGGTCAGACGGGGAATTCTTCCCTGGCCTAACTAATGTGATTGCATCAGAGCAATACCCTTAAACGACATCACACCCCTGATCTGCATACTAATTGGCCCTGCTCTGTCCTTGACACTGACCTTGGGAGGAGGAGGCCTTCATCCCCCCCCCCCAAGGGCGGGTGAGGAGGGATGTGTGTGTGGCGGGGTGGGGGGTCGGGGAGGGGGGAGAAAAAAATACGGCGTCCATCCATTGCTCACATTTCCATGCAAAGACGCCCTCGCTCTGCATAACCTCCTCCCGCCTGGCCTCATGGTACACCGACCTCCCCCCACCCGCCAACACCACCCCTCACACGCACACACACACTCACCCTCTGCTGCCCCTATCTCTCCTCTCTATGCATCAATGCAAATTATAACAATGGCCGAGGCTTTATTCGGCGGGGGTAAGCCTGCGTGACCTTCTGTGACGGGGAGCAGCAGAGACAAAAGGCCATTTCTCTCTGAATAAGCACATGGACAGCAGCATCTCCCCATCCCGGGCAAGGGAGGAGGTGGTGGCGGGGGGGTTGGTGGTGGGAGATAGGGGCCAAATGCAAAAGAGGCCACAATTGTAAGGATTTTTAAAGCAAAAGAGGGCAGAATGGAAATGAATGCAGAGCGATGCAGTGAGGAGAGAGCTGGGGGAGGCGAAGGCTCCGGCCCTTTGGAGACTGCTGACGGAGGATGTGTTGGGTTTGTTGATCGGGACTTAGCTCTGCGGAACTGACAAGAGCAGCTGGATGAGATATTTGCATGTTTTATTTATGTATTTTCATTAGAAACAGATTGGTATGCTCTCCCGGCGGTGGCTATGTTGGCTGCCATGTAACCAGGTTATCCTGGGTTTGAATCCTGTGAGGGATCAGTTCCCTTCTTTCTTCAGTGTTAGTGAATTAGAAAAGCCAAACTAACTTGTAACTGGTAGATATTACAGTTATTCCTGGACCAATCAGACCAAGTTTAAAATGGAGAAAACACAGAAGATAAGCTAGGTCTCTAGAAGGGCTAAAAGTGTCAGTATGCTATAAAATAAAGTGCTTGCCTGAACTCATCATTCCAAAGTAAGAACTAGAGGTGACCATGTCCAACAATTTCTGTAACTTGCAGAAACCATCATAATGACTGTAACTCACCTCTCTCTTTGATGACAGGCTTTTGCCTTCAAACTTGTTTGGATGACACTGAAGCTAGTATTATGCTTCCCACATTTGCAAGTGTATGCATAGACTCTGTAATGACATCCATGTACCAGTACCAGTTTGTTGTGACCATGTGGACTTGTCTGCGAACTCGTCCAGGGAGATATTTCATCAAGGCTGATAAATAAGTCCGCACTTAAGGGAAAAAGCCTGACAACTTGATGTTGCACTCAAGGCTTAAGCTGTTCCATTAAGACAATTTATCCTGGTGTAGTCAACGCTAACTCAAGCCAGACTAAAACAAGCTGCACTTTGAGCTTTGAGTTAAATGTTTAGCTTCTAAATAAAAGGCCGTTGTTGGCGAGCCATGATTTTCTTAACTTTTGAAAATGAATACATTCTTTGAAACTGAAGTAAACATGTAAATTCATGCTTGGTCATATAGAAAAACATCAATATACTGCACGTGTGGAGTGCGTCCTCCAAGGAGACTCCAGAAAGTAGTATGATCAGAAGTATTATGCATCCATGGTGTATCCTGTTTGGGAGTACAATCCAGGCTTTAGTAGGATCATGTTCATTTTGATAACACTGAATCCTTCAGTCAAAGGGAGATGGACATGCTGTAGACTGGTTTCGCCTCTCACCCAAAAGGCTTCCTCAGTTCTGATTGAATGTTTGGGTGTGTCTTTCAGATGACCTTCTGGAGGAGAGGTAAAACTTCCTCAAGAAATTGAGTCCAAGTCAAGTCATGAGTCACTGATGTTTAAACCCTAGCTGAGGTGCAAGTAAAAGTGAAAGTTTGTGACTCGAGTCTGACTCAAGTTCACGCCTCTGCCTTAAAATCCTTTTAATTTTTGTTCCTTGGCAAAGCATTGGCCATTATAACCTGACACTTCTCAGTATCACTTTGTTAATTAATTTCATCCCTACCGCCAGCCCAGCCTCATTCTTTTGTGTTGAAGCTTTTGGTAATTGTTTCTGGCCACCTGATCAATATAAATAAGTGCAGTATTCAGTCTTCTCATTTGGTCTGCATCAACTCTTGAGAAAACCTCTTTAGCCGCGAAATGCTCCACTATGTTGACCAGTTTGCCTCTGATGTTGGATGCTGAGCAGGAAGTGACCTGTGGTTTTATCTGCGCATTTTTTAACTAAAAAAACATCTGTCTGCTGATGAGAGCTGTGAGAGTGAAATCCAAAATAGTGAGGATTTATGTTACTCCAAGTGACTGCTTCAACATTAAGCCTATAGGTGGTGATCTGAATCAATACTGAAAATAAAAACTAAATAAATAACATAAATTAATGATAAAATAAAATACCGATTTTGAGTATTAGTCTGTAAGCTTTGTGGTCTTATTTGAAATAATTATGTTATTTGTGCATTCCCAGGACAGAAGCTCTGAAGGTTGATCAGACTCCCTGTGGTCTTTTTGCAGTGTGTTGTGAATGATTGAAACATCTATCTTTGTGCACTGAGTTGCTGCTCCTAATACCTGAGGATGTTTTTCTTGTATGTCTACCATGTGTATGATAAACAGCCAATCACCAGTCTAGATCTGTAAAGGGATATTTCACGTGTGTAGTGTGTAGAGGGCAGACTGCAGGGAGGAGCAGCGTGGAAGTTAAACAATGTACTGCTGTGGACAGGGTCAGCAGCAAAAGGTTATTTTGTCACCTAAAAACATCAATACCAGTTAAAGAGTAGGCTATATTTAGAATATTTTCCTAGTAATATTACCTTGCTGTCTGACAGGACACCGCCTTTATAAAAACCAAATATCATTGTCTCAAAACCTACCAGATAGGTGAAATCACTCATTTTGCTTTACAGAACACAATAATTGCTGGTCTACCACAGCCTCAATCTTTTATGGCTAAATTCCAACACGGCTACGTTGCGTTATGGCTGCACCACATCAACTGGAGCTGATTGCAGCCATTCTACGCAATGCTTTTGATTCCACCAGCAGCACCTCAGCACGTCACAGAAGCTGCTTCAAAATTGCGTCAAGTCTACTTTTGACGGATGCTATGTCAGTTAGCACAGAGCAGATCAAACGGGCAGGAAGTCACACACAGAAAAGACAGGGAGAATCCGGTTAATTTAAAAAAAAAAGACCCTGTGCAGACTCATGATCATAAAGACAGACAGAAAAGAAACTATTTAGTCACTTAGCCTGCTTATCCATGGTAGAAGCACAAAGAGCAAAGAAAGAGGACATAATCAACAAAATCTGAGCAAGTAAACATAATCAAGCGCACAAAACGCTCCACTGCTAAATGCTTCTGAAACGCTGCTGGTGAGGCTTACAGCTGTGTGGAGGACAGATCAAAACCGTGGTGCAGACATGCCGCGCTTGGTAGAATCAACTGGTTAGTCGGTATGACTTTGGAGTTTTAAAAAGATAGTTCAGATTCACCAAAGTTACACAATAACACAAACCAACAGAGGAAAGTAGCAGCAACTCCTGTGTTCTGCAAGGTAAGATTTTGCCTCAGGAGTCTGGTTTTTGTATGGGGTAATATTTGGCTTCTATATTTGTTGTTTCCTGTCACAAAATGCTGTCTGATGGCAAGGTAAAGCTGTGAAAATATTAAATATAGAGTACACTTAAACTTAAACTAAAACTTTTTTAGGTTGACCTTGCTAAAATACACACTGTTGCTGACCCTGTCCGCAGCAGTACGTTGCTTAAGCGCTTTTCACATAGCATTTAGCCCCAGGTTAAGACAGCAGTTAGCAGACAATTGGACTCGAGTCATAGGGACTCGGACTCGAGTCGACTCGAGTTGCAAATTTGATGACTTGCAACTTGACTCGGACTTGGAGGGTCAGAGACTCGAGACTCGACTCGACTTGAGACAAGATGACTCCCCTTGACTTGAGACAAGATTGATGACTCCCCTCGACTTGAGACACGACAAACGAGCCCCTCCCGCATCACTCTTTCACCTGACTGCTGCTCTCTCTCTCTCTCCTCCCCCCGTGTGCGCCCGCTTCACCACGGTGCAACGAGCCCCTCCTTCACCTGACCACAGCGCTCTGCTCTCCTCCTCTCTCTGCCTCCTCTCTGACAGTCAGTCAGCTGTTCCTGTCAAAAACATGACGTGTCGTGGCTTTTATACCTATGGATGTTAACATTAGAGCTGGACAGTATTACGTTACAAGGCTGGTAAACATAAAGCTTCGCTGTTTGTTTTGTTTTGTTAGTTTTTTTTTACCCTGCGCTACGTTGACTTTGCTCGTCTCAGCCATAGACTGTAAAGGTCTCAGCTTTATGGTCATCACCTTTTTAAAAAATATTTAATAAATCTCTAAAGCCTCTATTTTCTTCTTCTCTTCTTCTCTTTTATTTTCTTCTCTGTGCATCGGACTTCTACCGACCGCACATAGAGCATACTGAACAAAAAAAAAAGTTTGATGGCCAAACCAGTTCTGTGTGTTTTGGGGGGTGGGGGTGGGGGGGGGGCTATTTTGATAATTCAATTATTAGATTTTTTTTTTCCACAAATAGGCCTGTTTTGAAATATTTTAAATAATTACTCCATAATTTAATGTTTATAGTTTCTTTATCTATGGTCCTGCCTCCCCCTGCACCCTCCAACCTGGGCCCAGGACAACAGACCTGACTACTGTTAGTCGTGAATCATGGCAACGGCGAGTGTCCCAAAAGTGGTCAACTTTGGATACAAAAACTACAAGTTTGTTTGAAACATGTCACATCTTTATTGGAATGTAGCCTTTCCCCATCTACCTTGGTCTAAATGATCAAACATGTAATGTAAGAATAGATAAAATTAACAGCTTTATGATTTAATCCATGCAGACTAGACTGCATGCTCTTTTTTGGACAAGGAACAATAGTGAGAGACTTGACATAATCTGCGACTTGACTTGACTTGACTCGACAACCTTGTGACTTGACTCGACTTGACTCCACTTGACTCGACATAACCTTGTGACTTGACTTGACTTGACTTGCCCATGACAAAAAAACTTGGGACTTGCTTGAGACTTGGACCGAAGTACTTGATACTTGCTTGGGACTCGGATTGGAGGGACTTGTGCAATTGTCTGGCAGTTAGCCACAAGCTAAGGGAGTTGTTAGCCCTTGGCTCAAAGAGCTAACACTTTGGCACAATCCTGGCCCATTCCAAAGTAGGCTAACCCTGACTTTAGCCTAGGGCTAGCTGGCCTGGCCGTGGAGCAGGGTTAGCCCCGAGTTTGGGGGGTTGTCCCCTGAAAACTGACTAAACCCAGAGCTAAAAGCAGCCAGTGTGAAACAGGGCTTAAAGATGAGAAGAAGAAGATAATCAGCCAGGTTAAACGCAAACGCATTGCTACAACTGTATTTGGATACCAAAAATTGTTGGACACTGTAGTACAGTAGTAAGAAGCAGCTTATGTCCCTGTGTCCATATATCATAAGACATGAGACAGGGATATAAGACGTCAGGCCTCATATACAGTCCAGTGTATTGCTTTCAAACTGAAACAATGGACTTTTGGGTCACTTTTTTCATTCTGATACTTTCTGTTTGGGCATTTCTGGATGTGCGTGCAAATTTCCATACATATAGGGAAAAGACTTTTGAGCAAACAGACAAATGGCCATAGTGCTGCAGTTATCAGTGTGTGAGAGAACATTTCAGAGGCGAGGTGTCGGACAACTTCTCTGAAATGTACTGTTATCGCAAAACAGATGAATTTGCTATGGCAGTGATTATTCCTCCGCAGAGCTCCACCACTGCAATCTGGTAGCTTCCCATGCTGACTGTGGAACACGGAAAGCATCCTGAAAAAAACTGTCCTCAGGTTAAATCCTGCATCTGAATCTCACACTCTGTTACATGTGTGAGATTTTCCTTTTCCCGTATTGGTGTTACTGCCACGCTGTGAGATGTGAGGAAATTTTGAAGAGGAGCGGTTGGCTTTGGCTATTTTCTGTTCTTACATGCTGTATGTTTACCCCAAAGTCTGCACTCTGGACTGCGCTTTTTTTCAAATTAAGAAAAAATGCGGGAGAGCGCTCTTATTATTCCATGTGGGATTTAGCTTTTTGTCTCTCCAGCTGTGATTATAGGGATCGTTTTGTCTGAGAGCTCAGCCGGTTTAATCAAGCTCGGATAATTTCACAATGCCTTGTAATGGGGTCCCTGAAGACGAAACCTGCTCCTGTTTTCACAGGTTTGTGCAGGGCTGGAAAAAAAGGGAACCTTTTAACAAAAAACCCCATCCTGCACTGGAGCAGGAGCGAGCAAGGAGCTATTTTAGCATCCTGCCTTACTGCCCTTGGGACCAGGCATTACACAGTCACCCCCACCACACACACATACACACAAACAAAAACCCTGCATCCATATACACACTGCAGGCCCTGTGCACTACCCCTTAATGTCTGGCAATTTGCCAGGTTGTCATTGACAAGGTAAGTGTTGATTTCAACGATAGGCAAAGCAAAAGGGGAGGGAAACTTCAGAACAATGAAACACTCCTTTGGAGTTTTTTTCTCTTCTTTCTTTTCCCCCTCACCTCCTCCTCTTCTGGAAAAAAGGAGAAAGGTGTCAAGTTTGTGACAAGTGAATTGTTTTTTCTTTCCACCCCTCCCCACCCTCGTTGTGATGGTGTCGATGATGGAAAGTTTGTGGAGTTGCGTTCTTTGCAGATAGTTTGACCTACTTAGGTTAGCGCGGCACACCTTACAGAACGCCTCCCCGACTCTGCAGCCTGTTCGAGGATGATCCCGACAAGATTAGAACAGGTAAAGCATGTACGCCATGAGCTAATATTCACTGCTCAACAAACAGAGACATTTGGATATAAAGAGGCTTTATGTTTTACATTTGAGCTCTTCATTTTTTTTCCATTTGATTTTCCATTTAAGAGCTTTAAAGTTGTTCACATCATCTTGTTTCCAGGGCTGGGTGGTAATGGATTCTATGTAATCAGGATTATGTAATCAAATTACATAAAATCAGCATTAAAAGCACATCTGACATATTTCTACTCAGGTTGCTACACTGTAAAAAAGTGTATTCCAGTAGCAGTTTAAGCTTTCAGTACTTCAGTGATGACAGTCTAATTTTGTGGATTAAAACAACTTGAAATTTACACCCTGCACCCGTAACCTGCTGTTCTTATTTCAGATTTGTCCCCCCGCAGTTAAGCTGCCATTTTCTCTTGGCGACTGGTAAAGAAGCTTCAGTCTGATGCAAGACAAAACTATGACTTGTGATGAAATATTTTATTATGTTAGATATGACATGGTCCATGTTAACTGGTTTCATTAAGTCATGCTAAGATTAGCAGGTATATTAGTCATATTGAACAAACTGAAATAACACACCAAGGTCATTATAAATAATACATTTCCTGAACAACTATTAGGTTTTTAAAGAGCAGTGTTTTACTTTTGGGTAAAGTAAATAATTGAGCTGGAAAATTAGAAACTTTTAAGTTGATCTGCCTTAAATTGAGATTGCATTAATGCAAACTGTTAATTTGAAAGCAGATTATAAATACATCTGTGTTCAACTAACTTGAAGTAACTTGATTTTTACCAGTGGTAATAGTCTTTAAGGGTAGTCCAACAATTCTCTTTTTTTCAGTGTTGTTTTATGAACTGGTGACTTAACTGATATTTGTTTTTTATGAATAATGGAGTTTTATTCCTTTTCTTCATATTGAAAAAGGAGGATGCACAGTTTGATTAAGTGCTCTTCTTCTGCAAAGTCCTCCATGTGGCCCAACAGCGACAAAAACTGACACACAAAAAAAGTTTGATTTGTTCGACTGTAAATGCTGAATGTGCTAAATGCATGTTTTTGCACTGAAAATGTTTTGAGATGTTTAGAGAGAATTAATAATTCATTCATTCATTCATTATCTTCCGCTTATCCGGGGCCGGGTCGCGGGGGCAGCAGTCTGAGCAGGGACACCCAGACTTCCCTCTCCCTGGACACTTCTTCCAGGTGTTCCGGAGGGACCCCAAGGCGTTCCCAGGCCAGCCGAGCGACGTAGTCACTCCAGCGTGTCCTGGGTCTTCCCCGGGGCCTCCTCCCAGTGGGGCATGCCCGGAACACCTCCCTAGGCAGGCGTCCAGGAGGCATCCGATATAGATGTCCAAGCCACCTCAGCTGACTCCTCTCGACGTGGAGGAGCAGCGGCTCTACTCCGAGCTCCTCCCGGGTGACAGAGCTCCTCACCCTATCTCTAAGGGAGCGCCCCGCCCATTAATAATATTTCTGGAACTCATTTTTAATCTTCATATATAAGTGCATGGAATTGAATGCAGTTTCCTGTATTTTCTATAAAATACATACTTCCTTTTTGCAACTGCAGCTAGAGCGAATTTAGATAAATTCAACATTTTAAAGTGTCGGTACTGTGTCAAAACTACACTTTTGAAAGTGTTAAACATTTTACAATATGGCAGATTTGCACCAACTCTCTCAAAATTTTGAAATTCAACACTAGTCAACACAAGTTAAACGTCAAACGTCAAACATCAGTGTAGTTTTTTCACACAAAATTGAGTTACTGCCATATTAACACTATAGAGGAGGTCAATTTGAACTCAGAATTTTAGAATTGATTTGTATTTTATTAAATACACCAAGTAGCCAGATCCAGTCTCAAGAAAAAGCAAACACAGGGGTAACATACAGGGGAATGGCAGAATAAATTCAGAATTTACACATATTTCCTTTCATAATTTTATTATTATAAGCATTACAAACTTACATATCCACTTTCTGATGTTTGAGAATGGAGGTTGTGAAACAGAGTAATCATACCCAGAGCATTTACTTATTTATCTATTTCTTTTAAATGAATTAGTTAATTAAAAGTAGTGCAAGTATCCAAATGTAAGAGTAAAAGTAATGGTTGTTCTTTTAAAATTTACTTGAGTATGCTGGATTAAAATTACTCTGACAAGTACAATTTCTCAAAAAAACAAGAGTACATGTAAGTACTGAGTATATACTGTATGTACAACATGTCAGGACAATAATGACATAAAAAAACATATTCACCCACCCAAAATCAGCATCTCATGATGATATATATGTTACTCAGCCAGTACAGGTATGATTACTGTCCATCCATCCACACGTCATGTAAATCAGCTTCTCAGCATTCACACACATTCTCTTCAAGAGAAGCTGAACTGGTTTAAAACAGTTGTGTGTTTTTGAACAGTGTTTGGCTGCACAGCAGGTGTTTGTTGTGAGGTCATAAAGGTTAAAAGATGGAAATACAAAATGACAATAATGCTGATATGATATAACATTGTATATAATATTTAAAGTTAACATCTAAAAATATACAAGAAAGCTGCTACCAGTCAACACCAATTAGTTTAAACAGCACAGTACGAGCTGTGAAAGACTTTGAAAGAATTGTTGTCTTGATTTCTGGTCTTTTCTTGTGAAACAATACACGAATTAAACAATAAACTTTCTGTCAGTGGAACATAGATTGAAGCAACATTTGTATGCAGATACTGTTAATTGATTAGAAGTTGTTTCAGATGAGAACTTGAAGTCATTGCAGGGATTGTATTTGACTGTTTTGACCCAAACATGTCACAGCTCATCATCCTCTGCTTCATGCAAGCACAAGTGTAAAGTTGTCTATTTTTAGTTTTCACTTAATGCCTTCATATAAAAAGACATTTAAAATATTTGAAACTGTGTTTAATTAACACAAGACACTGTCGCGAATATATCCTTTTTGTTTCAGCACATTTTAGATGGTTGATTAAAGTGTGGGGAACATAATAAGGCACATTTTGTATAAAAAATAATATGGTCATTTTAACCTACTGCTATACTTATGATTGTCATAGAAATTACAATATATTCAATTACAAATCAGTCCCTCCGGGATTTAAAAGGCTGTATGACTGATTTTACTGCAGCCTTTTTAAAAATTGTGATGCAGGTTGCAGTGTTTTTGCAATGAAATTCTGGGACCAAGTGAAAATTGCGAGAGTTGCATTAATTTAAAATCAAAGGCAACATGTCCAGGGAGAATAAAACCACACTGAGTGTTCTTCTGAGTGTTCAAAGTGACCAAAAAGACTCAGCATTACAAAAATATCTGACAAAATATGTTGTATTTGTAAATGAAGAAGAGAGATTTCCGAAAGGGAGCAAAATCTGGAGCTCTTTTGGAGCTACTGGAACTCAAACTCAGTCAAAAAAGCACAAAATTATAAAATATAAAAGCACAGAGCATTGATAAATGTCAATAATAACAAACACTTTGCTTGGTGAGCTGCTATGATTGGTGGAACTCTATGATGACTGGTCACATTTGCAGAAAAGTTGTAGTGATTGGACAAAATTGCAAGGTTGTGCAGAATTTACAGGGATTGGTTGAATTTGTGTTAATTGTTGTGATTGCAACACAGCACCTTCCTTGTGGGAGTGACTAATGTGCTTTTAGAAATAACAGGCAAGATTTAAAGTGCACCTACACTTCCTGTTTTGACAATCCACTTGAAAACTCCTAAATATGTATCTTTTCTGCAGAATAACATCCGTGAATAAATATAAAGGCTTTTTTAAATGAACAGTGGAGCAGACGTAAGTTAAATCCTTGCATCTGATTTGCTATTCCTTCTCAAAGTATACAAGTGATGAACCATGTGATCACTTGAGAGGTGCTCTTAAAGGTTACACTTTGCTGTAAATAGTACGGAGTCACTAAACGTTTCTTTTTTATTTCCAGTTTGAACATATTTATTTCAGTTTGTATTGTATGCTCACTGTATATGTTACATATTTTTGAATAAGTCTGGGTACAATCAAAAAAGCACACACTAAGTGACACACTGCAAATGTTGGGTGGGGTATTACAAAATAAGTGCACAGCTTGGTTTCTGGCGCTGTGGGCAAAATACAATGAAGCTGTCATGGGTAGTGTGTAGATACTTCAAGTCAGAAGCACACACACAAGCTCACAGTGTAAAGACAGAGGGAAGAACACAGGGCGTGTTGGGGCCCACAGCACAATGGTGCCTCAGGGTCACCTACTGGGTTAATCCGGCCCTGTTCAGCATGCTTGGAACTGAAACATTTCATATTGAACATGAACAGAAATATGAAATCATTTGCCCTGTAATTTGGATATTTTGATATTTTAAACTGCCATAATTAAATAAAGTAATATAGCAAAAATCTGAACATTTAGACTGGGATTCACCAAAAAAAATTTATTTAATCTAAGTCTAAGATTAGTTCTAATCAGAGTTTAGCAAAACTAGTTTTAAGGAGATTTAGAATTAAGCAGAGCTGTGTTGCACAATTAAAAACTGATCTCTGTTTAGTAAATCAGTTTATTGGTATAAGTTTATTGATGTTGATCCAAGAGTTTAATCAGTATTGAAATGGTTACTTACCTAAATTAAAAAAAAAACATTTCTTGCTAGCTAGCTAAAAAGATAAAACATTACATTGTTTGCTAGCTTACTAAAACGTTAACAAAAGGTTATTGTTTTTTTGTTTTTTTTTTGCTAGTTACAAAGTTAACAAAAGATTAAATTGCTTGCTAGCTAGTTAAAAGGTTTCTAGCTATCTTAAAAGAACAAAATGTGATGTTGTTTGCTAGCTAGAAAGAAAACGTTGTATTGTTTGCTAGTTTGAAGTTTACAGTGGAACACATTTTAAGCTGGAGTTTAACATTTAGGTGAAACCGATTAAATTTTACTGTACATTTAGAGTAAAAAAATATATATATTTTTTATTTAAAGGTAGTCAATCTAGCACCTTAATTTTGAAGGTGAAACAGGTGAAGATTAGTTGTGTGCTGATGGTGAGCTCAGTGACGGCTGTGTGTTCTCCTCACTGAGCTGCATTTACTACATTTATAATACGACATCTTTGTGTCACAGTGTGGGAAGGCAGTGATGGGCTGAGGCCTCTGATCAATCCTGAGCATCTACTTCACGACCAGTGCCGCTCTTCCTCTGTGTGTGTGTGTGTGTGTGTGTGTGTGTGTGATGTTCCTCCCTCTACCGGCTGCAGGTTTGATGTCCCATTAAAGAGACCTCGCAGACATCAGACCAGTCACTCAGAAACAGAAAGTGGGACTCAAGGGACAGTCAGGATGTTCATCATTAGACTTTGGTGCCATTCACCCGACTCCAAACCATCGCCTCACTGAATATAAAAAAACAAAAAAAAAAACAACACAACTTCAGAAATCTTTGGGTGGAGGAAGAGAGAACGGAGAAAGGCTCGGAGGGATGGGTGGGGATGGGGGAGCGCAGGCGGGGGTGGAGGGGGGTTGCACTTAGAGATATTTAAAGGCGAAGGAGATGGGCTTTGTTAAAGATGCGATTCCCCTGGGTTCCCCTTCTTGAGTCGCAGGGATCTGATAGAGCGACGCTCCTGTTCGAGCAACACCTCCTTTGCTGGGGGGAGATAGGATGGCGTGTAATTATACTGCAAGGGCTTTCAGGGCCCTGACATACCTGTCACCTGGGAAGGAGAAGGATGAGAAGACATCTGCATACCTTTTAGTTCTTACCTCAGAATATAGAAACTTGTCCTTTCTCGTTTGTTTCCAACAATTGTGTCTTTCCTTTTTTTTGTTTCCTTCCTTCCGCTCGCCTGAAGAGGCTTGTTTTGGAAGTTTGGTGGCTCATTTCTCTCTGCACTCATTTGATGACTTTCAGGGGGAAAAAAAAGTGCAAGTGAGAGAGCGTCTTTGATTTAGATTTGAGAAATGGTTACTAATGAGAGGAGATAATCATTGCAAGAGTTGAGGCTTTTGTCACCGATTCAAGTGTCGTTTGAACGCGCTCATTTCATCATTTGTACAATAACAAATTGAACTTAATAAGTGACAGTGATAATCAGTGATCAAACACAATAATAAGAACAATAAAAAGACAGTCGGAATCTTTCAAAAGCAGCGTGGATTCAGTAATAACAACCAAAAAATGAGCAGGACGATGCTCTTCTGAAGTGATTATCATCAGTGCTGATATTTATTTTCCAGAGTTCATCACCACACATCCACTGGCTCAATAATTCTTTATTATCATTATTATTATAAAAATGCTGGATGCAATTTGTCACAGAGCGCTCAGACAGTGCACTGTACAGTATGATCTGTGTAGATTACAACACAACATACAGAGAAATGTTACGACCCAATTTTGCTGCATTTGAACGTGTCTGCTGCGTTTTGGTGCAATGACATTTTCACAACAGAAGCCGCACTCATGCATTAACATTGCTTTACTTCAGTTTGGCGAGCTTGATGTTTTCCATGTGCAAGACAAATGGGAGTAAACAACGCTTCCCCCTGTCTTGATCGGCGAGACGACGCCTCACTCAGTTCCTTTTGTTAGAGAGAGGGAGGCTGGAGGAGAGTGTGAGAGAGAGAGAGAGAGAGCTGGGTGCAGGTAGCTAACAGACGAGTGGACCCCACCGCGCTCCCTTTCATGTCTAACAGCAGGGTAGAAATGTTAAATTGTAGCGGTCCCTCTTTATATGTATATAAAAATGTCCTGAACAAGATGCTTATCTTAATAGATGAAGTAGGAGCAAAAGGAACTATAATTTTAATCAAATCTGGGCCTCATTGGTGTGACGGTGTTGAGTGCTATTGAAGCTTAAAATTCATGTTGTTGGGGGACTGGAGAAAGGGACTCAGCGGGTGGTGTCTTGCAGTGTAATTATCCCTCACTTACAGGTATTTCTGTTGCCACAGTCATTATCTTCCCTTGTAAAGAGGAAATCAATTTGTACAGATGTATATGAGGAGTGGAAGATTGCCCAGAGGAAAAGAAAAGGGGAGAAAAAAAAGACATTCTCATGAAAGAGGGACAGTGAAAATTGAGGATAGATGACTTGTTATTGGTCTGCGTGCGGGGCTTGTTTGTTTGTTCGCCTGATTGGCTGCAGTTAGCGCAGCGTTGCATTCGGGAGAGCAGCACAATGAAAAGTGTGTTCTTTGAATTCGGCTCATTATTAAGTTTTATTACTGTGTTCCAAACAAGAGCCTGCTATCACTTTTACTGACTCTATAAAAAAAATAGTGTTTGTGTGGCTGCTCTGACAGAAAGCCGAAATTCAAAACTGTCCACCATGTTTTTTTTTTTTTTTTTTTCTTCAGAACATAAAAGTGAATTGAGTGGACTCATCTTTGCAACATTTTTAGATATTCTTAGTCATCTAAATCTTAGTTCTTTGGTCAAACTCTGCTACTGTTTTTCAAGTTGAAAGCACATCTAAATCTAAAAAAAAACATTATGGTGAAAATAATTCACAAATCATTCAGGGGCTATTCAGGGAAAAAATGACAAAACAAAAAATCTCATCCACACATGACCTTATAATCACTGTGGCCTCAGCTCTGACAATAAGGTCAAATCCACCCGATGTTTAATGTGGCCCTATAGACAAATCCATGGAAGTACTGGAAGTTAACAAGCCGCCATTGCTGCGGTGGCGTCACTCTACAGTTTGAGTGTGAATTAATGTGAGCTGTCATAAGAAGGTTACAATTTTCTACTTTTACATTTACTTTTTAGGTAACGTTACTTTTGACACCAATGTCTGGGAAGTCAGGAAGAACCTGTGCAGATCGGCCGCTCCAACAATTGGACATGACGTGCCACTACAGCAATGGCAGCATCACAAAATGGCGGCACACACAAAGCGGTCACTGGAATTGTCTGTCAAGGACTTTAAGATGACGTAATGCTGCATTTGGCAGCTGGACTGCTGTTTAAATTTTAACACTGGGCATTATGCTTGGGGCAGCAGTCTGAAACTTTTATGATCAAAAGACTAATTTTTGGCCAAAAAAAGAGAAAAAAAAATCTTTCCGGAGCCACAACTTTTAAATTCTCTCTTTCCCTTTTTTTCAGAATTTGTCATCCATATGGACACTCAAGATGAGCCACCACCATAGACATGGGCTAGAATACATTTTGGTTTGCTAAATATTTTTTGGTGTACAAATAAAGAATGCAAGAAACAATTTACACTGTAAAAAAGTAGTTGAGACAACTCAACATTTCAAGGCAAAGAACTACAATAGATTGTGGATGTATCAGCCCAGTCTAAACTCTTTGAAATAAACTTTAAAAAGGTTTTAGTTGAGATAATTTAACTTTCTTTAGATAAACTTGAAGCTTTAAGTTTAAGAAATGTAAAAAAAAAAAAAAAAAAAAGTAAAGAAAATGTGTGTCAAAAATTGGCCACAGTGAGCTGTGAAGCTGATTTGTCATTATTTTGGTGGCTGAAAAGTAGGTGCTTCACCATCTGTTGCCTGGTGGGGATCTGCACTCTACTGAGTGACCTCTGCTAGTTAGGGCCCGAGCACTGAATGGTATGAGGACCCTATTGGATTTGCTTGGATTCTGCTATTATTTCGTCCTATTCATTTGCATCTTGAGGAGCTAAATGTGCTCAGTGGCCCTTGAAACTTGGCACACATAGTCATGGTGAAAAATTTTGTCTGATATAACTTTTGGTGGTGGGTGTGGTCAAATGGCTTTCCTCTAAACAGCAACCTCCACGGTACATTCCACTGACATGCACAAAAATCAGAACACACATGTATTATGCCCACAAAAAAGCAGGAAATTACATGTTTTGGACTTTGAAGTGCTCCTCCCAGCAGGTTGAGCATATCCAACTCAAATCTGGTTAGAAAGGCCTTAAAACTTAAGTTATGCTATATTGTGAGGTTTGTGACATATCGTCAAACAGCGTTGCCATGATGGCATGGCAAACTTCCATGTTTCACCAAAACACAGGAAGTTATATTAACTTCAGTGTACATGGTCAAATCTCCCTGAAACTTCACATGGTTGATAACGGTCCAGGCCTGAACATATGATGTGACTTTCATCACCCTAAAACAATTTCACCATATTTTTATATTGAAGCAATCCAAAAGTGAAGGAACGTAATCAAACTGCATTACTTTAATATTGTGATAATTAACCAGTAATTAACAATGTGAAATACTTTTAAAGTAACCCTCCCAGATTCTACAACTGCAGAATGAAAACAGTGCCTACATGAAAGTGGAGAAAACCACACTGCTGTTAAACTTATTTTTTATCACACGTCGAGTGACATTTAGTTCCATTTTATTCAAGAAAAGACAGACATTTTCAAAACTCTGCAACTCATCAAAACTGTCTAGATGGATAAACAGATGAGAGGAAAAAATGGGTTCGGGGATGAAATGTCCCTTTAAACATTTTAACACCAGTAGTTTTACCATTTTAGTACATTCCTCTACACAGTTGAAGATGCAAAGAATATTTTGCTGCCCTGTATGGTGTCTTTAAAAATAGTGCTACATGTTTGATGACCACAGCCACACATGCTAACAACCATTCACTCTCACCTGCACAGGTTCACTTCATCTGCAGTCAAACACACCCAAACAATTCACATGACACAGTTTGTTTGATGTGAATCTTGTGAAGTTGTTTGTATCCTCACTCTGTTTAAATGGAGTGCACACGTTCTCACACTGTGGGGTTTAACCAGCTCTTTTCTGTTACATTAACCATGTCTTTCTTTATCTTTGACTTACTGTGGTTGTTGGGGGCGGTTCACTTCCTGGTTGAGCAAAAGGTGTGTCTGAGGGGTGGGGCCACTTAAATCTGAAAGCCAGCTCATCAGACCAAACCATGTGCTGCCAAGTCAGAGGGGGGGTCAGGCTTTAGTTTTTGGCCTTGTATTAGTTGTAGTTGACGTCCATCTTGTTTTCTCCTTGTGTTATTTGGTTTGACTTGGTCTCTATATATGTTCACTGCTGCCTCCACAACAGTTTGTTCCTTCTTCAGCCACAGAGACAGCTGCTCCATGAAAGAGACTTTTTATGGACTCACAGGTACGTTCAAGAATGAACTGATTAATTAATTTTATGAAATGTTTATGAGTGTTAATGTTAGAGGAGACAAATGGAGAATAACCTCTTTTACTTTTGTTGTTTCTCCAAATGTTATTGGTTCTCTGGTCTTTTCTCATGTGTGTTTTTAAAGCTTTTGTCCAGTCTGCACAGGACAGACTTCATCATGCTCTAATGTCTAGTGTCATTTAGTTTATTTGAAGTGTAGTTTTAAGTATTTCATGTTTATCTGAGCAGCATTAAATGACATGTTCCACCATTTCCTGCAGTCCACAATGTCCACATCACCTGTAGCAGGTTTATACATTAATGTCCTGTTGAAACCAGTGAGACCAAATATCGTCATTTCTTCTTCTTTCTAATTCCTCTTAAAGAATTGATCAAATTGACTTCAAAATTGGTGTGTGCCATCTAGAATAGTTTTTGATCAAACATTATTAAAAGATTTGGTGAAGGTCGTGGCATGGTGTCAAGTTTTGATATCTCGCCATGAAACGGGAAGTTACTGTATTTTGAGTAGAAATGATCCTATCAGCCCCTTCACATGTTTGATAACAGTTCCTTCTTGATCACAATTACATCTCAATAAGGAGTTATAATCATTGCACCACCTACTGGCAAAAGGAAGCAAGCCTCGTGTGACAGTCATCATTTGATTTACATGAAATTTTCAGTGTTGTCTACATTTAATATACCAGAATATAACATATAATTAGTGGCTGTTCTGTAATGCCACCTAGTGGAGACAGGAAGTGGCATCAGACTCCTTTTTGCAGTGTCCAAAACATTTGACAATTCAAAGCCGGTCCAGTCTGGTGATGGGGTCACAGCAAGCGCACATCCTGATGGGTGCGTGGGCCCATTCAATGCTGCTTGCAGTTTTAATTTACTTTGTTTCAAGTAAATAAACAAGACCAAGAGTCTACAGGCTGTACTGCCTCGTAACCACCCACATCTACTTCATACCTCCAGTTTGGAGCTCAATCTCTCTGTTCAAACTTTCTTTTTTTGGTGTTCAGTTTTGATGTGCCGTTTAAGTCACATCAACGATCTAGTATAAAGAGTGAGAAGTCTGTGTATGGAGGAGGTGGGGTGGGTGGATGCGTCAAAAAATACAGGACTGGAGATCAGAGTTTTTGAAACCAACAGTCAACAACAACTTTTTAACTTATGCAAGTTTTGTAATGTACTTAAGTTATATCCTATACGTAATGTAAGATAACTTCATAGTTACATTATGAACATTAATATACAAAGCTATCTTAACCCATACCATGATCTTTTCCTGAACTCAGCTAAATAGATTCAAGTAGCAAATAGTTGTTGTGCTTTTATTTTGAAAGTCTGATTGGCTTACCTTAACCCCACCCAGTCTCACTTGTCATGCCTTAACCTACGTGACCCAAACTAACAAAGGCAAAAATGCTAGCTAGTCAGAGTCAGAGTAGGGCATATCATGATTTGCTCTCCTAAGAAGAGAAAATCACCAGAGCAACTATACCTCACTTCCCCTGACAACGCCACATTTTGGGTGAAGAGTGCTGTTAAAGTGCCAGTGCCAAACAAAGAAGACTAGAGTAATTCACGTGCATGTTAATTTTGGTGATGTAATTAGTTACCATAACACCACAGTGGATGACTACCACAACAAAATAATGTCTTAAAAAGTGACAGATGTCAGAAAAACATCACCTGGAGATTCAGTAATGTACTTTATATGTCAGGAAAAACAACCTCTAACCACTTGATGGAGCTGCTCTTCTGCTTGGATGGAGACAGACACTTATCAGCTCCTATTTCTTTTATTTTTTCATTGTAATAATGCTGATTGTTGATTGGTAGCAACATAGCGTGATTGTTAACCTGACTGCCAAGAGTATTTGGGCTGAAGTGTGTTTCTTATTTGATGTATTTAAACTTGCAAACCCCTCCAAATTTGTATTGACCAGTCAAATGAGAGCAGTTTTTGGCGGCAGCATGGGGCAGGGGCAAAGTACTCAGATGGATCCCTCTCATCTATGGTTTGCAGTGTAGGGCCACTGGCCATGCTGCCATATTTGATGAGTTTGGAGTGAGAAGGTGTTATTTTTTCAGACTTGACTCATCTAAGCCACCAAAAATACTATACAACTCTTTTCACAGGCTGAGTCACATAAACCATGACCGCTAAACTGATGTTTATGTTTATGTATATTTCACATCCGGTGGTGATTGGCTGGACTGGATTATCCTTGTTGCTTTAGCTGACCTAGATGCTGCTTTAAAAGACAATAAGTCCAGAATCTCTGTCTGCTGGTTTGTCTTTTCCAGGCTGTGGAGCCATCAAGCCTCCATGTTGCTGTCATGAGGCCTGATCATCTGGACGTGTCGTGGACACAGACTGCAAGTCTGTTTTGATTACTTAATGAAAGTGTTTATCTGGCCATGTTCATTAGTTCATTGTGTCTTGGCCCTGGGCGGCGTAATGAGAGCAGCCTTTTGATTGGAGGATGGACGATGTGGGTGACTGATGGCTGCGGTCCGGCTGCCGAGTCATACAGTATGGCTACTAACTAAATTACTGCAATTAAGGTCAGCCTCCGTCCTGCTTTAGGATAGTCAGGAGAGATAACATCAGCACACACACACAGTGGCTGTGATTAGCTGTCGGAGACATGACACCATTACTGTCCGGTCTGTAAATGAGCTGTCCTCATTGGTCAGACCTTGTTGCTAATTAAGCGACAGCATTTTCCGACCATATTTTGCAGATGTTGGATGGTATAGGGGGGTCCTGTCATAGAAGATACACTGCTGTCCCTCTGTGGTGTCCAGCCCAATTAGTCCCATTACAGCCAGGCCTGTCTGGGGAGGGGGGGCACCGCCTGGGGGTGGTCAAGGCAAGGCCGAGACACATACAGACATTGTCTGACATAAAGAAACATGTGATGTGATGATCATCATCATGTTGTGTCCAGCTGCCTGGACACCCCCCCAACCCCCCACCCTTGCTAACCGCCTCACTGTTCTTCCCCACTGAGGATGCTTCCTCTCAAATGACCAGCCTGACACCTCACATGGCACTCTGGGGGCTAAAGAGACGGCCAAGGCGTGGACAGAGAGTCATGTGACGTCCATCCAGCTGCTCTGTGGTCAGATCCTATCCTGTCTGGGATAATGAGGCCGAGCACATGCCTGATGCTGCACTTAGCCCCAAAGGGCAGCTGTAAGGATCGCCAGCACCTTCACACACTTGAGAAGTCGACTCTTTTCACATCAGTAAGATGGCCACCACAAACCACAGGATTCAGCAGATATTGTTGATCAGTGACCAACAATCACCTGAACAATCTAAGCCAATGAGAAGCCACTTGAGGTGAGTGGAGAAGCAAGGAAGAAATTTTATGTGTTACTTGGTGGACAAAGAATGCTCAGTTATGAAAAACACTATGAGCTGGTCTGACTCAGTTATAACTGATGTCCAGCAGGTTTCTAATTGTTCACACATGAAGACAAAGAATCTTCATTAGCATAAAAGACAGACAGCAGGGACAAAAAGGTGGACAAAAAGCACTAAAATATATAGAGAAAAGCCTATAACAAAGACAGCAACATGTGAACTATGCACGTTAGATTGGTTAAATGATATAAAACTATCCACATCTTAAATGCATGTTTAAGACTAGGTAACTAAAACATTTTAAAGTTAGGGAAAGATGATGGTCACAGTTTTAAAAAAAAGGGAACACTGATCATGACAAAGTGACAAAGTTGACATATTTCCATCTAATATTTTTTTTGTGTGTGATGTCAGTGTGTCATTCCGAGTCTGATTTAATTTACAGGTTTGATTCTAATCAGACCAGATTTATAATTTTACAGATTTATTATAATATATTTATTATAATACAATTTTACAGATTTATAATTTTTGGTAATCGTGCAGCCAACTCAAACAGCAAACTCATGATAAATGATGTTGAAACTGATTGTTGGAATTTAAATTTCTTGGACTTGTAATAGGTAATAAAATAATAAATAATAAAAAAACAAAATATTACCTGAAAGAATCCAAAAGTGGTTTCAAAAGAGAGAAAGTCAACATGCTTATTTAAAAAAATAAACTTTGGTGGGGACCGGCATCAAATTTCACTGTATTTCAGTTGAAGGAGTGAGTTTATGGTTGTAGTGAGGAACTGAAAACGTGTTTAGAAATAACATATGGATCAAATATGAAAATGGGTGATTAGATTGTAAAACTGACATCGAAGGACAGGGGACAGGAATTTAAAGTATGTAAGTTGTTTTTTGTGTTATATTTTATTTTTGTTTTTATTTTGATTGTCTTGTTTGCTATAGCTTCAGTCTACACCATTTTCAGTATCGGAGTTATGCTCTGCATTTATTGAAATGAATTTGTAGATTTATCTGTGATATTCTTTCTGTTTGCAGACTGAAATGAACTACATTCTGCTTATAACTTCCATTAAGTAATTAGTAATCTGTATTACATTACATTTTGAAAGTAACTTTCCCAACACTGGTGGACACAAACACATGTGCAATAATGTGTATTAAAATAAGCAACTGATCACTGCCTCTTTTGTCAAGACGATGTGTTTAAAGTTTGTTCTGCTGCCAAAATAGTGGCCAAAAAAAAGCAAGACTGCTGGAGGAACCCTTGGAAACAATGAGTAGCTCCTTAATGAAAACCTACTTTTGACCAGAAACTTAATGGTATATATATAAAAAAGATCCTCTATGAACTTGTACTGTAAGCTTGAATAGTTTACCTTGTGAAGGATTCCTGATTGTCTTGAAGCTTTTTCTTTACACAGAGTAGTGTGTCCCAGCATGCAGAGGGGGCACAGACTATATGGTAAGAGCTAAGTAAGGACTGGGTGTCTCTGTATTGGCAGAGAAACACAGGGGAAAGGGACTTAAAAAAAAAAAAAATAAAGAGGTCCACAAAGTTAAACTTTTTCCCTGTATCTCACCTGACCTAATTACAGCACCTCGGTGGCTGCTAGTGCAACACTTTACCTTTGGAGTCCGACGTGCTTTCAAATTTCTGAGTTATTCTCAACGCGGCATTTTTTTGAAATATTCCTCTTTGTTTTGCTGCCTCGGTTGTAGCCCTCCGGGGACGCTGCTTGTTGTAGGAGTTGGGAGAGGGTTGTTCTTCCTTCACTTTGGTTTGGTAAAGAGAATAAAAATAACTCCTGCCAGGCTTTCATTCACTACAGCTGTGAAGACATGATTTAACTGAGCAGTACAAGACTGTGCTGCGTCCTGGGAAAGTCAGCTGTGTGTGTGTGTGTGTGTGTGTGTGTGTGTGTGTGTGTGTGTGTGTGTGTGGTAAACAATTTGACCCAAACAAAAGTGGGAGATATGATGATGTAACAGTTTGATGGAGGAATTGAGACATATTAGACATATTTAGTTTGATGAATATTGTGGGAAGATTTCAGAGCAGATATTAGCCCAGACGTTTAAAGGGACAGTTCATCTCAAAATCAAAAATGCATATTTTCCCTTATAAATCTAACAATTTTTGGTGTGTGTTGCAGAGATTTGGCACTCAGCTTGTGGTGTTTAAACAACAAAAAAAATGAAAACAACTCCCTCCACCCACCTCATTGTGAGCAGTTTCATGTAGGAATTACTTTCATTCTTGGCCAAAACTACTTTAGAATGTACTGGAACTGTTTTCTTTCTGCTTGAAAGAAAGTAGTTCCTATATGAAATGGGTCATGATTTTTGGAAGGAGATGCTGATTTTGGATTTTTTTAAATGTACACTTTTGGTGCATTGAGGCATCACAAGCTGAGCACCATCTAGTTGAATTATACTGAAGAGAAGGCAGACATTTCTATCTCCAAAACTCTGCAACTCACATCAATAAAATCAAGGGATAAAATATATATATTTGATTTAGGGTCAACTGTCCCCTTAAGGATACTGTATTCTGTAATACACTGTACATTACTCTGCCTGTGTAATTCATCTGTAATGAGGATGTAACATGTTTTAAATGTATATTTACCCCAGTCTATAGAGGATTTGTAGTAATTAAGTGACTTCTAGATATGGATCATATAATCTATAAAAACACATAACATAGATGAAAATATGGAGCTGGATATGTACAAATAATGTCTAAAGACAAGCACTGTGTAATGACCACCTATGCATCTGGGGGCCCTAAGCAGGACAGGTTACATTTCAGGGCCCTACCTCACAGTGGACAGACAGTGAAGAAGTCATAGAATGCATTTTCACTTGTACTTCTGTCAACACGATGGACAGCAGTTCTTTTACTGCTAATTAAAAACACACTCAAAGTAAAGCTGACTGACTGAGTTTACCATTTGTTTAAGAAATAAAAGAAAAAAAGTCATTAGTTGTTTTCTTATAACAACAAATATTAATTTATTGAATTTATTGAAGTCCGTTAGTTTAAAGCATTATCTCAATCTTTATGACTTAATCATACAGAGGGGCATCTGATGGGAAAAGAATATTTTATTAATTTGCCATTGGCAACATATAGTTAGAGGGACAGTTCACCCCCAAATCAACAGACAGAGCTTTGGAGATATCAGCTATAGAAATGTCCACCTTCTTTCCAATGAAACAACACTAGATGGCACTTGGGTTGTGGAGCTCAAAAAGCCAAAAAGAATATTTTAAAAAGTCAAAAATCAATCAAGATAATTCACAGACCTTTTTAGAGCAGTTTCATGTAGGAACTACTTTCTTTCTAGTGGAAAGACACTAGTTCTGGTAGATTCTACTGCAGAAAGAAAGTAGTTACATGAAACTGCTCACAACAAGGGCTGTGGATTATTTTGAGTAATCAAGTCATGCTTTCTGGAAATAGACGTTGCTGTTGAGTTTAAATGTATTTTTTGGCACTCTGTACACCACAGGATCAGTGAACTGCCCCTTTCACTAAACTTTTTTTGTACTGAAGCTGACTGACTGTGCTGTGTGTTAATTAATCCATGGTGCTGTCCGTAGTGCTGAAGTAGCAGACATATTTGTGCGACATATTCCCTCCCTTTTGTCCTTCAATCAGTTTCTTCTCAGATTTATAATATTATCTGAACTATTTATCTATACTATATTGTCTATTTATCTATACTATATTGTAGCCTGTATACTTTATAGAGTAGTGTCACCTTCATGATCAAAGTGACAAGTCACGTGTAGTCATGGCAGAGTGAGAGGGTCATAGAAACACACTGCTCCCTGTAGTATTCCTATAATATTTCTATGATCATTCAGTAGCATCTGTGCTGTTGAGAATACTCTGCCAGACCAAAACACCTCTGTAACAGCATATGTTAGGGGAAATGTGGCCCAGGCTAACCTGTTGTAAGCATTTGTTTTGTAATTTAATTGCATGTAACCAGTTACATGTAAGTGTAAAAGACTGCTGTAAATTTCTTGGATCCAGTTATGTTGTTTCCTTTGAACTGTCATGATTGAAATGTCACCTTTAGGCTGAGTGGATGAAAGTCAGCTTGGATGCTAAGAGGTGGATGTTGGGCAGTTTGTGTAATGAGCGTAATTAACTCATTATCAGGTCAAAAATAATAAAATCAAAAATTGCTAGACTTCCCATAGTAAGTTTAATATAATGTTAATGACCTGCATATTGCATAAAAATATGAGAAAACATTTCTAGCCCCACAGTCATGTCTTTAATTGAGCATTATTTGAACATTGTTATTTGAGCCCCTTTTAAACTTATATTAATATTGCAAAATCTCTACTGCTGGATACACAGTATACACTATCATATCGCACAACACTACTTTATGCTACGCTCCTTTTGTTTTGCACCCTTTGTCTTTAATTTTTGAAGTTTTAATCATTCATCATGTGGATGAGTCGCCTGACAGGTGACGCTGGTGGGAGGAAGGAGGACCTCACATCACTGCTCATGAAATTATTTTTTCTTTTTTTCACAATAAGTTACAAAACATTCCCAAATTTGGGATTTCTGGACGTCACAAGTTAGCCTAAAGCAAAGTTATAGTCATTGCCAGTTCCATTGCCAATTAATTAGCTCATAAGTCTAATTACTAAAATTTCCCAATATGCAAATCGTTGGAGCCAGACTTAATCTCATCTGCCAAGTCTGCAGAGAGACTGTAATCATAATAGTTCATATGAAACAACACTGCTGGCTTTCATATAGGCTATATAGGTTTTCAGTAGACTATAATCTCTTCAAGTTACTGAGGAAAAAAAGTGATTACATCACAGTTACTAATCAAAATGTTGTGTGTTGATGTTACTGAGTGACCTCTACTGGTTATTACAAATGACCATGAAGCCCCCCACAAGCACAACTGACAGAGGGGTACCAACAGCATCATGGCTTGAAGTAGAACTCTGTGCCCAGACCTGACAGGTTTGGGTTGGGTCGGACCATTTTTCTCACATATTTCATGTGTTTACACCAGGTTTGGGCTGTGTTATTATTATTATTATTATTATTATTATTATTATTATTATTATTATTATTACATGTATTGTTTGGTGCATAGAGGGAAGCTTGTTAAGAAAAATGTTGACGCTGTAATCAGGTTCAGGCTGAAATATGCTAATGAGGGGCAGGTTTGGGTCAGGTTCGGACAGAGTTTTGTCGGGCTTGGGCCTGTTCCGGTCCATTTTTTTTAGGCCTGATTAAAGTTCTTGTTTGAAGTAGTAGGACCACTGACCAAGCTGCTGTGTATGATGGGTTGGGAGTGAGAACGTCTTGGAAATGATGAGTTCAGTGTCAAAAACAGTGCAGGAATTAACAACATCTTTTCAGTTCAGTTGAGACCACTGAGCTGCACGTTTAGAGACTCAACAGCTGTTCACAGCCACCGTCGCCTGAGAGCTGAGGGCCTCCAACATGGCCACTAGAGGACGAGTTACGTCACCTGCGAGCTCACTCTGCATAAATATCAGTACACGGGCCCCAGCTCCGTTACCCATCAGGCACTATTCTCTAGGTCCAAAGGGGCTCCCATGTCCTTCTGCAGAAACATCATCTTTCACACACGCAGACATAATGGCACCTTTCTGACACATGCACACACACACAGGCAACAATCAGGAGTGTTACCTAGAGGCCTCCAGGATGGTGCCAGCAGAGGCCCCAAATCTGAGATAATCTGTGTCATTCATATTCTGCTGCCTGACACAAATGATCTGATAATGTTCATGTGAAGCGAATTAACATCTGTTGTTTGAATGGGCCTAATGTGTAGCCATTCATCAATTTCACAGGATTATGTTGTTGACCAGAGGTGTGTGTGAATGTGTGTGTGTGTGTGTGTGTGTGTGTGTGTGTGTGTGTGTGTGTGTGAGGTCTTTCATGCCTTTTCAGCCTTATTAGAAACACATGCAGATATGTGGAGGATATAGAGGCCATACACACTCATATCAGAGGAAATCTCTTCAGAGTTAAAGGGCTAGTTCAGATATTTTGAAGTGTGGTAATATGTGAAAGTTATCCATAGTCAAGGAAGATAATCAATGTACTGCTGTGGACAGTGCCACCAGCAAACATATTTTAGACAAATCAGTATCAGTCTCACAGTGCTGTTTATGACATTTATCCTAGAGGTTGCTGTGGAGCACCAGCATGTCAGACCAAATTAAAAGCACACTTTGTTTTCTCAAAGTTTGGGGGCGGGGAAGAGTCTGAACACACTGTGCTCATAAAACTCAGCTTAAACTGTCAAACTAACAAGTAGATCCACATTCTGTTAAAACATTGCCTATTTCTTGTTTAAAATGCTTTCAGAAAAACATTTAAGTAAGTAGGTTCTCATGCCTTGAAGAAAACGCCAGACCTGCAAAAAGGTCTTTACCTGAGCTATGATCCTTCCCTAACCAAAACCAACAATGTGCACAATAAATAAACAACGCGTACAAATCTCACAAGAGTTTAAAAAATCTATAGTTCTGTTCTGGACACGACCAAAGGAGACTCCTGAAATTCAGATCAATCTGTCAAACTAAGCAGTGTTGATCAGAAATGGATCAGTGTTCTGTGACTGCATCACCAATATCTGCCTAAAATCTTTTCAAAAACATATTGATATAATGAAGTTACTTACCAGGTCGCCTTGTTGAAAACGGATGCAAGGATGACAGAGAGGGACTCATGTCCACTTACACCCGTGATCATTTCGGCAAAACAGAGACAACTGAATAACAACAAAAACACGGAGTGTGACGTCATTCTCTCCTCAGAAAGGCATTTCTCCACTTTATCTTTACGTTGCAAATTGTTTGCCCACATCTTTGTCTGAATGTTGCATTTAGTTCCTTTAAGTATATGCTACATTTAGAATATTTTTACAACTTTATCTTGCTGTCAGGCAACCTTTTATGATGGGAAACTGCCATTATTTAAGCCACATATCACTCCAACCAAACTCTGTAGATGAAATAAGTATTTTTATCTTGCAGAACACAGGAGATACTGGTCCAACGATGCCTTGATCTGTTAGTTTGTTTATGCTATTGTGTGACTTTGGTGTCTTAGACATTAATTCGGGTTCAAAAATGTCACACAATAATGCAAACAAATGAACAGATTGAGGCAGAAGTAGATCAGCAGCTTTTGTGTTCTGTGAGGTAAAATGACGGATTTCACCTATGGAGTTTGGTTGATTTGAGAGTCATCAGAAAAGTCTGTCTGACAGCAATGTGACATGGTGAAAATATTCTAAATATAGTGTACACTGATATTGATTTTTTTTTTTTTAGATTAATGTATTCAACTGGCTTAAATAAGTTTTGCTGTTGACCCTGTCCACAGCAGGACACTGCTTAGCTTCCATGCTGGTCATTGGTCACTGTCATTTATTGTAGGTGATACACCTCTATCAATCAACCGCTCCCTTTATTTTGTAATCAAAAGAGAGAATGTAATTTCAGTCAAAAGGTCTAGAATTCATCTAGAATCCACTTCATGCATTCATCAGAGTGTCTCCACCATGTGTTGGATATTCTTTGAAAAAGGACTCCTACAAACACAGAAGCTGCAATATGCTGCAGATGAGGTTTCCTATTCACCAATATCTATATATGAGTGCAGGAGGTGAAAATGTTTTTTTTTTTTTTTTTATCAGACAGGAAAGCAATCCAGGGAAATGTATGATTTCCCCAAATGACAAATCTCTTTTTGTTTTTATCATTGTAGGTCTGTCTTTAGCAGCGCTTTGACGCAGCTGAGACGGGAGGAGTGAAGAAAACGAGGAGCGGAAAAGAGGGAGGAGGAAGCTGATAAAAAAAGAAAAAGAAGATCCAGAAGGTGGTGTGAGTATAGCTGCTGATTCACACAAAAGCACACAGACAAAAACCAGCAAAAATATTCAGGAGCAAATCTGCTCGATTCAATCAAGCTTAATTCTATTTTGATAATTGTGGGTGCTGGGCGTCTGGGCCCGGCTCGGCGGGGAAGCTGTGACTTGTGTACGAGACTGACAATGAAGTCGGGTAACAACAGCTGCTGGATGGCGGGCGAGCTCATGTACCTCGACGCTCAAGTCTTGTCAGTCACATTTCCCCTAATTAACGAACATCTGCTTTCCATTTTCGGTTACACTGCATCGCCAGCTTGTCTCGTATGAATCGCTGACTTCTGACCTCCCCCGAGGTAGGCACTCGCTGTCAGAAGTACCCGGCCAACGCCATCCACAGTTTCTGTTTTTTGTTTTTTTTTTCCTACGGAGGCCTCCGGCTCACCGCAGGGAAGCAGAAGAGGAGGCGAGTGGGTGGGTTCTAAACCCTCCGAGACTTCTCCACCAATCATCCTCTGGGACGGCCGACGCAGGAAGTGCGCTGTTTGTGTTACACTGCTATTGGTTCAAGCGTCCTCCCGTGGCGCCGGCCTGCCTCTATCCGTGAAGGACCCCAAGTCCTCCTCCCATCTCCAGAGCTCTAACCTATTCCCAAACTAACCTGTCGAACAGGTGTGTGTGTGTGTGTGTGTGTGTGTGTATGTATAAAACAAGGCTGGGCTTGTAGAGGATTTTTTTGTCTTTTCTGCCTGAAAACACAGCACATGAAGATTAGAAATAGTAGCAGCTGTTGACTTCACGCTACCACAGATAACAGTGAGAGAGATACAGTCTACTGCTTAGTCTGTCTCCAACATGTCTGAGTGTTGTGTTGTTAATCTGAATCACCACAAACACATTAATGATGGTGGAATGAATTTTAATCTTACATCACTCCAGAGGAAATGATGGAGAGTAAGAACATGAAAATGCACACTTTTATTTATTTTTGATATGCATCAACAGTATCACATGTAGTCAGATTGTCTGCATGTCTCTATATGTAAAATATATTACTCATTCTTGACAATTTCAACAAAACCATACTTGGAGTGGGTTTTGATTTGTACTTTAAATCTATATTAAAAGATCAAACTCTTGACTATTTAACCTTGTAACTGGCCAACCTCCTAGTGATCAATTTTTTTTCTTAAATGTAGACGTCAACTCCGTCGGATGGAAAATCTAATGGAGTTGACAAAATGTTTTCATTTCAAAGTTTAGTCGTAGTGAGCAGCCATGCTATTTTTTTTAAAATGTCTCAGAGTTCTCATAATGCTAATCAAAATACACACTTGTAAACTTTAAAGGGCCACCATTTTCATAAAAAATCTGTTTTAAAACAAAGATGATTAAAAAGGCACATTTTTTTTACCTATGTTATCAGTACGTAGTAGTGGTAATAAGTGTTTTTTCATAGGACATGATTTGTCCCAATTCTCAAGAATGGGCGATATACTTTTTGTAGTGTAGCTACAGAGGAATAAATAGACATAAGTTTACAACAGATGGCATATAAAGACATACAACTACTACAATACCAACACTAACACACAAATCAACGCATATTTCAAGGAAGCATTAGTGTAGTCAAAAACAAGTGTGTCAACAGATAATTTTTAACAATTACAAACAGCAGCAGATGACCTCAAGTATGGTTTCTCTGAATACCTCTTAGTAACTTTCAAATGCTGGCTGCTTATCCTATATAATGTACAAAAACTACATACTTTACTTAATTTTTCCATTTTTTTTGACACTCTGCTACATTCATTTGACTGCTGTATGAATTACTTTAAGATCATTACAATGATGATCATTTCATAAAAATAATAAATATAACACATGGTTATAGATTAAATAACCCAGCCCACTGCTTGTAATTCCTTTTTTTCACCTTATTTTGCTGCTTAGTTTGGTATTTAATATCCTGAGGATGAGACTCAACAACCAACTATCATTTTTGTGTCAAATACTGATTCACCCTTTAAAGTTCTCCCCAGAATCAAAAATCCATATGTTTCCTCTTACTTGTAGTGCTATTTATCAATCTAGATAGTTCTGGTGTGAGTTGCAGAGTTTCTGAGATATCAGTTATAGAGAATCTGCCTTCTGTCCAATATAAGGGGACTGAATGGCACCAAAAAATACACCTAAAAAACTAAAAGGAACATTTGAAAAACTCAACAGCCCTGTCACTTTCCAGAAATCATGACCTGGTTTAATCAAGATAATCCACACACCTTGTTGTGAGCAGTTTCATGTAGGAACTATTTTCTTTCTACCAAAGGCCAACCTTATCACAGTGCACCTATTCATGGACAAACAACAATTAGTTGTGGTGGTTGTAGTATTCCTAAACCTAACCAAGTAGTTGCCTCTATAGGGTGTTTTTTGTTTCAAGTCAAGTGAATTGGTTTTAAACACTCATTTGAGAGGGTCTTGAGGCAGAGAACACAATTGGAACATTTGGAGCCATTCTTACATTCACTTGACCTGACTTCTTCGTTTTTTTCAGCAGAGCTTTTGTCAGCTGGTTAGTTGATTTGCTCATCAAATCTGTTCTGTTTCAAAAACATCCATGTCCATCTTTGTGAATTAACACTAAATTTTGTGAGCAAAGCAGTTTCGTGGCAGTCCTGGTCAATACTGGCAGCCTATGGTGTGATGAATAATGTTTCGCCTGGCAGGAAATTAGAAAGATGGGCATGGCAAATAAGATTTCAATATCTTATATATTATTCTAGATTATATGATATAATGATTCACATAATGATGATTTGATATTTTGGTGAGGGCCCCCCTGGCAACCCCTGGAGGCCCAAACCTAGCAAAGACATTTATTTTGAAACTGTAACCAGACGTTGTGTATTTATTTTTTATAACTTGACCGTGGAATGAGAATGACGGTTTATAACATTCATTTGAAAAAACTGGACATTCATGTCCATGTATGCAGTAGATGAATTTTCATTACTATTTCACAAACAGCTGTGATACTGCATTGTTATTTTAAATAAAAATAATAAAACAAATAATAGGTTTACACTATTTTATGCATTTTAAAGAAAACTGACACAAGAGACACTTGGCAAATCTCCAGTGGCTGCATCTGAAAGTTGTGATGGCATTGCAGCAGGTGCTTCACCATCTGTTGCCTGGTGGAGAGCTTTGAAAATCCACAATGTAATTGAAAACTGTTTTTAGTTTTAAACATTTCCAGATACTCTGACATATCTATTATTGATGCTTTGTCATTATATTTGCTAATACCTTAAGTCGTGACTGTCAGTGTGTGTAGGTGACAGGAAACATTCAGCGAGACGTTTTGTAGAGGCAGTGCACATCGCACACATTAGTGAGTAACAGACAGTCCACATCCCACATGACAACAAGCAAAAACACAATCTTTCATCTGTCTCGTAATCACACATTTCAGACTTTTACACACTCTGCAATATTTAGCGGCAGTCCCTTACCTCCCGAATCGCTTTGGAAGCGAGTGAAACAAAAGGGTAAATGATTACATTTAAAAATAATTAACAGATGGGCACAGGCTGGGGAGAGGGAAAAAAAAATATGATTTTCTACAAATGATTGCATTCTCTCTCCCCTTTGGTGTGAAAAGTAGATTCAAGAACACTTTTAAATAATTTGTTCAATTTGTTCCACAGCCAAAGAAATGCGGCTTGCTGGAAATTCAGATTCATTAAAACTTAATTAATATGCATCATTATGTAAATGAGGTTGCAGTTAATGAGTTCTTAAAAGAAGCCTTCCTTAATTAGTTCACTTTTAATGGCATCATCATTTATCTTTTTTCTTTGAAGCAGAATGACGGCACGGAAGTAGCCGCTCCCAAAAGTACTCAAAATTTTGCATTTTTAATTATTCTTATTTTCTTAATTTTTGTATGATTAAGAATACATTTAGGATAGTAAGTAAATGAGGGAAAACTTCAACTCCCCTGCCATATATGAAGTCAGACGGCTCTGTGTGATGGTAAAAAAGGATGTTCCACCCTGACGTACCTGGCTGCTACGTTGGGTTCATCATAAACACATTTTTTATTCATTAGTCCACAATTTCTCGTTTGACATTATGCAACATCTGGGCCTGTGCAGCGTTTCTGACACCAGCATATGGAAAGGCTCCGTCTCTTCCCAGCGACAGTGTAAGCGTAACATCTCCTTCCCAGCAGTGAAGGTGAGGGCCGCGGTGGCGAGGCCTCCGCTCTGTTTCATGTTGTCAGGAGCTTACCTCCACTCCTAATTGATAACCACTGGCATTTGATCTGAAGGCGTTCAAACACCCAGTCTATCTTTGTGCCTCCAATAAGACGAACCATCTGTTGTTGCCCAGCCCGCCGTTCATTAAATCTAATTTCCTTCAGCAGAAATAAGGTTTTAATTGTATATCTCACGCACAGGGTTACCGTGTGCTCAGAGTAATGGGTTTCCTAGCGAGATGGGAGGGCTACAGACTGTACGGAGGATGTGGGAGAGATGGATGGATGGACGATTGATTTAGATTGTGGAAATCTGTTTCGCTCGCTGAGGCAGTTTTTCACCAGGGAATGTGACAGAGGATTGCATTGTGACTGTATACAGTAGGCATGATTGTGAGCAGCACAGTGTCTTATTGGCAGGTGACAAAGAAAATGCATGACTTTGATATGCTAGGAGGAGATTTACATCAGCGTTGCAATGCTCTGAGTGACTCCTTGTTCATCCTAAAGTCAACTTTCTGCAGCACACTTGCAACATGACAAGAGTGTTGCAAAAGTGCAGGGCTGGAACTGCCACTGAGGACACCACGTCTCTGTGTGGAGGATGCAGTTTACATTTAATAATTTAAGTATGATTTAATAAGAGGATATAGATTTTAGACTTGGCATCTTAAATGTTTAGAGTGGGGGTCTGCAACCTGTGGCTCTGGAGCCACATGCAGCTCCTCTCCAGTGGCTCCCTGTCAATCTGACAAAATCATTAGATGGGAATGAATAACAGTTTTTTGTTGTTGTTGTTGTTGTTGTTGTTGTTGTTGTTGTTGTTTTATATTTTAATTTTCATTTATCATTGTTGGGGTCTACACTGTAAAGGATAATAGTAGAACTTTGTTCAGAGTCTTCAGAGTAAAAGAGAAATTTAGTAGTTGTCCAGATTTTTTTAAATTTATATATTTCTGTTTTTTTTTTGTTTTTTTTTTCAAAAATGTCTTTTTTGATGGTGAAAGTTGCTATACTTGACAGTAAAATCCATTTGCTTTTAGACAATCAAGTAGACAAACTCTGGCATTCAACAATTCTGTTTCCATCTGCTGGATTTGCTGAATGTCTTTGAGGTTTTGTACTGTTGTTGAAAAAAGATGTCATTGTAGGCTCTGATGGACATTTTTTTTCTTTTCTGACATCAAATAGACTGAAAAATTCATTCATAAATGTGTTTCTGCCTTATATGAACCCTGTTTAAATGTCATGTATAATGTGTTTCACGATGACAATAACAATAAAGTTATGCTACATACTACAAATTGCTGGAGTTTTGACCTCTTTAGCCTATTTTGCCTTCTACATGCACACTGGAACGAGGTGAAGTTGTGCCAGGCTTTTTGTTCCCTTTTCTGACATCTTATAGACTGAACAATTAATTGATTAATCTTCAGTGGACAGCCCCACATTCAAATATTTTTAACAGTTGAATTAATCAAGCATGGAAAAAATACTCAAATTAAAGGGCTGCTTCAGAAATTTTATAGTGTACTTCCTTAGAGTTGGAGAACTCATGAGGAATACATTTTAAAAAATGGTCAAAATCAAAGCAGTAGAGGCAGAGGTATCATGAAATTCTGTCCCTCTCTCCCATTACAAACAATAAATAGGGTATGAAGTAGAAAAATACAGGTAAAAAGTATAAAAACAACCAATCATATACATCTACATATCAGCCAATAGGCCTAAAATGAGTGGGGAATATGGTCATGTGGCTTCAAGCTAATCTTGAGTTATCTATATATTTTTTTACCTTTTTGAATTTTTTTCTGCCTCATACCAACCCTGGTCAAATGTCATTTATAATGTCTTTCGTGATGATCCAGATGGAGGTCACAAGATTGCACAAACTGGTCTGACAATAAAATTGTTCTATATTCTTCTATATTCTACAAATTGCTGGAGTTTTGACGTCTTTAGCCTATTTTGCCTTCTCCATGCACCTTGGAATGAGGTGAAGTTGCCACAGGGTTTTCTGACATCTTATAGACTGAAAGATTAATTGATTAATCTTCAGTGGACAGCCCCACATTCAAAAGTTTTTAACAACTGAATCAATCAAGCGTGGAAAAATACACAAATTAAAGGGCTGCTCTAGAAAATTTGTAGTACACTTCCTTAAAGTTGGGGAACTCGTGAATAATAGATTAAAAAAAAAAAGAATGGAGATATCCTGATTTTGTCCCTTGCATGGGTAAAAAAAACATTAGATGCTACATTTCCCATGATGCAATTAGGTAGCTTCTATTGTTTACAATGTAGTATACAGAGTGATTAAGTCCACATAGGGAGGAGGTCAGGTGTGACATTTTGACTGTTTTAAGGAAACCTAACCAAGTTTTGGTGCTTAAACCTACCCAGGACCTTTATTTTGAAAGTGTAAGCAGACATTGCATATTTATTATTGCTAACTTGACTGCAGAATGAGAATGAAAGTGGACATTCTCAAAAAGTACACACATTCTTTAGTCAAGTTGAGTACTGATTCAACCTCTGTGCTCAAGTAAAAGTAAAAAAGTTCAGGTTCTGATATGTACTCAGAGTATAAAAGTAAAAGTCGCCCTCTGAAGGACATTTCTACCAGCTGTTTCTAAGGCTGAACCTCATCTTTTCTCTGGTCGAGCCTCTCTCTTCTCTTTTCTATCTTGTAACATCTTTTTTAGTGTTGTCTCGGCTTTATCTTCTTGTTAGCTTTTTGTCTTGTTACATCTTTTACGCTGTTTGTTGTCTTGGTAGGTCTGTTTTGCCCTGTTAGGTCTTTTCCATCATTTTCCATTATGTTACATCTTTTTTGTCCTGTTATGTAATTTTAGTCCTCCTCCTTTGTCTTTTTACATCTTATACATTGTGTTTCGTCTGGGTACATCTTTTGCCATTTTTCTCATGCTACGTGTTTTACGTTGTTTTTGTTTGTTTTACGTCTTTTTTTTTTTTGTCTTGTTATGTCTTGTTGTCTTTTTAATCTTGTTATCTCTTTTACATTGTTTTTCATTTTGTTATGTATTTTTCATCTTATTATGTCATTTTTGTGTTGTTACATCAGCCGTGCTCGATATGCACTAATGAATACACCAAGAAATCATCTTTTCTACGTGTCATTGTTCTGTCTATTTAGGTTGAAATCGGTCTTGATGTTGTGAAAGCTGCACACAATGATGCAAAAATAAAGATAATCAATAATTCACCTCAAATGCATTAAAACTAAAGGAACGAGCCTGTTGAAAATGTAAGGAGTACAAAGTACAAGTATTTGTGCTCAGATGGACTGGCTAAATGTAAAAACTTAACAGAAAAATAAATACTCAAGTAACACACAGATACCTGACAACTCCACTTAAGTACAGTAACAAAAGGTTTGTTTATTCATCTTAGTCACTCTATGGCTTTACAATATTACAGTAAAGCTTATCTTTCCTTAAAATACATTTTAAAAATCATTAATAAGGTTTTTACACATTGCTCATGATTACTGAGGGAGTTTTCAGAATAATTCAGGGATGGAGGGGGCCGCTGCTGTCAGCCTGTGGAGGATATTTAATGAAGAATTCTATGGCATTCAGTTATTGTAACTGTTATATTTTATCTTTAATCAGGAGTTTTACAGTTTTCTTCCATAGATCAAGACTACCTGTGAATTTGTCAGCACATTGCCTGCTGTCATCATGTACATGGAGTATTTTAGAAACATGAGTAGAGTGTAATGTTATGTATGGAGAGGCAGTGGGTATGTGCAGATGACATGGAGGCCATCCGCTATGTGATTCTGCCGCCCACCAGATTCTTCAATCTGCCAGCACCTTGAAAGAGCTCCAACAAAGAGATATAAATAAGACTTACTCTTGCTACTCGTCTCGTTTCACTGGCCAACTTCACCATTACACTCTTTTTTTTCTTTTTTACAACACATGCTTTTTTTTATCCAATACCAGCTTAGCTGAGGGTGTTGTCTTCCATTGTGATAAAAGAGTTGTTTGCAAGACCCTCACCGATGGGTTTAGCAAACTATTTTAATTGCCATCTGTGCAAAAAATGTACCTGGCGTGTTAACCAATGCGAGAACATTTAGTCAGCCCACAGGAAAAGGGAATAACATTTGTTCTGCTGAATTGCTGAAGGCTTAAAGTACCACCATTCTGAATTCTTAACATTTTCTCATATCAGAAAAAATGGAAATGACCAAATCCTGTAGAGCTTCAACATTTACATGTCATCAGTCTTTTTAGCTCGTCTGGGGACTAATAATTATAATTTAACATTAGCAAATGTCTGGTCTATCATTCAAACTGGCAAAATTAGCCAAATATTGGGAGCTGGCAGATAGACTAGACTGGATAGACAATGAGATAAAGTTATGCTTATCATAAAATCCTAGTGAAATATTATCTCAGCAGTCAGGTACTCAGGTACTCCTACAATGATAAGTAGGGCTGCCTCCTAATAGTCACTGAGAGGAGTCTTAGTCAACCAAGTTTTCATTTATGTTAGTCACAGAAAGAAAAAAAAAACATCAAACTGTACTCAGGTGCTGCTGCTTGCTGTTACTGCCATTAGCTTGTTAGCTCAGTTAATGATGCTGTTAGACTGGGACACAGTCACATGACAGGGAATACAGCACCAAGGTGATTTACAGCAGATCTGTCCAGGACTCTGACTCCTGATGTGATGAAGACGCAGTCAGTTCAGGCAGGGAGAGGCAGGTAAACAATTGAACAATTTGAACAATTAGGCTTGTGTGAGGTTACACTGTGTTTAAATAAAGTAACAAAATGTTCCACCTCCTGCTGGTTGTTCCAACACGTTCAGAATCAGTACCGCTGTTAGCATGTAATAAGTGGTTTGCTTTGCACCTCTTAAATATATATTTAAATAATTCACTTATTATAAATCTGCAACAACTAGTCAACTAGTTGCTTGAACTGACAACTACTAGTCAACTGGGAATTTTTTTTATCGGGGGCAGCCTTAATGACAAGTCAAAATATCCACTGTGAGAAAAGTCCATAAAGAAGAACCTTTAAGTCCAAGAAGTGATGCAGTTACATTTCACTATCTACCTAAAGTTAGCTAGCTTAACATTAGCCATCAAAAGCTACTGGTCATGCCACACCAAGTAAGACTGTAGCAGCAAAACCTCTGAGTGTATTGAACTCATTCATCCACACTTGTGCTCGTGTTCTGAAAGCTTACGGATATGAACGAAACACAACAGTACCAGTCATGGGGAGCAGTGTGGTCAATGATTCCAGCTAGGGCTGAATGATTTTGAAAAAATATCAATAACTGTAATTGTTTAAGACTGATATTACAATTGGGATATGACTTGCGACATCAGAGGACAGGATTGTTTTCACAATATGATTCTCATTTTCACTGAAAAACACAACTGTGGTGTATTATTATTTTCAAGGATCTGTACTCAACAAAGATGTTTTCTGAAGTTTAGAGAACGATGTGTTGGCCAGCACACCTCTGCAGCAACACAATATTTAATTTAAAATGGTATTTTGACACACGTTTCACCTTTAACAAATATTACACATCCTGCGATTTACAAATTGCAGTCAATCATATCGCAATTTTAATAAAGATTTTTTCAGTCCTAGTTCAAGCAAGACACAACTACAAGTTTGAAGAGTTTACAAGCCTAAAAGTATTAGATAGGACATTTGTTGTCTTTCTCTCATTGGTAATAAAATGATTTAAAAAAATTCTGTCCACTTGATGTTGCAATATATTTAATGTCACACAGACACTGTTGCCTCCTTCTCAAGAGATACATGATTATATCCTCCCCCAGAATTGCCATGTTTGTTGTTGTCAGAATTTGTTTTTTCTGGGCAGCCACTTTTCAAAAATAACAAATTTAAAACTTTAGAAATTACAAATAAATGAATTTAGGCTGAGTTAACAGACCACATCGTTGTTTTTTATTTCCTCTCATCAGGAAAACCTGTATATATACATATATATATATATATATATACATATATATACATGTGGTGTGTGTACATTTTATATGCTTTATAGGTTTACTGCTGATATAAATCTTAAATGTGCAAAATGTTGTCCATACTCTTTTTTATTTGGGGATGCAAATGGAATCTCCTGTAACCCACCTGTGGGTCCTGACCCAAGGAAGTATTGGCAGTGATTGTTTGAAATGGACTGTTTCAAAAGGGAGACATAAAAGAGCTTTGAGGGTGCATTTTATTGCTCTTGAACTCAACTTTTCATTTCTTAAACCAAAATAAATTGAAAATAAGAATGTCCACAGCCATGTAGAGTGTTTGTGGCAGTGTGTGACTGGATGTGTTGTGAATTGTACAGATGTAATCTAATTATGCTTTCAAACCTTGTCTTCCTGGACTAACAGCAGAACACAGAAAAGTGACCTGTTTATGTGTTTCATGTAAATCAATGTGATGTAGATGGAAACACGCCCTGCAGCATGCAGGCCATAATGGAGATGATCAACACAGCCAATGTGACGTGTGCGCTCCTCAGTGCCTCGCCTCTGCTCAGACTTACATTTGTATCCAGATTAGCATAGATGTCCGTTTAGTGCACGACACTTGATCGCTCTTTCCCCTAGTGCTGGTCGGACAGACGTAAACCGAGGTGACATGCTGCCCCGGAGAGAGACACATAGAGACATACAGACAGAGAGAGAGAGAGGAGGAAGAGGTGAAGTCTGTCCCAGGCAGGGTGGTGTCACCCCCACCCCCTCCACCCCCAACCAGCCCAGAGCGAAACAGACAGGACAGAACAAGGAGAGGCAGCAATTAGGCTGCAGAGGGAGGTGTGTGTGCGTGTGTGTGCTGAATGTTTTTTGACAGTTTAACAGATGTGATGTCCAAAGTTGGGCCGGGCCGTTTAGCGACGCCCTTCCACATTAGCAGCAGGACAGACAGGATGAGATGATGGACTTTAACATGTTGTTGTTGCTTTGCTCGCTGTTGCCAGGAAAACTGTTGTAAATGTTGGATTGAAGTGTTTTGTTGTATGGAGAAGGTTGTTTGTGGTGGGAGGGGAAAAACACAGCACTGTGTGAAAAAGGCTCAGGCTCTTCATTTCTATGGAATATTAAAGCTGCAATAATACTTTTTTTTAAATTATAAATGGATCAAATGACTGGTTGACTGGTGTTGCTTGTAGTGAGAAACTCTATGTAGTATTTTAGCTCACTCTTTTTGTCTCTCACCCACAGCTTTACTGCTTTGCTTAAAGGGACAGTTCACCCCAAAATCAAAAATATGTATTTCCCCTCTTACCTGTAGTGCTTTTTATCCATCTCCATAGTTTTGTGTGAGCTCATGTGACCTCATTATAGCAGTGGGTACTTCTGTATCTCTTGCCAGATAACAGAAGGGTTAGCACGCTGTGCCTGGATCTGTATTGTCTTTTAGTATCTTTTGGGCTCTGTGCAAGCACCTCATCTCCCCGATATTCAGTTAATGGTTACAAATGATGTCCTTTTACTCACCCACACCTGCAGAGTCCTCCTGTCCTGGGCTGTGATGTTTCCATCCAGCATTCTTTCTATTGCTCCTGTGTAAAGAACTGGGCACAGACTTTTTAAAAATGTTTTGAGGGGCTTTTTATGCCTTTATTTAGATAGGACAGCTGAGGTGAAGACAGGGAAGAGGAAGAGAGAGATGGGGGTGATATATAGCAAAGGGCCACAGGCAGGAGTTGCACCCACAGCCACTGCAGAGGACTCATAGCCTCAGTACATGGGGCAAACACTCTACCAACTGAGCTACTAGGCCATCTTGGTACAGGAATTTTGAAGTTTTAATTTCTCAAATTTCATTAAGAAATACAGCCCTTTCTGAACTTTCTTTACTGGGGAATGATGTCCACGACAAGTTCTACATAATGCTGATTCCCAGAAACCTAAAGCTGTTCACCTGCACCACTCCTGCTTTTCTAGCCCGTCATGTTCTGGATCACTCACCACGTATGTTTGGTGTTGTTGGTGTTGAGGTCTCTCCCCAGTCTTTGCTGATGTCTCTGCTTTGCCTCTTTGATACCAGCTTCTGGTCTTGCTCTGGCAGTGCTGTACTACACAACTGCTTCAGGCCCTTAATGTTAGGCATGGTTTCAACGTGTATTGACATTGGAATGTGACTAAATTAAGAATACTCAAAAAAAACAGCATCCTGACTAAAAAACACTTGAGTTTTGACACTGCTGGTGTACAGTGCAATGCACAAAGAAAAATAAGGAGCTGCTCACTGCTTGAAAACATTAAAATAATAGGTCTGTGCTCTCAGGTCAGCCTTTGCACAAAATTCATGCCCATGTGGATATTGATTATTGGTTGCTGTATTCATTCCTCCATGTATAAAAAATCATTTTAAAATAAAACTACAGCTCATCTGTCTCAGCAGTCTGAGTCAGACAAATCAAATGGGTTAAAGTCTTATGAAATTTTACTTCAAAACAGAAAAGAATGCTGAATTCTTGTTCTAACTGCAGAAAAACTGAAATTGGGGCACATATTAATAAAGCAATAATGTGTTTCTACTGATTTAATACAGTTTTTTTCTAAGGTTTTCTTGTCAACATCCATAGTTTGTTCAATTTTTTCCCATTGTGACAGCTCCTCAGTCTCCTTAGTGTATTGTGGGACAATAGTGTCCATCACAGCACATTCACAAATCAAGCAAATTTAGTCTGTCATCTTTGAGTATATTGAATTTTGTCACTTTTCCAAAACCATCTTCAAATCAGTATGTAGTATGGGATGGATAAATACTGAATCTTGTCAGCTGCCACTGCATCATTTGTTATAATCTCCACCTACGTTTTGATATGGATTTTAGCCATTCGTGAAAATGTGTTCTTTTTGGTCTGACCCCCCTCGTCCACAGGATGGTTTCTGACTGACAACATTCACTTTCTGTTCACTGACTCACTCAGTGAGACACACGTCCTCTGACTTCCTCACATGTTTATTATACAGCAGGTTTTTCTTTGAGGGTTGAAAACATCGTCTGTAGTGTAACTCTCAACAAACCACTTCATCCAACATCGAAACACAGCAAAACTCCTTCCTGTGACCGATTCCAGCACCCGTACTTCTATTTTCACGTCTGCATATAAAAGCAGAGTGTGTTAAGCAGTTGGCTGGGGCATGTTGCAGGCTGTATTTAGAGCAGCCGAGCGGACCGGGCCCCCCTTTGTTCTGAGCTTGATGAGGAGGAAACCCTGCTAGGCTGCGACGAGTTCTCATCATCACCCTGCATCTCCGCCAAGCTGCTCAGCCCCGCGCAGAGCCGGGGTGGAGGCGGGCTGCTGATTGACAGGATAAGAAGATGCCTCAGCGGAGAGATCTCTGAAATATGCCTCCGTCGCTGCTCGGCTTGGAAGGGAAAGGACCTCTGGGAGGAGTGGAAGTGGCTCGCCTCCCTGCATCGGACGTCACTAAACAAAGGGTCAAAGACATGCAGAGATTTACTAACTTTTGCACCAATACATGTGTGTCAGAAGACATTTCATACATGCTTTTACATCTATGTCACAGAAATATTTAGGCAATGATTTCTCAGTTGTAAACAGGCCCAAAGCTGTCACTGAAGACCAGATCATCATCATATTTACAAGTTTATATAGTGAAAATTTGTGGCATCGAACTCCAAGGCAGTGCAGAGCATAAGTACAGTCTAATATATTATAAAATCATATATTGTATACAGAATCCAGTCATAAAAGATAAGTTAAATGCAATAAACCCTAAAATCTAAAATCTTGGCTATGCTTCTGTTTGAAATGTCTCTTTCACCTTCGTTGCTGTCCAATTAAAACCAAATTCCTTAAAATTTGGTTGGTTTAGAATATTTTAAGACAAATGTAATGATTCATCTTTATGGGATAAGGTCATTTTCCTACTTTTAAAGCAAAATAAATAATTAGAAAACTCCACTGGATTACCAAGTCACTAATCTAAAAAACAAGTTTTTGGGTGGAGCTCAACCCGAATAACGCAAAAATGATGACATTACACCATCAGTCAGTCGTGTGTTGGACTTTTCCCACTGGCCGTTGCTCTTTCAAAATGAATGGGTGTGAACAGTCCTCAGTTACTGACCACACACAGTTCAGCCTGGTTTCAACCCAATCTGGATGTTCTGAAATGTCAGCCCTGTCTTAGAGAAATGATGTTTACATATATATCTAATTTGCAGTATTTTACCTGGCAATTCTCAAAAATGTTGATACTGAACAAATCAGTGAAATGTTCACTGACGACTGACAATTTTATTTGTTTTCTGCCAAAGCAAGCAATCTTGAAACTTGCATTGTTTAAAAGTCAGTAGTGACTCAAGACTTCTTCTTTTTTTTTTTTTATTAAAATTTACCTTTCCCCAACCGCAACCAAAGAACCTTTATTGCAGGAGTTTCAGTGAAAAGCCTGGACTCACAGTCTCAGTCCTGGACAGGGCTGAAGGACTGAGTATTGGCAACAATACAACAGGTTCAACAACACAGGCCTTACTGATACTTTAAGCTAGGTGATGTATTACTTTTTTTTTTTTTTACCTAATCTAATTTTAGGGTTAGGGTTGTTTTTTTATCCAATCAGAAGACAGAGGTTAAACACAACACAAAATGAATCACTGCCACAAATATTTGCATGTATCACAATATGACAATACACTGTTTTGATACAGTTTGAGATCAATTAATCTATCTCGTCCTCAGATGTCCTGTTTTGTCCACAACCCAAAGATATTCAGGGTCAAGAAATAGGGCCAAACATGTTTGGACCTATTTTTGGAATTATTTTTCAAGTCTTTTCCTGTAACAATTATTTTCTTTCTCCATTAATCTGTTGTTAGTTGTTAATCTGTTTTCTCCATTATTCAATTAGTTGTTTGGTCCGTAAAATGTAAGAACATTAAAAAATGTTGGTCAAAGTCCAAGATGATGTCCTCAGATGTCTAATATTCAGTTTACTGTCAGAGAAGAGTAAAGAAACCAGAAAATATTCACATCTAAGAACTGAAATCACGGAATTTGGACATTTTTTTTTACTTTAAAAATGACACAATATTATTAATTGATTAACAGAATGGTTGGCAATTTTTTTTAAACAGTCAATTAATAATCAATTAATCAATTAATTGGTGCAGCTCTAGCCACAGTATCACAGATAATATCTCCTGTAGTCCTGGACTCTATGTCTGACATCCACCACAACCACCTCCTGTGACTCCATGTACTGTTTCATCCATCCAATTACATCATCACCTCAGCATAATAATGAAAACAATTTAGTAACATTCAATTAAATTTCTGGAGACGAGTTGGACGAGTTGACATTTTGGAGATACATGTTTCTCAAAGGACATGAAACTGAATGCACACAAGAGTGTTCATACAGCAGATACACTCACAGAGCTGTCTCTCAAGTCAACAATTCTCCTTCCAAACGTCAACAGTTATGCTTGATTTACTATATAACATATTTTTAAAATGATAATTATATTGTAGAGTAAAGTGAATAATTCTGCAGGATGGTTACAATGATTATACAGAGCAGTTTAACACCAGGATAAATTTGACTAAGGAGTCTAAGCAGACCAGAAAGGCTCAAGCTGAATGGAGATAATTATAATTACCACTATATGTCTTGGTATGATTCATAAACACCAGTTTGTAAGTTAACTACAAACTTAGAACAAAGAGAAAACAGACATCTGCTGGTCAGCATCAGAAAGTTTCATGCACACAGAAGACATCAACTTCTGTATGTTATTTCAGTTCCACTGAAAAAGTTATGAGAAATAAAACATGCATACAAATGCATCCGCAGCCAATGTCAAACTGATGTTGTTTTTTTCCCTCTCTATAACGTTCTGCATCAACAAAGCAATTTGTTTCCCCGGAGTGTGCTAATTTCTAGATTTCACAGTGCCAGGTGTTACGGCTGCCAGTCATTACATGAAAATCAGCAAAACCTTAACCACGGTGCTTATCCTCGCCACCAAACACGCCCGGCTGAATTCTCTCTGATTTTTGGGCGAGGATAGGGGGGAGTCAGGAAAGGAGGTTAAGTTCCTAAGTGCATGTTCTCTTATTTGTGTTTTACTTTCCATCTGACAGACAGCTTTCCTGATTCCACACTCTCTGCTGAATTACATTTTTTTTTTTTTTGCCTCAGACAAAGATCAGTGTTGTTTGATGCTTTTTTCTGCATTAATAATTAACTATGCATGCCTATAGCACCCTGGTGATTTGGGAAGATACCATCAATTAGGGAGACGCTGTGCAACATTAAATACAGAATGAAGAAGAAGAGAGGAAAGGCGAGAGCTGGGTGGAACGCGGTGAATCGAGACTTCACAGGTTGTTTTCAGATCCAGTTTGCACAGCGGCTGACCCTGCAGAGAAAAACACCGACACTCTGCAACAAACTGCTTTTACATTCCAGCAAACAGCAGGTCAGATGAATTCAGAACAAGTGATAAAGTTCCCACTTGTTACATTCAACAACAATAAAGAAAAACAGGAAGAGAATCAAATGATTTATTTGATCTTATAATCCTCACTCGGTGTCCTCTGCTCCATCACTGTTGATTTTATGTCATAATATGCAAATTCTTTCAAAAAATATGTTGGAAATCAGCCCCATTACATGCGATGTAAATATTGTATTTCCCTCGGAAGTGTTGCTGTAAATTATTAATATTTAATGGAGTGTTTTCAAGTATATGAAGAAACATTGTGCTTTTTTTAAAGCACGCTGGTATTATGTGATTTATTTCAGGGCGCTGGGAAAATAATTGTGCGCTCAAGATGTGTTGAGATATATTTAGAGCTGTTAATATGTGGCATTAATTATGCACATGTATGTTAAACTAATTAAATCAATCAGCTGCAGACATAACTGAAGAAGAGAGCCATAAAACTGTGCGTGTGTGTGCGAGTGTGTGTGTGTGTGTGTGTGTGCCAGAGGGGTGTGCTTCCTGGATTTCAAGATGTCAGGATTTTTTTTTACACATTCTGATGCAAATTATCAACCTCACAGACACTCTTAAACTTATAATTCCTCTTATTAAATCTTGTTTTTGATGATTCTGGTGATGATTCTCTTGTCTTCTTGTTTCTTTTTCTGTTGTTTTTCCAGTTTTATTTGTTCCTCTCATTATTCACATATGATAAGTGAAAGTGTCACTTGAAAACAAAGTCATTTATTTTAAGGGAAATCCACACTTGATAAATTATTTAAGGCTGCTGGGATTATCAGTGCGATGTGAAGCGTGTGTGTGTGTGTGTGTGTGTGTGTGTGTGTGTGTGTGTGTGTGTGTGTGTGTGTGTGTGTGTGTGTGCTGCAGGCAGGAGTTGCATTCAACTCTTCTTCTGATGTTAAATAAGGAGACGCTCGCTGTGAACGCTCGACGCCCGAATAATTGGTGACTTCCTCGACGCAGACGTGCTGTTATTCAGATCTACCCTTTGTTGGCCTTGTTTACAGCCATGTTAATTGGAGGGGCACCCCCCCCACCACCACCACCCCCATCCCACGCACATCCACCAGCTGAGTGGACGCTTCAGTGTGTTTGTGACGTTATCTGCCACATTTTTCCTCACATTTCTCTGTGGAGTCTCACACAGCTGGAGTCAATCGTGGAGGAAGTTTTCTGTTAAGTGATTTAAACCAATGGAGGACTCAGATGTATGATGATAATTACATTGTGAAAAAAGAGTGTTAAAAGCGTTCTTCCATAGGTAGCTACAGAATGATGAATGTACACCCCAAACAGCCAACATCTGCTGCTACCTTTGTTTTTGATTTAATGCATTTTTAAAGGCATAATTAATTCATGCTAATGAAAATCGATACTTATCTTAAACAGCAATTTGAGCAATTACACTTAATGAAAGCTGGGACTCTTTGTGATTATTGTTGGAGGTGGAAACTTTTTTGGATTCAGTTATTAATTGAGTTAAAGTTAGAAGAAAACTATTTTAATTTTTCTTTTTTTATTAGTTTTCACATTCATCCAGATATGACAAGTACACGTGTTCTCCACTCAAGCAGAACTACACATAGTTGTGTTAAAGAAGTGAGAGTCACTGTAAAATATCATACTGGAATTTAGTGGATTCAACTAATCTTTTCTGATCAACATCATGTAAATGTACATGATTATTTTATTTATTGTTATTTATTCAAGTTAATTCAACTTAAAGTTTCTAGTATTTTTTTTTTCAGAATATATAAACATGAGCTCTTCTAACTGGAAGTCTTTTGACTTGAAATGATGAGCTGAATGAATGTGCTGTGCAGAATTCAATCAGCTCATTAAGTTAAGTTTGTAAAGATATCAGCATATTGGTAGACTTCCCAGCATGCATTGTTTGTAAATTGAAGCTCTTCTGCGACCCTTCTTTTTTACAGTTTTATGAAAATGTATGATGACAACTTACTTTCTGTCTCTAACACACTTTTAGATTGACTAGAAAAGTTTATTTGTTTTGAATCATTACATAATTACCACAACTTTTTTCAAATTCAGTCAAGTTATTTTTTTTTAAGTTAAAAAGTGCAAAAGAACAGGCTCTGAAATGTAAGGTATAAAGTCAGGGGCGCCGCCAGGGGGAGAAAAGTTAGGACGGCCCGGGCCTGACAGGGGGCCCTTTGAGGGCTATCAATATTATTTTAATAGTATTATCTATCTAATCTTTCAGGGGGCCCAAGATTTCTGGCGGCGCTCCTGTATAAAGTATAAACGTAAAAAGTCATCCTCTGAAGAAGGACATTTCTACTGACTTTCTGATCCTCACCTTTTCTCAGTCTTTTTAGTCTGCTTACATCCACTGTGCGTTATATAAACTGATGGCTACACTAAGGAATTGTCTTTTGTCTCTATGTGTTGGACTAAATCAGAAAAATGAATACTCAAGTAATGTACACCTGAACACTCTGCTCACTATAAACATAAACTTGCTTCAAATTAAAATGTTGTTGTCTGGGCGGCCTAAAAAATTTAAGCTGACTGAATCTGACAAGACAAGCTGAGGTAATTTGTAATGATTCAAGACAAATGAACTTTTCTGGTCAAATAAAATTGATATTACTTCAGTTGTACATGAGAATACATGTTCAATCAGCTTAAGATATTAAGTTGAACCAACAACTCTCCACTTACACAAAAATGAACATAACAAAGGAATGTGACTTTCTTTAACAATTTCTCATGTTCTTCATTTCACACAAAGAACTTCCAGCTGCTCCTGTTGGAGACACTTTGTTCCAGAAACTGCCACCAGTGAATTTATTAAGTGTCAAGTGTCATTTTGACTTATCTTCAAATATTTTACAGACACACAGGAAATTTTCATCATTTATGTTTTCTTCAAATTAAAAAAAGAAGTTTCAACTCAAATAATGTATGCTGCTAATGTGTTGATGTTTTTGTAATAACTTAATTTAATGAGTTGATTGAACTCTGTACTGTACATTCATTCAAATCATCATTTCAAGTCAAAGGTTAAAGGAGCTCATGTTATAAGTTCTACAGTGCTCTGAAAATAAATACTGAAATTTTTATTTTTAATTTTAATTAACTTGAGTAAATAAAACTTGTTTATTTATGTTAAGTTCATGAGAAAAGATTAGTTGATTCTATTTTTTTCACACTGTTGAAGTGCAGGAACTACTATTACTTATAGTATATTACTTATTCCCACATCTGTCTTCAGCAGTACTTCAGATGTGTAGGAATGCTGCAGTGTGACAGACACACACAGAGAAAGTGAGAGTGAAAGAAGGACGTGTGCTACTTTCTCTTTTCACTATGTGTGTATGTGCAGCTGAGGTGAGGAAGAGGAGGAGGATGGGATGAAGGTGGGGGAGGGTTAGCCTGCCATCCTTCCTGTCAGTGTCTTCCTGCCTGCTTCAACCGTCTCCCCTCTGGTGGCCACGCCCCTGACACCACCGGGCCACGGGCGCCGGTGGGTGGGCGAGGCAGGGAGCCACACAGGAAACAGGAAATCATGAGAGAGAGGAAGCCACGGGGGTGAGAGGCGGTGGTGGCGGCGGCCATGACGTGCCACAGCTGCCACAGAATGACAGAGAGAGAAAATGGGAAGCTTGGGTGGCTTCGCCCGGCAGGCTCAGTGTCCCAATTACCTCGCCGTAAACAAAGGAGGAAGTTTTGCCACATCGTGGGCATGTCTCTGCCCCCCCTCCTAACACACACATCCCCATCGCCACCGCTGCCGTCACTGCAGCCCAGCGAGAGCTTCCTCTCTCCCTCTTTTGCCATCAGATAAGAGGCGTTCAAACGCGCCACAGCCCCCGCTATGATAGCACAAGGTGTCACTTATGAAAGGCAGCGTCCCTGCTGAATACGCTCACGTCGATGAAAGGTCGGCAGAACTCGGGTTCACACGCGCCGCCCTGCGTCTTGTCTCCCTGCCTCCTCTTGTCTTCTTATTTGTTTGAAGCTGACGACTGCCTGCTCCTTCAAGGCCTGTAGCGAGTGGCGTCTGAACAGGAGGAGAGCTGCACGCCGTCACACACGGCTCACACACATTCTGCTCACAAAGTTCAGAAAGTAGTTTAAGTCTTGTACAGTATGTGGCCTGTCTCCTCACATCTGCCTGCATGGCTCTGAGGTCAATTTGAAGTCCATCTGAAGTCATAAAACTCCTTTTCTGGAGTAAAAATCACAGTCAGCGTCATATTTCTTCATATCTTTTATGAATTAAATGAAGAGAAATGCTGTTTGTAGATATATCAGAAATGCTCCTTTAGCCTCTGAGCCTCTAAACTGTTTTTGTTAATTACATTAAATATTAAAGATTAAATAATCAAAAATCAAAGAGAGGTTGAATTTAAAAAAGCAGCATTGTTATTCAGTGAGTGAGCAGAGATAAACTGAGTGTGTGGGTGCAGCTTTGATCATGTTTGATTGACGGTGACCTCGCAACATAAGCAACCAACCCCACACATTGTCACATTTTTATTATTCCGATGTTGCTAAATCCTGATTGGTGCACAGAACTACAGTATGTGATGTCACCTTTTTTCCAATTGAGCTCCGCCCACTCTCCAAACTAGTGAGAGGAGCACAGAGACAAACATAAATGCAGAAACCACCGATGTCAACAAAGCTTAAGTGTTCGCATTGTGGGAGGAATCTGTGTGTTCATGTAGGAGCAGAGTTTTACTGTGAGAACCTGAGTGAGAACATGTGTTTTCAGGGTCTTTAATAATATGGAAGCAGTCTGTTGGTCAAAGTGCTACAATTCAAACTGATTGTATATTGTCAGTGCACAGTGTTAAACCCTCATATGCAAAGTTCAATTCAGTTTAAAAGGACACCCAAATTAAAAACATGTAATTTCCTGCTTACCTGTAGTGCTATTTATCTGTCTGTACTGTTATGGTGTGAGTGGTAGAGTTCTGGAGATATCAGCTGTAGAGATGTCTGCCTCCTCCCCAGTGTAATGGAACCAGAAGACACTCAGGAAATCATGAGCTGGTTACTCAGAATAATCCACAGACATTGTTTGAGCAGTTTCATGTAGGAACTACTTTTTTTCCACAGTAGAATCTACCTGGACTACTTTCTTTCTGAAATACAATTTAGCAGTACTACTTCCTTTCTCATAGAAAAAAAATGGTTCCAACATGAAACTGCTCACAAGGTCTCACAAGATACTCGTTTTGAATTCATCACATGCTTATTTTATTTTATTTTTATTTAATTTCATTTTATTTAAGCACCAAGCTGATTTTGATTTGGGGGTGAACTGTCCCTTTGATTTCAGTTAGTTTTTGGTTTTTATTGTTTAAAATGTTCAACTTTTATTAGTTTCAGTGTTTGTTGTTGTTGTTGTGTTATTATTTGTCAGGAGCAAACACACAATACAAACATAACATTTGTGAAGGCACTGAGTCACAGTGACATTCCAGTCTCAATAATATGCACCAATGTCTCTTCATACAGTATAATAACCTCAGTCTGCAGTCATACAGCTGTTCTGATGAAGTGAACAAGTTGAACACATTTCTACCATCCAGCTCAGTGCATATGAACATTAGGTGTACATTAGGTGTTTAAAGAGAAGGTTCATCATTTATTAGGAATTTAACAATATCAAAAACCCACAGCACGATAACATCATGAAAAAAAGTCCAACAATACAATAGTTATCTTGATATTAAAAAACAAAGAAGAAAGAAAATAAAGAAAAAATACTGTAAGATATCATTATTTCTGAGTAACACACCTTTGCTACAAAGTTCTGCTCATAGGATCATAGGATGAGCAATAAATTCCTTTTTAAATAAAAAAAAAAAAAGATTTTTAGATTAATATTTGTGTCACATTATTGATTTTAATAAATTGTTATGTAGTAAGTTGGATCAGGTACAGTGAGCAGGCTCTTACTGTGACATAAACCCTATCAGGGTGATTCAAGTCCCCTCTGTGAATAAAGACATTATACATCAATACAAGATGGACAGTATCTTTGTTAACAGGAAATTTGTTTTTCCTTTGAACTTAAAGTGCCTCTGCTTTGTATATAATGTACATGTATGATATTTTGCTTATATCATGTTTGATATGTCACATATGCCAATGATATATCACAATAATTTTTATTTTAGAAGCAATCACAAGTATTGTTCATTACTTTTGTAAAATTTGTCCCATTTCAATTGATTTGGTTCCTTTTTTTTGAACAGGAAACTTTTTATTTCACATTCTGGCAAGACCAGCTTGGTCAGTGTAAACTGAACTGGTCAGTATAACATACAGTCATGATAACCCAGGATCTGTTTTAGTGAAAATCAATCAAAAAGACTCACTTGCTCATAACTGTTTACAACATACAAGTAAAAAAAACAACACATATAAAATCACAATTTCCACCATAAATTTATCTTAAGATGACATTTCAGTGTGGAATGATTTTATTTTAGTTATTTGTGATTATGTACCAACTGTATAATATTAACACTAACATAACACTATTTTATTATAAAAGAAGATTCAAAATATTAAGTAATGATAGGTTGTTTCACTAAAGCAAATATTCATATTGAAATGTTTGTAACAATATGAATGTTATTCTGACAGTTTTATTTTTTTTGAAAATTAGCAAAGATTTCTCTACCAAAATCATGCGGCTCACTACATGAGGGCAGCCATGTTGGATTTTGCACTCAGAGGACAGCTGCTGCCTGCAGTGCACTGATGTTCCACCAGAGAGCAGCAGACATGTCTCAGATTGATATGACGGGTTTTTTCAGGACAGTATTGATCATATTGATCATATCGATGTTGTAGAGGTCTCACAAACTCAAGTATTAAAAATTATGCAGATGGTGTTACAGGGTGAGTAAAATCAAAGTAGCAGTCATGACTTAAGCATGTACACAACAATAGCATGAAATGTCTTTGGTAGTGAATTCATATCAGGGTTTGTAGTAGGCAACTGGACTTGATAGACTTCTTGACGACATTTCGCCTCTCACCCATACGAATACCATGACCTGGATGACTGAGAATATTCACAGACACTTTGGCAGTGAAAGTTTGGATTATGTTCAACTGCAGAACAAAAACAATACAGCAGGCAATGGCAGCCCTTTAATAAAATAAAATAAAAATAAGAAAAATAAAAGAATTATCCATGAAATATCACAACAGATACTGTGACAATATGGAGACAATTTTTAAATTGAGATATTTTTTGTTTCTTTTTATTATACATTTTTGTGATTTTTATATCTTTCCTGGTAGCATTTCTTATTTAGAATAATTTAGACTAGAATAGAATAGCATGGAATAGAATAGAATAGAATAAATCTTTATTGTCCACCGAGGTGTAAATTTGTCTTCAGCTCATCAACACAGGACACAGCAGTTAGTAAAAACAAATACATAGATCAGATTAAATACATAAGAAACATTAACCATTTAGCAGTAAGAGCAGTTCATGTCAAGTCTGTGGTCCAGATCCCATCAGTCACTTTGCACAGAGTATTAATAGAACTTGGGATGAAGGACTTTTTAAATACATTTTTAGTTGACAGATGGACTCTATAGTGCCTCCCAGAGGACGGGAGCTGTCTGACAGGATGCCCCTCACCTCTCTCAAAAAAAGGTGAAAAGTTTAAACACTTTCCACAGTAGTTCTGTAAACGGGCTACAATCTGAACATTGAAATATTGAAAGTATGTATGTTTTAGAGTCATAATGCTATTTAGCCCTAATAAAAACCTTTTCCTGCATGACCTGATGTAGGTTTTAGCATGATGATGTTGCTACATATAAAGCCCTGAGGTTGAGGGATGGGAGGAAATCAACGTTGTAGCTACATCAGCGCTTTTTGCTACCAGCTGACAGAGGTACTATTTGAAAAATCTGGGAAAAAAATGCAAACAGAGTCACCATTTAATATCTGAGGTTGCTGTTACATTTTGGTGACATTTTGAAGCTGTTCAGCGTGACACAGATGATGGAAAAGGGACATGCTCAGAGAAAACTAGCCAAAACCTCTGTAGCTCTTTATGTGTTTCAGTTGTTTTCTTATTATTCAGCTGTCAGCCAAAGACATAACTGAGATAGTTAGTGTTTAATGCAAATACATTTAAAATGACACTTTTTGATCAGGAGAGAATGTTTCTGTCTCTGACAAGCAGAGACATTCTGACTGATGAATGAATGGATGTGCCGTCGTCAAACCAAAGAACATGTGTGATGTACAGAGTAGATATGAACGCTGCAGCTCAAACATGCAGTTTCATTTCAGTTTTAAATATTAGTTTGATTGAGATTTGCAGGTTTGTGTTGCACCTTGGCACCTCCGCAGCAGTCAGAACGGAGGTGTAGCTGCTTTTCTCAGGCTGAAGTGTCATGTGAATGTTTCTATTCATGTCTCCTTGTCTGAGCAGCTCAGATAAATTAACAAACCAACTTGAAGTGTCAGTCTGAAGAATCATTTCTCTGTTCTCCATTAAAATAGCCGGACTACAGATCCTCCCTTTCCATTTTGCTGCCTGTCTCCTTCCATCCACGTTCCACAACTCATCTGTCACTCCTGCTATTTTTCACATGCCTCCGAGCAACAACACAACCTCCCTCCCCCTGCCTTTGAAGGAGTAAACCAAACCGGTGAGCTTAACGCATTTCTAATGAGCCAACGCCAGTTGGAGTCTGGAGATTAGTCATCATACGTCCGTGGCGAGGATCACGTTCGCCGAGATGCACCATGTATCATCTCTTCGCCGCCATCAACGTCGCGGCAGAAGCACCAAAAATGAAAAAGCAGCTCCATTCCGAATAATTAACTTAGTTTTGCTGATGTCATAAAAATCTAAAAATCAGTGTTTGTCTGGCTGCCGGGTTCATAAAGAAGCGGTTCAAAGGATTTAGGAGGGAATCTCTTCTTGTTTGAGGAGGCAGTTCTTCAATTACTGTTTGACAGATGGCATTGTCTTTAGATATGCTGTCATATTCATATAAATAAGCCTCGGTGGCGTCATCCATTCAGCAGTGACAGATAAGAGAAGAACACAAAGTGCCTGGCAGGTGCTGAGAAGGCCTCTCGAAGTCACCACTCGACACAGAGGAGACGTTCTCTCCTTGCCGTCTCATTAGCAGGTAGCTTTTGATCTGCAGAGCCACCATGTCCAATGAAGGGTCGACTTGTTTCCAGTAAATGGACGAGCCGTCGCTTGTCTCTGTGAACCCGCTGATTACATAATGTCATTACTGCGCGGATAAAAGTGGCTCCAGTGAGGAAGTTAAAGTATGTCTTTATTGCTAATTTCCAGCCCTGCAGCCAAACTCCTAAACCGCTACCCTAAAACACCCGAACACTCGCTCCAAAGTTAAAAGCTATTACCCAGGGTGCCTTTCTACTAACAATAATTCAAATGATGCCAATTGTGATTTTTTTTGATTTATTGTTTCCAAGCAGTGTCAAGGGATGTAGCTACCAGAAACTGAGGTCATATCCTCAGTCAAACACTATTTCTTCTGTTTTCATTTGTGTTCTATAGATCTTGTCTTATTTTAAGGATTTTTTTTTTTTCACTTATTAGTGTTTTAATTTTCTCCCTTTTTTAACTGGTTGTTGCAGCCGTTTGTTGTTTTATATTATGAATGTGATGCATTGTTAAAATCCAAGATGTAAAACCTTTAATAATTCAAAACAATATTCAGAGTATAATAATATCTATGTATAAAGAATCATAGTGTCAGGCATAAGCAAAGCAATGAGAGGAGGAAGATTTTGTTGTTGTTGTTGTTTCTTTTATATTTGTATTTTGAAAATAGATGCAATTTTGAGATTCTTGAAATGTCAAATATACAGTTGAAATGTCAAGAATAAAGTAAACTTTCAGTGTTAGTGACAGACATAAAAAAAAGTAAATCAGAGGAGGAGGATTTTTGTTGGTTTTTATTTATTTATTTATTTTTGTAGTTAGTTGGTTAGTTAGTTTTGTTTGCTTTTTTAAATAAAGTTTAAATGTCCAAAAAAGTTGACATGCCATTTAGATGCACCATAGCATAACATGACATAACATGGCATTTCTGTCCTTCTCCTCACATTTTTTTCTCCTCATGTCAGGCCCTAACACTCTTCCTACAAAAAAGTTACAACTTTTAACAAAGTATTTCTAAAATCCTGACTACAGCCCTGGCTGTGCCTGTTCATGAGGCCTCATCACCGGCAGGTTCCATCAGTTATGAACAGTTCCACTCAAGAACTATCAAGTATTTTTGAAAAGCTAAATAAAAAATATATTTACATACATAACTTGTTTGTCAAGTGTCTAAGCCACAGAAGAGGATGAGGGGCAGATGTGAAATTTTGATTTTTGTTCTAAGATAAAATTCAGTTTAATGACATGACCCTGTTGTTGACCCTGTTCTCTCTGCTGCTGAAGAAAATACAGGCCCCAGCCACTATTAGAGAATTTTCAGTATGTCTGTTTATTATGTGATTGTGTTAGTAATGTGTTAATTATTTGTGTCAGTTCTGATGTAATTCTCCACATACAGTCAGAATTCAGAGTTTTACTTCTGAAATTTATGATTTTGGGCTACATACATAAAACTGACTTGATGTAAAAAAAAAATATTATTATTATTTATTATCAGAATTAACTTCCCTTGGGTATCCTTGACCCTAGTTGCAGAACCACTGCAAACACAAAATGTAAAACAGATGATGCACAGCTGTGTGTCTCACAATATCATTGTATCTTTAAATAAAAATGAAAACTATTTATTCTCAGATTCCTAAAAACCAACCAACAGCAAGCAGAGCCACTGCATTTGATTTGTGGTTGAATATTAACAGCCATGTTCCTCCTCCTCCACACAGGCCATCTAAAGCTGCCTCCAAACGAGCCCAATGACCTATAAAATGAGGTATGGCCAGCCGCCGCTCTCCACCTATAGCGGATCACTCTCCTCACTGTCCAAACTGACACGCAGCTCTTAATTTGATTGGCATATTCTATTTATTACCATGCAACCGAGTGTTTCTCTGCTATTTGCTTCCAGATTAGCCAATAAGAATAAAGAGGTGAAGCTCCCCCGCGGTAGTGCTGATGTCACCAATGCAGATTGAATACCCAAAATGCTTCACGTTAAAGTGGAAGAGACCGAGAGGATGTGGGGAGAGAGACAATTTAAGGGCTGAAATTTCAATTTTTGTGGCCTCTCTGTTTACCTTGATAGTTAATCTGCCTGGTGTGAAGAGGACAGATGGTCAGGACAGAGCTGGAGAATCTAAACGTGTCAGCAAAGACATTTAAAACTGAAATCTGACATCTGATTTATGCCGTCTATATTTAAAGATAATGTGGGTTTTGAATTTCAATCAGGCACCAATTTTAACAGATTAATGGAACAAAAAAAATATTTTTTTTAATTAAACAACACAGATTATAAGGAGACATTTAGAGGTATGTCTTTTTTCAAAATGTGTCCTTTTCTTAAAAAAAAAAAAAAAAAAAAAAAAAAAAATCAGCAGTTGTGATTGACTGATGAATGTCAGCTCCCTTTTCTTCCTCCGAACTGATTTGTAGCGTTTTGAACGAGACCCTTCCTGCAGTCGTCTCTGCTGCGTGGAGGACGGGAGCGGAACGGGGTGAAAGCCTTTTATTTTTTATTTCTTTATTTTTTGCCAGCAGCAGCAGCAGCAGCAGCAGCAGCTCTGACATGGCTTCTCTCGGTGGCAGCGTATCACCATCTGAATCTTTCCATCCACATCAGGGGAGCAGAGCTGTGACTACTGGGATTAGGCTAATCACACATTCACCCAGGAGGCTGCACACACAGGAGATCCTGCATGAGGCATGACCTTATTTCTAATGTATTTTCATAGCATCTCATTTACTAGCACCCGGAGCTAATGCTAATGCACAGATTTCACCGTGCTCCGCTTTACGTATTGATAGGGGGCTGTATCCCTGCACGCTCATGAAGAAAACATCCTTTATGAAGAGCATTGATGAGGTGGTTATTATTATTGCTTATTGAGTCTACTGATAAATCAATACAAATCACAAAGGGGGAGAATTGAACACAACTGTGAAAAGTAAATGTTTTGTACATGGAGTGAATATTGTGTTGTTGTACTTCATCAGGTCAGTGTCAGGGCTGTAGCCACCTCTAACCAACACTGAGGTCAAGTACTTTTTCTCTGAATCTGAAAATTTTACAAACCTGGATGGTGGAGTTTACATTTTACAATTTCAAAATGTGCACATGGAAGGTGTTTTATGAGCGGGATTTTTAGATTCTACATCCAAATGTAATTACTTTTCATCCTAGCAAATAAATACTACTTGTATCTATTACACACAGTGTAGGGGGAAAAGACAAATCCAAACAAATAGTTAAATTATTATGAATAAATGTTTTATCATTTGGTTTTTAAGTATGTGTTTAAACATTATTACAGACTTTGCTGTCTAGTTATTTTTTTCTGGTGTGATGATACTCATGACTTGAGTATTTAAAATCCTGGCTCTGGTCCTGTTTTAGGGTTAGGTTAGGAGTTGCAAAGTGTACATATAATATAATATCACAGTAACTCAATCAAACACCATGTGTGGCTTGGTGGCATTTCTATAGACTAATTCTAATATTTTTATACTTACTATATTTAAATTAAACAATCTTTAGTCCAGTAATAAGGCTTCAGTTTTCTTCACCAGACTTGTATTTATTTATTTATTTGTGTGTTTTATTGAGGCAGTGTATAAAAAACAGAAAATCTAAATGAGCAGTTCATAATAAAATCAAATTTTGTTATCTGCACAAGGTTTTTTGTAAGAGGTGGAGATTATACAGGGGGGAATCAGACCTCAGATGTTTTGTAACCTGCAACTTTTAAATTTTGTAAGTTGGAAAATTATAACTGATTATAATGTTTTTACATGCCTATTATTATATTATTATTAGAAAATTTACTACTATGAGTGTTGTAAATAAGTTTAAAAGGATTAAGGGATTTCTTCACTGCACTTTTATCGCAAGCAGTGTAAAGACTCTTAATAACTAAAGATAGTGAAATAAAGAAAATATTAAATTTTATTTGTCTGGTGAGATTTTTATAAGAGGGAGAGTTACTGCATTTTTCTTTTGCCCCAAGATATGTTTACAAACAAACAAACACAAATAATGAAAAAGCAAATAATTAAAAGTTGCAAAAACCTGCAAGTTTGAAATGATCGAGCATGTGTAATGAAACATTTTATTTCTTACCTTTAAACTTGTTTCAACAATTTTTGGACTCATTATGTTGACTACATTTGGCCAGAAAATAATTAAAGGGTTCAGTGTTTCTTTTCTGGATATTTATTGTGTTTGCAAAAGAATCCAAATTAAGATATTTTTAAGCGATTAATAAATAATGAAAACCTTCTTTTGGGGGAGGACTTGGTCTCAAATCTTTTATAAAGGGGAGTTGCACCTTTCTTTTCCCCCCACAATATGTTTTATAAATCAAATCTATAAATGGTCAAAATATTTCAACACAAAATGTCTGTGTGCTCACTTTGTGCATTTTCTGCCTGTTTGTCATCAGTGTCTGAGCACAGTATAGAAACAAAAGATGTTAAAAAGGGGGAAAGAAGAGAAAAGAAACAGGTCCATCAGAGTCAGATGAAAACCATTTACCCCCCCCCCCTCTCTTTTCTTCCTCCTTCCTTCCTCCTGCATTCTAATCAACACTCGCTGCTTCTAATTTATGAAATGTAATTCTGCCCTCCACTGGTATGAAGAAGGTTCACACACACACACAAACACACACACACACACTAACACACACTCACTCAGGAGCACATATTTCTGTCTCTACCAGACTGAACCATTGAGAAAAATAAAGTGTGTGTGTTTGGAGTGTGTGTGTGAGACAGAGTGTGTGTTTGGGGAAAACAAGTTGGAGAAGCAGGTGATTTGTAATGTGGGACTACCTAAAATTACAATTATACAGCTGACTTTTTTTGCCCTGTTAAGCATAATTAGCTCGTTTTAATTTAGTTGTGATTCAGCGGCATAATAAGCATTTATGTTACACTCAAATTAAACGGAGTCAATGAATATTTTACATGTTAGGGAAATAAAGCTAATACTGCACTTTACTGTCACACACTCAAAGTAATTATGGAAGATTGAAGATGCAAAATATGTTAATTTTGAAAAATACATACAGCTGTAATAATACATGTCTCTCATATACTGTATGTGAAGTGTAATGTAAAATATGGAGGACATATGAGAAGAATATTTTGTTTTATGGCAGTATTTATGTGTTACTGCATGTAGGTGAGCGTGTGTGTGTGTGTGTGTGTGTGTGTGTGTGTGTGTGTGTGATCCCCCTGAGATGCTGACAGGGTCTCCGTCTCCCCAGGCAGCCTCAGGGTCGAAGACTTAACCATCCAACTATTTTGTTCAAGTGTTTCTGTGTGTGTGTGTGTGTGTGTGTGTGTGTGTGTGTGTGTGTGTGTGTATACACAAGAGTGATGCAGCCCCCACTCCACCACCCCCCAGCCCTACCACCACCACCACCCACCATCACCCTAGGGTGCCAGTAGAGCCTTTGTCACCCCGGGTGATGCCAGGAGCGACAGGGGTGAATGTGTGTGTGTGTGGGGGGGGGGTATGGGTGGGTGGGTGTGTGTGTGGGGGTGTGTGGGTGGGGGGGGGGGTATAGTCAGCGTTCCTCTGAGAGTTGGGACGGAGCAAAGCAGCATCTCCCAGACACACACACACACACACTTTCAACCACCCACCCTTCAATACCTTTCAACTGGAGGAGCCGTGAAGTTCAGCGTCAATGAGTAGGTTAACTACTGCTCATACGTCTACACAGTGTGTGTGTGTGTGTGTGTGTGTCTGTGTGTCTGTGTGTGTGTGCAGTGAATTGGGTGAGCTTGTCACCAGGTACAGTTTCATTCACAGGTTAAAACAGTGCCACTTGATTTGGCCTTTTATCAACAATTTAGGGAAGAAGATTTTTTTTTTCCTTTTCTTTCTAGTGTCTCTTTCATACACACACACACACACACACACACACACATGCATACACAATCACCAAATCAGCACGTTACATCTAACACAGACTTGTTGTTATTATCCAACAGCATAGTTTAACTGACCTCATTGTTTTTGTCCTTGAGTTGACATGTTCTGCTAGTATTTTGTCTTTGGCTTTTTCCTTTGTTTTGCAATTAAAAATCAAAAAAAGGAAGGAAGAAAATAAAACAGTTTTGCTTTATGCACAGCTCTGCTCTTCTTTGTGTTTAAAGTCTGCCTGTAATCCTTCTTCCAGAAAATCATTCCTGCCTGTGACCGTCAAACTTTTTAACCTCTGTTGTCAGACAACCAGCTCTTGGACTTATTTGATTCCAGTCTACAGCTAATTATAATTTATTTATTATTTATATCAGTTGTGCCATACTGACCCAACAGTACAATACTTCAGCTGAATTTGAAAGGGACACACTGTTCAGAGAAACACAAAGAGGGAATTTTGTACTAAAAAAAAGACAGAAATATAACAATAATAATAGTAATAATAATAATCAGCATCATAATCAGAAATACAAGTATAATAAATAAGAAGTACAGATTTGAGGTATTTGTACTTGAGTTTTTTTTATTTTCTGCTACTCTTTATGTCTCATTCATCTGACAGCTTTAAGTCAAATCCAGTCCATTTTATTTTATTTGCATCAAATCATAACAGAGTTATCTCCTCTGAATGTAGAGAAGCTCTACACTGTAGGGTTAGTGTTAAGGTTACCCCAAATGTAACCTCCTTTTTATAATAACTTTTTACAGAGACCCAACAATATAGAGTTAGCACAAAGTTACTTTACTTAGTCACTAATAACTTTACAAATTATGATTTTTAAACACAAAACATTTGAGGAGTTTATAAAATATGATGTTTTTTTTCATAAATTAAACAACCAAGAGTAGTTGAAATGATTAGTTGATTACTCAGTTAGTCAATTGACAGAAAATTATTTGGCAACTATTTTGATTGTTTCAGATATTTTTGAATTAATTATATTATTATATTATTATCGCTGGCTTATATTGTATTTGTCACTATTTTCAGATTTTTTACAAACCATCAATCAATCAATTAATTTAGAAAATAATCAGCAGATTAATCCAGAATAGAAATAATAATTGGTTGCAGTCTGATGCAAAATAGTTCAAAATGAGTTCCTCCTTAACAAACTACAGCAGTCAAATGCTGCTTTTACTGCATCAGATTCATCTGATGATCAGATACAGTCACAGACATTTTACTGCATTGAGTACTTTTAATTGATTACCTTAAGTACACGATACATACTTTTACTGAAGTGACATTCAGGTTTTTTTACAGTGTGGTATTGGTACTTCACTTTTTCCCTGAATGCTTCCTCCACCATTGATTATTACTATAAAAGGAGGAGGTTATAACAAATGTTTCAAACCTGTTTCATTCATATGGACACCTGACTGTTGCTTGAAGACAGACTTGAAAAACTGTTTTTCAAAGAGTAACTAATCCCCAAAACCACTTTTTCCAGCTGAAAACCAGTGTATATGAGCTTTTAGTAGTGTTGTAAATTGATTTCGGTCCTAAAGCGACATTTTAGGACAAAGTATCTGTATTGTACATATTGTGTTATAAATATACATTCTGGCTGTTCTCTTCTGGTTGAAATCCAGCTATTGTAATTTAATTTTGCTACTGGTTGATCTAGAGGCAGGTGATGTACAGGTGATGTAGCAGCTTTCATCATCAACCGACTTCCCCTCACCACCTATCCAACAAAAAAAAAAAACACATCACAATCATCATCATCAATTTATGCTGAGACTCACCTTTTGTAGGAGTTTGAACTGTTTTTTGCTAACCATCTACTTAGCATTTTTGAATTTGCGTGCCCTTGACAGCTGCAGAAGCTCCACCAGACTGCAATCTGATAAACAGTATAGGGCTGCGGCACTGTGGTGAAGTTAGTTTTAAGTTAGATATACAAGTAGGCAGGCAGATCCAGGGACATCTTGTTGAATATCCAACATAAAACTAACTTCACCACAGTGGCTCCATATTGACATTCCACTACAGACACACACAGACAGCAGACTCAGCTACAACACAGGTGACCTGCCAAACATGAACTTTAATAAAGGGCCTGAATGTGCCTTATAGTGACTGTCAAAGCTCCAGCAGACTCTCTGTGTTTCCAGCGTGGACAGGGAGAGTCTGTTAGCAGCTGATCATGGCTGTCTGCTCTGACAACTAGCAATCGCACACCCCCTACAGTGGTTGTCATGTAAACCCCCTTCCTGCCCCCTCCTCAGTGCAATGCCATTTTTAGCACTTTTCAAAATGATGCAGTGGGTGGAGTTTGGCTCAGACCTGCAGTTGAAGTTACACTTCCGAAGGAGGGTCATGAGGAGGCAATGCTTGGCTATAAAGGCTAACCGCCAGATTGGGATGTCCTGTGAGGATTAAATGGATTCCAGAAGTGGCCCAGACACACTACAAAAATCAGATGTTCAGCTTTGATTTTAAATTGTGCATGCAAACTGTTGAAGAATTTTTGTGGCATTCATCAATACTTGCATACTTCCCATTTGTTCTCAGGTGAAGATCAAAATTACAAAGGAGTAATATGTAACATGCAAAAATGAGCACAGCAGTCCAAACAGTGAGTTAGAGCCATGGACTGTATATTAAATGGGTAATAATCCTGTTTAATATATGATCTATGGTTAAAGCGAGTTGTTTCCCCCCAGGCTGCAAGGGCTCCACAGGAGAGCAGGACACTGTAAACTGATGATCACAATCGACAAACAGTCCTGTCAGTTATCTGTCAATGTAAAGTTAGCCCAGTTATCCTGAAAACAAAAGCCTACTACTCTGAAATAACAAGGTCGATGGACAATGCTGTAAGTAGCTGCCTGTCTCACTGCCTGCCAAACCTCATTAATATTTTACTCAATTTTAACTGTTATAAACGTCTACTATTTCTACAAGATTATTAATGTTTTGTTACAACTCACAGACACTTACTCATTCAGCAAAAAATAAGCATTAATTTGAACTCTAAAAAGTTATTCCAGTAAGAAATGGAAATTTCAGAGGGTCACACAATGGCCATAGCATCATCAAGTGAAGTGGATAACATTTCACTGATCTCTGATTTCTACTATGAGGGCGCCCTGACCACAAACCAACTGATTTTCCAAAGAGAATAGGCTTTCTCAAAATGTTGGACTTTTCCTTTAAAAACTGCAGCTAGCAGACACTGCAATCCACAGTTTTCTACAGTCCATGACTAAAACTTATAGTCACCCTCCCAGGTGGTACATGAGGTCACTATGCGAGGTGTTTCAGCTCAACACGAGGAAACAAGGAAACCATTAAGAGTCAACGCCACAACTTTACACACCATAGCCATAAAACTGGAATCATCTTTAGCAAATGTATAATTTCAGTCCTTCCCTATACCCCACAGCACCGCCGAGATTATCTGTCATACGGGACTACCCGCCGAAAAACTCATTTAGAGTGGGTGCCAGGAGGCGGCAGGTAATTACATGTGAAGGAGGCACCTTTCACTAACCTCGGTGCATCGGAAACAAAGACACCTGCATCTCCTGCCGAAAAAGTGCAGCTCAAAGCGTTTGCCATTTTGAATCGAATGCTCCCGCTGGGAGAGACGGGCATCTGCAGAACACAGTGAAGATGGTGTGTGTGGTGGGAAACAGCTGGTCAGCCCACTCATTCTGTCTGTTTGTCTCTGTGTTTCAGATGACAACTGTGCTGACCATTTGTTACTGTGTTTGTGGACTGAGAGTTGGAAAAAGTCTCAGATTGAGGGTTCTGAAAAGTATTAAATGTTTGAAATGAAGACATTAGACATTGTTTCACCATGAAATTTTATTATCAAAGTGTTTTAGAGGTATTTACTGCTGTTAGCCTCTGTGATACTCAGTGATATGTCAGTGCAGAGCCAAACTGGGTAAAAATAGACTATTACATCAAAAATTATGCTTTACAAGAAAATGAAAATGACACCAGCGGTAAAGTTTTTCTTATTTCCCACACTGTTATTGTTGACACTTCTCCAGGGCTGAGGCCAGAATTTACTAATGTCAAGAGTCTAGACTCACACAGTAACTTGACCATCCTGACCAACAAAGCCACAAAAAGTCTGAAATTTAATTTATACATGTAACATTTCAGTTTCTCCTCTAGTGGAATGCCATTTCAAAGCCTTCTCCACACTGCCATGAATATAATTCTACTGGATTCAAACTATGACCCTATGTGTTACTGCATTTAAAATGTATTTCTTCAATATTTGTGCCAGATACAACAGTTTTTTAATTTGGCTCCAGTAATATCAGAATCAACCTTAAACTCCTAAAATTTGGCCACATGTCAAATCACTCAAAAAACTCTTTGAATAAATGTTAGACTAAATAAGCTTAAAAAATACTTCCCAAACTTCCAAAACTGTTAAGAACTACTTTTACAGAACTACTTTTACATTGTGTCATGAGTCCACAGAAACAACCAAGGCAACACAAAAGGAAACAAGTAAGAGATAATGTAGAGTGAGCAGGTCATTATTACCATTATCATTATGCACATGCACGTACAGTTGGGCACTTACCTAACTCTGCTGTACTGACCTCCGCATATGTGCAGAAATTTAACTTAAAGGGATAGTTCACCTAAAAATGAAAATTTAGTCATTATCTACTCAACCTCATGCTGATTGAAGGTCAGGTTTAGTTTTAACGTCCACAAAACACTGCTGGAGTTTTCCAGGAAAACAACTATCAAAAAAACATTAAATGCCTCCATACTGCTCGTCTGGTGTAATCCAAGTCTCCTAAAGTCTTGACATGCCAAGTGGACTCGAGACACGTAATTTCCTATGTGTTTTTAATCTGAATCTTCACTGTAGGTCCTTAGCTTGGAGCCATGTTCATGTGTGTGCACACCATCTCAACTGTGTTTTGGGCATCATGCAAGAACATTTTTGTATTCTTATCTTAAATTTCTCTTTTTTTGTGTGTACGGAGGCTTTCTACACACAACATGCCACGTCAGATTCAACAAACATTTGTAACTTAAGATACTTGTGCAAATGATCCAGCTGTGCATATTTGAGCACATGAGACTTGGCTACACTTCCTGCTCCATATGTCAGGAAGTGTTCATTCATGAAAATGGCATCACAGAAGAAAAAAAATTACAAGTTTGAAGTCTGACGTTCTGCTTTCAGAAATCCAGAAAGGAAAATCTGTCATTTTAACAGCGTCAGCAATGAAATTAAAAGACCTGCTAAAGCAAATTAATGGGAAAAGTGAATACTGTTGATACCTGATGGTCTGACTGTCACTAAAATAAAGAAGAAACGTCACAATTCAAAGAAAAAAGAACAACTCACTACAGTTACAGTAAGGGTCGATCAATGACTGCATCAGGAGGAGGGGGTCAAGAGAAGTTTTCAACATGGAGACAGAGGACAGAATAAGTGAGGATGTTCACCTGGACAGAGACTTCATAAACCTGCACTTGCAGACACAATAATAATACATCATTAAATTAATAATGAGAGGCTTTATATGTAAATTTATAGTTACATTATAGTTTTAAATGTTGTCAGCCAGGATAATGCCAACAAAATTATGAAGTGTAATTTAATGTTCAAAGTCAAAATGTCTTCAAACTAAAGAAATATATAGTCATTAGTGAAATGCTTTGGTTTGGATACCAGCAGACTGACTGCACATGATCCTGTTACAGGTGTGGACCTCGTAAACTGTGTTTGCATCTGAAAGAAAATTCAAAATACTAGAAAACTGGTGAATGCAACAAATTCTCCTAAATCACTCATACACACCACTTAGTGGTTCTTACATGAGCCCCAGTGTTTACATTTACTGTGAGATCAGAAACCAACAGTCATCAGATTCTGATTCAAATGTCGCTGAATCCTAATTAGTGCACAAGTATGTGACATCAGCTTTTTATAACTGAGGCCTGCCCACTTCAAACCAGTGAGAAGAGACCAGTTAAAAATACAGGAGACAGATTTCATGTAAAATAAGAAAACCTGGTCTGACTCTGTGTGCAGGCAGGACCTCATCACTCGTGGTAAGAAGCTGACTGAGAGATAAGTCTTCAGGGACTTCAAAAGAGATCATGTGCAGATTGTAAACCCTCCCTCAGAGGTCCTGTTCTTTATACAGTTTCTAGGAATTTGAAGTTTTAAAGAGCTGTATAGCTACAGCCCTGTCTTTTCAAAAGACAAAAGAAAGGCACAAATGAGTATCAGTGCTACCCTGGAAAACTCTCAGAGTGTCAGAATTGCGTCAGCCATCTCTTATTTTCCACTGCATCCCCGTCACGTTTCAAATTTCCAAGCCTCTTCACTTTCTCTGTCAGCTGAAAAGTTGAAAACCTCTCTAATGTGGCGTCTTGAAAGGTGAGGTGAGGACAGGGTCAAAACAGACAAACACCTGCCACAGCAGCAGGAAAAGTGGAACCACATGGCACATTTCACATCCACGCAAATCCACGCAAAGCCGACTTTCTGCACAGGCAAGCACTCCTCTAGTGTGTACCCTCAGTCCCCCCCCCCCCACTCGCCTCTTATCTTTTGTTTGCTCTGAAGTTCGACATATAGACCGAGGCCCTATCAAAAATCACAACCAGATGAGAACTTTAGGGGGGAGGGCAGGTAGAGGGAGAGATGAAGAAAAGCTAAAAGCGTTTCAAGCTATTGCTGAAACAATCCAATTACAATGCCTATCAAACTTAGCTTCACAGTTTATAGCTTCTAATTGCCTGACAAAAATTGACACTTCAGTCGCAACAGTGTAATATAATAGGGGGCCAAATTAAATTTGATCGAGGGGCAGAAAACGATGCTATCACTCAGCAGCGCGGAAAAGAGGAGATCAACTAGCATGATATAATGGATCAAAAATGAAAATTATTCATTAATCGCGTTGGGTTTTCCAATAATGGAAATGACACAGTTCAGACGTCTTCCTAAAAACACTATTAATTAAAGGGATGATAGATCTAACAAGGCATGGAGCCCAGAGAAATCACTCCACCTCTTTTCCTCCCTCCTTTTTCATCCCTGTCTACTTCTTTCTTCCTCCACAGCTTTCCTTTCTTGCTTTCTTTCATTTCTCTTTCTATCTTCCCCATCCTCCTGCTCTCTTAAACTCTCATTGTTCCATTCAGCATTACATCTCTCCGGTCTCTGTGTGTTTCTCTGTCTGTCTCACTCTATTAGAGGTCTGTTGCTCAACATGAATCCAAAATGTCCTAACAGAATCCACAGCAGGGTTTCAGGTTCAGGCTCTTCTGCAGGTCATAAACTTTCAGACGTGGCCCAGAACAGACAGTGCATGAGGTCTGTGTGCATGTCCAATGAGAAACAATTGAAAAAGAGACATGTGTGCAAGCTAATCATTGAAGTGGTTTAGATACAGGCCGATCTTACTCCAAAGGTGTCAAATACAGCAGTTTGGTCAGTGATTATATGCGTCAAACTATGACTCTGTAGGTGCTCAGTGTCATTTCTGGATGCCCACTGTCATCAAAATCAGGTGATGTAGTATAAAGACTGAGAAGGTCCATGTATGAAGGAGATGGGGTAGATGGATCAGAATATTTTCACGTGTTGTGAATCATTTATTACTATAACAGTTAATTTTCAGGACAAATTTGGACAGGACTGTCTTGAATTTTTCAGGACATCTGGTCACTCTATATACATACATAACATAATTAGTTTAACCCAAAACCATGATCTTTCCTTAGCCAAAGAAAGTAGTTTTTGTGCCTTTATTTTGAAAGGCTCCATAACTTTTGTGTGTACAAAACTGTACACCTTGAGGAAATTTCATTATATCTGGCTCAAACATCCAAGTCACTGTGACCTCACCAAGCAACATCTTGACCATAACTCAAGAATTCATACATTATATATGACAAAATTTCACACAAATGTCTAATAAGATAAAATGACGAAGCGGATACATTTTCTATCCATAAGGTCAAAGGTCAACTTCACTGTGACACTATAATCTGGTCCATTTCAAATCTGTTTGACGATATCACATGATCGTCATCAGAAAATGTGAGGTATTGAAGATTTTAAAGTCACTTGAAAGACTTCTCAGTTATGTTGGCTTAAATGTACTAAAAACCATGTCCATGTTTAGAATTTTTTGGGTGGACCTGCAAGATGGCTCGGTCACGTACCAGAGCCATGGTCCCCCAACCCTAACATACACCCCTGACAGTCAGTTACAAACATACCTTCAGCAACTCTCTCAGACCAAATCAGCCCGGCAGTTCACCTCAGATCATTTCAGTTCCAACAACCTGACACAGACGAAAAAAAAAAAATACCATCCTGTCAACATCCTCTGGCTCTGGTGGCTCAAACATGTCCAATAAAACTGCCAGATGGAGCGTCCACGTTTCAGGTTGTTTTCAGGTTGTAGTGGTGTTTGACATTGAGACATGCCCCCAGTGTTTCAGAGCTGGGTGGGTAATAAGACATGTTTCTGTTATGTGACAAACTCAGAACACACATTTATTATTGTTTTGCACAAACTTTAAATACAACACTACAGGCTGCATTCGGGTCCCAGTTTTAGGACCCTGTAGAACTCTCCTTTCTTATTCCTCCTGTCCAATCAGCTGCCTTGTTGAAGGAGACTGACAGCAGCATGAGCGTCACCTGGTGACAGGGCCTCTGAGCCAGGCTCCCTCTGCTCTCCACGCCCTCTGTGATTGGCTGAGAGCTGTGTTACTTTCATCCTTTGGCCCTTGTGCGACCTTATCATCCATCTAAACACACACACAAACACACACACACACACACACACACAAACACACACACACACACACAAACACACACACACACACACATACACACACACACACACACACACACACATAATCATGCTGGATGTCCAGGAGTACGGCAGCAGACTTTATTTAATCTGTTTTCCTCAGCGTTAATTGGGTCAAAGCTTCCTTCTCTGCCTTCTTGATGTGCAAATGAATGTGGCATCGAGATCCGCCCGCCCATCACTCCACAGGCACATTTACAGGCCACCTCAGGGTGCCGGGCCGCCGTCTGTGACCTGTATATGGCAGATGAAGGAGGGGCGGGGGGGTGTAAGGTTGTCAGTACCGACCTGGATCAGAGAGACTGGAGCTGAGGGAAAAAATCCCTGAGTTAATTATTGCGGTGGAAGCCCGGAGGCCGTACATGTCACCCCCACCCCTAATGAAGTTTACTTTCACCATCCTGCAATACTAGAGTTTATGTGATATTTAATAATGTATGTGGCGGATCAGAGACGTGTACAAGAAAAGGTCACAAAGAACAAGCACATGTACACACTACGAGCAGCCTGATGCATGGCTCTGTTGTGGCTGATGCAGCTGTGTAGTAATCTGCTTCTACCGTAACACACTATACTGTCTCTCCCTCACTGCTGGGGAATGCTAATACTTTTCATAATTTTATAACAGATATGGTTAGCAAGTGCTAATTAGGTCATAAACTAAGATGCATGTAAAACCTAGGACATTTATTCTCTACAGAGTTAATGCACCACATCAGTGGATCAGTGTCAGTACTGACCTTTACTGTCAGTAGGTCGCTAAATTTCAGTGATTCTTCTTAAAGGGAGAGTTCTGATAGCTTCTTCAGTTTGGAGAATCAGCAAGAGTACTGGTGCACTGTAAAAATGTTGACAAAACTCAAAATTTCAAAGCAAAGCAATAGATAGAGCCCAACTCAAATTTTTAAGTTTTGAAATAGTTTTACCAACCTACTGACTGTTGAGAATTTGAGAATTTACTTTTCTTCTTTAGTTAAACTTAATGTTTCGGATTTTGCAAACTCAAAACGTATTTGAAAAAAAAAGTGAAAGTAATTAAATTCCTTGAAGTGAAAGTAAATGGTAAAATTTTAATATTTTCAATAAAAGTGATCAAGCAAGCATTTTTAAAGTTTATTTCAAAACTTTAAGGGATAGTTCACCCAAAAATGAAAATTCAGTCATTATCTACTCACACTCATGCCGCTTGAAGGTCAGGTTTAGTTTTTTAGTCCACAAAACACTGATGGAGTTTCACAGGAAAACAGCATTGCAGAATCTCTCAAACAATGAAAGTGAATGGTGACCAATTTTCAAATGTAAAACAGCTGAAAAAAACAAAAGAAAACAACAAGATAAAATGCCTCCATAATGCTCATCTGGTATAATCCAAGTCTTCTAAAGTATACCATGCTGTTTGCACACCGTGACACCACACACACCCAGTTCAGACAGTGTGCATGTGAACATGACTCCAAGTTAAGGCTCTACAGTGAAGATTCAGGTTAAAAACATGTTGACAGACATAAACACGTGTTGGGACTTTAGGAGACTTGGATTACACCAGACGAGCAGTATGGAGGCATTTTATTCTGTTGTTTTTTTAATGTTTGAAAAATTATCACCATTCACTTCCATTGTTTGAGAGATTCTGCAACACTATTTGCTGTGAAACTCCAGCAGTGTTTTGTGAACTAACAACAATATAAACCTTCAATCAGCATGAGGGTGAGTAGATACTGAATTTTCACTTTTGGGTGAATTATCCCTTTAAGAGTTTGAGTTGGGCTCAAAACTCAAAAATCTATTGCAGTGCCTTACAGTGTATAGGAAGCTAAGCAATGTACTGCTGTGGACAGGGTCAGCAGTAAAACATATTTTAGACACATAAAAAAAAATGATATGACTTTAGGTGTAAACTATATTCAGAATATTTTCACCATAAATAATAATGCTAACATGGAATATATGAAAAGACAGAACAGATCTGATAGTTTCAGACGCAAAAATCATTTTGTTTTAGCTTAATTGATTCTTTTTTTTTTAACACTTGAATGTTGGTTGGTTGTAAAAAAACAGCATTTTTGAGACATTTTTAAGCAGAATATTGACTTCACATTTTTATTTTTTTACTCTTTATCACTTCATATTATGTGTGTGACATCACTGTCAGGCTAATGTTACCTGTGTGTGTCCCCAGCCCCACCTGAAACACTGTCTGAGAGGCCCAGGTGGTGGAGTGCTCTCAGCCCCAGCTGCGACGCGAGTCCCAGGGGCCACTGTGTGAACAGCCTCGCTGTGTCCTGGCTGCTATGGAGGTCCAGGTGCTGCAGAGCGAGCAGTCCCACTCTGTGCCCGGGCCCTGTGCCCGGGTCACAGTGCTCTCTGCTCCGTGATCTGCAGTTGAGCACTGATGTATTTCATGCTACATAAAGTCGTCTTCTTCTGCTGCTCAATTCCAGTGGTTCTCTTCTTCTTTAAAGGACCAGTGTGTAATAATTACAGGAATTTATGTACATAAATGAGATATATTATATATAAGTATGTTATTTATTATTAGCAATCAACGTAAACTCATAATCTATATGTTCCCGTTACTTTAGAAATAGCCATTTATAGTTACATACTGTCGGGTCGACTTACGGAGATCATCATCCTGCGCCGTCTACGGCAGCGCAGAGCGGACAAACTGCACTAACAGTGAGCCCATGGCGACCTTACGTAGACGCCGCAGCGTAAACATGGAAGTAGACAGGAAGGATAGACGCGGGTGATTGCTGGCAGACCATTTAGCGTTGTGAACCTTGACTGGCACAGTTTTGACAAATGGAGGATCATACATACACTGTACCAGAACAAAAGCGGTGGACAGTGAATCCCCGTCATCCAAGAAGCAGAGACGCGAAGAAAGTAAACGCAAGCATGACAGGAAACGGCAAAAACACAAATCAACATCGGCATAGCGTTTACACGATGGAAATCGCTGATGGAGGACAAACATTTTCACAGTGACGCCGAGGTTGCCTGTTTTCTGCTGGACAGGTAATTCATCCTACACACATAATCGTAGTTTGTTGTGAGATAGCTTTCGCTTTGTTCGCTAACGGCCACCGTACTCTTGGTGAGAGAGGGGCGGTGTCAGGGTAAATCCTCTTAGTTGCAATCTAAGGTTTGAACGCAAGATGCCACTGGAAATCACACACTTCTCCTTTAAGTGACAAATTTTTGTCAGATGATCCATCACAACATCCCCTACCACCAATCAATGAAACAGCAGATGGAATATCTCATCAATGGCAGGGAAAGAGTTAATGTGTGGGTTTAAGTGGGTTTTGCTCAGCTGACCTCATGCTTCAGTGTACAGCACAAAACAGTTTATATCTATGAATTCTATTCAGATAATTCAATAAGCTTACATTTAGTCAGTTAATGCTGTAGATGTGGATTACAGACTGACCCTTAAAGACACTCCTTATCAAATTCTACTGTTGTACAGTCAACATGGTGCAGAGGCTTTTAGTGGAATTACCATGTGAATGTAGCAATCAAAGCCTATAAATTGAATCCAGTTCTTCAATAAGAACCTCACAGCTTGACTCTGAGAATGATTTTGTGGCTCACCATCATTGGACATAATTGCATTGACCATAATCCCTCAGAAAAACAATTTATCATCAAACATAAAGCAAAGAGGGCCCCACGTACCCCAGGACGGACCGTCATTGAGAGCTAGTGGCGCCCCTTCTAGTCACATAATTGGGTATCGATGGACAACGATCCCCTCCATTTCAACTCTTTCCACTTGGGCGCGCCGCTGGAACGCCCAGACAACCCAATCACATCCCCTGCTGGGAGGGCGGGGTCCCAACACCCCAGGGAGAACCAGCATGGACTGCCTCTTCCCGTCCTCAGTTAATTGGATAAACTTCCCAGGGAAAGTGAAGGAGAGAAAACTTAAAAAAAAAAGAGAGTGAAGAGAGACAGAAGTGCAGTAGTGCCAACAATTTATAACATGATTATTATTTCTTACAACTTGGGTGTCATTTTCTTAGTTTTGTTCATCAGTTATGATATGACATAACTGATGTAAATGACATACTATCACACTGTACCAAAAAAATCTGCCAACATGACAAGAGCAGTCAGACGACCAGGAAGTTCCTGGAACTTTGACTGGCTTTCAATCACTAGCTCCTGACTACCATTTCCTCTCTTCATGTTATCATCATCATCACCATTATTTATTTATGTAAATCCTCAGCAAACACATTAATGGAGGACTCTCATTTACAATGGTGCCAAGGTACAGACATAAGAAGACACAAAACTAAAATCAAGAAAGCTTGGAGGTAGTAATAAAGGAAGACAACCCAGCTAAAACAAGATAAACATTATAATGTTCATAGGTAAAGGTGCGGAAATTGGCACTGAGACAAATAACTAACAAAATAAATAAATAAATAATAAGAGCAATTAAAAAATTACAATCAATAAAATGAGCAATTAAACCCTGACATTCGCTCAGTGGTATTAATGAGGACGTCTTAAAGGGGTTTTGAAGTAAATTACAGGTATGTGGGGCACAGTAACAGAAAACAGACTTTCTGAGCTCTATGTAAATTTTTGTGACCTGCAAGGTGAGTGGGAACAAATGTTACCAACATTTCAAGAAAACAGGGCTGAGAGATATGGGGGAGTTTTTGTGAACTGCACTATAAATAAATAAATACAAATGCTGATAGATTGTGCACTCACATGTCACTTACTCCTCTTCATCGTACTGCCTGCAAGAAAGCCTAACTCCTTGTCTAGACCACAAATGTCACGTCAGCATCACACTGACAACAACGTTCACACCACAGTGAAGCAATCTTTTTATGCGGCTCTGTATTATCTATCTATCCAGCAGGAAATGAGCAGCCAAACTTTCTGTGCAATATGCACACAAACTTAAAGTTAATAAAGCTGTCTAGTGGCAGTAAATTTACAGTTTGCCCATGAAAACACTGCAGAAAAAAGTGAAGGGAGAGATTGTGGGATTAACCCAGTGCAGAGAGAGATGCTCTCTGGCTGTGGAGCACACTCTGCTCTGCCCAGGTGAAAAAATGTGATTAAAATACATTTTCAATGCATTTTTTATTGGGCACCTGCCTTACATTTACACATGTTGAAAAAATGGACTTGAAGTCTAATTAAATGCTTTAGGTCGTGTTTATGTCTGTCAGATGCAGCTGAGAAACAATAGGCACAGAGCTGGTGCAGACTCGTAAAAATTAAAGCGTTTCTGTTGCCAATGAAAAATGCACCTGACTTGCTTGTGGTCAAGACAGGTGGTAACTTTGTTTTAAAACTTAATAAGCATTAAATATCAAATTAGGTCTCAAAATCATGAAAAAATTATGAGTTTTCTCTGCTTTGAAATACTGCTCCACTTTCTCAGTGTCAAACACCACTACGACCTGAAAATCACCTGAAACATGGATGGCCCATCTAGCAGCTTTATGGGACATGTCCAGACATGTTTGAGCCACCAGAGCCGGAGGACGGTGACAGGATGGTATTGTTTTCTTCTGTGTTGGGTTGTTGGAACTGAAGTGAGCTGAAGTGAACTGCTGGGCTGATTTGGACTGAGAGAGTCACTGAAGGCATGTTCATAACTGACCGTTAGAGGGGGTGAGGCTGTGGGAGAGGTGGTCATTAGTGTGTCAGTTCGTGGGGCTTATATATTGTTGAGGGATCATGGTGTTGGCACGTGACTGAGCCATGTTTCAGGCCCGCCTAAAACAACAAAAAACAACAGTTTAGCAGTCTACCTCCACTATTCAGTGCTAAATAGTTCTCAGTCTTTTTATGTTTTCAGCAACTAACATGTATTATGTGTTTTGAAGAAAAACTCCCCTTTTCCTTCACATGATCTTTAACTACCATAGGTCAAAGTTTCAGCAGGCAGAAAGTCTTGAAAATTCCATTTCCTCTTCCAAATAAGTTTGATCAAACCTAAACGTCTTTTCAGTTATGTGCTCAGATTTCATGATCTTGCAGATATGTTATTACTAATAGAAAGAATGGGAGCAACAAACAAAATTGTACCCAAAAAAGTTCTTAAAAGATGGAGCTGAAGCAGGAACTTGCAGGATACTCTCAGATGACCTCATGTTATCAGAGTCCACAGTAGTGAACACCTCTGGCCAGCTCTTGGTTTCCTGGTTCATCAAACGTCTCGGCTGGCCACAAGTCATCACGGCTTGCCACATCCACCTCTCCCTCTCTGCCTCTGCTCTCACTCCCTCACCTGCTCTCCATGTTCTCTCCCCCCTTACAACCCGCAGCCCGATAATGATCAATGACCTGGAGCCGCTGACTTCACCTCTCACCCCTTCACCCTCCTCCTATTCCTCCGCTTCCTCCAGCATTTGGCGGGTACTGAGTCCAGGAGGAGTGGAGGGAGGGGGGCTGCGGTTGCTGGTTGGATGGAGGACAGGTGGAGTCCAGCCCGAGGTCGGCTACAGGGCCAGGCGTCACATAAATCAATCTGACGTGTGCACCCAGGCCTGCCTGCCTAAGCCTGGGCACTCCAGCCAGCGCCAAGCCTTCTAGCTCTGTGCCCGCCAGCACCCACCCACCGCCTTGCCCCCACCATCCCTTACCACCACCACCGCACCCCCCTCCCCCAAGTGCCAAGGCTCGGTTCAAGGGGTGAGTTTGGAATGGGTCAGCGGATGGGCTTCCAGGCTTCCAGGGCCCTCGGTCGGCAAGTCCACAGGTGCCTTCTGGTATGTTGGGTATGATGCCAGGGACAGAGCAGGGTGGGGGTTGTGGAGTGGTGGGGGGTGAGGCTGGCAGCTCAAGTACAAGAGCTTACACATCTCAGGGGGACATGCTGTCGATGGTGAGATTTCATTGACAGTGCTTGTTTAAATCTTTAAGTCCTATCTAAGCAGTGCTTTGAGCACCCTTTGCAAAACTGTCACTACCACCTTGTGAGGTTGATCTTGATATTTAGAATGGAAATCCATTGTCTAAATCACTGTCAGTACATCAGACTAGTGTCTTTTATAACTTTTTATTTGTTCATTTGTCAATTTTTCACAGAATAGAATACACAGCAAAATATTAATGAAAAAAACACTGCTGGGTCTTTCTATTGGTCATAATAGAAAAATGTGGTGAATTTTCAAGATGATAGTACATCTCATATATAGCAAATGAGACATTTTACTAACTGCAACACCACACATGTTATTTACAGGCCGGAGTGCAAAAGGAAGGCTAAAAGACCAAGTTGCAGAACAGAAAAATGCCATTCGCACAAAAAAATCTTGATTATGCCATGGCATTACCTGTGGAAGCTGGACAACCCAAATACCCTGAAGATCATGGTGCTGGAAGTTACTGAAAATGACATCAGAGGAGGCGATCACCTAAAAAGGCTCCTCCAATGTGAAATCTTCTGGATTGTACAACTAAAAGCAATGAAACAGCCTGGCCTCAGAGATGGCTTTTCTGTGAAATCTTTATGAAATAAATTAGACAAAAATGTATGTTAATATTTAGAGAATGTGTAACTGTTGATGGTTATGGTTGATGAGTAATTATGAGGAATTTATCATGTGTACATAATAAAAAGATCAGGTCCATCTTGACTTGATAGCCATATTACATTTATCTCTTTTTAATGATTTGGATTTTCCCCTTCTTTTTCTCACTTCCTTCCATTCACCTTTCTCCCAGTTCTTTCTTCCTCATTCTCTCTTTTTCCCCATTATTTTTAAAAATGATTTTCTTTCTGCCCCCATCTCTCCTTTTTGTTTTTACTATTTGTTCTTTTCTCTTTCTTATTTATTTTATTTATTTATCTTCTTTTTTCTAGTTTTCCTCCTTTCCTTCTGTCCCCCACCCCTTTTCCCTTTTTTCACCCACATTTTGATGATGTATCACTTTGTGTTTGGCCAATAGGCTTGCATCTTGACAGGGAACTGCCCTCCCACTCAACTCATTAATGTAACACAGTATATTAGGTCTGTAGGTTCCTCCTGTCTGACCTGTTTTGGTCACTTCCAACTCTTTTTGCCATGTAAAATAAAGGCAATTTAATTCTATATAAACCTTACATTGTGCCTTGGTAGAGTTTTTGAAGTAGCCTTGCATTTTGGATTTTTTACTGAGACTTTTTGACCCATGCAGTGGGCCCTTCACCTGAAGAATAAGTAAAAAATATAAATATGTAGGAGGTTATTTCTCTCTCCTTACAACGTTATTGATTTGTTCTTATCATATCCAGAGTTTTTCATGAATCCCTACTTTTGTCCTTAGATAGTGAGTAAGTTTTTTCCAACCACTGCTCTGAAGTTGGAGGGTTACATTTAAACCAACACCTTGTGATGGCCTTTTTATATGCAAATGTCAAGATTTTGAAGACATACTGTAAATGTCTTTAGAATTATGTTGCTTAATATCAATCCCAGGTACACAATGCAGGGATCCTCAGGAATCTTGTAACTTGAAACACCCTCAAGATGCTGAATAACCCTGTCATAGAATGGTTGTATTTTTATACATAACCAGAAAATCAGTGAGTGATTGGCATTTATCTGCCCACACTGCCTCCAAACACTGCAAACTGGTGTCACTTTAAGAGAAAAAAATCATAAGATAATGTTTGTCTGACATTTTAATTGATGGTTGTTTAATTCATTGTTTTTGCTTGATTTGCGGAAGTTGAAAGTTTACCCACATTTTAATTTTCTTTTGTCACTATTTACATATGCATTGTAATGTCAGAGTTAGGAAACTGAAAAGGGTGTTGGTGAAGTTACTTATAAAAAGTAATAACAGACAGCAATGGGGAAGATCTAAGTGTGAATCTTAATGTTGTTACAGCATATGGTATTAACTTTCTTTATGTGACTCCTTCATTCTGTTTAATGTTGCCAACTTGCACCTTTGGCAACTTTTCAGACATTCTTTGCAACTTTATTTCCAAAAAGTGTCAAATGTAGTGTAGCTCTGCAAACAACATACAACAACAACAACATAGGGGTCTGTTCCTGTCCCTCTCTTGTGCCGTTCTGGCAGGCAGGAGGAGGGTCGAGCCCAGAAGGGAACCCTAGACCTGCAAAAGATATTGTGAGAGGTTTGCAAATCAAGGGTTCCCTTCTTGATATGACCCAGGAGGACATCACTCACTGCAGGAGGGAGATTTCAGGTTTTGTGAGTTCTATGGTTACCGTTGAGGTTCTTGCTTTGAAACTCTGCAAGTGAAAGTGAGCTTCTCTCACTCTTATACTCTAGATTAGAAGCCTACAGCTTGAAAAATATGAGAATAGTTTGTTTATCTTGTAAATATCAAAAGAGATTGTTTGAGCTCCTCTCTCATTTTCTATCTGGATCTCTGGATTCAGGTAGTCCTGTACTGAGTCACATGAGTGCCAGTAAAAAAAGAATATGTTGGAAAAGGAATAAGAAAATATATGTGGAAATATAGTTAGTTTTAACCAGTAAATATTTAAATAGTTTGATCTTTTAAATATTTAAATAGTTTGTTTGATCTTCCTCCTTTTGCTGATTTTTTTTTTTTTTTTTTACTTCAGATATATGATGTCCCTGTGGTGAGGTTGAGTTTATTTGGCTAAAGATTTCTCTGTCTACCTTATATATGGTTCAAGATGATACAACCAACACAAGCTTTATGCAAATCATTGTCTGAATTATGGGGAAGCTAAGGGGAGCTCGCCCCCCCTGAAGGTTTATGTTGAGACATTTAGGGGAGCTCTAAAATTCATTTAGTGTTGCAGATCATATTTTCTGTTCTTTTACTTTCTTTTTTATTTCCTTAAACAGCACAAGAAGTCTCTTTATATGGTTAAAAACAAGTTTGTTAAACAATGTTTAACAAATGTTCATCTTTATTGTTTTAGCTTGTGATGTGTGATTCTTGAAGGGATGTGACAGAGGGGCAGAAAAGCATCACCTGTGTTACCCAGCTGATTTTGTGATTTTTAAGTTTTTTAAATAAAAAAAAAAGAATTATTCTTTAATCTTGAAACAGTACCTTTATATTGTTGTTATGTAGCATCTATTAAAAGTTACTGACAGTATTAACTGTCTGTAGTAGTCACAGTAGAGTGTGTTGTTTTGCAGTAACCCTGCCCTTGACTTCCACGTATGAATGTGCATGTGACATATTTTAGTAGCGGCACACACCAGAAAATAGAGCTCCCGTGAAAGGTACTGTGTAATTCAAATCCTGATGCAAATACTTGATGTCATCAATATGCAAAAGTGCGTCTGGCATCATCTGACAACTTTTAGTGACTTTTGGAGCTAGTGTTAGCTGCTGTGACTCTGTCTGCCCTGAAGATTGTAAAGTTGTTGAGGCTGGTGCTGACTTGGGTATTTATTACTGGGTATTACTGCACAATCAGGTTAGTGAAAAGGCTCTGGTAGACACTGGCACAGCTAATTCTCACCAGAAATGATTGTTGTACAGCATGTGGGAAGCAGAGAAGCATAAATCCCTTGCAGTCACTTTTATGAACGCATCATTAAAATTTCACTGACAATGTAATTGTCTTGTTGTCCGCCAAAATAAGCAATATTTCAATATACTATCCAGTTGTAGTGAGTACAGCCTTATATAAAAGTAAAGTGACTTCATAAAAAAAGATTTTTCTTTTTATTAATAATATTTATCCTCAGTGATGATCTTTCCCTAACCTTAACCAAAGACATTTTATTGACTGAACCAACCCCAAATCGAAGTATTCCTTTTTCTGAAGCACAATGCTTTTGTTGCAGGAGTGTGGATGTGAACCCTGGACTGTGGTGGTAAAGTCCTGCATCTTGTATGCCCCCCATCCACCCCACACACCTCTTTGAGAATCCACCATATATAAATGTTCTCTGAACATATTATAAATACATTTAGTAATATACAAACAGAATTTCTAGGAGAGAGAGTTGGACATGACACTGACTGTGCAGAGAATGTACTGAAGATAAATGAGAAGATCCGCCAGGAGAAGGTCAGCCAGTAGGACGAAACTTGAACACGAGACAGTTCCAGAGCTACTGGAAGGTGAATTAGTGTGTTTTTTGGCAGAAGTTAGCTGATTCTCTGCACCTCCAGCTCCTGCTGCAAGCTAACATGTGGACAAGTCTTTCAACTGAATGTACAGATACTAAATATATTTAATATAACATTCTCATTCAACTCCACATCAAACAACTAGAGGTGATTCTGGAGGGGGGCCTAGGGGGGCACTGGCCACCCCTGAAATCTGATTGGCCACCCCAAGGCTGCCCTAGCCTCCCATTAACCTCAAGTATGAATGACTACCTGGGCCATGAGAGGAGGGACCTTAGGTCAAATTAGCTGTTTAACAAATATTTGTAGATGAGGGGTGGTAATGATTAACCATACATCTATTAATCACCATTTAACGGATTAAAAGTGTTTTTTCTGAATGTTGATCAATAGTCTAGAAACTGAACTGTTTGCACCTCATTTGACTTTGTTTTTTCTTGTGTAGCCATTTGCTGAATAAGAAAACTTAAACTCAAAATGAGAAATATAATATGAACAAAATTAAAGTAATAAAAGGAACATGCATTGTAATGTATTAATTATTAATCATGAATCAAACGATTGTCAGCATTTTCAACTATTAGTTAAGGAACATGCACAAAATTTGCAGCCTTGTTTTACATTGTTATGTGACCTGTAATTCAGTTTTTACAAGGTTAATTTTACTTTATCACTCGTTTTACAACACAGGCCTCTATAATGAAATGTTAGTTGTAGTTCTTTCTATGCTACTCATAAAAAAATAACCATACACAAAAAACTAGATACAGCAAATGGGTAAAAATAATAAATCATTTAAAAAATCATTGTGGAAAGGTACAATAGAGATAAAGTTTGGAAGCACGGAAGTATGGAAGCTTTATATTTGTATGGTGCCATTCTGTTGTGTTGTGATTGATAGGACTGTTTATTTGTTAAGTGAAAAATTATACACAGGAATGTTACATAATACAAGATAATGTTAGTAATTGATTAATGTTTTATTATTCTTTTTATTAACTGTTTTATATAATAAAAGTAAATATGATAAATGGTAAATTAATGCTTTTCTGACGTATGTATACACATATGCATGCATGCACATGTACTCCATGCCACCCCTGCATAAGTCAGTCCACTTTGGCCACCACAATAAAAAAAAAAGTCTGGATGCGCCCCTGCAAACAACACAACCCAAACAGTATTACAGTAAAAGAGTGCTACAGGATTGGCAATTATACTGAATTTCAAATGTGATACATTATCTGTTACTGATAGACGTATTTGCATTAGGGGTGGCCTGTTACCTGACTTGGTAGAGCGTTTGCCCCATGCACAGAGGCTGAGTGTTGTGCAGCAGCTGTGGGTTCGACTCTGACCTATGGCCTTTTGCTGCATGTCTTTCCCCAACTCTCTCTCCCTCCCTCTTTCCTGTCATATCTTCAGCTGTCCTATACAATTAATTAAAGCAAAAGAAAGAAGTATTTGCGTTACTGTAGCGAGCTGCTGCCCAACACTGTTCACTACAGAGATAAAGCTTCTAATGACACAAAGACTATTAGTGACTGTATTTAAAATGTTCACACTATTGATGTACATACATGTACTTCACAATCTTGTTTAAAGGTTGCAGGAAAACTTATAGAACAAGTTGCTTTCCATTTGGAAGCCATGTTCTCTCCTCCAAAATAATGACACATTAAAGTCTGCATTCTCAAGGGCCTTTTATCTGTTCCTCAAGTTATCTTCCTGAAGTTCTCGCTAATGCCTTTTCCCACTTTTGCTCTCAAATTCATTATTTTTCTGACTAATCTCTGGAGTGGATAAAAACCCCTTAAATCCTTCAAAACCGTTTCTCGCCAAGTGTTTGAAAAAAAAATATTATTGCCCCTGTTAAATTAATACTCAGTGCCAATAAACTATTGATATCTTCACTCCTTCAAAGTTGGTGTGGCACCTGGGATTGCAGGCGGGGAAATTGAAAAAAGATTTTGAGAAAAGGAAAAGAAACAGTTGAGGGCAAATTAAATTGCCATCTTGAACTCGTCTGTTAAGGATTAGTGGTTAATTGTAATTTGCGTGCCGTGTCCCCGGCCATCGCTGCAGTGTTGCTGTAAGTTGTCTGCCAGTCGATGATAGAATACTCACTGCTCCTGCTCTCATAATTGGCAGAAGAAGAAGCATCACAGAGACTCAGATTACCGTCCGCAAAAGAAGCCGGGGGCGGCGGGAGTGGAGTTTTGTTTTCTTCAACAGGTTTGACACTTCACAACATAACCTGCTTCAAAGATTCTTTGTTTGTCGCCAACTGTTTACCACATCCTGCCCTGATGAAGGCAGTGAGACAGGAGAGTGGATCAGTTAACAGTCAATGTGTAGGAGTCATGTTCATGTTCACTACAGTATGTTCTGTGTTTCTGTGTGTGTGTGTGTGTGTGTGTGTGTGTGTGTGTGTGTGTGTGTGTGTGTGTGTGCCCTGAAGAACACATGTATAACATCACCATAAAAACTCCTTAACTGTTTTTGAAGCTTTTTTATTGGCATATTTTCCATTCTAGCTCAATTTTTTCAAACATGGGCATGATTTTGAACATGTTGCCTTTCAACAATGAATCTTAAAGCTATTGCTGAAAAAGTTTTCCGTAGTTTATGAAAAATAATAAAGTACTTGTCAGATTCACACTGTAATTTCCATATTGTTTTGTGACTGAAATTTTCCTTTAAAACTGGGCATATACTATATGATTTTTGAAGCTTGTTTGTTTATTAACAGCTCCTGCAGCTAACAATTTATGTGCTCACACTGGGTTTATTGGTTTTTCATCTTTTAGATGATATATATTTTGTGTACAAAGGTGGCATTCTGTTCTAAGGGTGGCAGAAGAGAAAAGCTCATGGAGTTCATCATCAGGGGAAAATGAATGTGCTCAAAAATGTCACTGCAGTCTGCCTTATTATTCTGCCAATTATTATTATTATAAGTATGTAATTATGCCTTGAATATCTTGTATATTTTTGGTCTCCAAGTGGAAATTTTGTTTTGACGGTCGCACAACAGCAAAGTTCAGAGGGTCACAAAAAAACTTGAACCATGACTGGCAGCCAATTTAGAAGTTCAGCGAAGAATTAGACCAATGTGGGGATATTTTGCCAGATTGTGGTGCCAGAGGACAGGTTAGGGGGTGAGAAATTCATTAGGAATCATCCTCTGGGACATAAATAGTCATAACAGATTCAGTCAAAATCTGTCTAATAGTTGTGGGAATGCCTTAGTCTGAAGCAAAGTGTTACATGGATGGATGGATGGACAGATACAGAGCAAACACGCACACCTGTATTACCTGGACAATATAACCAAGTGTAAGTGTGTGTGTGTGTGATGTATGTGTGTGTGTGCATGTGTGTGTGTGTGAGTGTGTAATAGGGAGATTAGTTGTTGGGCATTCAATTCCACGCTCCTGACCTTACTGTGGCCTCTGCGCTGCCATTAGCACCACAGAGAGGAGCTTTTAGAGGAAATGTAATCTGCTCTGCATTGGATCTGTCCACTTCAGAGCACTGCAAGATACACATCCGATAGTCCCCTACACATACACACACACACACTCTTTAGCTGCTAAATGCACCAGTGCTCACAAGCTACTTGTCAACTGTGTCTGTTTTGTCCAGAACAGGTAGGTACAACATTCATGAGAGTGGTGCAGCTGAACCAAAACAGTATGTAGCCATTTGTAAAACCAAAACAACAAGCTAAAAGATACTGAAATGCTCCACAGAGCTGAGGGGAACTGCAGAGTTGGTGATAATTGTTTGTGGGTTCATCCTCTTGTCATTACAAAGACCCATTAGTGGTAAGTGGTAAGTGTGGGTTTAAGGTATAATTCAGTAATAACTGACAAAAATATGTCACATGTCATGACATCACCCACTGGTTTGTCAAGAGATCTGTGGGCTTGTTACAACCTTTGTTAGTCACAGTGTATTGGGGTCAGCAGTAGGATCAAGTATTGGTTTGTAAATCACAACTAATTCTCATGTCTTTGCTCTCAAGCCTTAAGTCAAGTCCAAAGTTCTCAACTTTGAATTTCAAGTCCTAAACAAGTCACAATGTGCTCTTAAACAAATGTAATCACACACATCAGATGTCGAATGAAGTTGGAAATTGTTACATCTCTGCCTATTCTGTAATATTTGATCCACACATTTTGCATAATGCAATAGTTTTCTGTTGACTACTACACTGGTTTTGTTGGCGAATAAAATGATCTTTGGTATCATTCTTCATGGTTCTCTCCTGCACTTTGATTGGATGCTGTCAGATTGGTTCAAATAAAGTGGATCCAGGATCTGGGAATTAAGTGTCAGCTTACAGGAAATGAATAGTGTTAATGTTAGTTGATTCAGGAAAATGAATTGATTTGTGGATTTACACTTTTTAATCTTTCGGCTGAAGTCACCAGTCATCAGTGTTAAAGTCATTTGTAAAGTCAAATCTCGAGACGTCAAATCAAATTTGTGACTCAAGTCTGGAGTCCAAGTCATATCCTCACCTCTGATTGGAGCCACATTTCATAGAGACACAAAAAACAAATAATCATTCCCCAAAATGAACCTTTTTATAGTTTATGGTTCTTCTTATGGGAACAATGATCCAAGACAGCGTATGTCCATCTCAACATAATATCAGGTGCATCAACAAGAAGGCACATTCTGAACAGTAAAATTATGAGAGGACGTCAACATATGACCAAGACCACCTGATTCAGCCTTGTGTTGTCGATATGTACACATCCTTACTGGAACAATTCATTGCCGAACAAATAAACAATGTATCTATTGAGAATCAAAGGATAAAAAAAAAAATTATATATTCAATAAAAAATTGGGGCTTTTTTTGATTGAATTCAACAAGTGAGACGTTTCTTTCCAACATAACCAACTGAAGACAGAAAAGCAGGCTTTACTATTTCAACAGCCACAAGCAATATACTACACATGAGTAGATGAACATTCTAACAATCAGTATTTGCATAACATAAAATCACATCACAGCCCATTAATTGATAATTTTGCATTCTCTCTTATCTGACATGCTATCAGAGACCCCATTTGAAATTAAAGGACTCATTTAAAAACACATAAATGGAGTCTGTGTAACCAGTAGCTAAATACCCTGATAACATCAATAGTATATATTCTCTCTGTTCTCCTCAATATATTTCTTTGTCATAACATAACCAAAGAAATTAAGAGGGCTACAACAATCCCCCCTTACCTTTCCTCATTAATTTTAATGGTGTGTCTCGTGGAAAGGGAAACAGGACATATCCCATATCTTCTCTTCATAAATCTCCTGCGATAACGACGCTGAAGTGAAATGATATTGCAAAGACCTTTGCCAAACACCAATTTCATTATCTTACCATCTTGAATAAAACAAACAAACGCAGCTCTCCAGTCAAACAGTGGCTCAGAGCTCCGGTGCTGGGAGATGTGAAGCTGCAACGACAGAGCGGATTCCAGATGACTTTGGCCAACGGTTTGGTCTCAAACTAAAGGAGAAACGGGCAGCAAGGACAGGAAATGGTTTGGAAATTAGTTGGGGATGTGGGAGTCAGTGGATGTGGAGATGAAACAGTGGGTATTATAATTCATGAATGGTAAACGTCTACACAGTCATAAAAAAAACTCAAATTTCTTTGCAGAGTAAAACAAGTATTTACAGATTTCTTCATTATTGAACTGATCCTGATTTTTGACCACTGAGGCAAACTTTTAGAGACTTTGGTAGCCTCAGGGCTCAGTTCCACTAACATTTGTGATACACTGAAATGTGGCTGTCAGTTCATTTTAATGGAAAGGCCAACATGTTCTCAACTGATGCAAAAAACACTCCTTAGAGAGCCTTCTGAAACCATGGTTAACATAGAGAAACAAACAGTTTGCATTAGGAACCAAAGGTACTTGGCTAGGTTTGGGAAAAGATCATGTTATGGGTTACATTAATTGTCTTAACATTATGTCCCATCAGTGAAGCAAGTCTCATGATAAAAGTCACATGATGCATGTAACGTTACAGAGCTTAAAACTTTTAATAAAGCTTTCACTTCACATGGAACATGAACCTTGGTTTCCTGGATGAAAGTCCACTGTTTGTTTGACCCATCCATCCACCTCACCTCCTCCAGATGCAGACTTTCTCTCTTTCTGGTAAATGGCGACATGGAGATGAGAACAGGTTAGAAAGGTGAAGAAAAGTCAGTCAATATAAAAAAGAGGACAGCACGAATATATTCACCTTGAATGAACTTCTTGCCTGTTCAGTGATTAGTGATTGTTGGGACCAAATGGTCATTACAGTATTCCAGCACCATCTACATTGTGAGGTCATGCAAAAGTGAACTGTTGTTGAAGAAAGCAGCTAAAGAGCCATATTTTTCACAGGAAATGATGGAGAGCTAATTAGAGCTAAAAGGAAAGTAAATATTGGACTTACCAGAAACACAACTACAATGGAGATGATAATAATGGTTTGCAGCTGCTAGAAGTGTAAGTAGGCAGTTTTTGCCTGCATATTTGTTACATTCTGCCTCTCTGTCCCACTCTTCAGCCACATTCACAATTAAAGGTATTATGGTAATTTATTAGCATCATACAACACAGGGCTGCACAACGACAGGAGAGTTAAAGTTCCTACATGCTACACACAAAATACAGATGAATAATAACATTCAGAGTATGATAAATATATAAAACATAATTAAATGAAATAACACAATCAAGTTATTTATATACATGTATACATCCAGGAAATAATTCTACAGTTCATATTTGGAATTTGCATCAGGTTATGATGGTAAACTGTGACTATATTTGAGCTTGAAGCATCATTAACAGAAAAACACAAGATTTTCGTTTTCCACATGTGGCTAGATGTGATGACATGTAGGAAATATGTTACCACATGTGGCATGTGTTTGACATGGAAATATACATATTACACCATGAAAATGTTCCAAAACCACATTTCCATGTGCAAAGACCATGTTTAACATGTGAAAAACACATGCTCCACATATTTTTACTTTGATGAGAGTCCTCCTCCCATCATCCTCCCACAGTCCTGCATGTTGCATCCCGTCTGCTCAGCTCTGAACTGTCTGTCCATCAAGTGCAACAGCTTGATCCAGGATGATGTGGAGCAGGTCTCTGTAAGGTGTGGGCCCTTGCCACAATAGCTATGAGTGTTTCTCTGTCATAGATGATACATTTTTCAGCAATAAAGCTGAAAAAATAAGTAGCAAAATCTGTCTCGGTAGCCAGTGCAAATCCTCCAAAACCAGTAATGGCCATTCTCTACCTGTCCACCAAATGCCTGCAGACTTTTTCACCAGAATTTGTCATTCCTCTTTTTTCACTTTTCTCAGCACTCATTTACTACAGCCCAAATCCTTTGTTCATTTGGCCCTATAATTGAACTGCACCAGTCTGCTGGTTTTGTTTGTGTTTGGGTCCTTTCCCTGTGTTCCGTGTTCAAGTGACTGAACTCTGAACCTGATAGTCACCAGCCCACTAACCTCCATCTTCCATCCCTGTTAGCTAGCAGCAACCCTGATTCTCAGCCTGGACCTTGGCATGGTAGCCCCTAGTCTGCCTCCCAATCAGCTAGTAACAGATCTGATTCCCAGTTAAAGAGCCACCCTGATATCCATCAGTCACCCTTTGAAAGGGTTCGCCTTGCCATTTTCAGTGGTTACTGTGAAGTCTGCCAAAAAAGGCATGGTCTCCAGGGCCTCCAACACTGCTGGCTGTCTCAACTGCCCAGCTGTCCAAAGCCACAGAGCCACAGACAGTCGTCCCTGTCAACTTACAGCTTGACCTCCTAGACCTGCAGTCGAGCATCTCCCCAACATCTTGCCTGAGCTCACAGATCTTTAGAGCTCAGCGCTCCTGATGACTGCCTCTTGCTCTGGTCTCCAGTGGTCTGCTTTTCCTGACCCCCTTCTCAGACTCAAAGCCATTAACTAGAGCTGAACTTAGTTCTGCACTCCAGCTGCCAGTCTCTGGTCCCGTATTCTAGTTCCTGGTCTCCGGTTCTGCACTTCAGCTGGTGGGCAGCAGTTCAGTGGTGCAATCATCGAACTGCACCAGTCTGCCTGCTTCATCTGCATCCTTCCCCTGCTGCCTGCGCTTCCAACCGTGACAATATTAGCCATAACAACCTGGTAAACCCATACTCCCTCAGGGCTGTGCTCTGGAATCTTTCCACCCCCTAGTGATCAAAAATGACTTAATGAAACTTTGATCATTTAACAACTATTGATCTGAGAAGCAAATTGCCCCTCAGACACAACAAAAGGTCTTCATTCCAGTGAACTTTACATCTTTGGTCATGCTTCCTCTTCTTGTATCTACAAATTAAGGCACAGGGGAGAATAATGATTTAGAGGAAGAGAGGAAAAAAGGAAGCAGCTCACAACTTCCAGGTCTTCCCTTAAATTCTTAAAACCTTGTGCTCCTCTACCTTTTCACCCCCTTCGATCTTTTCACCTCTCTATACCTCCTCCCCCTGCCCTCCTTCTCCTTCCCCTCCCTGTTCTCTGTCTCATTTCCAAACCATTACACTGTTCTGCTCAGCTGAAGCACATCCATATATTCTTAAAGGGCTGGTTAAACTTAATCATTAGGCTAACAAGCTCCTTGCCCTCCAAATGATCATCCGCAGAATTAGAGGGATTTGTTCTGGAAGGTGAGCCAGTAACTGGGATGAGAGGCACAAAAGACACTGAGAGAGGAGCGAGCAACGTTTGGCTGTTTGCCTTCCAGCCTCAAATTAACAGAGTAGAGAGCAACTTCACAATGTTTAATCACTCTGAGGTCGCCAACACAGATAAACGACTAACACATACACCTGCAAGTAAACAAACTTTAGCTGTTATTATTACGTGATTTAGTGGAATTCTGATAAAGGTATTTTGAGGACTGGTGTTTCTGAGTAAACAGCTTTTCTTATTAACAGTTTCACATTATCAAGAGGTTTTGTCAATTTTAATGGTCTCTTGTTGTATTTACTTCCACCGAATGTCAGAAAGACATCACATCTCAGTTACTATCAGCAGGACCTTTGACTTTAGAAGTTGAAAAGCATTTGGAAATGGTTTGTTCATGATCTTAGTTCTGCGTCAATTGATATATTGTTCAATCAATTAATCAGTTTACTAGCCAGTCATTCCAGTTAATGTGCTACAATATACTTCACAATGAAATTACTATGAGACACGTAATATAGAGCAAAGTGGACAGGAGACAGGGGTCAATGATCCATGAATAAAATAGAAGCCCAAAATGAATCAAGAGCAGATTTAAAACATTTTTGTATGTTAAGGAATGACAGGCTTACAGCTTGTTTTAATGGTGTCAATAGTCACTGTTCCCTAAGAACTCTATTATACTTCTGAATGGATGCCTACATAGACAGCAGCAGGCAACACAGATGGATCCACACATGCTCAGAACACTGTCTGTAGTATCCGCATTGAGTCAATGTAGTGACAATAAACTGGACTTAGTCAGGTGTCTGCACAGAGCCATACACATACATCCTCTGATGATGAAATTGTCACACAGACCCTAGCAGACCCTCACAGACACACAAAAACAGACATAAAAAGATAAAGAATATTGGACTTGCATTCATCAGGTGGCAATAAACACAACTACAAATGAATAATGTTGCTTTGTCTGTGCTGGATGTGTAAATAAGAAACAGTTTGCTAAAATATCAGAAATATCATACCAACTTTAGAAGATCATAATAACTCAGCTGTTGTGTTTACAACAATTAATGCTTTCACTTTGTTGCTTAATAATTTGAATATTGCATATCAATGATGAATATGTTTAGTAAGTAGCAGAGTAATGAGCACTTATACTTTACGTACAGATAGCAATCAGAATGACCCATACTATTCTATTTCCTTACTCCAATTCAGAAGTAGCCATGGAGAAATCCATCACTTCATATTGACCCTGGTTGGACTAGTTATTACCAGTGTGGTCATTCTAGACAGTAGTCAGTGATCTGGAAATGTAAATCAGGCTAAAATCTTTATTATTGTCGCAACATAAATTCTTGCCACTAGTAACAGCAGTGCCAACTGTAGTGCAGAGCACCAATTCAGTTTGTCAGCAAATCAGATGATGCATCTTGCTTGGTTTTACATGGACTACATTCAGTTCAATGGATTTCAGCCCCACTGCATCTGTGTAACAAATGTGTAACACCAAGCATGGCTGCATCCCAGTATGGCTGCACTGTGCTTCTACCAGTAGCACTTCGTGTGTCCCAAAAGCATCTCTCCGCTTCACTCCAAATATGTACCAGGTCTGTTTTAGACAGATGCCGCGTCAGTCTACACAGAGCAGATCGAGCAGGCAGGAAGTCAGACAGAACAAGCATCTGAGAATCTGGTCAATTTTCAAAATAAAAACCCCGTGTTGACTTACAACATAAAAGCAGACAAAAAAGAAACTTTTTCACAATATAGACTTTTTTTCCGTAGTAGAAGCACAAAAATCAAGGAAAGAGGACAAAACAACAAAATCTGAGTGAGTAAACATAATCACTCCACTTCAGAAATGTTGCTGGTGGGGCAGGCAGCCATGTGCGCAGTGGAATCAATGGGAAAGTACCGCATCTAACTACTTTTGAACATAATTTTTAGTGAGACAAAGTACACTACATTCTGACATGAGTGTAGACAAATCCATAACCCCACACTAAACTGAGCCTGAACCATCACTGTAACCCTGATATTAATCCCTAAATCTAAATCTTAAACGCAAACTAGCACCTGGAAGAAGTGAGGAGCAGAAAATATCATACCTCTGAAGGGGAAAAACACATGCTAGCTCACAAACTTATACACACACACACACTGACACACAAGAGGCTGGTGGACAATACAAGCAGCTAATGGAGAACACCATGCCATCAGTGTTGAAAGTGGAAAGAGTGCCAGAGTTTCCATTCCACGCTGTAGTGCGGGCTCTCAGGAAGTGTCCCCGCTATCACACAGTTAATTGTCTTTATTGTCTGCAGTGCTCCAACCAATATATTATGCTAATGTCAGCGGCTACGCCTGCTATGTACTATTTATTCGCTCCCTGATAGCACTCAACGCACATACATGTTTTCTTTTAGACCATCTGGCTCGGCATGTATGACCCGCTCGGAAATGCATGTATGTGCTAATTAATTAGCATAGCTCAGGAAGCAATTATACTGTGATGTCGTCCCTCCCAACACACCCCCACTACACACACACACACACACGCACACACACTCTCTTACTAGTCTTTCCATGGTTCTTGGAAACACTTCATTAGCTTTGATGTGTGGAAGAGGGAGCGCTGGTCCGAGTTGCTGTCACTCGGCATCTGTCCTCGGCTGTTACTCAGGCTGAGGCTGGACGGGCCAAAAGGGCTGCGTTCAGAGGCCATCTGGTGTCAAACACTACAGCAGAGCAGCCTGTGTTTGATGCAAATGCATACATGTACACACATGCAAAGTAAAGCCTTATAGTGTATGAGTATACCAAGTGACACACACACACAGTGCAGTTAGCATGCCATGCACGTCATTCACAGCCTGCTCACACTTCACACGGACTGTTTGAAGGCTTTTTTTAAGGAATTTTATTTTATGCAGGTCTACATGAGCATAGAAATGTTGACTTGGCTGATGAGAACATTACTATGGCATACTACTAATAATATAATGCAGACACAGATATTAGGGCTTTGACTAAATATGTCATCAATTAATAATGTTTACATTTTTCCATTAGTGGATTCATCATTTAGTCGAATGGTTCCCAAACTTTTTCTTGCACGCCCTCCTTCACAAGCCAAAATCAGATTCATTTAACTTTGTTTCACTCTATATTTTTCCCGTGGTCATCTACACAGCCTCCCGCAATTGCTCTGCGCAACTGCAGGAGGGAGTTTGTTGTTTATGATGTTTCAGATGGAGCTACTGTGATGCAAGACAAATTTCAGATGTCTTCTGACAGTAAAAGTATCAATCAATTTTACTGATGAGAGGAAAATAAATCAAAAATAAATCAAAAATCTAAAATTTTATCTAAATGCAGGAGGCTAAATGTCCTGTGTTGTTTTCCTGATGAGAGGAAATAAAAACAATGAGATGGCCTGTTAATTCAGCCTAAATGCATGTATTTCTCATTTCTTAAGTGTTAACATGTTATACATTTTCAATAAAACATAAGTTGATGGGGAAATGTCATTAAAAATGGTTTAGGAACGCTCATTTATGCACAAATGAACTCTTCCTGAAATTTATTGTTGAGGTTTATTGTGAATGGGTGATGGTTTTTACATTTTAAAAAAGTGGCTCTGCAAACTGATGTTCTCTCTCAGTCTGTTAATGAGATATTATCTCTTGTTACGAGAGGTGAAATCATGGAAGTGGACTAAACAGCGTACAGATTCTACTTTGTCTGGCCCGTCACATAGCTGGGAGCGGACACATCTGCATATAAATGGATGTTTGGATGCTCTACTTAAAGGATTAGGATTGTTGTATTAAAAGTCCCATATCAAACCCAAACCAACAATATGTATGTATGTATATCTCCTAATGTTGTGTGTGTGTGTATACAAAACCTGATATACCTTCTTCTTTTAGTCAGCTCAGCCTACTCTCACAACCAACATGTCTGTTCACCTATGCTTTAAACTGTGACACTACAGGTATGTCATCTCTGGAGGAACCGCTCTGGTGTTATGCTCTAATGTGCCATCAAAGTCAGGTGATGTAGTATAAAGAGTGAGACAATCCATATATGGAGGAGGAGGGGAGAATGGCTGGGTCAAACAAACACAGGACTTTCACCCAGAGGTTTGTTTAAACCAGTAATCAGTGTTAACTTCTTTTTAAGATGTTATAAAAAAGTAATATGACGTTACATAAATACTTACATACATAACTTTCATAACATACTTATTTTAAGCCAAACCAAGATCTTTTCCTAAACCTAACCAAGTTATTTTTGTGCCTTTATTTTGAAAGTCTACCCAGGAGTTGCATAATTATTTTGCTTACTTGACATGCAGAACTCATGCTATAGGAGTACCTATAGCATCACAGTGTGAAGCGCAGGGCCACTGACCAGGCTGCCCTATTTGACGAGTTGAGAGTGAGAACGTGTTGATGAGCCACACTGTTGCACTGGGTGACATGTTCCTTCATTAACATGAACACAAACACTGACATATATTTTGACTCAAACATACACACACCATCCTGCTGCTCAAGATTATCACTAGAACACCAAATGCATTAATCCGCCACTAAAAATAGTCCACAACAAATGCACTGTTTGGCCTGTTAGATATTCCTTTATTAGTCCCACATCAGAGACATTTAGGAAAAACAACAGTGAGCAGCTTCAATCACTGAGTCTTTAAAAAAAATTTAAGTATATATTTGTGATGTGTGTTAAAGATTTGTGTTTCAGTAGGAACCAGTGGGCTTGGAGCTGAGAGCCACAGATAGGGTGGGGGAAAGTAGAGACAGACTAACACATTGTTTGTTTGTTTGTTTGTTTCGATTGGATTTGCTGACAATAAAAAACACCTGCGATACCATTTAAATACTGCGTTTCAAAACAGAGGGTCGGCAACCTTGAGGGGTCATTGGAGTCGCTGCCTGGGTCCTACCACATTATTCTTTGATTTATTTTTTTATTAAATTAAATTACACATCAACAAACAAATCAGAAAACAGACAAATAAACAAACATTTAAATCTCTCACAAAAGAATGAATCCTTGTACAGCTTGTTAGCTAGCTAACTTGCTAAATCACTGTGCGGCTCCCGTACATGTATTATCACTTTTTATTTATTCCATTATTTTCTCCTTTCTCAACTCTACTCCTCCTCATCTTATTATTATATTGCTTTTTTTAATGTTTTTTTTATTTTTATTTCATTATTTTTATTATCATCTACTCATTCTATTATCTTTTTTCTCTCCTCCTCTGTCCTTTGCCTCAAAAACCCCACACCCCCACTTACCTGCCCCTAACCATGCGCACACACACACACCTGCACACCATCAAACCAAACCTGCTGTTACTCTCTGACAAAACTGTTGTACTGACCTATACTTCCTGTTCTGGTCTTCTTCATCTTGCTCTGTTTTGTTTTGTCATTTCTTCTTTGTTTTGTCTCATACCTGTGTTGTTCTGTCCCTTGTCTTGCAATAATAAGAAAAAATCTCAGTAAATTCTGATATCAAATTGCAATTCTGTATTTCAGTCCCACCAGGATTTTGTAGACCTTTTTTGGGATTATTGCAGCCTAAAATGCCTGATGTAACGGCTGCTTTTTTAAAAGATTGTAGTGCACGTTGCAATGCTTTTAGGCATTTGTTTGCAATTTTTATTTTTTTTTTGTATAATTTCTTAAAAATTAAAGGCAGCTTGTTCCAGAGAGAAAAAAATGCACTCTGTGTTCCGTCTCACCAAAAAGGATCAGATTTACAAAAATTGTAAGATCTGCATTATTGGTAAATGACGTGTACTGAGGGGTATTTCACAAAGAAGTAGAATATTTTTGTAGCTCGAATGTAGTTTAAAAAAGGCACAAAATAATGAGATAAAAGCAACCACCTCATTGATAAATGTCAATAGCAATGACAAATGTGTTCTTTTCAGTAGCTGTGGCAAAACTAAAAACATATACGATTGTGAATAACAAAAAGATTGAGTCGGTTTGTTGAGACGTGCTGTGATTGGTGGAACTGGTGGAAGCAAAGTAGATTACTCAAATTTGCAGAGAAGTTGTGGACTTTGGACAAAAATGCAAGGTCACACAGAATTCACAGGGATTGGTTGAATTATTGCGATTGCAACATCACAGCTTCCTGGAGAGACTGCTATCTTTATCATTTAACAACAACCACAGTATAAATACTCTGAATATTGTGTGATTATGAAGGCATCAGAAAACTCTGGTGTATTTTCCTCTTGGATTCAAAGGACATGCAGCAGTTTACCACACATTCATTTATTTCTTATGAGTTCTGCTCTGTGTTATTATGATGTGTGTGTACATGCACTAACATATGCATGTGCTATAGGTGCTGGTGTACATTGGTTGTTTGTATAGAGTGTCTCCACAGTGTCAGCAGTCATTTCATTTGAATATATGAACTTATCCAAATGAGGGTATTTATATTTCATGTCAGGGCAGGCGTCCGTGTGTCAATTCCTACATGTGTAATTTATCATTAACCAGCAGCGGAGCATACAGTAGCAGCGTCGACTAACATGAACCTATGACTGTGAACATGAATCCCATTAACACGTGATAAAGAGGACGTGTGTGAAGGAATGTGGAGGAGCCGCAGCTGCTGCACAAATCAATCCTGACGAATGAGAAGCAGCTTATAGAGTTTTTTTCTTTTTTCATATAGTATATATTTTAAATGTGTGGAATCACGGTCATGCAGCTATCGTTTTGGGGCTGGTGTGTGTGTGTGTGTGTGTGTGTGTGTGTGTGTGAGCAGTATGATGCATGTTTGGATGTTTTTTATTTCCTCCTCAGCTGAAGACACAATGGTCCATTTTAATGTGGTACCTAACTCTTGGTTGGGCCATGCATATTCATGGCGAGCCCAGACCGGGGCGGCGGTGGCGGTGACACTGGGGGTTGGGGAGAAGGGGGGGGGGGGGTGTCGGAGGTGGAGGGGGTGTGGGTGGGGGGATGGGGGGTGGGATGAGGCGTGCTTGTCGGAGTGTGTCACGTTTCCAGACCAGCGAATTTTTTTGATTAAAGTCCCTTATCCGTTTTATCATGCATATCCCCGCTCTGATTAAAGTGATCGGAGTCTGACACTCACAATGTCAGAGCAGGGAACCCGGGAGCACCTCGCTCCCCTCCCTCCTCCCTCCTCCCTCCCCTCCCTGTCTCTATGTCTCTTTATGCCCCCCTCCTCCTAATGCATGCTTGGAATGTGTAAATCTCAGGCTGGAGATACTGGAGTTGCTGATGTCCCACTGACATCTATAGGAGACACCAACACTTATGCCACTACACACACACACACACACACACACACACACACACACACACACACACACACACACAGTGTATTCATACTGTAAACAATATTCATAATGTAAACAAACACCACTGTATGCATGCACTACTTATCTCAGCATGATGTGATGCAGAATATCAGGAATTTCCATCATATTTAATGATTCTTAAATGCAGCCAATGCACTTCGTTCTTTTGCATTAAAGTCATTTGTTGATACAGGGTTGTTCCAAGTGTTTTTTTTCTGGTCTGTACCAGGATTTGACTTTTCCTGAATAAAAAATTATTCCAAAATTACTGAATGTTTATATATAACACTGTCAACTAATGCTGTTTAGTCTGTGTGCTCCTGGTGGACTTGTCCTTCAAGATGCAGAGAAAGTCTTGATCCCTTCACCATGTGGTAAATCTACACTCAAAACTTAAGTTGTCACTACTGACCAAAATGCAGAGTGTTTGATTTTTTTCTGTTTTTTTTTCTATCTGAAAAATAATACCAATACACTTTAGCCCTCTGTGTCCTAAAGTGAGATGAAGATTATCTCTCATGTTATTTTCTTCCCTCTAGAATGATGTAGATGTGCTCACACATAGATATTTGGAAGTAATGAATTACAAATAATATGTTACTGTACTTATTACTAAGTACATATACTTAATACTACTTATTAACTATTTCTAATAATTTTTGTGACAACTTTTTACTTTTACTCCCAACATCTGAACAGAAATATTTGTACTAACTCCTCCTTAAATTTTTAAAACTGGCTCATTACTGAAGTTTTAGGGAAATTATTGATTTTATTGATTTTTATTTGATTTTATATGTTTTAGTTTGGGTCACCTTCACAGTATTAACAGTGTATCCATTGTTGCATATTTTGCACAACAGAAGTAACCTGACAAAAAAAATGTAATAAGACAAAAAAAAATCAACATAAGCAAAATACCTGACAAGATGCAAAAGACAAAACAAGACAAAAAAGATACAACAAGACATAAAAGATGTAAAAGATTAAATTAAATGTAAAAGACCTAACAAGATGCAAAATACATAAGAAGAAAGGGCTTAACAAGACGAAAAAAGATGTAACAAATACTAACAAAACAAACAAAAAAAAGACAAAATATGTAACATGACGCTGAAGAATGTACCATTGTTTTACAACGGGGGGAGCAGTGGTGCCAAAATAACAATTATGCTACCCTTAGTGTCGCTCAGCACTCAAAAGCAGCCACCAAGTGCTGCGCTCAAAGTTGAAATTACTTCAACTGTGACCTTGGCTGCCACTGACCACTCAAAGCACAACCAATGACATAACAGCTGTATGTGGTGACATAGACAAAAGTAAGACATGCAAGTAGAGGAGGGACAGAGTGATGGAGGGACAGTCAGATGGGCTGAGATGTATAAAAAGCTGTACAGTTCACAAACTCAGCCAAATATTCTCTCTCTTTGTTCTTTGGAATTTGAGCTCCATTTTCATAGTTTTGAACAACATTTCTGTAACTGATAGAAACTCTGAATTTAAGTTCAACAGAGCACTCATCACCATATAGCTGAGATCTGGACACACAGACGACTTCAAGAATTGAATTAGTGAGTACAATCATGTTGTTACCAAAGTTTGGGTTTTGCTCTGAATTTAAGGTGTTTATAGTGTTTATTGTTTATTTACATCAGCGTCAACAACAGGTAACTGAGCAATTGTTTATATCAAAAATGTTACTTGATTTTGACATTAGCGCTGATTAGTGCAGCTTTTGATTTAAATTAAATGAAAACCCATCACTTCTTCAAATACAACCTAAGAATAAATTTGTGTTCTGGACAAGTTAGGCAGTATAGAGAATAGAGAGGAACTTCAACATATACATTACTATTTCCTTAAAACTTTATGACAGGGTTGCACCAACAAGAATGACGTTCTGCACCTGATTAAATCACGGCTTAACTTTGAATTATGTTGCACAAAACTTTAATACCAGATTAAAAGTTCGAACGATTAAATTTAAACCTCTCTTTAAACCTCAGTTCAGTTTTTACTCTAGATTAGATTTAATTATGTTGCATTGCATTTTTAAACTGGCTGCAGTTTTTAGATGGACTGAGCAAACTATCCAAGTTTCTTGAAGAAAATTAGGGGACAAACTGAACCAAGCTGAGTCTTCTTTCTTTCACTCCAGTTGATCCAAAACAGTCTGCCAGTTGCTGACTCACATAGTCAGACCTCTCTCCACAGCACTCAGTGCTGGAGAAAGGTCTGGCTCCTCGCAAACACTTTTTGGGAAAAATGCCCTGCCTTTTTTTTTTTTTTTTTAAGCCAATCACAAACGTCTTGGGTGGCGCCAAGCCCAGGATGCAGTGACAGTGCTGCTGCAAAATAGTGTTGAGGGGGAACTTGTTTTAGTGGAACATTTGCATGTCAGGAGGCGAGTTCTGGCATTAAAATGACTACATCACTGCAGAATAAAGGGTAACAGCTGTTAGCTTGTTTACGTTCAGCATGTAGGTTGCAGCTTGGAGGATTTTCTTGTTTCCCAGGGACTTTGAAAATGTAGACGGACGCCACAATGCTGCTTGAATCAAGAGACCAGTGGCAGATTTGTACCAACAGAGTGTATCCGATTAGTCAGACTACTTTTATCCTCACTGTACTGTTCTATCTTTTCTATTATTTGGCCATCTTGCTCCATTAATTTGGCCAATAAGTTTTTCTAAAAGGAGAAATTTGAGCTTCTCCAATGAGCCGTCATGAATAAGCTAACTAATGTTTTAGCTTGGAAGAAAACATTCTAATTTCTTAGCTATGTAGCAAACAAGTCATGTTTTGTTTTTTTAGCTAGTGAGCAAAGAATGTAACATTCTGTTATTTTTTTTTTTCATGAGGTAGCAAGTAAAGTAATCTTGTTTTTGCTAGCTAGCAAACAATGTAACATTGTTTTTGTTTTGTTTTGTTTTTTGCTAGCTAGCAATGTAACCTTCTTTTGCTACCTGGAAAACAATTTAATATTTTGTTAAGGAATACAGAACAGCCGCAAGTTAACAGTTTTCACCATCTGTTTTACACATACTTAAATCACAACAGCACTCCTTTATTTATTTCAATTTGGGTTAGCAAGCATCTCCATACAAATTGAATTCAAATTAATATTCAGTTTACATCAATAAACTTGGATTTACTAAACGGAAAGTAGTTTTCAATTGTGTAACAGAGCTCTGCTTAATTTTTTAATCCAGATTTACTCATTTTAAACCTAGTTTTACTAAATTCTGATCAGAACTAATCTCAGATCAAATTAATCTATGTGTATACAGTAGAATTAGAAAAGGAGTAACTTAGTCATGTCAAACACATAAAGAAAATATCACTATGTCTCTGTTTCCACGTGTTAATCATGGATTCACATTGCTCTTCTTATTTCATGCAGTGCATCAAACAAGCAACAAGCAACAACTCACAACTCATTTATTATAGATTAAGTGGTGTTCAATCCAGTAATTACCACCAACCACTGACTTCACAGTGCATCATATCCACTAGTTAAATCCAACACTTTACATTTGTAGAAAGTGTTGAACTGGGTGTCATGCACTGTTGGCGGTTGTGGATACGACCAAGAGCTGTTCTTCACCTCATCTAGATTAATCTTTTTACCAGTTTGTAAAAATATATGATCCTGAACATCCTTTCAATGTCTGCTTGTTCAAATTTAAATTATAAGAATTACACTGTTATCTTGAACATAACAAAATGACTTTTTGTTTGCTCCTGTTTTTATACAAGAAGGAGTTTGTTTGTTTGTTTGTTTGTTTGTTTGATAGATATCTGTGTACACAATAACCACACAATAACATACATCTGCTTTCATTTCTTCACACACGTTCATGTGCCACTGTGTGCTGGTGGGCTGAATTACAGCAGGAGTCTCTTAGAATGTCACCCCATGACGAAAGGATGCATGTGAGGTGCACTGGGAGTGGGCGTTTCACTTACACACACACAGTCTCTCTGTTACCACACACACGCACGCTTGATGAAACAGCTGGTCCAGACACAGCCGAGACCATCCAGTCGGAAATAGTAATTAATGGCATTAGAATATCGCACAGTTTGGTGCCATTGAGGGACTGGATGACTTTAAAATGTGTAAATCCACAAACTTATCTGACCTAGCGACGGGTGGCTTTCCACCCCCTCAGCTAAATAGATTAATTATCTGCAGGGCCTGGTGCTGTCATTGGGAGCCACATGGATATCAGATCAGCCCAGATACCGCTGGAAAGCATTCCTTCTGCTAATGATTACAGCACTGCTGCTGCTTACGAATATGTTTACCCAGAGATTCATGGAGCAAGATGGGGCTCATATGCATGGAGCCAATAGAGATGAGAACGCTTCTAAACAGCACTGAGCTAAAGTCCTGCTGTACCTTCCACCGGGCACTTTCATTGTAAAGAAGCCGATTCCCATGATACACATTTAACTGCTTTTCAGTTTAACCGCACATGATACTGCCCATGTGAATGCTGTGTTGAAAAAGCCCTCAGGTGTATAGCAGTATCTTAAAATGCTGCAGGAGCACAGAGTATGTTCTGATGCATTACATCCCTGGGACGGACAAATCATCAGAGATTTTGACAGCCAATATGGAAAAAAAAAAAAGGAAAAATAACAAGGCAAAAGAAAAAATAGGGTCCAAAGTCCCAGAAAATGGAGGGAGCAAAGGATCTCAGGGGTAAGTATTAGTTGTCACCCCATGATCAAATAGTACAGGCCGGGAAGCGACCAGAGAGAGCCTGCGCTCGGGCAAAAAGAAATATAAAGTCCAGATTTAATTCTGATACGGAGAAATAGAATTTCAAAGCTGGATGTCTTATCGTTGGCATGTCCCTTTGCCGGACTGATTTCCCTAGCAAAAGCCTGTCAGCGCTATTATGTTGAACATGGAACCAATTTACTGCGCCGGCTAAACAGGGTTACCAGTGCTCTTGTACCCCCTAAATGTTTGAAGTTATCACACAGTGGGAAAAATAGCATTTTGAATGTTTGGGGAGGAGGGGGAGGCAGGAGACGTGGCGAGGCCGGCTCGGACGGGAGTGGACTGTAATTGAAAAGTATCAATCAAAAACAAGGCAAGGGCCAGGGAGGGGAAGCTATTATGTTAACCCAGTCCGCCGGAGCACTGGAAGAGTCCAAATGCATTTCTTTTGTATCGGTAATGCTCCCCTGCTCTCCAAGCCTCTAAGCCCTGCGACCGGGGGCCTCGTATCTCCGGACGGACGACGGCAGGGAGGGGAAGGAGGGGATTATCAAGTGGAGCATGTGGCCATTACAGGCCTGTTTCGTGATGCTATCTGCCCTCTGAGATAAGCAACCCCCGGCTGGTCAGACGTTTCCAATTTCTATACATGAGAGATGAAGACCTTGCGCTTCTGCTTCTCTTCACCTTTTTTTTTATGTTGTTATATTTTTGCCCGCCGTCTAACACTGCCCTCTCTGTATATTACAAGTGTCCTTTCATGTGCCTGTGGCGGGCTGGCTGACCCGCTGCCACCGGTACAACTTCACACAACGACTCTGGTAGAGAGGGAGATAAACCAAAGAGGAAGAGGAAGAGGAGAGGTCAGGGATAAACAATAGATGCAAATGAGGGGCTTGTAAGACAAGAGGAAGTGGCTTCAACAAAAGTTGCATAAAACACATCTTAAGTATTTCCAAACCACACTTCCTTTCCTTTTGTATCCGTCTGCTTCTATTATACAATATTCCCACTTCACACACTTTCCTTTTTTTCCTCCTCTTTGAGAATTGTGAAATGCAAACTAGTTGGCAGGCATAGTTGGTTTAATGTGTATTTCTATCGAGAGCACCAGAACAAATGCATTTCATTTTATTGAACCACCCTTGTTGTGTTTTGGCCATGACTCAATCTGTTCTGATTAGGCTAGAGACAGGGACAACACACATATTCAAATGGGCTAGACCTCAAAGGGTCACTGAACAATTTCCTCTGTTCATGGAAAAAGGATATTGCTCAGCCATCGGTATTCCCTTGTGGCGTCCCCCCCTTTTTTTTTCTCCAAGGGTCTTAGAATAAATTCCTGGATGCATTAACATATAAGAAAGTACAAATGACATAGAGTATAGCCAGTGGTTTTTCACCAAATAGCCCTTAGTTAAGGACACCCTTAAGTCGAGGTCAAGCTCAGAGCCGGGCAAATTATGCATTCTCGCCTGGTCTGAAGGGTTCTCCATGTATTAAAATGAATTGTTTTACAAGTTTTATCCCCCAAAGATGGGACACTGCTGAGATCTAGTGAGCCAATTTCTGTGGTGCTGTCATGGCGTGTGAAAAGCGCGGGGCATACATTTCAATATCTTCCTCTTTGCATTTACATTGGGGAGAGGAGCAGAGACTAATGCTGTATTGCAGCTGTTGTCTCTGTTTTGTTAAGATTTTAGAGTCTTAGTGGTTGTTGAATAAAATGGTCTTACATATGCTCATCCAGCGTTGAAGAAAATTGCGTCATCCTCCAGTAACCTTGACAGATGAAGCAGAAATGGCTCTTAAACCCACATTATCATCTCTACCTGGAGTTCTATTTTGTTTTGTAAGTGATGGATTAGATGGAGTGAGACCTCTAAACCCATCAAATCATCTAATAATACATATACAGTATATCATGACATATATACATTATAGTCAATCTGATGAGAATGATTGAAAACATTAAATTTAAAATCTCTGTTTTCCACAATATTTTGACTTTTTGACCAAGTGAAGCAGGATTACTGGAGGAAGGTATACAGATGCAAGTAAATGCAAGTTAATGATGACAAAATGAGCTCATTTATACAAGGGAGGGCCAGTGCAAAGGTGGGTACTTTACCATAATGACTAAAAATGACTGGATCCCAAGCTGAGAGCTGGATGGAGCCATAGAATTAGGCAGGGGCTGCAGACATTAATTATTATAGCAAACCAAACTTTAACAACAAAGCAACAAAACAGACTTTCTGCCTTCCAAAACAGTCCTTATGGCCATTACAAAAACAGTTCAGATGAGTGCTGACTGATCTGATATCTGAGGATTTGGTTAAGTTTAGAAGACTAAGGACCTAAAGACAAAAGACTGAAAGTCTGCACAACAAAGAAACATGAGCACATATATACACCAACATGAGCTGTGTCTCCTGATACTTGCAACTGATTGGTTTATATAGACAGGCATCTACAATAATGTCAGTGAGTTATCAATTCAAAGTATTTTCACATTAAAAATTAACCGCAGGATGGTAGGAAACAGAAGTGTGAACTGCAGTCACAGTGTTGCAAAAGGAGCAAAACCACAAGAAACTGCTGTTTAAGAAAACCTACAAACTCAGAGGCTCTAAAATACAGTCGAAAACTTAAGGAGAAGCAAATAAATTGACTTAATGATTGACATAATCAATTGGCATAAGCTTCTCAAAAAAGGCGGGGAAAGTCAGGATTTTGAGATTAATGTCACAATTTTGACTTTATTCTCTGAATTCTGACTTGAATCTCATTATTCTGACCTCTGAGTTTTAAGGCAGAATTCTGAGAAATTCAGAGAATAAAGACCAAATTTTGAGATTAATGTTAGAAGTAAAGTCAGACTCCTAGAATAGATTCACAATTCAGAGAACAAAGTGATTGTTCTGAGAATAAAGCCAGATTAATTCTAAGAATAACGTTTTGAGCCTTTGAAGAAGCAAAGCCGTGAGACTATTAAAACAATAACTCACATGCAATAAATCCATGTAAAATATTTAATCCAAAACTATGTACAACATTCAATACACACACACAAAACTGACCCATAAGTGCAATTCAATCTGTACAATAATGTCCTATATGTAAACTTTGCTGCTTCTATATTTGTTCTTTATTTTGTCTTTGTACTACTTATACTACTGAGTATTTTTACTTCATTATTGTATATAATTTGTAAATAAACATTTTACTTCATTTAATACTATTACTCGTATGTATCTTATTATTATTGTTCTCTTTTATTACTAATTTACCTACATTTTTAACTATTCTTTAATGGAGCTTCCCAGCAAAAGTTTTTCACATGATTGTACTTATAACTTATAACTGGTGTGACAATACACATCTTGAATCTTGAATCTTGAGCTATCACTTGGTAGCTAGCTTAATTGGAGACAGGTTGATAGGTAGCGAGACAGTGAATGATAGAGATAGTGTGCTAGCCTCAGTAGTTAGAGGACAGGTTTGAATGAAAGTAGTTGTGGAGTTAGTTGGATGGGTAGGAGCGTAGGAGGTGTCTGGGACAAAGGTAACTGGAGAAGTAGGCCTATGCACTGGTAGAGATGGAGGTAGAAATCCAGGTAGATGGGCTGATATGTAAGGAAGAGATGGAGGGAGGTAAAGAAGGTATGTAGATAGGCAGGGATGGAGGAGGGTGTCAGACGGGCAGGCGGAGGGTTTTTAATTCAGATTTCATGTGGGCTCACTCAGCAGTCACTGGAGTCTAAAGTGACTCTGGGGAGCCTCACAGTTCTATATGCAAATAGAGCAACGCACCTGGCCAGTGGAGCAGGCCTGCTGAGAGGTTACTTATGCAAATCTGATTGAGTGAGAGCATATTGCCAGAGCACGAGCAGGCAAGCAGGCATGTGTGCATGAGCATACACACACACACGCACACACACACACACACACGCACGCACATACCGGCAGTTATATTTCACAGGGGCTCTGGGATGCCATGTTCCCCCAGAATAGAGGTGGCAGACAGAGAGGGGAAGGATAAAGAAGAGGACAACGGAGAGGGAGAGGGAAAGAAAGACGGAGAGAGTGGAAGTGAATATGGAGGGAGTGAAGGAGAATGACAAGACAGATAGATAAAGACTTGAAGCGGGAAGGAGGAGGACGTTGGAGGGAGACAGAGGGAGAGAAAATGTCAGAGAGGGAGAAAGAGGAAGACAGGGAGCAGTGAGAGAAGCATAATTCTTCTGGACATAATAGCATCTCTCACTCGCTCTGTCGTCATCCTCCCCCGTTTTCCCCCATCATGTCCTGCTAGCTTTAACAGCATGCTGAGGGCACAGGGGGCGAAAATGACACGTGGGCACGAGGTAATTTCCTATGCGCACTTTGTAAATGGGCTGAAATCCCAATATGGCCGATAACTCCCCCCACCCCCTCCTCTCCCTCAGAGGCTGGCATTAACCTGCTGATTAAGTGGTAGAGCTTGGCTGGAGCTCAATCTTAGCCTGATGCATGGGCCCATGATGTAGACAAATGACTAGAAATCACATTGGCATGAACAGGGCCCTCAGTCAGGCTGCCCCCCGGCTCAGGCCTCAGGCACAACACATTAATAAAGAGAGATTTAGTCTGGTGATGATTATTGATAACGCTGTGCATAATGTAAAATGCCAGCATGGATGAGAGAGGAACTTTGTGATGCTGTACAAAAGTGTTTTTAATGGTTATGGGAGTTCCTCTGGAGCCGGGCTTTTTTTATAGCACAGAATGAAAGGTATTAGACAATATTACACTGTTGAAGAGTAAAATTACTCATCTGCACATGCTTGATAGGGTATCTGATTAATATGATGCTGACATTAGCTGGTCAATCACTGAGATAAGATGTCTCTCTCTGAAGCTTCACTTTCCATTTCAAACTATGACAACACTCAATTCGCTCAACCCTATAACCAGATGATTTTAATGTGTTTTTTCTTTCTACAATATCTGGGCATGGCAAGTAAAGCATGTTGGACATTAGGGAATGATCTGGGTTATGGAATACGAACAATGGTATGATTTGGTAACTACAACTCTTGATTGGGGTTAAAGAGACAGTTCACCCAAAAATGAAAATTCAGTCATTGTCTACTCATCCTCAGGCCGATTGAAGGTCAGGTTTATTTTTTTTTTTAGTCCACAAAACACTGCTGGAGTTTCACAGGAAAACGGTGTTGCAGAATCTCCCAAACAGTGGAAGTGAATGGTGACCAGTTTTCAAATGGAAAAAAACGTAAGATGCCTCCATACTGATTGTCTGGTGTAATCCAAGTCTGCTATCCTTGTCCCCAACATGCCAAGTTTACTTGAAAGATATCATTTAAACCATGTTTTTAGCCTGAATCTTCACTGCAGATTCTTAGCTTGACCTGCTGGTGGTGCTAAAGTGAGATACAGGGAGTGAGCCAGATTAGTGGGACTGATTGTCTGGGAGCCATGAATGTTCAAGATACTTCATTCTGAACCACTAATGTCAACCTCATGGTGGCTAGACAGGAAAAATCACAAGATGACCAAAACCAGCAGGATGTGTCTACACAAATAATCAATACAACAGTTGGTGAGACATTTCAGTGTGGACCTAAGTGGTGGACAGAGACGGACAGCGTCACACTGCGAGTCTTACTGCTACTGACTGATAATGGGTTGAACCAACTGAACGATATGGCTTTTATAATTAAGGAGGATTTTGTATGTTTCGCTCCACAGTTCACTCTGGCCATGAAGTCTGCTCAAACAGAGCACATCCAAAATAGGTCTTCTGCAGTCCTCTACTATGTCCATCCACCATGTACAAACCTGTCAGGGAGAATCTACAGTATGTTCCCCACCTGATGGATGGGCTAGTGCAGAAGTGCAACAGACAAACCATTTACGTTTACTGCTCTGTCACAGGTGTTTACTGCTCTCTTCTCAATGGTTTTATCACTCAAGAAATATTATTTGTTGTATACAGGAATAAAACTGCCTTTTCTGTTTGCTAGGAGGATCTAGGAGATCTTCAATGACGGACATGAAGATAACACAAGGTTTATATGTTTTTCAGTGCTAGATAGTACATAATCTATAACATGTTAGAGTTAAACTGTCATAATTCTGTCTGGAAAGCTGTGAAGGACATTCAGATAGTACAAGCAGCTGCAGTGAACAGGTGTGACTGTGTGAAAATGATCTTTATATTGTATCATCAGTATACACGTGATTCATGGACAGTAGCTAGTCACTTTTGAAAGAAACACTTGAAATTATTATTATCAGCACTCTAATTCCAATTTTTTCAGTGAAAATGTCTTCTTTAAGGATTTACATATAAAATTCATTAAATGTTTTGGTCTGCCTTAATTTTTTGAAATGTTTTAATGCTCTGTGCCAGAAAACACTTTTGTCCCAGACAAGATTTCACAACTTCAACAACAATTTACAAACGTGAGAAAAACTTTCAACATCTAAAACTAACAATACCTACTGATGACATGGGGAAAAACGTGCTATTATCATTGTTTTTGTTCTTAACTTGATTTTTAATGAAAATGCTGGCTTTTTGTTGTGTCCCAGATATCTGTCACCTCTGTTACATTTTTTACAAATTCATGTTTTAATCAGGCATAAAAGGGTTAGCTATCACCTAAGGACCCCTGTCTCACTTCCTGGTTTAAAAAAGGCGAGAATACTGCTCAAACACTGGTTAACCTTCTATTTTTTGACAAATTCACCCAGTAATATTTCTATCAGATGTGTCTCAACCATTACATGTCAACTCTGTCATTACATATCCTTCTAAATCAAAGCTAAATAAGAATTATGGTTTAAAAATGTGTATTTTGATTAACATTAAGAGAACTCTGAGACATTTTAAAAAATGGCTACTCACTATGACTTATGTCAGCTCCATAAGATGTCAACTAAAAATGTAATCACTACAGGGACTTTGATCTTTTAAAATATATTATGCCACCATAATTGAATAGTAAAAATCAAAAACCCCGCAAGATACGATTTTGTTCCTCAAGAATGAGTGACATGCAACCTTCAAACTACACATATACATGTAATTATACATGTCATTCATTTGCAGTTTTACAGAAGATAAACCAACCTGAATCCATTTAAGCAACTACATCTTGACATAAATCTTGTGACTTGAATTCCACATTACCACAGTGAGTGCTATCTTAGTCATGAAATAATGATTTTGTGCTTTCTCATAATGACTAGATCAAAATATAACATACAACCAACCAGAATTACAGATTGTACTTTAACTGATTACCATGCTTTTGACAGAGATGTTTGCTTTCCCCTGAATACTTGTCTTCCAAAGTTCTAACAAAATCAAAATGCTGTCGAAGCCTCGACTACACAGCACATCAGCAGAATTCCAGCATATTTCACAATTTCAGTGGCAGCTAAATGAATCGGAAAGTGTCTGGCCGGCTGAGGCGCCTCCCTCATTGTCACACAGCACTTCGCTTTCGGTTTTGCTTGAGTTCATTTTTTCCGCCGCGTGCGCCATCACGCCTGGCATCAGTCACTCCATCTGACATCCATTGTGTTTAATTAGTTGTACCAAATGTTGGAAGAGATACCTGTCCTCAGTGTGTGTGCTAACATGTCAATTTGCTCTTTAGCATGTCTCACGGAGTGATGAATTGGCTCTGACAAATTAATTTGATAAATCATAATTACTGTATATACAACTTGGATGGGAGGGTGGTGGGGGTGGCTTTTGTTGGAGTAGATGGATTCTATCTATGTAAACATGTAATGACTCCCACAAACAAAGCAGCAGTAATGTTTGAACCCTCTTCAGATAGGTTGCAGGGGGATGCCCTGATGTGATGTACATGGAGAACTGTGTGTCATCAGCAAATCTGATGATTCTTCTTTTATGAAAAGCACTAATGGATGCAATACCACTTCATCTCAGATCTTCCTCTGAAAATGGATTTGTTTTTGCTTCTTAACTGAGGGGTGAAAAACCAGCCAGTGAAGTCAGTGGAGGGAAAAATAAAGCAGTGTCTAGCTAATAATAACATAGCCCCTTTCTCGTTAGTCAATGCCTCTTGCTCCAGTAATGGCCCAATTAAGGGAAACCAACCCTGGTCCTCTTTAGGTATGTCACAAATTGATTATCTCACCATGAGCAAACTGTGCTCCCAGATCACAGATAACAGAGATGGTGTCTGCCCTGGCCCAAACTGGGCTAATAAGCCACTCTTTTCACACTTGTTTAGGCTTCAGAGTGCTCATGCAAAAAAGTGGATGAGGGCGGGATGGAAGCAAGGAGGGGGGTCAGGGTGAGACGGAGGAACACCATGGATTGGTGATTTGCTTGTTTCATCTCACTCTAACTGTCTGCACATTTAAATCCTTGCTTATCTTCTTGTTCTTTTGCATCATTCTGTACCATAGCCCAGGTTTAATTCAATCATTTTCTACTTCTTGTCCTCTTTATCTCTACTTCTTTTTCTTTTTCCCCCTCAGTGTCCATTCCTATCTCAGCCTCTTTTTTGTATTTAACTGCATTAGATTAGAAGATTTGTCTCTCAACATCATAATCTCAAGTCATCATCCCTATCTCTTACACACAGTTGCATGCAGCTCCATGCATGCTTCATTGCATTTGCAAACACCCGCGGAAGGAGGTACATTTCTCTGGTACGGCATTTGTGGTCAGCAATGTCCCAGACTGCACCTGTACCTGACGAGATGCCCTCTTAGTTACCCCCCGTTCCCATTAAGGGTTCATCCTCCTCTCCCTTCCCTCCCCACGGCCCCCTCAGCCTCTTCGCCAGCTGAACAACAACAGGGTCCCTGCCTTGGTGACTGACAGCCTCCCTAATTGTATCCACTCACTCATGACAATTTGATTAAAATATTACGCCAAAGTCTCACCCCCTGTTTGTTCCTCCCCTCCAAATCTAATTTTGATTTAAAAAAGAGAAATTACCTCCATGAGCATGACTGAGGATGCCATTAACTTCTACTTAATCTTTATTACTGCTGCGATTTTAACATATGTATGGCTTTCTTTTCTCTCCCTTTGTTATTTTTTTCCCTCCATGCTGTCCTCTTTTTCATCTGTTTTGTCCCGTTGGGAGTTCAGGACTGGAATACAGAAGTGGTGCCTCTGTGTTGTCCAGCAACACGTCCAGACCTCAAGTGCATTAGGAAAATCTGAGTCACATGATACTAAAACAACGTAAAAGCAGCAGTTTGGTTCAGTTCAGGCACCAAATCCATTAGGTTAGGTTTAGGAAAAGTACATGGATTGTGTTAAAGTAAGCATGTTGTGTATATTATGCAAGGCACACAGTAACATTACATAAGTAACTTAAACTTTAAATACGACTTTATAAGACATTTGGTTTCACATGGGACATGAACCCTGGTCTCCTGAGTCAAAGTCCTGTGTTTGTTTGACACATCCTTCCACCTCACCTTCTCCGTACTCTGACCTTCTTCGTCTTTATACTGCATCACCTGGTTTCCTTCCATGCTCCTGTCAGAATCACTGTGGCCACTAGAGGTCAGAAATAAATGTAAATATGTGTCGTAATAAGCTGCATCTACAACATGTCACCACCCCTCAGCAGCTGATACTGAGGCTGACGGTACCCTTTGGCTGCTGTATGCGATGTGGTCAGAAAGCTGCTTTTAAAGGCATGGTTAATGCTGTAAAACAGCCTTTTAACACATGTGTAACACTGTGAAAGGGTCGCAGTTTGGTTAGGTTTAGGCAAAAAACATACCTAAGGCTTGTTTGGGGTTGCCATAACTATGAAAGTAAAGTGACTTACAACAGGAAAGTTAAATGGCACACATAAGTGGTTGATTCCACTGGACATGGCACGTCAAACCACGGTTTTGATCCCTCCTCCTCACAGCTGCATGTCCCAGCCAGCAGTGTTTCAGCGGCAGAGCACTTTACTCGCCTTATTATGTTGATTCATTCAGATGTTGTTGATTTGTCTTAACTCGCTTTTTATGCTTCTACCATGTATAAGTAGGCTACATAGTTAAATCGTTTCTTTTCTGTCATTATGATAACAAATCAGAACAGTGTCTTTCATGTTGAAAATTGCCTGGCTTCCCTCTGCATTTTCTGTTTCTGACTTCCTGCCTGCTAGATCTGCTCTGTCCTGATTGACATGGCATGCATCAAAAATAGACTGCTCATACTGCACCTGGTGGAATCATAAACATTGTGTAGAATTGCCGCAATCAGCTCCAGCTAAAATGTTGGGTATGAGACTAGATTAATTTGCAGAGAGGACCTATACTCTTGTTTATACCCAAGAGTTAAAAAAAAAAACGGGGTGGTACCATAGAGAAGAGAAAAAGAGATTTCCAATCAGGGCCTACATCGATGACAAATAACAACTCTTCTTTATTTCAAATAAACTATGAGTAATTTTGCAAGGAGGTAGCAGTCTGACTATATATGTGTATTTCAAGTGGTCTGTGAGTAATACAGTATAAAAAAATTTAAATTTGCCCCCAGTCTCCACAATCTCAAAATAATGACTTAGTCACTTTTATAAACTTTCTTATTACTTTGAGATCCTAACTCATTATTTTGAGAAAGATTCCCGTTATAATGCCTTCCAGGATCTTGCTTTTCACCCACAGGTTGCTCTGCTGTGTCACGTTGCCTCTGGTACCATCAGGTATTTGTTTGAGTCATTTTAACAGATTGCACTTGTTTGTTTGTTTTACACAGTTCTATGTAGTTTTTACCTGTTGGTGGGCTGCATAGAGAGAAAAAAACATATGTATAGATGAGCAGCACGACACAGCTTCAGGGTGAGAGGAAGGTATGTGCCAGGCAACATTTTAGAGCAGGGGTTAAGGTGATGTTGTGATATGAACTGTCATATAATGCAGCAAACAACTGAGCTCAATTTGACTGAAACTTTAAAAATGTTGAAATGACAAGTGACCATCATGAAAACGCGAGTACACACTTTAATAAAGGTGTATAAGCAGTGTTTAAATGTGTTTGCCCTCCACTACAGCCCTGGACAAGAATATTAATTAAGTGATCAGTACAGTGAGCAGATCATTATGTAAGTAAGTGTACCCAGCTTATTCCATGGTTACCTATCAAAAACAACCAATAATTCAACACAAAATATACATTTTAAAATTACTTTATGGATTTAAAAATAATCTTAATCAGCTCCTCCAGAGTCTCTGATTAGAACTGCACCTATAGCAACAACCTGCTGTTCATAGAAACGGTTTGCTTTAAAGAAAAAATAGACATTAGAATGCTGTAATTGACCATCAGAATCGAGCCATGTAATAATGTGCATTAATTTTTGCTATGAATGTAAAAGCTTACCTCAAGTTTTGATAGACACGTTCACCGTATTCACCTCATATGTTTACGTTTCACAAAATCTATGGCAACTTCTCCAATGGCTGCACTTTTTGTTGTAGGTCATCAGTTCAATTAGCTCACTCACCTCTGAGGTGTCCATGAATCTGTGGAAAGTTAACCCCTCGTGCCATTCTGCTGACACATTTGCTCCAAGCATTTCCTAACCCCCCACCCTGTACACGCAGAGAAACATGCACACATATAGAACCAACACTGGTATGTATATCCACATACATACGAGCATGTATGAATGCACACACAGAAACCCATGCACACATATCATTTTTACCTTGAGTTGCCCCCTCCCACACTCGCCCTTGCTTTGAAAGAAAACTAAATCCGGTGTAATATGATAGTTGAAAGCAGGGGGGTAATAAGGTGGTGGGGAGGGCAGCTCAATCGTTCACTGAAAAAAAATTGCCGTGTATCGTTCGCCTGATTTGAATTGTAGCTCCCCTTTTTTTTGAACCCCTGCCAATTCATTTTGTACATTAAAAATTGGTCAGGGTTGATAAGATTCCATTTTCACGGTTGGCAATGCAGAACTGGCGAAAGAATACAATTACAGACCCCAGAGTAAACTCTCCGAATGTCAACTTGATGTAAATGATCAGAAGGCAGGGCGTCACAAAAGAACAGGCTTCAACTTCAACAGCCCCCCAATGCATCCCCACCCCACCGCTACCTCTCTCTCTCTCTCCCTGTGCACGTCTGCCTCTCTCTACGTCTTGCTCTGCATCTCCACTCGACAGCCTTTCACCCCGTCAGTGGCAGGCAGGCAGACAGGACTGCTCAAGTGCCAGAGCTGTAGGTGCAGTTTGTCCTGGTGGAGCACAGAGGCAAACTTTGTTGTCACACTGGCAGCTTGATGGCAGACTGACAGTCATACCCACAGAGTGTTTGAATCTGTTTAGGCCTCCAAAGAAACAGATAGTAATATTTTGCTTTATTGTGTGATATATGTTTGATAGGGAGCTGGATATGCAAGCAAACCTGATTGGGTCGGAATGTCCATCTGTCTGGGTACAGTAGATATACATGCAGTGGCGGACTCAGGTTGTCTGAGGGGCAGGGGCAAAAAAATAAATGGGGCACCAGCATCCCATTGAAAGTCCTTTATCATGTTTTATCTACTGTAAGGGCACTCTAAAGGGCACTTTGTCACATTGTCCTGGATACTGGGCCACTCCAGAGGGCACCTCATGATATTTGTCTACTGGAAGCATACTCTAGGGGGCACTATACTACATTTTCTCCATTGGCAGGGCACCCCACGGGGCATGTTATCATGTCTTGTCAATTGGAAGGGCACCCTGGAGAGCACCTCACCACATTTTCTCCACTGGTACAGAGGTCATTTTATCCTGTTTTTCCGACTAGAAGGGCATCCTAGAGGACACTTTATCATTTGTCTTGGACACTTAGCCACTCTCAAGGCCCCCTCATGATGTTAAGTCCACTGGAGACAACAATATAACAATAACAATACTCTATAACAATAAAGTAATGAATTTTCATATCGGTCGATATAGATAATTACTTATCTATTTCATGACCTGACAAACTTTTATAATTTTTAGTGAAAAACTGTTGAATTTAACCTCTTTATTATGAATTTTATCCACTTTTTCAAGGTACAGCACAACACAATACTGAAAAACACACAAATAAAAATAGCTTACCTAAAATCATTAAGATGCAATTAATAAACAAAGTCAAATAAACTTGAAAGTCAAAGTAAACTTTGAGGTAGATCAACCTAACATCTGTAAGATAAAAAAGAACAAACATTATAAAAACCTTTTTATCAAAATGAGGATACCATAAATAAGGAATGCTATCACCTTGATACACATTAAATAAAGAAAGCAAGTAAAAAAAAACTTTAACATAAACTGACAACATCATTCCGATGCAATAAATAAACAAAGATAAAGAAACTCTAGAATTAGTAAATAAAATGTTACAAAATGTTTGCAATGTAAAACTACTCTAGAGGACACTTCATGATGTTTTGTCCACCTGAAGGGCATTCCAGAGGCCACTATACCACATATTGGAAGTTTATGGAATCTACTCCCTCTATTCACATAGCTAGGGACAGTACATTGCTTAGCTTCTGTACTGGTATTCTCGCCTTCACCTAATTGGGGTCATGCTGACCGGCATCAGCTGTAGGTAACAAACCAACTGACAAAGTACCTCCACTTATATGACTTAATAATCCAAACTCTCCCTTTAAGGAGAAAAATGCTGTTTGATTTGACAGGACACAGTGGATTTCAGTGCTGGCTCTCAGAATCTTGGCAAATCTTCCCCTGCTGGCGTTGTGTTTGATTCAGATGTCACCTCCTTTGATATGAGGTGTTATCCGGTTTGACCTGAACCCCCCCCCCCCCCCCCCCCGCAGTGTCACCCAGTGTCACCCGGATTGTGAGCCAGCCCTCTATGGTGGCAGCAGGATGCTTTGACACCTCGCAATTAGAAGGGTCGTGTCCCCGCCATCCGATCACACATTACCCGTCACCAACCACTCTCCCTTCCTCTTCCTTAATGACCCTTTCTCACTGCATCTCTATCTCCATCCCTCCTTTCTCTCCTCCATGATTATTCAGAGGTTAGCACATTAGTCAGACTGGCTGTGATGGACAGCGTTATGCATAAATTGTTTGCGATGGCTGAACTTTGACACTCTGCAAATGGATGGAGAACATGCACAAGCCATGGCGTTTAATCCAACAACAAGGCCGGTGTTCACAGAGGTCAGGGGTCGGAGAGATTGCTTGCATCAACACCAGTTTGCCTAATAGGGGTGACAATATGCCTGCTTGTATACAGCAGAAAAGGCAGTGGTTCTACTCCAGTGCATCTGATCCAACAATATGCTTCAGTTTAATCTATGACATTTACGTGGGCTTTGAGAGTGCGCAGCATGCTGGCAGCAGCGGGGCAGATAGAAGGACGTCAGTCGCTCAGCAGTCTGTGCTTTGAATAGGAACTGCTATCTTCAGAGAGAACAAATAAAAGTATAATGATAAAAAAAACCTATCAAATAATGCAAAAGGTTTCTTATAGCAAAGAGCTGCAGCTTTGGACATACATCTGCCTCCTTTACCCTGACTGCAGCTAAACAAAGACTTCAGTGGTGACGGCCTCAGAAAATCTGTTTACAATGAGCATTTAATTCATACGTGATGATGATTTTAAGATTTGAGTGGGAAAAAATGTACTCACTTCACTTACTTCAACTAAAGACTTACATCAGCACGCTGAAATGGTCATAATGTTAATGCTAGCATGTTAATACTAGAACCATAAAGGGTTCTTTAGCTTGTCTCCATAGCAGAACCATTTTTGGTTCGACCTTCGACCCAACATAAAGGGTTTAACTTAGAACCATCTGAGAAAGGTTCCACCCTAACCCCAGCAGATATTTCAGGCTGGACTAAAGTGGTGGACAGACAGACAGAGAGATATTGACGTCCTGAACCATGCCATTAGAAAAAAAAATCAAATAACCTTATCATCTCATACAAACGTTCAAAGTATCCTAGAAGGGCTACTTTACTGCCATCTCAGGAATCAACAACCCAATGGTCAAACCTAATGATACAAAAACACATTTTTAAACTGAGTTGTGTCTTTCTTACATATGCAGAGAGGTGACAAATCAAAGGGAAAACCTGAATAAACGGATAGTGAAACTTTACACATGCAGTTTCCACACAGACATACTGCATGAAACAAACACCTGGCCAGGCAAACTGTGCTCTTTCTTGTACATGTCATCAAGCATGATCTTTACATCTTAATGTAACATCTTACATCTTTCTTTCTCTCTGTTTCGGTCACAACATGTAAAAAACATGACATTTCAAGATGTACTGCTGGGCTCTCAGCCTGAACCATGACAACACCTTCTCATACCTAAACAACAGAAGAGGGTGATTGCCAATGATTCCCAAAATACAATGTCAATCATCACTCATGACCCACTGTTGGTGTGTGTTGGTGTCTGTATCTGCAGCTTCAACCCAGCAGCTCTCTGCTTATATGTCCTCATCTTTTCTCAGTGTTTTGCTGTGCTCAGGATGTTCCACCAACGCAAAACATGGTATTTGACATCTGACTGATGTGTTCATGAACTGCTCGGACAAATCCTTCTGACTCTGACCTTAAAGAGGTCACGTTAACGTTGTGAAATGGTCATAGTTTGGGTAAGTTCAGAAAAAGATCATGTTTAGGGTTGAAACAAAGTTGTATGCTTCTTAAGTACTGTGATGTTAACATTACAGTTTGGTTTAGGCAACAAAACTACTTAATTAAGTTTAGGCACAAAAACTATGTAGATTGAGGAAAGGATCATGATTTTGGTTAAAATAGATATACTATTGGTATCAAAATTAAGTAGTTAAATTACTCATTAAATTACTTTATTGCTTTATTACCTTTATGACTATAACTGTTACACCCAGAAAGTGTGTGGCCTTCAAATTAGATTTATCAACAGATTTTTTTTTTCTGGAGGAGCCACACAAACTCAAAATAATACCATGGATAATATAATCATAATACTTCCATCTGTGAAGAGTATGTCTCGGTCCCACATCCTGCATCCTTGGTGTAGTGTTTTGACTGTAGCTGCCCTGACCTGCTGCACATACACACCATCAAAAGACATAGGTCAAAATAACTCAGTTACTCAAAATAGTAACTGGAATATAATTACTGTTTTGGAAATTGTTGGTGGGAAAAGTAATAATATATTACTGAGTAAAATATTACTGAATATATGACAATTACATACTTTTCATAATGTTATACCTGCCTTTCATGGCTTTGCCTGTTCTTTAACATTTTACAGTTGAATGTAGAAATACTACAACTACAACAAAAACGACATCATTAGTGCTGCATCTGCTACTAAGGCTGAACAATTAATCAAGACTTTATCAAAATCGAAATATGGTCTAGTGCAATTTTTAAATTGTTGGATGCACAATATTTGTTAAAGGTGAAATGTGTGTCAAAAAATCATTTTGAATTTGATATTGTGGTGCTGCAGAGGTGTCCTGGTCAACACAACATTCTCTAGACTTAAGAAAACATTTTTGTTAAGTTCAGATCCCTGAAAAAATAACACATCCTAATAGTTTTAATGTGTTTTTCAATGAAAGTGAGAATAATGATGTCAAAATGATTCTTTCCGCTAATACTGCAAATATTATTGCAAATGCAATATCAGTCAAAATAATTGCAATTACATATATAAAAGCCCTAACTACTCTTACTACTAAGTACAAAGAAAAATACAATAAAACAATGTTTTTGCCAAGCAGCTGCTCCCATATTTGAATAGATTAAGGCACTGAAAATGAATGTTTTAACCCTTTGATGCACAACATGGGTCTAAAGTGACCCGACTGAGTTTTTATTTGCTGTATCTTTGCAATTAATTAATTTTATTACTCAGCATTCCAGGTATTCCTCAATTAACTTGTTTTTGATCATAATTCATCCTTCTTGTATATTTTTCTTTTTTACATTTTGAATAAAAACACTTTTTATATCACTACCCCTCTAATGCGCAACATGGGTCTAAAATGACCCATATCCATTTCCCATGTTATTTCATGTATGGCTGAGTGTTTCTATGCTGAATGTTTATATTCTATGTATGTCATCATTTATTTATCCAACTAGTCAGTAAATTTTAATTGTTTTATTTAGCACAAATCATCATATTAAGTGTTCTGTTCTTCCTTTATGAATAAGCATAGCTTTTGTCAGTCTTCATGAAGTTTTCACACATGGGTCAGAAATGACCCACATTTGTGTAACATACAGTATTTACTGTAGCTCACTGTGGAGAACTATTTGAAGACCTGAAACATGTAAGTCTTATTTTACAATAATTATCATCTTACCTGATAAGAAATTTGATGTGATAACTCTGCATAATTATTGATTATGTTTAAGGTAATTTGAAGACTAAGTAGCTCCATTTCTTGTCAGAAAGGGAAACATTTTCAATAGGCTACTGTTAGTTAGATGTTGACATTTGATGACTTGTGAAACATAAGTATATGATAATTGATAAGGGTTTAAGTTACCTTGAGAATTAGTCATACAGTCTATTAAATAAGTACATTAGACTACTTATCTCAGAAAGAATAATAACTAGCCTATTAGTTAGCTAGTTAGACTTGTCAAAGTAACTGCTGCTAGCTAGCTAGACTTGTGAAATATAACTGTATAATAATTGATAAGGTTTAAGTTACCTTGAGAAAAAGTACATTACTTGTCAGAGAGGAAAATATATTCAATACTATTAGCTATATTGTATTATAGCATATTATATTGTAGCTAGCAAGCTATCTTAGCTAGGACACCAAAATAAAGCTAAACTAGTGCGACTGTTGACAGATCCTGTCACTAGAAATGCCTCAAGATCATAATAAACCCTGGCTGCCCCACTATCAAGCTTGTCTCTGTATACTGATGATAATATTTTGTGCATTTGCTTTTCTATATTCAGATCATGGCTGTTCATCGAAAATCGTGGTCATTTGTGAGGGATGTAAGAATTGAAATGGCTGTTAGCAGTCTACTGTGATCAGATGTGTTATGTTCAGTGGTGGACAGTAGTGAAGTACATTTACTTGAGTACTGTACTTAAGTACATTTTTTATGTATCTGTACTTTACTTGAGTATTTATTTTTTTGGAAACTTATTACTTTCACTCCACTACATTTCAAAGACAAATATTGTACTTTTGACTCCACTACATTTGTAGGAAGGTTGTTGTTACTTTTTGACCGAGCACATCGTTGAAGTCAGCTGTTTCTTCTTTTCTTAAATGCAATTGGTCACATGCTGTGTTCCTCACAGAAAGAAACCAATCACAGTAGCTCCTCTCAAATGGGACTGATGTAAAAGTGGAAATACATCATCCAGGCGTCTGTAACAAGAACAAGCAAACTCTCCCTCTGTCATTCAAACAAAAAGCGGTAATGGTGACGGCAGGAGAAAGACAAAATTAAATCTCAAGATGTTATTATAATTATTCATTATTCCAGGTAGCTTAAAGTTAGCTTAAGTTAAGTTAAGTAGCTTAAGTTGGATTGTTTTTATCCGGGTGAAAAATACCACATAATTAATAAAAATACTGCTCCTGAAGACAGAAAGAAATCTCAGTTATTTAACAGACTTGGAGAACAACTTACAGTTGGCTTCAATCTAATTTTATGCAGTGATTTTAATACAGTTACATCAGAAAATGACAACAGCTGTCCTTTTAGTTTTTGATTGTATTTCTATGTTGAAGTTTTTATAGGTGTTTCTATAGACTTTGTGTAGCAGAGTGGTTCTACAAGCATCAGTGCATCATTAGATGGTTTCAGAGAGTTACAAGCTTCTGTAAATGCATCATGAAAACTGTGATCAGTTGTGTTTTATTGTATTAGGTCACAAATAAGATTACAATTGTTAATCTATTCAATATGTACTGTGATCAGTTGTTATATTTTATTTGGTCACAAATCAGATGTTAAAATGGTTAAAATATCAACTGTTCAACTGTTATCAGAGGTATGTGTCTACAGAATGTCCATGTTTGTGTACGACAAATAAACACATTTCAAATATAAAATGTACGATTATTTGGCCCAAAGCATTGCTAAAGTGATTAGTTGAAGCAAATTATTGTTATAGTATGAAGTAATTTAATTCAAAATCACACTTGGATAAATGGGTCATTTTTGACCCATGTGGTGTAGTAATCCAAAATCTATTTTTATTCCTAAAATAATAAACAGACAATGGAAGCATTGACCTTATACTAATCAAAAACAAGATATTAAAATTATAATTGGGACATTTAATAATAAAATAAATTGATTTTAAAAAAATACAGCAAAGAAACACTCACCCAGCCTGAAAACACATGGAAAATGAATACGGGTCATTTTTGACCCATGTTGCGCATTAGAAGGGGTGTTCATATGTTGTGCATCAAAGGGTTAAAACAGTTTCAATTTCTGTGAGTGTAGACATAACAATCTTGTCTGAAAATATACACAGCAGACTACATGATTTTAGATTAAACAGTGTGACATAATGCTGATCAGGCCCAGATCTCACACGTCAAACACTTCTCATCTACATCATGTCACTCAGTATATTGTATGTAGCCTAAGCAGGATTACATGTATTTTACATTATGTTTCATGTGCTATGTCAACACTTAGTATGTCACTTTACTCTTGTTCTGACATGTGTAGGCCAACATCTGAAAGTCAAACTCAACCACTTTTGATCCATTCAGCAGATTTCTCGGACATTTCAGCTGAATAATTTAATCATGTAGCTGCATAAGTGTCATTAATTCACAGTGTATTTATCGCCATGGCAGGTTAAAGGTTACTGCGTAGTTAATGTTAGTGGATAAGTGTCAGATTGTGTGTTTGCGTGTGAGAGTGTGCATGTAGTCCAAATGGCTGTAGGGCTATATTTTTAAGTGTGTCACCCAGCATGCATCACGGGCCCGAGATCATCAATATTCATTTCCTTATGACAGCAGCAGTCAGCGTTGTGTAACGCTTAGCACTTAACAAACGCTGCACTCTCACCACTTAAACATATGTCAGAGCACTGCCGAGATGTTTTCATCAAGGACGAGAGGATCTGTGCTCCTCCGACCTCACACTTACAAACATCCCATAAACACAGCAAAGACACACACACGGACGCACGCATAAAGATACACACAACCTCTGGGCACAAACAGTGCAATAGGCCTGACACAGGGCACCAAGAGAAGAGAGGAGAGGAAGAGCCAGAGAGAAGGGAAAGATAGAGATGCATCAACGAGAGGAATAGAAAGGTGAGGCGAAGACAGGATGAGAGAGAGGAGAGGAGAGGGGAGAGAGGAGAGGAGAGGAGGAAACAGGAAGGTATAAGAGAGGAGAGGGTGAAATGGGAGGATCTTGAGGAAGAGAATGAAAAAACAAAGAGAAGACATGGTGAGAGGAGAGAAAAACATGATGGGATAGAAGTGAAGAGAAGCAAGCAGACAGAAAAGAAAAGGAGGGAAAGGAAACAGGTAAGAGAAGAGAGGAGAGAAGCAAACGAGGAGAAGAATATACAAGAAAAAAGAGGAGAAGAAAAAGACAGGAGAGGAGGTGAGATGAGAGGAGGAAACAAGCAGAAGAAGGGAGGAAACAGAAGAGAAGAGGAGAGGAGAAAATAAGAGAGGAATAGAATAGAAAGAACATGTAAAGAGTGGAAAAGAAAGTTGGTACAGGAGAGCAGAGGGAAAAAAAAGGAAAAAAGAAGAGAAGGGATAAAAAAGAGTGAGAGGAGAGAGAAACATGGTAAAAGAGAAGACAAGAGAAGCAAAAAGAAAGCAAAGGACAGAAAGGAACAGAACGGGAAGGGAAAAAAAACAGGCAAGATGAGAAAAACTAAATGTGAGGAGAGGAGGAGAGAAGAAATAAGAGGATGAGAAAAACAGGTGAAGCGATGAGAAGAGAGGAGAGAAGAGAAGATGAGGAAATGTAAGCAGCAGAAGAGAGAGGTCAAAGGAGAGGAGGAGAAGAGAGAAGATGACAAGAAGAAACAGAAAGTGAAGAAGAGAGATGGAAAGCAAATCGAAGAAAGACGGAAAGGAAAAGAGAATCAAGGAAAGGAAAGGAAAGAGGGAATCAAGGAGAGAAGAAGAGGACAGAAAAGAGGAGAAGAGAGGATGTGGGCGGTGTGCCAGGGCACACAGAGTCATCGGAGCAGAGGGCTTGGACAGGATGCCATGTTGGCCGATGGCTGCTGATCTCCTCTCCTCGCCCACCAGACAGCCTTTGACACCAATGAAACGTGGCTTCTCTGTCCCTAATGACCACATGGCTGAAGGTGGTAGGGGGAGGGGTGGTGGTGGTGGGGGGGAGTGTCTGATGAGGCCGGAGAGGAAGGATCAGTGAGACAGAGAGGAAGCGGATGGGAAGGGGTTACTTCATTATGCATCAAATTAGAAAAATTCATAATTTATCATTACACCCAGCCCGAAATGCCACCCAACTGAGCCTCACCCCCGCGCAAAACATCACACCAAGCGAGGAGAGGGGAGGAAAAAATGAAAAAGTAAAAAAAAAAAAAACTGTCAGAGCCCCAGCAGCAGCCGATGGGCAAAATTAATATGCAAATATATTCAAGAAATTAAAAAGCAGAATTACACAGGCAAATGAGGTAGCTACACTTGAATTGTTAGGATTATGAATAATTACTGTGAATTTCCTGCTCCTAATATAACTTGTTTTTTGATAAACAAAGACTTAATTATCGAGTTGCGCTGGAGAATTTCCGCGGCACTCATTAATCTTGCAGAAAAAACAAGTCCCCGGTGGCCACCGGTAATGAAGAGAGCGTGCCCTGAATCGGCGCGAGGATCAGAGCCACGGGGCGCCGGGCGAGCCACCACCAGACGCCGCCCTGCCACTGTCCCTCGCCATACCCAGGAGGGTCATAACTTCTTCCGCTAACTATCAAAGGGACTTATTTATGCTGGCAACCCAGCCATAAGTCCAATTTTATGAGGCCTGGGGCTGGGGAGGGAGGGAGGGAGGGAGGGGAGGTGGGTGATGCAGAGAGGGTGAGGGAGGCAGCGGGGGGGGGGGGGTTATCTGTTGATGCGCTCTGGAAATGCCACTTTTGTCGCTGCAGCCTCTCTCCCTCCCCTCCTCCCTCCCTCCTTCTCTCTTCCTCTCACTGTTTGCTCTCCTCTGATACAGACATGGAGCCTAAGGTGTTTTGGCAGAGTTCTGCCCTCTACAGGGGGCAGAGGGGCACTCAGGGGCTGTCCACTGCTGAGTGTGTGTGTGTGTGTGTGTGTGTGTGTGTGTGTGTGTGTGTGTGTGTGTGTGTGTGTGTGTGTGTGCGCGCATGTGTGTACTCCTCCTTTTAAAGGCAGTTTGAGGCACAGACTATCAAAGTGAGTGCATGTTGGCCGCTGTTCAGTTTTTAAAGGGTCAGTTTTCAGAGTTTTGTTTAAGCAGGCCCAGCAGAGGTGGAGGCAGTATTCACATCCTCAAACATAGTTTATGAGTTAGTCATGTGTTTGTGTGTTAAATATGATTATGTTAAAAATGTAAGAACTGTAGCTGTATAGTGAGGTTAAAACATGCACTATTTCAGAATGAGCTTTATTGGTCAAGTATATGTTCACATAGAAGGAATTAGAGTCAGCTTTTCATTGCTGTCAGTGTACTTACACAGAAATGAACAACAGTAAAGAAATGGGACAAAGGACAAAGCAGAACAAATAAAAGTGAAGAACAGACAGGATTATTATGGACACAAGTATGTGAAAAAATAAGCATTTAAATATAAAACCAAAATGACCAACAACATAAATGAAAACGCTATATCACTCATTCTTGAGAATGGGGAAAAACTGTACTTTTAGGGGGTTGATTTTTACTTCTGCTGGGAAATATTCTTTTTATTTTTGACTATTAAACCTTGTAATGGGCCAAACTCCTAGTGATTAAGGTTTGTAAAGATGGAAAATCTAACAGAGTTGACGTCTTATGGATTTGCCAAATCATACACAGCACCAATCACTGCACAGTCATGGTAAGCAACCTTTATATTTTTTAAAGTGTCTCAGAGTTCTCTTAATGTTAATCAAAATACACATTTTACCGTACCATAATTCTTATTTATCTTTGATTTAGAAGGACTGCAGAGTTGACATATTATGGTTGAGACACATCTGATAGAAATATTATTGAATGAAATTGTGAGAAAGTGAGACAGGGCACCTATGTTATCAGTAGATATTGTTAGTTTTAAAGACTTTTGACACAATTTTTTAAATACATTTATTGAAGTTGTGAATTCTGCAAAGTCTGGGACAAGGCTGTTTTCTGGCACAGGGCAAGTTGGGAAATAAAAAGAAATAAACCAACCAATACATTTCATAAGTAACAAATATTTCACATATATACACTTTTGCCAGAAAATAAAATTAGAGTGTAATTGAGGTTATTATTATTGTTATTATCATTATTATTTTGTAGAATATGATTTGTCCCAAGTCTCAGGAATAGGTGATGAATAAGTCAAGTGTTCTGTATGTTGTAAACATAAAAAATAGTGCAATGAAATCAACATTGAATGGGTGGATGGAGGATGGAGTGGATGCTTATGTACTATATTGTATACATATATATATATATATATATACATATATGATACAGTGTGCAGGGTTTATATTGACAGTCCATGATGTTATGTACATGTTATAACTGGAACAATTAAACAATAAAAATATAAAGACATTTAGGACAGGGTGTGTGTCAACTCCTAACTATTCCTAACTTATTATTATGATTAATTTATACTAAATTATTCAGTTAGGACACTTCTGTCTGCTAAATCCATAGCTACAGATAGGATAGGATGTTTTCCAAGTGCAGTCAGGAAACAGGTTTCTGTAAAACCAAAAACCTTGAATATTATCCTATCCTGAGATAAGACAGGATTTCAGACTCAGGAAGTTTCTCGCGCCTGGATACTTCAGACACTTAACTTCTGAAGCAACTAGATTCATGACATCACACAAGAATCTATCTTGCCAGGCTTCAAGTTATCTGTTTGTGTCTGCACCAAAAGTGGTGCAACCAGTCAGCATCCTAGGAGGAACTAATAGCAGGCCTGGTTTTAGGTGTGACAATAGTGAGAAGCGTCCATGGAAGAGACTTCTCTAAACAAACAATGGCGGCTCCTGAAGAGGTTAGTATAGATACTGTGATAGCATCAGTTATATCAGAACTGGAGAGTATTTCTTCATTGAAAGAAGAGCAAAGAACAACGCTTAAGGCTTTTATCAGTGGAAAAGATATTTTTGTTCTTCTCCCGACCACCTTCAGCAAGAGTTTGATCTGATTGGTCGACATAGACAGATTGTTCATCCAATCACCTGCCAACAATTTTTTGTAAGTGCCCGCCCTTTTCCAAACAGTTTCTAAAGACGACTTCCCAGATGGTTCTGGTGTGTCAGGTTACCTGGATACAGTATTGAAGGTGGCCCACCATTAGTTCCTATGAAAGCAGCTCAGTGGTGGTATAAAATGATGCAGATCTTACGCATATGCTTTTATATCACGTGGTTCATAAAGCATGTGCACTAGAAACTTCTGGAGCCAACTAAATTCAGGACAAGTCACCTTTTTTCTGTAATGAGGCCCAGTCCATAATACATCCATGGTGTTGACTGCATCACCCACTGACCTGGTAGGCAAACTGCAGGGGGCTGTGATGTAGGTGAGAGGTGAGACTTTCTTCATGACCACAGGAGTCAGTGCAATGAGCCTGTAGTCATTTAATCCTGTGATCGTGGGCTTCTTGGTGACTGGGATGATTGTGGAACATTTGAAGCAGAAGAGAACATCACACAGCTCCAGTGATCTGTTGAAGATCTGCATGAAGATGAGGGTCAGCAGGTCAGCATACACTTTTCAGCACAGTATTTAATGCAGGACTTGTTATTGCTACTTTTGAGGCAGTGGTAGAATTGACTGGTAGCTCTGAGTCAACAATTCCCCACTGGTCAGCGTTCACATGAGTAATGTTGCTCTCTACCCGAGCACACTTGCATCATTATCTACAAAACTTGTTGCTATGGTGAAGAAAAGCCTGCCAATCACAAGTTCTCAATAGCAATCCACTTTCTTGTTTTTGCACAGTTAGCTTTCATGTCTGATAAGGACCTCACTCGAGATCACCTTTCCACCTGAATCAGGGCCCTGGTCCCTGATGTGAAAACCCATCAAGACCACAACGTGACCCCCAACAAGGTGCTGAAAAGTATTAATGGCACTGACATTATTAATCCAGCTCTAATGCTTAATAACTAGTAAGCATACATAACCACATACCAACATTCATCAGTCCAGGCTTCAGTTAGCACAGTAATGAAGGTGTAGGTATCTCACTTTAGCTCTTTAACACAGTCATTAACTCAATAGCAGCTACACCAAAGTATAATGCTAATGAGTGTACTTGGTGTAGGTAAGTTAATCAGTTAAATACTAACAAGGGAACATATTAGTGGGTAATGTTTATCTGCGTCATTAATACAAAGAATGAATGATTAAATACTTGGCAACTATCATATGGACAGATGAGTAATTCATATGTTAAGTAACATGTACTTTATGTTCCTTTTTCACACAGTAAATATGGTCTCTTTCTACTGATCTGTTCTGTTATTAGATTCAACATCCAATTAATTAGCTTCTTACTTTTAAGCAGTGCAGTTTGTGTTCTTAAAACAGTCCACTGAACTTGCACTATTCAACTGAATGGTTTTGTCAAAGATACAAATTCTAAATGTTTGTATTTGTGATGTTAAAATGTGACACAGTTGGTGGTTAAATTTAGTGTCACTGGGTGGAGAGAAGTGAGAGGAGAAGAGATGAAGCTTCAGGGATCTGAGGTACAGATGGCATCAACTCGGCCTGGAAGAAGAAGCAGTTACTCTTCAGGGAAATCAGTCGTCCCTCCGTTTTTGTCCACGGACCTCCAACACACACACAGACACACACACACACACACACACACACACACACACACACACACACACACACACACACACACAGAGAGACTTCCAGATAATCAGATAGAGACAGACAGAAGCAGGGCAAAAAATATGACTAATTGGAATAGTGAAAGACCAAATCATCTTAATGACCTTGCACGAAAAATTTTAAAATATAATAACCACTTCAGTTTGAACTTAGAGGACTTCATTACCCAGAAAGCCTGCACCATGACATAAAGCTCATTGCCTTTTTAAGCAGTACCCTGAATTTATGTGTTTTCCCCAGGACATTTTAACACAGTTGGTCATTTTTACCTTCCAAATCTTTCCAAATATCCTAACATACTTCCACTGTGCATCTTGCAGATGTGTAGCCGAGCACTAATTTCTGAGAACACCACAACCATTAACTGGAAGGAAGGAAGAATACACAGTTTAGCCATCATGTGCACATTGTGAAACAGTATCATTGTGTTTAGATTGAGGTATGCTAAGCTAACCAGTTAGCTTTAGGTAAAACTACCTAGTTAGGTTTAGGAAAGTGGTTGAGATAAACATGTTACATATGTCACATGACACAACTGACAGAAGTCACGTGAAGTAACATGACGACAGTCACATACTAGGGTTGCAAATTGGACTTTCCTTAATTGATCAGTGGTAACATTAACGATAAATTAATTGAAAGGAGAATTCCTTATACCAAACAATACCTGGTGCTAAATGATAAGGATTGCCTACATGCTTGGGGCAAGTAAAATGCCATATCAGGCAAGTAAATTTAGCAACTAACTTGCCCAGGCAAGTGGTAAATTGGCTGATAAGCTAATTTAATTGATTAACAATCAACCTTTAAACATTGACATTTTATAAAGACTGCAGCCCTAACTTAAACAATTAACTTTAGTCTTTGTTGGTAACTGACAATAATCAAATGAGTGATCAAAGCTTTATTTCCATAGTAACATATTGCATATCCTCTGGCAGCATTACATAACTTATGAGACATATAAAGACGTAAAAGCCTACATATTAAACATATACTACAGTATCAGATAACATGTGGAACACACCCATAAAAATAATCGCTGTCAGTAGATTCAACCAAAATGAATGTTTGCTAAACTGTAAAGAAAGTCAACATTGACTATGGGTTTCACATGGGACCCCGATCTCTGTGTTTGTTTGCCCCACCCATCCATCCTAGGTCTTAAGTTGTTGTGGAGCTGATTAAACCACACAGTTTGAGTACAAATCAACAGTGTCGAGCAATTTATTTGACAAACATGAAGGTTTGGTTTGGTGATTCATCTTGAATTACAGTCATCAGCTAGAAATGACAACCTGCTTTTGTTTATTTCTCTGTGGAATCAAAGACCTCATGTTTCAACAAGTCTTCCCAAGTTCAGTGTTAAATCTGTCACCATTACTACTGTAAACAACATATGTCCAGTGTGAGAATGAAAAGTTTGACAGGTGAAGCAACACTGACTAAGAGGGGTGACTCTAAGTAAAGGATCAATTAGATGCCTTACCCAACAACATAGTAGGAATGGACAGGATCACAGCTCTTCAAAAGTGAAGTCAAGGTATCTCAGTTGCCCCCTGGTGGCAGGCTGCAGTACAAGTCAAAACCTGTCACTACTGTGCAGACTCTGGCTCCAAATGACAACACCAGCGCAGGATGACAGTGTTAGTATCTGGAATATTTTGGCTTAATTTTTTTAGCATGGGAGGAAGTGTAGAGGCATTGACTGTTTTTATTTACCAGTGGGATTACCATGAAATTTGGTTTATTAATGCTCCATGTGGGATGAATTGTAGTAACTCTGGTGATCCTCTGACTATGAACTGTTGATCTGGAACAGCAGTCTGCAACCTGCGGCTTTGGAACAACATACAGCCCTTTAGCCCCTCTCTGATGACTCGCTATGACTTTGGGGAAAAAAAATGCTGGAATGAATAATGTTACTTTTATTAATATTTTAATTCCTATTTATCATTGCTGTAGGTCCATGACAAAGTTGGGAGAACTCAAACTTTAAAGGCAATGTAATGTAATAGATTTCTGAGTTTTGAGCCAAACTCAAACCTAAGTTTTGAAAAAATGTTACCAACCACTAATCTTTCTTTGAGATTATTTACTTTTCTTCTTCGAATAATATTAAATCTTTGAGTTTTAGAAACCAACCAATTTCAAAGTTTGTCAGTTACAACCATTAAATTTTCAGGCAGGTCAGATTCACAGCTTACTGTGACCAAATTTTGAAATCAATTGATTTTATTTATTTATTTATTTTATTTTATTTATTTATTTTTTTTTTTTTTTGGGGGGGGGGTCTAAAACTCAAAGATTCAAGTTTAACTAAAGAAGAACAATAAATGACCTCAAATAAAGGTTATAGGTCAGAAAAAGAAATTAAGGTTTATTTCAATGCATGAGAGTTTGAGTAGGACTCAAAATTCAAAGATCTGTTGTAGTACTTCGCATCATCATTTTTAAAATTTTTTTTTTTACATTTTGAAGCAATTATTACATTCACCAACTGTAACACCAACTTTTTAAAACGCTTTAATATTTCGTCAACTCAAATGTGTGTCGTACATCTATAGCTTGGTTCTTTTCTGCTAAACTTTGATGGTGGCTGATCTTCTTGACAGTGGGTTGGTCTCCATAAGCTAGCTGTAGATGCCAAATAAAAAAAAAGTCCTCAGGGTAAAGATAGAATTCAATAGACAGATTTTTTTTTCCATTTGTTGGCTGAAAATGGCTCTTGTGGTGATTTTACCATCAGGTAAAAATTGTCATTTGCCCAATATTTTGGTTTAAGACCAACTACCTACATCATTAAAGTAGGTTTTGAATTCTTCTAAAAATTCTACTTCTTTTCTTCTGTATTTGTCTTACATGTTGAAGTTGTAATTGCAGATATTCTCCTCACCATACCTTCTCCAAACAAAGACACAGCACCATGAGTGTGTGTGAAACACCAGCTGTTTTCCTAACCCTGACCCTGAAATCGATTTCACGAGAGTTGCAAAGCTCAAATAACAACAGAGCATTATGAGCTGTTGACTCTGGCTCAATAAGATCCACACAATGTAAACCATGAAGTGTCCACACTCCACACTGCAAGTAAACCAGACTTTTATTACATCACACCACAGCAAGGGCCTGCAATATTTAACTCATTTATAGAGTTAGGGGCTGTACGGGTGTAGCCGATGCACTGCATCTTGTCAATATTTCATGTTGAGAGCAATTTAATATATTACATTCTCTCTGTGTGCTCTTTGAGCCAGTGCAGTCATCGGCCTCCTCTCTGATTTTCTTTCAAACATATTTGTGGGGAATATATTTGCTCTGTACGCTCCCATCATGAACCAGAGCTGCCAACTCCTCCCTGCTGGCCCTGTTCAGACTATCCACACATGTCGGCCTTCCATCAATAATGGACGGGGCAGCAGAGACACGCACTACGTACAACAGGAATACAACAATTCAGCTGTTAAAGGAGTATTCCAGCAATTCACTATTGTACTTCCAAAAAAACTTGGATGGTCAAAAACAAAACTGATATTAAGTTCTAAAAATGCTGGATCCTTTCCTTTAATTTCCCATCATATAACTTCATAGCTTCTTTACTTAGACCCTTCCTGTCATGCTTATATTGTGTGTTTCTTCTAGACTTTCCAAATATTATCGGACTGAAACAAGTCACTTTTGCAGGTTGGGACCAGGGATGGAGGTAACTGTTTACAAATATTCAAATTATATGTCAGTTTTGCACTTTTATGAGTAGATTTTCAAGTCTGTACTTTTACTCATATTGAAGTAAGCATTACACAATGTAATCTACTTAGTTACTTTTAAAATCATAATTGAGTATTGAGTACAATTTGAATAACTATCCAAACCATTCATCTCCATTTTTGTAGCCATAAGGCTGATTGCAAATGGGCCAGTGAAAACCATGACATATGATCAAAAACCCCTCAAAATGCTGCAGTTGCCACAGGTTTGGCAACACATTTTCATCCAACTCATCACATACTGACAATTTCTGTAGAGGTGACTGTGACCACAGGGCAGAAGAACACAGGAGCAGGGAGAAATTTAGAATAAAGATTTGGGAAACAGAAACACTTTTTCACAATTTAACATCAAAAAATGAAAAGAAACTTATACTCTGAGATGTTTTTGACAAGAATACTTTTACTTAAGTATTTTTTCTAACAAAATGTTAATTGGCATTAAAGCTTAGCGTTCCTTCTGGCAGCTTGTGTTGTACATGTAAGCTCACAGATATTAGCGTTTAGCTCGAATCACTGCTAACCTCACAGAGCCGCTAGCTTTAGTGTAGATTACAGTATGTTCAGACAGCAGGTTAGTGCAGCATGTTGGCTGTTTGAGCCAGATAAATAAAAAATGGTCCAATCACTGAAAGTCGGACGAAAACTTGCTTCACTGTCAATCTGAACACACCTTTACTCTTGTTAAGAACTCAGCTAACTGACACATTTTTGGGAGAAATTCTTTGTTTCTTACAAATTAGCCGATAATTTAGAATGAAACCTTTCACTTCTGTCTTTAGTCAGGGCTGACATGACAGCACAGACGAGCTACTACACAGCGTAACACAGGAATGACAGATATCCCAGCGTTGGTTTCCACACTCAGGGCCAGTTAAAGAGTGTTTTTGTGCAGCGCTGCAGGGTCAACTACAACATATCATTATCTTTGTTAAGAATTACCATGGGGAGGATATGAGGAGGAGAGAGCAGCTGACAAGCTTAATTTAAAACATGATGGGAGTGACATTCAACGATGAGTGACTGTGATAACTTTTTTAGGTCAACTCAACGCGCACACTCTCACTCTAATTAGACAACACCCTGCTATTGGCTCAAGATGCCTGTTTGAAAAACAAAAGGAAGGATGGAAGAAAGGAGGGAAGTTGATGAGGCCTGTACCTATGAGCTGACAGGCCTGCTTTGATGCCGCCATCCCTCTGTATCTCTTGTTCTACTTTTGCTGATAGGTCTGGAGAGATGGGGGGGCTTTGTCGACATAAAATGGAGGCGTTAAGTGAGCAGAGTCATGCTTCATATTGTGATAGAAATGATCATAAAGAAAGGCCCCCTCCCCTCCACACATGTCAGACAGAAACTCTTTATTGTTTTATTATTTCACTGCTACAGTGGAATAACATATCTGCTGTGTGACGAGCTCCCACAGTCAACATGAGAGTGACTGGGGTTGTGTGTGTGGGTGTGTTTGGTACAGAAAAGGTGTGTACTAAGCATGTGTATGTGTAAAACTTTGGTTCATTACAAATAAATTTATTTACATATTCTTGTGTTAGGAATTTAGTTTTGTGTCGATGTATCCCCCAAGCTGTAAACCTGCACAAAAGAATACATTTCTACATACACACATATGTGTATATTTGTAGACATAGATAGATAGATAGATAGATAGATAGATAGATAGATAGATAGATAGATAGATAGATAGATAGATAGATTTATTATGGTTGTTAAAATTTTCAAACTGACCATCGCTGTGTTCATTTACTTTGCCCAGTAAACAAAACAAACTCACAAAGTGCAATTGAAATTGAATATTATCACATCAGTTTTCTTTTTTAAACAAAGAAATACAACCATTTACCTTCTGCAGTTTCTCTCTTTACCAAACTAAGACAAACTTAACTGGCTCATTAACTCCTCGTAAAACACACACCTTATTCAAACTTGACAGAAAAACACATAAAACTCATCTAAACAGTCTTTGTAAGTCTGTCCACTCTTCCAACACTCACCAACTCTGGTTCAGTTGAATTAAAACCTCACTTCATCACATGAAAAGAGTGCAGAGTCTGACACTGTAGGCTGTTTACCTCTCACTCCTCGCCCAGCTGAGAGCACTCGTGGTCCACCTGAGTGGGTGTGTCCTGTGCCACTTGGGTGAGAGCGCAGTGCAGAGCAGCAACCATCATTTTGCAGACCATTATATTAGCAAAATAAAATGATAAGTATCACCGCCAAAATGGGCCAAAAAAAAAAAAATCAGCAATGGATTCAGCCCATCGTTGGGTGATATATTCGTCCAAACACCCAACCCTAATATATATGAAATATATGTAATACATTGTTTTGGTTTGCTTTAATTTCTAAATTTCTAATCTTGCTCTGTGCCTTGTCCCAGACAAGAATACACAACTTCAAACCATTTAAAAATGTCTTCAAGCCTTCAAAATCTAAAACTACTTACCTACTGATAACATAGGCATGCTATTATAATCTATATAATCTTGTTTTGAATTCATGAGTGAGTAGATAATGACTGAATTTTTATGTCTGAGGGTCATTATGGAACTTTTACCCAGTGTTGGCAAAAATACAACATCTACCCCAGCTTTAAGTTGAAGGTTTTGGTTCTAGGTCTACCTGACTTTAAAGTAAAATTGCGGTCTGGTTCCAAATAGAATGACAAAAAGAGAGCATTTGTTGTCATATAAATAAGTCCAAATTTCCCCTGAGATGAGGCGTGCATGCGTGCGTGCGTGCATGTGTGCGTGCGTGCATATGTGTGTGTGTGTGTGTGTGTGTGTGTGCTCTTCCACCTCCTTCTCCCTGATGAGGAGCCTGTTGCCATGCTAACTAATGGCCGCTGTGTCATCAGGGCAGTTAGAGTGTGTTTGTGTGTGTGTGTGTGTGTGTGTGTGTGTGTGTGTGTGTGTGTGGTGGCTGCAGACTGATCTCCCTGCTGCCTGGCCGCGGCCCAGCGCGCCCCTGTCAGTTTAGTGATTGTAAAGTGGCCACAGGAGGTAGCAACACTCAGCCAGCGCAACGGCAGCCAGCAGCATTAACCAGCTACTTAAAGCCAATGAAAACGCGTGCCTTGACCCCAGAGGCCAGGACAGCACCCCACCCCCCCACACCCCCTCCCTCCCTTCCTCTCTCTCCCTCTCTCTCTTTAGGGCTTCATTAAAGACAAGATGCAGAGGATTGATCTCCAAGGACACCTCGGACACACAAATGTGCAGCACAGCCACACTCAAAGTGAACAATGCGTGCAGAGCGGGCTCGGAGCATGCACACAACACTTTATTATGAGCAACAATGCAAGTGCACAGTTGAACATGAACACAGTGCCCCCACACATGGACACGCACAGGATGTAATTAAGCAGAGCAGTAATAACAGCAAGCACATTCTGCCGCCAACGAGATTGCATCAGCAGAGTGGTGTTGAAAGGAAAAAGCAGGGTTGCATCACAACAGCAACAGCGGGTGGGGGGTGTGGGGTAGGGGTGTGGGCTGGGGGTGGGGGTGAGCCCGCTTACCTGCAAGCACCAACATGAATATGCACTGTAAGCATTCTTGAATATGACGCAACTGCTCCCAATCAGCTGAAAAGTAAAGCAGCAGTGCTGATGACAATGAGGCTGTGGATCATAACAGAAATCTGTTACACTGACATCACCTCAGGGTCTCAACTCCAGTTTGGAAAATACATTTTTGAAGTTGAGCTGAAATTTGATTTCTGCGCACTTTGTGTAGATAAAGACTATCATCTGAGCATAATATGAACAGTTATTGTATTTTTCTTTTTCATTTTCAAAATAGAATAAAAATATTTATGGAAACAATGACTAAACCTCAGGCCTATAAGCAGCCTGAAGTCAAATTCCATGTTTATTTTTAAATTTGTTTGTTTCTTTTTATTTATCAACAAATTTCTCTTAACTTCTTATCATGTCACTTTCATTTATCAGGGCTGAAGGGTTCCTTTAACACTAGAAGTGCCAGAATTCCATCTCTACAATAACCGCCATAAGTGATCACTTTGACCTTTGACTTCCAAACTCTATTATCACTCATGATAAATACCAGACTAATACTAATGTATTTATTCTGTTAATTTAATAACACTAAAATGTAAATTTTGTAAAACAAAAATCAAAAATACAGCTATATGTTTCTGTTCTATTTCCATAGGATAACCATCAGTGATCTGATTCAAATTTTAGAGTCATCTGGAATTACTGAGAGCGAGAAATAGTAAAATGTATTTTATAAGATTATAGACATGTTATATTAAAATTAATTATAACAAACTAGAACCATCATAAAAAAAAGTAATCCGAGCCCATGGGTTAAAACTGGACACAAGCACAAAAAAAAAACCTCAAAAAAGTTGGAAACATTGTTATTTTTAAAAAGTAAGCGAGTTCAAAATTTGAGAGCTTTAAAAAAATTCAGTGAGTTACAGGTGCTGAGACAAAAGATGTTACAACCATCCCCGGTCTCCCCTACATTATTTTTAATTGAGTCTAATTAATTAATTATTTGTATTTTAATGTTGGGAAATTGGAAATCAAGACGACTTGTTTAGTCAATGACAATGATAGTTGCTAAGCAACCAAGATGCATCTCCAACTGTGCAGAAAGTAACAATATAACAGTGACAATTTCTGTGGGGTCAGTATGACCACCTGTGGCTGAAACAGGTCAAAATAATCACATTTTCTTTGCCTTTTGTGTAATTTATATATTAAAAAAAACATTTCAAATGAAAAGACAGACACCTTTAGGAAAGGTCAGGTACCAGCAGCAGTCTAGTTTTTAATTCAACAAAGTTATTGCACATATAAATTCAAAAATGGTCAAAATGACCTCCTTGACTGTTCTACTGTGAGGGGTGGTGGAAGGGAAATGCGTAATATTTTAGTGTAGGGCATTCATGTCATAACTGGATGTAGGGGATTAGCTGGGAAATAACTGTGTGTAGAGCATTTGTGCAATATTTTCTGTACAGGACTTTTGTGCAACTACTCGAATTTAGGGCATCGTGCAATACTCTTGGGTAGATGCTTTTTTGGGTGCATGGATCTGGCAGTGATACTCTATGTTAACTGTAGTTTGTTTGTACATATGTGGTCATGTCTCTTGTGTTCTCTTGAATGTCCAAGATAAATTTCTCCTAACTGGGGACACAATAAAGGTTTATCTGATTCTGATTTTTTCTGCTTGGATCTAAAGTTTTTGCAGTGAAAAATTCAGCCCCAATATAAAACTCCTGCTTTTAGGATGGAGCTTGTTTTAACAGTCTGTCCACTCAAAAGGCCGCTGGGAGCACAAGGTATTTGAACATGAATTGAGTTGACCTACCTTTTAATAATGAACATGATAAACAGAAGTAATGTAGGACATTGGTCTAGACTGTCAAAACTCACTGCAACAGTTGTCACTGGTACCAGAGCTGTTCCACCATCATATGAGCCACAGAGTAATGAAGATTACTGAGGTCACAGATGGTGCAAAGTAACATGTAGTCACATCGGCCTGCAGCAGATCTAAATCTACACAGCAGTGTGGTCAACAGTGTTTCAGGCTGCTGGAACTGAAGCAAACAGACAGTGAGACATTGTCGCTGCAGAAGAAGAAGTTATATCTGTGACTAAGTACACAAGTTAACATGTGGAGGCCTGCTGATTTCTGAACTCAATAGACTGGTTGCACAGCAGACATTGTGACTTGTCAGAGCAGGGAAAATACAAGTGGACTTAATGACAGTAATTAAGGCTCAGTTCCATTAGGTGTCCCAGTAACAGTGACAGTAAACCAGCATGCACAATAGAAGGACCTCCCCTAAGTGGAATGCAGCAGTCATTAATACACCTGTGAGTTTTCTGGTATGACATGTCACAATGTCTGTGTGCAACTAGTCCATTAGATGTCAGGTACAAATCGGGGTTGTGGACTTTGAAGAGACAGTCCCTTACCAGGCAGGGAGAGTCTGATGAAATGACCAGATCAAGCTGTATTATGGGAAATGTAGGTTAGTTTCTTTTGACAGCTTGGCCCATGCTAGGAACTAAAAATCATGATAAATCACCTGTACAGAGAAGATTTAGACCACGTGAAAACTGTATTTCTGAATTTAAAAGTCAAAATTCTGAGTTTGAAGTCACAATTCAGAGGGAGAAAAGTCAGAATTCTGAGGGAAAATGTAAGAATTGAGTTAATAATTCAGAATTCAAATAATTGTTTTTTCACATGTAGTCCTTGGAATTTTGACCTCAATCTCAGAATTCTGACTTAAAGTTATTATAATTAGATTACTGACAAATAAATACAAATAACAACCAAACACAGAATAGAGAGAAAGATTATATTTTGTATTGGTGGTTTATGTTATCTATAATAATAAAATGACCAATCTCTTGCAATGATATGCAATCAAACATCATACAAACATCAAACGTCTAATGCAAACCATGGTATTTTCAGTTTTAGTGGACAAACTTTCTTCCTTTCACTGAGTGATGCTCCATAAATCCATTTACAAAATAGAAATAAAATATGCTCTTCTAACTCCAGAACCTGCCTGAGAATTATCATTTTTTTTGTTTTTAAGTTTTCTTCAATATCAAAGTAATTCAGTTATAGTTCTGTGCAGCCATGGACATTGCAAAGAGGAACTGCAAATAGCTCATTTGGATACTTTTAATGGTGCTAATTTGTGAAAATATATATTTTTTAAAAATGGTATTTTACGTTGTTTTTTGTGTACATTGTTTTTTGTGTACTTTGTGTACTATTACTACCCAGGTTGAGTGTGTAAGACATTATTCCACAACTATGTTCATCCTCTAGTTTTTTCTTGGGTCATCAGTATGACCAATATGCAGCCAATCCGAGGTGAGAATGTGATTGAAATTGTGATATCAGCATTAGGATCCTAACAATTATCATCAATATGTAGACACACTCACACCATCACCACCAGCAGTCATTATGTCTGTGATGATTCTCAATTTGAAAAATGGGTTAGCATGACCGACAGACAAACAGACAGACAGACAGACAGACAGACAGACAGACAGACAGACAGAGTGAGATCGATAAAGACAGCTCTGGCACTTTGTGTCCCTTGTTCCCCGTCGGCAAACACGCCTCCATAAAGAGCAGCCTGCAGCCACGCCTGGAGGACGTGGCAGCTCAGCAGCACTCTGACTGTCTGACCAGGACCACGGACCAGCAGCATAATGTGCTTTTAATTGGGGATGAGGAAGCATGGTGCGAGGCCAGGTTTCACAACACATGTTCCAGGGTTACTGCTTAATGTGTAATAAATGGGATTTATGGCACGTTGCTCAAACACGTCCCCCTGGTAGTTGCACAGGGAGTGATATAGGGTGACGCACAGATGGGGGGAGGTCTTGTTTAGCAGACATTCAAAGTAGGGCCACACAACATTTACTGCTTTGTGTTGTGGCCTTTTCTTTGCCATTTGGTGTTTTACAGTTGGTGGAGGACAAAGGTGACAAACTGGAAACCTGGGTGTTATGTAACCATGACATGCTGTTAGCTAAAACACAAAGTTGTGATAAAATGCCTCATAAATCATCTCCCCATTAGGCTTGGGCAATATAAAGATATTAGGGTCAGGCCTGGGGAGTAACAGATTGCATGTAACAGATTACATAACATGGATACAAAAACAGTAACTATATTCCATCACAGCGACAAGTAAAAAAAGAAAGTTAATGAGATATTTGGTTAAAAATGAAGATGAATTGTAGGATTATAATTGTAAAATAAAGAATGGTATCCTACCATGCACAGTGCACACACAGCTACCTCTAGTGAAAAAAATGCTTCACTGGGTGGAAATTTCAACATGTTTCGTCTTTAAGTCAGTCAATCAATAAATTGTGCACAACAAAGGTGGGAACAGCTGGACAAACTAATAAACCTGACAACGACATAAAACATTTAGAGCTGTAATGATTAATCTATTATTAATACACTATTAAATTAATCACCATCTATTCTGATAACCAATTAATTGCTTTGAGTCAATATTCAATTACAAACAGTCAAAAATCTCAGATTTCACCTTCTTAAATGTTAATATTTTCTGCTTTCTTTACTCTTCTCTGATAGTAAACTTAATATCGTTGAGTTGTGGACAAAAGCCCTAAAAACACAATATTAAACAATTCCACCATGTTTTATACTGAGATAATCCAAAAGTAAGGCAAGTAATCAAGTTATATTACTTTAATATTGTGATACTTGGTTTAAATTACTGAATAAATCTTTAACAGGTAATCTGTATATTAAACTGATTCAAGACGCTGTATTGAGGTGATGTGATGATGAGGAGGTCAGTCTATCTACTGGAGTACAAGGCAGCACAGCATGATGTTGATGAACACAACAAACACAATGAACAGGTGAGCACTGAAGTTGTTGGTCTGGCAGTAAATGTACAGGAATGGCACTGTGACCGTCCATCCCAAGACAGAATCAGAGCTCCTGTGTGTGTTATTTCCCAAGAGCCACAACAGCAGTGTCAAAAGTACTCATTATGAAGAGTGCACCCTGTGAATGCTACATTTCAACATTTGTCACTGATACATCAAAATACAAGAGGTATTCAATGTTATAGCTGGTCTAAGTAGAAAAAAATTAACTACCATACTGTTTGGTGGTTTAATCAATAATAATGCATCACATTTTAGAAAGTGATCATATGTAATTTGTATGTTAAGTGTATATTTTGTGTGCAAATTTTGTTTAAAGATGCAAGAAATGATTATAGAGAAAGATAGTTGGTTACTGAAGTCTCCCACCAAGCCTGATAAGATCACTTGAATCATATTTCTTTTGTGGATTTTTTTCCCCAATGACACAAAAAAACCCTGCCTACCCCAGCTTTACAGCTCATGCACATGCATAGTCAACACACGCAAGTGATTTTGCTTCATGTTGCCTCTTGTCAAGGACAGTGTTAGTCTTTACAAAAATGACACTTCTTTTGTGTATCTGTTAGAGCGGAGCAACCTGGTTATAATTCTTATTCGTACTTTACGGTGACAGAGTGTTCTCACTCTCGATGCAGTAAATACAGCAGCTTGGTGAGTACCCTCTGTGTCAAACTATGACGCTGTAGGCACCTCTCTAGTGTCATTTCTGGAGACGCACCTCACACGTTATGCTCCTGGCCCTGTCAAAATCAAAATCATATATTTTTTCATAATTACAACAATGTGTGTCTGAATTGTCTGAATTCAATTACTTCTTCAGTAAGCTACTATAATATATCCAGAACAGTTATTTTCTTGTGAGGCAGTGCTGGGATTTCCTATATCTGAATGCCATCTAAACACATCACAGCTCTGTGGACCAGCACTAGTGGTATTGCTAGCCATTTATTGAAGCTCAAACCTGCCATTTGATTCCAGCTTTGACTGACCGTATCATCAGCCAATCATATTTTGATGTATAGTGACAGAACGCACCAAGGGCCCTGCGATGTGTCTGCACGAGCCCCCAGTCTTGTCATCAATGGAGTTTCTGCCTTTGACTGATTGGGAGCAAACTAAGCTACATGCTGATATTTATATCTCCTACTGATCACAAGTGATGGGTGAGTGTTATATTTTACTCCATTTAGGAGAGATAAAGTTATTGTGGTGTTAAGTTACAGCATTGTTCTGGTTGTATCTGATTGGTGTTGCTGGAGTTCAGGCAGTAGATGGTGATGCTGTGTGTCAGTGTTGAAGATGCATATTGACAGTGTCTGATCCCACTAAATGTATATTAAGCATATTACGTGAACTCACTCTGAACTACACCTGGCTTAATATTCTGGCTGGAAAAGCTGTGGTCAAATATTTGGTATATAGGCCGAACTTACATGTTTCATTTTAGTTACTGAACTGAAGGCGGTGCACTGATAATATTGTGGCTTTACTCTATCAGTGGAAGTTGCGTGAACACTGTTACAGTAACCATGGAAGCATGTTTTTGTAACACATCATGTGTGTGTGCAATCTGTTTGGGAGAGAGACATGTTGACTTTAGCAGTCACTGGAAATAAAAAGTCTCAGGCTCCTTCCAACAATGCAAACTCCATAGAGGTCTGATCAGCCAGAGTCACTGAAAACACTTGTGTAGGTGTGCAGAGACTTACAGTTAAGTTGCCCCATAAGAAGTAACAATGATGTTTGAAATTAATGCACAAAATTCCCAGGAAATGTAGTGAAGCATAAATATAAAGTTGCAAAACACAGACATACTTTAAGTTTGTGTAAAGCCTGTGTGTTTTGTAAGTACTATGTCTTAAAATCCTGAAAAAATGAGCAGTTTTATCTGTTCTGAATCACTGGGGGTGTGTTCACTCCACTGCCTCAGTGTCAAACACCACTATGACCTGAGAACCAGCTGAAACATGGACACTGTCTAGCAGCTTTATTGGACATGTCCAGACATGTTTGAGCCACCAGAGCCAGAGGACGGTGACAGGATGGGATTTTTTTTTCTTCTGTGTCAGGTTGTTGGAACTGAAGTGAGCTGAAGTGAACTGCTGGGCTGATCTGGACTGAGAGAGTTTATTACTGACTGTTAGGGAAGGGGAGGGGTGTCATTAGTGAGTTGTTTCAGCACATCACCGAGCCATCTTTCAGGACTGCCCAAAAAAATCCTGAACACAAAGATTGTGAACAACAGTTTAACAGTTTAACAACGCAATTCAGTACGTAGTTCTCAGCCTTTTCACATATTTCCAGCAACTACATCCTGACATGTATAATGTGTTTAGAAGAAAAACTCCTTTTTTCCATTACATAGGCTTGAAGTAACGTAAAAGTAGTGGGTGTGTCACAGATGAATGTTAGCATGTCACAGTGCTTGTTTGTGGTGAACTCACACGCAGTCAGTCAGATTAACACTTTGATACAAAGGCACTAAGAGCATTAATACCAAATTCATAACCTGCTGTTAAAAGTTAATGATGGAAAAAACACTCTGAACCATGAAAGTGTTGCGTGACCACAAGACAAAAACACACTCAGTGTTTTTGCTGTTTACCCATCAGAGTCTTTTGTTCATTTCCATACAGTGAAGAAAGCAGCAGAGCCTGAGGATCATCCCTCTAAGACATGGAACGCTCCTGGAGACACTCGACCTTTTTAAATATTAACATTTCCTCTCTTTTCTTCATTTTATTCACCACACTCTCGTCACATTGTGGGAGTGAAAAAATAGATAGATAAATAAATTAATATGTGAGGTGCTAACAGGCACGCACCTGACCGCAGCCTGGGAGAGTTGCAGAGTACAAACAAGTAGTTTCAGGGTAATTTCACAATATGCTCTTTCATTATCTGTAGAAAGAGAATCTGGAGTTCTATTTTAAATGCGCCTGGAACTCACATTTATACTGTATATAAATAGTATACTGTAGCTGTTGTGTAATTTATAGTTTTTATCCTCAGTTTTATGACATGATCTTATAGTGTGTATTTCCCTTGTTCTTATCATCTTTACTATTGATTTCATATTTTTGTAGCTGTAATTGAAAGTTGCAATATAACACTCAATAACCATCAGTTTAGAACGAATGACCACCTAAAGTATATATGAAATCAAGGTAAAGAGTATGAAAACAAACAAAGACAAGTAAGAGTTAATAATTCATGCAAAGTAAGACAATGTCAAATAGACAGATGTGTATCCAGCCATTAATTGTTTGTAAGCATTTTTGATTCTCATATACTGGCAGAGGTGTGGACCCGAGTCACATGATTTGAACTCAAGTCACAAATTTAATGACTTTAGACCAACTGGACAAAATAAGATAAGATAAGGTAAGATAAACTTTACTGATCCCACACCAGAGAAATTCAGGTTACAGCAGCTCAGGAAGAAAAATAAGTCATGAGATAAAAAAAAAAGATAAAATTGAAGAAAAAAAATATATAAAAGAAGAATCCCGGATAAGCGGAAGACAATGAATGAATGAATGAATAATTAATAAGAGAGAGAACCATGAAGAACTAATGCTACATTACTAAGCTCCAGTTGGAAAAGTGTGTGTGCAAAATGTGCAGATTAAAAATTACACCAAAATGTCTGCTAGTGCACACTAGGGTCAGGACCAGAAACAGATAACATAATCTGACTATGAGCACCAGAGCAAAAGTGTTCACAGCATCCACTGGAAGAGGTCAAAGAACCAGAACTCAGTGGATGATGGGAAAAAACCTGACAAACCTGGATGGATCCCAGTGACATACCCTATGTGCACTGTGTGTGTGTGTGTGTGTGTGCATGTGTGTGTGTGTGTGCGTGTGTGTGTTTTTATGCCTAATCAGCATTTGGATGCATCTGTAGAATGTTTTTTGAAAACAAAAACCTTAAGGTCAGCATCAAGGTTGTCGTACACTGTGGTATATGTGCCTCCATTCAGAAACTTGGACCCCACACAGACGTCATATCAAAAACTTGGAGGCCTTCCACAAAAGATGCTCTGATCACATCCTCCACGCTACAGTTCTTTCCATGACCAACTGCATCTGCATGGAAGCTACAGTGGCTAAAAGCATCTTGACTGGATAGGGTGATGCAAAATGAGCTGCTGGTGGGCAAAAGATGTGCTATAAGGTTTGTACAAAGCTCGTGAAGCCCTCCAGCATAAACCCCATCTATCCTGAATCTGTAGCACTCAGTAGATAATCCTGGCAGCTCACCTGCAACCTGACACACCAGATAGTTACACAAAACTATCATCCTCAGAAACTGTTTAGAAAAGGGCAGGCACTTTCAAAAAACACTTTACAGGTGATTGCATAAACTATCTGTCTATCACATCTAACATGGGCTTACTTCAACCAATTAGTTCAACACTTCCTTCTTGCTGTCGTCACACCTGAAACCACACCCATAGCTGCCAGTAGTTCCTCCTAGGATGCTGACTGGCTGCTCCACTGTTGGTACTTTGAAGCCTGGCAAGATGGATTCTTGCATGATCTCATGCCTGGCAAGGTAAGGGTGTCTGAACAAATACATTAGACCAACCAACAGACTGAAAGAATTACCACACATCTGGATCCCCTTACCCCACCTGTGGAGCAGTGTGTGACTCACACATTGGCCTCCACAGCCACATGAAGCAGCAACCATCCCTCTCCACCAGACATCATCATCAGACACGATGGACAGATAAGAGGGTGTGTTTTTTAAGTTTCAACATACACACATTGTCAACGCACATCCTGAAGAAAACAAAAAGAGTTCAGCGTGTGTGTATGTGTGTGTGTAACCACCAGGCCACCGGCTGCAGCGACCAAACTGCGTACACACAAACATTTGTTAGTGTGTGTGATGTTAGGGACGCGTTTATGCCTGTGTATTTGTGAGTCCATGTTCCTGTCCCGCAGGAGGCCCTTCAACACGCTCTTAATGAAGTCCCATGGAAAGCATGGAGGGGAAGGAGGAGTGTGTGTATTATTTGTGCATATGTGTGTGTGTGTTCCGCTTGTTTTTCTCCCCCGTTGCCTTTTGAGCCATGGCCTTAATATGGGCCCGAGCGTCCAATTAACAGCGAGCCAGCATGGCCGCTCAGCACGGCAAACATGCGGCGGCCAAATATAATGTTTTTGTCCCGACCCAGCCCGCAACCCCCCCCCCTCCCCTGACCTCCCCAAGCCCCCCAACCCAGGGGACCTCCTCTTAGCTTGTGAGACCATACGGGTTAACAAGTTTCCGCCTGGCGCCTCGTCCACTCCACTTCACACTTCGCACCTTTTGCAAAAGGTGAGCTTCTTTCCCAACCTGTGTCCTTTGTCAAGCGTCCTGCATCTAGGTCACAAACAAGGAAAAGGCGGAGGGCGGATGGAGGGGGAGGATGGCAGGGGGGATGGTGGTGGAGGAAAAGGACAGGCGGTGAGAGAGAAGGGGATGCTGGGGAGTCCCTCGGTCCCTACTTCATTAAAACCAAATAAAAACGGGAGGTCATTTATCTCTTTCCCCGCAAAGCCATAAACACAAATAGGTTCACAGCGGTCCTCCCCCCTCCCCCCCTCAGCCTGTGAGTATATATCACAGCAGATAAAGGCAGCCTGTGATGATAGGTTGTATTCAATTGGAATGTAAGTGAAATTTTAGATTGCTGATATGACTGGAGGGGTGTGGAGCATAGCGCCTGTGTTTGTATGTTTGCTTCTGTGTGTGTGTGTGAGGGAGATGAACCTGCACCTTCTTTTCTTATTTCCTCGTCGAGGAGAACATTAAATCACTGCTGCGGTCTGAGTGATGAGCACCGCTGCTTTTCATTCTGCATTCAGGTGTACCGGGCTGTACTGACGTGTAAGCTATTAAGGTGAGTACAGGGAATAATGTTGTAGATCAGACAACAGAACACTGGGTGTATCAGTGCCCACTCACACTATCTGCTCTGTACATTCACACATATGTGAACTTGTGTGAACTTTGACATGTGACTTTATATTGTCAGACCTGCAGTGAGGTTTGCAGAGAGGACAATATCCTTGGTCCTAACCTTTGTTTTGAGTCTTAAAGGGACAGATCACCCTAAAATCAAAATACACATTTGTCCTCTTACCTGTAATGTTATTTATCCATCTAGATTGTTTTGGTGTGAGTTACAGAGTTTTGGAGATGTCTGCCTTCTCTCCAGCAAAATGGAACTAAATGGAACCCTTTTTGCTTTCTGGTGGACCTTTTTTATAAATGTATCATTTGGAATGCTTTCAGAGAGTTCTACCTAGAACACAACATAAAGGGTTACACCTAGAACCATATGTGAAAGGAGGAGGTTCCATCAAGAGTGTTTCCACCCTCTAAAGGTGCTAACAAGAACCTACCTGGGGGCCTCTTTGACAACCTTGTCATATTAAGGGTTTTATCTGGAACCCAACCATTCGGTTCTATTGAAAACCTTTTAATATTTCAAGGGTTTCATCTAGAAAGGTTCGACCAAGAACCTTTTTATATTCCAAAGATTCTATCTAGAACCTACCCAGGTGGTTCTACTGAAACATTTTTATATTTCAAGGGTTTTGTTTAGAACAGTTCTTCAATGTTTTCAACAATCTTTGAAGAAAGCAAAAAGGGTTCTTTGATGGAACCACTAGTCTTTTCTGGGAAAGAAAAGAAAACCCTTGAAATATGACAGGATTTTCTGTAGAGGCCCCTGGGTAGGTTCTTTTCAGCACCTTTAGATTGTGGAAAGGTTCTTGATAGAACCCACAGATTGGGTTCTGGGTTAAACCATTACACCATAGACGAGTTATCCTTTAGAATCTTTCATGGGGGGTTCTGGGTGAGACCTTTCACATATGGTTCTGGGTAGAACTCTCTGAAATTGTTCCAAGTGGGACTTTTATAAAAGGTTCTACCAGAAAGTAAAAAGGGTTTTCCTATGAAGGCAAGCCAAAGAACTCTTTATAGTTCTAATTAGCACTTTTAATTCCCCGAGTGTACAACTGATACAATGTCCAACTCATGTAGATGTATAAATTGCAGAATCATTTTTGATGTTAGGGTGAAGTTTCCCTTTAGAGATGCTACATATTCACTACCATTCGAGGTTGTGGTACAGCACCAGCATCTCAGAGGAAAACAAATGCACGTTTCCTTTACTCAATAAAGTTGAAAAAACAAAACTCTATTCAGATCCCCCTTTCGAAGGGTGTAGGAGAACCTACAGTGACCGAGAAACTCACTAAAAATTCAAAAGGCCATATCTAGAGCCATTGTTTGGTTTATCTGTTCTAGGCTACTGTAGAAACATGGTAGTACAACATGATGTCCTCCATGGACATGTCCTCTTTCTAAGGTAACAAAAACACAACAATTCTTATTTTCAGGTGATTGTCAGGAACAGCGTCCTTTCTGTTCATTCTACTGGTCCACTTATGGCAACCACCCAGAAAATCTCTGTAGAGAATATGGTCTCAGATAGAGGCACTCTTCATGAAGAAAAGGCTTGTTTATTTTGCATTTCATTTTTATTTTACAAACTTGAAGTTCGCCATTACTGTTGTAGCAGCTGAGAACTGCACAGGTTCTTTGCAACTTCCTAGACTTCATTGTCAAAAGTAATGTTACACAAAAAATACATGGAAATACATGTAATTGTACACTAATTATTACAGCTCGCTTTCAAGCATGTGCTTCCTGTAGACCAGTGTCACTGCAGCACTGGTGGCTTGTTTACTTCTGGTACTTACTTTTCATTTGTGTCATTATTAAAGGGATAGTTCACACGAAAGTCAAAATTCAGTCATTATCTCACCCAAATGCCAATTAAGGGTTGGGTTTATTTTATTAGTCCACAAAACACTGCTGAGTTTCACAGGAAAACAGAGTTACAGAATCTCCCAAACTATGGAAGTGAATGTTAACCAGTTTTTAAACATAAAAAACAACTGGGAAAACAAACAAACAAACAAAAATTTTTTTTAGTATAGTTAGTTTACAAAGCCTCACTTTACATTAGCTTTACAGCTAAGTAATCTGGAACTCCAGGTTAAGGACTTGAGATTTGTCAGTCTTGATGTGGGACTTGACTTGGGACTTGAGCACAAAGACTTGAGACTTAATGGTGGCTTGCAAAACAATGACTTGGTCCAACCTCTGGTACATGTCCTCAGACATGGAATACTGCTGATCCAGTCATAATACTCACACCTTCAATCTCTTTAGTCTTTGTCAAGTTTAGTCACCAAATCCACGTCTGACCCAAGTCCAAGTCACCTGTTGTTCCAAACTGTGTTGTTTTCAGTTTAGCTTGTCATAATGGTGATGAAAGCTAGTTTTACAGCTCCTCTGTAGCTAATATTAGCAGTGTAATGTAGTGTGCAGCCCCGTTCCTTCAGTGACATGGAGGGGCTCTGTCACTGTGCTTGTTGTCATTGGATTACAATTAACCAGATTTAACCCACATTAATGAGTGATTAGATGTGGCAGGCAACCCTTTTCCATACCCTCCTAACCCCCACCCCTGTTTCTGTGGCTCTGTCTCCAGACACTGTGGTGACCATGAGGGAGGTGACAGTGAAGAATCATCACTAAACTACGTATATTACTTCCTGGCTGGAAGAGAAGAGGAGAGCGAGGAAGTAAAGAGGAAGACGAGATTACAGGAAAGAAACAAAGAGTCTTTGTTATGGCATTTGTGCTTCCAAAGTCCCCAAACTCCACTGCAACCATGAGTCACTGGGGAATAGTGGCTTTGATATCCAGGAAAGCTGTTCCACTGTGGCGCTGCATTGGCAATGTGTTGGCGTTGAGTCCAGTGAAAGAGTCCAAGCTGAGAAATCACTGAGATCTGATTCTATTACTGTTGCATTCAGTCTAAAATAGTTCATTTGACTAAAGTTTTTACTTCAAAATCAGACCATTGTACCAGCATCTAGCTGTAGTTTATTTCTGCACATCTGTGCGCATAGTGAGAACATATCAAAGCTGTACTCATGTACAGTGATGGGTCTCGTCCAGATGCTTTTCCCCCCTCTGTGGCTCTTTGAAATTTAAAACCTAAAACAGTGATGTTTTGCTTGAGTTGGATAAGCTAGATGGAAAGGTACAGAGAATTCTCAAATATTTATTTTCACCCTAACCACAGAGGAAAAATAGATGATGGAGTTTTTGTGTTTGTTTCCTTGATTGATTTTTTTTTTTTTTTTACAATGCCAACTTTTTGAAAAAAATCTTCTACAATATGTTTGAGGTATTGTTTCATTTCATGTAATCACATGAAAATAAAAATTGCTGTGTTTTCATTACCTTAGAATGATCCCTTTATATGTGCAGATGGAGAGGGTCCTCTTCCATGGAGGCCGTCATGTTGACCAACAAGTTGGCTGCAGTCTGCAAGCTCACCGTTAGTCTCTGAAGAGCCATTGTGATGCTCACAGTGTGGTGGGTTTGGCCATCTCCGTGTTGGCAGTGCCTGATAATGCCTAACTCATGACCAATCCAAAAATGGGCAGAGAGGTGGAGCTGAGGTGGCCACATGAAGCTGCTTACTACCAGCCACGAGTGGAAATAACTTCCAGAAAAACACAGGATTTGTTGGGTACATCAGACAGTGAGGAAGGAAGTCAGCAAATATGACTAAAGGTAGCATGAATTCAACTTTAATACATTTTTACAGAGGAGGACAAAGGACTGATAGAGAGCTGAACATTATGATGTCACAGTGAAGTTGACCTTTGACCTTTTGGATTTAAAATATCATCAACTCAAAATTTTAGCATATTAGACATTTGTGTGAAATGTTGTCATAATTTGTTTATGAAATCTTGACTTATGGTCAAAAGTGTGTCTAGGGAAGTTACTATGATCTTGACCTTTGACCTTTATCCACCAAAATCTAATCAGTTCATCCAGTCCAAGTGAACAATTGTGTCAAATTTGAAGAAATTCTTTCCAGATGTTCTTGAGATATCAGGTTCACAAGAATGGGATGACCTGAAAACAATGCCTCCGGCCATAAAAGTATTAGGACATAAAAGTCATAAAAAGGGGTTTTAAAGATTTTCCGACCTCTATGAATCACAGAGATCCTTCAGCATACAGTTATTAATGTGCACAAAAATAATTAGGTTGATCGGTCCAGTAGTATTTGAGATGAGTTGTGGACAAGCTGCAGGTCCGGTGATCATGCACACACTCACTCACGGAAGTGATTGCAAGATCCCCTCCAGGCTTACACCTAACAATGGCAAAGTGAAAGGGGTTGGTCAAAAATAATGAAATATTTCTGTTAAAAAGAGATTCTAGGGGTGGCAAAGTGGTGAGTGTAACATTTCTGTTCTGATGGAATTAGAGCTGTAAAAACATACACTTTGCTGAATTTACCTGTGAGCCATTATAGGACAAATAATTCTAAATGCCTTCAGGTTTTTGTGGATTTTATGGTAAAAGAAGAGGACAAAATATGACAACCATGACATGACCTGGCTTATCACAATGTAAAAATAATAACTGCTAGTGATACTCAGCACCAAATATCCATTTGGACAAATTTGAGTCTAATTAGTGAGGAAGGCTGGCTTTCCTCTGCCGCGGCCCCATGCTGTGATTTTGGCTGATGAGACGGCTGGATTTATACATGAGCCATTATTCCAATCCATCTTGTTCCTTATCTGCTGTGTGGAGCAGCAGAGGAGTGCAGGTTAGCTGGAGTGAGGCCTGCTGCTTCCTGTCCTCTGAGAGCCAGAGACACAGAAGACAGGGTGGAGGGGGAGCTTGTTAAATGGACTGATGAGTGATAATCCAGAGATGAACGTGCACTTGTAGTTCATTTTACTGTATATCCTTCCCATACATCATAGTGAAACACCTCACAATAAAATACACACACACACATAAGCACATAGCTCAGTCACATTTCTAAAGACTTTGACTTCAGGGGTCCTCAGGTTTTGTAAAACAATTACGCACACCATCATTTCTGTTGTAAAATGTCAGTGATAATTTGTGTATTAAACATCCTCCATTATTTAGTGAGGTGAAGGTGAATTTCAATTATAAAGATCTGTGTGATTGGATGGGATTTGGTCTGACTCTGTACCAGAGGACTTGTTTAACTCAGGTCTTATTAAGGTTCATCTGTTTTCATGAACATGTTATTATGTTTGTTATGTTGTCATCAAAATGTCAAAATTGTCATGTATTTTAGGTTTTGTTGCATCTTTTTTCTTCCTGTTAGGTCTTGTTAGGTCTTTTATGTCTTGTTATGTTTTTCATATTGTCTTATTGTATCTTTTATGCTGTTTTTATCTTGTAACATTTTTTTTACATCTTTTGTGTCTTGGTATATATTAGATATTTTTGCATCTTTTTTGTCATGTCTTTTAGGTCTTGTTACAACCTCTACATTTAAATACATTCTGTTACCTCTTCTACGTCAATTTTCATCTTCTTGCATCTTGTAACATCTTGTTGTCTTGTTATGTCCTTTACATCTTGTTAGATGTTGTCATGTCTTTTTTGTCATGTCTTTTAGTTCTTGTTACATCTTTTTTCCTCCTGTCAGGTCATCTTACATGTTTTTGTGTCATGTCAGGTCTGTTATATCTTGTTAAGTATTTTGTCTTTTTACATCTTTTTCTTTTATGTCTTGTTAGGACTTGTTACATCTTGTTCGGTCTTTTGCATCTTTTATGTTGTTGTTACACATTCTTTGTCTTGTTACATCTTTTTTTGTCTTTTACATCATTTGTGGCTCAATATGCTTTTTAGCTTTTCTTTGTCTTGTTACATGTTTGTCTTTTTTGTCTTGTTACATCTTCGATCTTTTTGCGTCTTTTTGTCATGTTTTTTGTCTTGATGCATCTTTTACATTTTAATACATCTTGTTACCTACTTTCTGTTGATTTCCATCTTCTTCCATCTTTTTTGTCTTGTTACATCTGTTGTGTGTGATATACACTGATGGATACACCAATGAATCATCTCTTCTGTGTGTTACTGTTCCGTCCATTTGGGTTGAAATAAGTCTTGATTTTGGGATGGTGGTGCACAATAATGCAAAATAAAGATAATCAATAATTCCCCTCAAATGCATTAAAACTACAAGCCTTTTCTTTAAATTTAAGAAGTAGAAAGTACAGATATTGATGTTCAAATGAATGTAGGGCATACAAGTAAAGTTGTCAGAAAAATAAAGTACAGATACCTGAAAAATCTACTGACTTACAAGTTTTACTGAAACACAAATCCTGTCCATTAGCTCTTGTCCTCTCTCCCTATCCCTGTGACTTTCACTGTCCTGGACTGTGTCAGTGCATCACCACGTCCTCCTGCTGTGCTCTTGGACAGTCAAACAGGCATTGTAAAACATGGATATTTATTTGAATGCCCCCCTCCCTCACCCTCCTCAGCTGCCAGTGACCTCTGCTACACTCTGCTGCCCCTCGATTGAATCTATTGCCTCATCCAGACTCCACTCTCTGGGCCTCGCTCCCACCTCTGCCCCACACCTCTGACACCTTGTGCATGCTGCTCGCCTTGTACATAAGTGGGTTAGCGCTCGGCTAAGGCTACCTGCCTCTCACTTCCGTCAGGCTGCGAGGGGTCAGCTGCAGCAGAGGTCTTAGCAGGGGGATGTCCTTTTTTGAATGACACCCATATTCTGAGCAGCGTGGGAGAGAAGGAGACGGGGAGGGGACTCTGGGATCGGGGGTTAAAGGAGGGAGAGAAACACCACTCCTTTGGATGTGAACTTCAACTTGTCCTCTGACCTCCCTCTGCCTGGCTCGGATATCAAAACACAGAACCATCTGCCTCTCACTGCAGGGCTCGCGGGGAGCGTGGGGTTAATATCATACACTTAGGGAGCAGAATACAGACTGCAATTATCCTCTATTCTCACACACAATCCTATTATTTGATCCTGGAGTCGCGACAGATGGAAGGGGGCCAGTCACATCCTCTCTCACTCTCTCTCTCTCTCTCCATTCCTGTGCAAAGCTAATGTGGAGGGCAGGGTGAGTGAGGAGGAGGACATAATGGTGAGAGAGGGCGAGGAAGGGGCACAAGGAGGGTGAGAGAGGGCGCAGGGTGAGGCCAGGCTGCAGGGCTGTGGCAGGAAAAAGGAGGTGAAAGAGGGAAACCTGAGCCTGGAGGGGCCTCCTCCTCCCTCCTTCATCCATCCATCCATCACGATGGGAAGAGGGAGCGTTTGAAGGCGATAGATAAAGACATGTATGTTTGGAGAAAGAGGAGGAGGAGAGAACAGCTGGTGATTCAGTCTTTATGTCTCCTGAAATATTCTTAAAACTGATCTAAAGACTTTCATGTGAACAGTGAACACATCCTCATACCTGAACACCAGAATACATTGATTTTCATTTACAGCCAAAACAACATATATTACCAGTGTAGAGGACCAGTGTTCTGTCCATTTATGCTGCCTTGTTGAAAATTGTTAATGTAGCACAAATAAAAAGCAGAGTTTGAATGTCTATTTTAAATTACTGTTTTACTAACTGTGTTGATTTGGTTTTACTCCTTGTTTATTAGTAAACCTATAAATTGAACAGATAGCTGGACCATTTTACTGTTAATAATATATGATAAAACAACAATAGTAAGGATAATAATAATTATAATAATTATAATTATTTACAGGAACCCAGAGCCAGTCCTGACCTCCAAGGGGCCCAAAGCAAAATTCTGCTAAGGGGTCCTTGTAACTGACTGGAGAGTCAGTTTTCAGTTTTTCCAACTTTGGTACAAAAAGTAGGAAAGTCTATCAAGTGCATGTTAATTCTTCAACATCTCTGCTGCCCTACACCCAGTGGGAAATTATCACAAAGGAAAGGAAATAAAACACTTACTATGACAACTTACTGCAATTGATTTTAGAACCAATGGGACACAAACCTCAGTTCCCTGAGTGAAGCTCCTGTGTTTGTTTGTGCTTCCCAACCGTATGAGACAAGCTGTGCAGCCGTGGTGCACAGAGACACAGGGTGGATGGATTAACTGCTGGTCCTAGCACTTAACTCTTCCTAAAACCACATGTTGTCGCTTTTACACTTGTGACACAGCCAGTAACATGTTGTAAATTAGATGTTGGCAAGCTTTTTTTTTAACTTTAGGCAGAGTCTGGCTAGATGATTCCTCCTGTTTCCAGGCTTTATGCTAAGCTAGGCTAACCACATCCTGACTCCAGCTCTGGATTGAACACTCAATCACAGTGGTATCAGTCTTCACTTACTCATGTATAATGACAATTGTATTAATTTTTTAATCCATCAATGTATTTATTGATTATATTTAAACAATTTAAAAGTCAATAAACACTCAGTAAGTGTCTCATGAAATAATTTAAAAATCAGTGATTCTGAAGCCACAAGACGTTTTTGAATGTCGTACAAAAACTCCCAGCTGAGTGCCCAGATGTTTTTTTTTTTTTTTTCCAAATAAATAAATCATGAATATCAGAGCTGCATTTCAAACACAGATTATGATATGCATACATTTGTGGGAGAAAATATTGAGGTTAAAAGATTCATTAAGTGTATTCCCCAAATCCGGCACTTCCATGTACAAGTGCACACACACACACACACACACACACACACACACACACACACACACACACACACACACACACAGTCAGAGGGCTGTGTTTTGCGGGCAGACATCTGAAAGTGGATCCTCAGAGCTGAATTTCCATGTAGTATCGGGCCCAGGAGAGCTGGTTTACAGGGCAAAGAACCAGTCTCGCTCATTTAATTACCGCCTATCAGCGGCATCAGAGTGTGTAGCTACCAGTTTAAATGGAAAGTGGGATGAAGCGGGTGCTGGCATCGAGGCCAGAGAGCACGTCGAGCTGCTGTAACAGTTTCATGCATAGATTTGAAACTTTCCTCTCTGGTAGCTGTTGTTTATCTCTCAGCCCTCCATGCTAATGTGAAATCTGAAATAAGGCAAGCACACGAGAGACTCACTCTGATGTCTTCTTGTGATAACACACTTTAATGCTTTGTTATGCGCTCACATAAGTATAATATCAGTTAGTCTGGAAGCAATATGTTATTAGATCTGTTTCTCAAAAAAGTTCATGTAATGTTTAATATATTCCCCAGGGACGACTTCTTTCTTGGGAAAATATTTATCATTTTTACACTTTATTTTTGCATGGATTCAACATATCTCATATGCAGAGGTGTTTCCTCACATGGCAGTAACAAACTTAACTCATTTTGACACAGCTGTCAGCCCAGTGTGGCAGGGATGTGCATCTCCATTAGGATTTGTTTTATAGTTGTTTCAATTTAGTTGGACTGATGAAGAAGTGAGCATGGTCTGAGAATAACACCTCTAAAAGTTAAGGAAAGTTCCTTAACCAGCATCTGCCTCATAAGTTATACAAATAAATTCCAGCTGCTATATTAATCAATTTTATTTAAAATTATATATCTTAAAAAAAACAAACAAAAAAAACTAAATCCTCAACCAAAGCCTCATTTCCACTGCCTGGTACTCAGTCTTTTTTCAGCTTCCCATTCACAAAAGTACCTGGGGTTTCCGAGCCAGCTGAGCTCATTGGTCAGAGGGACTCCTCGTTACCTTGTTAATTGAAACCCAGATTTTAACAAAATTGCAATCCACCATGGTTTATATGTTTGTGCTGAATTGAAGATTATGTCACAGTAGTTTTATGGGATGTCCTGTCCCTCATTCTTATATTTCAGACTGAACCTGATTACAGGTTGTTTTTTGAACAAGCTTCCCTCTATGTACCAAACAGTAGGAGATGGAAGTGACAGGGACAATACATGGGGGGATTTGAATTGGCAATGACTAAATTGGTGGAGAAGAATGAAAAAAAAAGAAAATTTACTGCTACTGCTCCTGATGATGATAATAATAATAAATATAATAAAAAATAATAATGATAATTTGAATAAGAATAAGAACAAGAATAAGAATCATATAATCCAAACCCCACTGTAATCCTATGAAATATGTGAGAAATACAGCCTGACCTGACCCAAACCCGTTGGGTCCCATCAGGTCCCATTATGTCCCATTGGGTTCGGACACAGATCTCAGGCTCTACTAAGAATCCTGCCTGCATTGAGGGGGTAAAAGTGGAAAATCAACTCAAGAAAAGTAACTTATTTCTCCAAAACTTGACAAACAGCAATACTCGTTTGATCTCATGCCTCAGTAATTTATTTAATCAATGATTGATTTGACTTTTCTGTAATCATTAATTCATCTGAGACATTTTTCTCTCTTTCATTTGTCTTTGTGCTTTATAATCATACTGAGTATATGCAGGGGTGGAAGTAACAAGTATTTATTATACAATGTAATCTACTTAGTTACTTTCAAAATCATAATTGAGTCCTGAGTACAAGTTGTATTAATTTCCAAACTTTTCATCTGCCTTTTTGTAGCCAATAAGGTGATCTGATGACAAACCAGCCAATGAAAACCAGAACATATGAAAAACATTTCATCTGTAGGCTATAAATGTCAGTAACTGCACCTCATTCAACATTGTTTTGTCTGGTGGAGCCATCTGATAAACAGGGAAACTAAAACTTCAAATGAGAAAAAAAAAAGACAAAAGAATGTCTTCTGTTAAAAAGTAAGATGATACTTCAATTTTCAGGTCAGTTCATTTCATAGTAAGGTGGTAATTACCAAGTAATATATTTGAAATTTCTAAGAAATTAACCACAAACCACCCCTAGATTTCATGGTTAATGTGATAATTAGCAAGTATTGCTTCTATGTAGTGGGTGGTATTTACAAAGCAACATATTTGAAATTTCTCTGAATTCCCCAGATTTCATGGTAAGTATGTTACAATTCATAAGTGTTGTTTTCATGCACATAGATAATAATTAGCTTTTCACATATTTGAACTTTATTTGAAATTAACCGTAAATTTAATATGTCACTACATGAAAATGGTACTTGCTAATGATCACATATTTAACCATGAAATTTGGGGTTAACTTCTAAGAAATTTCAAATATATTACTTTGTAATTTCCACCTGTTTACCATGAAATTATGGTCCCAAAGTAAATAATACTTTGAGGAGAGTACTTTGTACTTTTACTTAAGTATTTCCCCAACACCAGTACTTGTAATTGAGTAATATTTTAGTAATGTAACAGTACTTGAGTACAGATTTTCAGTAATCTTTCCACCACTGAGTGTATGTATGTATAGCAGAGCAGGTGTGTAACACTGGATTTTGTTATCAGAGGCTCCATCTGTCATTGCTAATGGCCAAGGACTTATGTGAATTGAAACTGCCATCTAATTGGTATCAGAGCTAAGGATGAGTGGGTGGTGGTGGTGCAGTGGGTGTCAAAGGAGTCCAGTTTGTAAAATATTGTCCCATTGTCCATGATTATCAATGGCTGGCCTGAGCTGAAGACAGCGGCTCAATGTGAGGACAAATAAAAGTCATGCAGGATCTGTTCTCCAGTTGACCGCAACTGTGATGTTGCTGAAGCCAGAGAGTTTCACCACAACATTGTTCTGTGGCCCCGGTGTGGGACATTGCCCGGGGCTCCCCACCGGCCTTCGGTGTTTGCTGAATGAGCACGACTTCCCCATGGACCACCGACATGCTCCTCCGCCCTCATCACACCCATCAGAAGCCATCCTCCTCCCAGCTACCGCAGCCCAGCCCCGGTCAGAGAGAGCGCTGCCTGGGGCCAGTCTACCAGCCGGACCCTGTCGCCACTTCCAGACATCCAGGGGAACAAAACGGGCTCCCCAAGGACTGAGGGCCCCTCCCTCATGACACACATCCTGTCTGTGGGTCTGATGACAGGTGTTGTGTCAGCAGGCAGCTATATGAAGAGCTTGTGTTCTATACAGAACTGTGAAGAGACGGGTGTGAGGAACATAAAGAACATGAAAGGAGAAGTATTTTTTTTCAGCCTTGGTTGGTTTCACTGGTTTTCTCCAGAAGTGGTAAAAGTACATGTGCTCCTTACTCAAGTACAAGTACAAGTACTTGTGTAAAAGTAGAAGTAAAAGTAAAAATTCGTCCTCTAAAGGACATTTCTACTGACTGTAAACTGACTGACTTAACCTCGCCTTTTCTGCACAACTGAGTCTCCCTCTCTGTCTGTTTAGTCTAATTACGTCTTTCACATTTTATGTCATATCTTTTCGTGTTTTTTTCTAATCTTTTTTTAATCTTGTAAAATTGTATCTTATTACGTCTTGTTACACCTTGCATGTCATTTTTTGTCCTGTTACATCTTTTTAAAATCTTTTTTGGCTTATTACATCTTATGTCTTTTGTTGTTTTTTCATCTTTTTTTAATCTTGTTACATCTTTTATGTTTTGTTACAACATTTTTATCTTGGAGTTGATGTTACAGACATATTTTTTTGTCTATAAAATCTTTTAAATCTTGTTGCATCCTTGTTATTATTTTTATTTATTTTTTTTAATTGTATGTACAGATACCTTAAAACTCTACTTAAGTATACTAAAGAAGTATTTGTACTTGGTTTCTTCTCACCTCTGGTTTTGTCTTGTAATTGTGGCCATTCTGACTGTAGATCATGATAACTGTGTGCCTGTAAGTGTTGTAGACATTTGGCGGTGAAACCAGCATATAGGGCCAAAAAACACAGGCCTCCTAAAACTTTCCAAATAAACTTTAACTCTAGAGAAACCTCTTGGAATCCTTGTCTCTGAGTGCAGACAAAAACAAACACAGATTATCTACTGTAGTTAACTGCAAAGACATCCACCACTGGACCAACTTTAAGACAAATAAAACAAATCTTCCTTCTTTAGCTAAAACTTGTCTAGCAAGCACACACACTAAACAGACAATAACTCACAGTTTGACACCTATAAAGAAACAAGCATGCACAGATGAATTGATGCAGTAAGCTACAATACAGAGTTGACGTCACACCTCTTCCATGGGTCCTAACATGAACAAAGTCATGACATCACTCACATGTGTGGATCGGTCAGTCTGCTCTCGTTGGTCAATGTAAACTTTTTTAAGTCAGACTTACAGTCCTGTAGAGTGAGTGACCGTATCTGTTCAGAAGAGCTTCTATTTTCTTCACTTTTGCCTCCACCTAAGCTCCGCCCACAAAAACATCACAATGTTTATCAAAAGAACAGGGGTCTATATATATGTTGTTTTGATGGACTTGTGTTTGTGAAGTCTCTACAGCAGTTAGTTATAACTTATTAAGTTAGTTAGCATGACCCATAGTCAGAGCAGACACAGATGAGACCAGGTTGAAAGATTCAAGAATTTTCCTACAAAGGTGTCGAAATCTAAGAAGTCATACAGTGTGATTGTCTGAGCAGTCAGACAGTGCAGTCAACAAGCTCCCCTGATTAGCCTCTAATAGATGTTCCATGGCCTGAGGTGCAAATGACTTAATAAATATGTCCACATAGGTTTATTTCCTCTTAATGGCACTCCCAGCATGGCATCCATTAGTCGCTGTGACCCAATTTAAGAGCCATCGCTCACACAGACAAATCAGAGCAGAGGCATGTCTCTGCTGTCTGTGTGATTTTACATGGACGCAAAGCCGTCCACAACCAGACTGACGAGGACAAGTCCCTGTTCAGGTGTGAATGTCAATGAAGGGTATAAGGTGTTCAAATGTCATCATGATTCAGCCGTTCAGCGGGAGTTATAACAGTGAGGGACAGCATGTGACTGAAGCGACGTCATCACAATAAAGGCTGGTCTTATTGCAGCCATGTGAAGGCTCTTAACACTGGACTATGGTGACCAGGTGTTCCACTTTATGTGGGACTGCACAGCATTTTTATCCCACGTCCCACACATATTGAGACCATGTCCCACATTTTGAATGACTCTAGTTTTCAAAACTCAAACCACTGCTTCCTAAAATCTGGCTTTTATCCAACAGCTGTGAAGACCGCAGGGGAGGCTGTCGTCATGGGACTGTGTCTGATGTTTAACAACTGCATGGGTCAAGTGTACGTTTGTCTCCAGCTAACGGGGAAAAATGCGAGTCACCACACAGTCACAAGCTATGCTGACTTAGGTGGACTGTGATGGAAACTAACACAGAGAAAAGGAAAAGCTACAGGAAAACCTGGGAAACTCTCATCTACTGTAGACTTATTAGGGCTGAACAATTCTGAAAAAAAATATTTTCACTAATATGCGATATGATTCATGATATTCATCATTCATCATTATTCTCATTTTCAATGAAAAACATATTAGAATGATTATGGTGTGACTTTTGCTGGAATCTGCACCAAACAAAGATGTTTTCTTAAGTCTGTAAACTATGAAGTGTGGGCCAGGAAATCAAATTAATCTCATCGAATTTCATCTGAAATTTAATTTCATTTAATCTGTGAATAAATTAACATTCCTGACCAGTTTCACTGCAGTTTTTTGCATCACCCTGTATTATCTTGACACTTTTTATAGAAAACATATACACATTAACACTTTAAATGAGGAATACATTCTAGGGCTGCAGCTATTTTCATAGTTGATTAATCGGTTGATCATTTTCTCGATTAATAATTGTTTTAAAATATCAGAAAAATGGTGAAAAACATCAAAGCACAAGATGACATCTACAAACGTCTTGTTTTACTCACAGCCCAAAGAGTTTCAGTTTACTGTCATAAAGCAGTAAAGAAACCAAAAATATTCATATTTAACAAACTGAAATCTGAATAGTTAACAGACCATCTCATTGCTTTTATTTCCTCTTACTTAATGAGACAGTATAAGTGCATTTAGACAGAAGTAAGTATCATTCATCAGTAAAACAATATACACATTTTAAATGTTTTATAAAAGGTGCACTGCTGATATAAATCTTAAATAGCACAATTTCCTCTGTAGTATTTTATTTATTTGGGGACCCACATAAAGTATCCTGTGATCCACCAAGTGCTGTAGAGGACATTTTTTCTATCATAGGGGCATCTATAAAGGCACTTTTAAAGCATTTCTTTTCCAACATGGAGTATGGACTCAGTGGATTCAGTGGATTATAAAAGCAAATGATGTAACAGCTAAAATAATTCTTCTAGTACTTCTTGACTCTCTGTTCCCTCAGAGGTCATCACTGTGAAAGTGGTTTAGTGTTGGTCAATGGCATGAAATTGGTGTGTTGAGATGTTGCTGTTTTTGAAGTGTGTGACCGGGTATCAATGCTTTAGGGGATTAGCAGCATCACTGTCAGTGATGTTGGCTTTTTGATTCACATCATTTCATCACTTTAGCTTCAGTCCTCATCAGAGTGATTAGAATCCTGCCAAAGGTGAGAAAATGAACTGACAAGTGAGAAGTTGCAGCTCATTTTGATGACAGGCAGAAGGCTCACATGTGTTACATGGTTTATTTGGTTGACTGGTTAAATAAATTAAATAAAAAGTCATGTATTAGCACTGTTGATTTGGTAAACTTTCTTTTTTAGACAGATTCATGAAATTTCTATCAGATGTGTCTTAATCATAACATGTCAACTCTGTAGTCCTTCTAAATCAAAACTAAATAAGAATATGGTTTAAAAATGTGCATTTTGATTAACATTAAAAGAACTCTGAGAAACTTTAAAAAATAAAATGGATATTCACCATGAATATGCTGTGAAATTAAAAAATGTAACATTTTGTCGATTCTGTAAAACGTCAACTCCATCAGATTTTCCATCTGACAGGTTCTACAGTTAATCGAAAAAATCACATATAATAATAATAATAATAATAATAATAATAATAAACTTTATTTATATAGCACTTTTCTTAACAAGGTTACAAAGTGCTGTACAGAAAAAATAAAAAATATGAGCAGCCAAAACAAAAACAGAAACAGCAAGTAAAGCAACACACCATAAAAGCACAAGGAGGTAAAAATGCAGAAGGTGAAATCACATCACAAGTACAGAGATAAAAACTGGTATAAAAAAAATAAATAATATAAATAAAAATAAATAAATAAATTTAACCAAGCCAGAGCAGTGTGGAAAAACCACATGACTTGGATTAGCAGTTTGCAAAAGCTTTCCTATAAAGGAAGGTTTTCAGCAAAGATTTATAAGAAGCTAATGAAGTAGCCTGCCTAATTTCGATAGGGAGACTGTTCCAAAGCTGTGGGGCTCTGACAGCAAATGCCCGGTCACCTTTGGACACGAGCCGGGATCTTGGGGCAACCAGGAGAGCTGCATCCATAGACCTCAGTGACCGCTGAGGCACATAATAGATCAAAAGGTCCTTCAAATAATTCAGAGCAAGGCCGTTTAATGCTTTAAAAGTTAACAGAAGAATTTTAAAATCAATACGAAATAAAACTGGAAGCCAGTGTAAGTTGGCAAGCAGTGGAGTAATGTGTCAAAATTTTTTTGTGGCTGTTAAAATTCGAGCAGCAGCGTTTTGAACTAATTGGAGACGATGGATGGAGCTCAGGTTGATCCCAGCATAAAGTGCATTGCAGTAATCTAATCTAGAAAAAATAAAAGTGTGAATAATTTTGTGCAAATCAGTAGAGGACAAAAAAGATCTTATCTTTGAGATTTTTTTGAGCTGATAAAAGCAAGACTATACATACATGTATGTTGTTTCTGTGAAACACTGTAACTTTGTTTTAAAAGGTCCTATATCAATAAAATTTAACTTACTTACTAAAGTAACAAGAACCCCAGAAGTAATTGTGTCACATGTGGCATCTAATTCCACAGGCTACTGTAGTATACATATTATAATGTGTGTGTGTCAGTGTGTGTGTGTGTGTGTGAGTGCTGATGAACATGTCTTCTTGATGACCAGCGAGCCCAGTCAACACCACCGCCAGCGATAAATCAAATTAAAGCTCCCATTTGGCCTGCAGTGGGCCTTCTCTGGCACTCTGCTTCTCTTGGAAGAGTTGTTGACACTCGTCCTGTTCTTCCTCAATGAACACACACACACTCACACACACACACACACGTGCACGCACACACACGTATTTACAACAACATCTCTGCTGCTTCTCCCTTCATGAGAAAAAAAAAAAGAAGAAAAAAATGAAATTAAATGTGTGTGTACATTTTATCATGTCTGCTATCGCCTTTTGAAAATTGCAGGTAGCGGAGTGTTTAACATTCTCTTGTCAAGCGTCCTCCTGCTGGGACAATAAATGCCTGTCCAGTTTTGCTCACAGCGGCGGCTGCAGATTACAAACAGCAGGAACACGCCGGAGTCTGAACACAATACCGATAAGGACGCCTGTCTTAGTGCCGCCGCTTTGGCTGGCTTCTCTTCACGCCAGGAACCTGCTGCTTTCTAATATTTACACACAACTAGAATGGCAAATGTACCGTAACTTCACCCACACACTCCCCCCACACCTGGAATCAGTGTGCATATTTTTGTGTGTTTTTGTCTTTTGGGAGAGGGGGTCTGGGTTTTTTTTTCTGACGGGAAGGGGAGAGGGAGGGCTAAATTACAGCAAGAGCAGAGTGAAATTTCCATCGCTCCTTTTCATCCAGGAGTTTCAGGAGGAGGTAGGTGTGGATGATTGCAACTGTTGGAGAGTTTTTATTGTACTTTTTTTTTGGGTGGAAGGTGGGTGAGAGTTTCAGCTTGACTTTTTTTGAGGTGAGGGTTGAGGGTGAAATGCAGATTTACTGTCTAAGCTGTGACAATTGAAGAGCCAGGGAATGTAGAGGGAAGACACAGGAGGCCACTGACACAGCATATTATTCACAAGCACCAGACAAAGAGGTCCATGTGATTTAGATTAAAACACAATGAAAAGAAAAATGAGTTCTTTTTACCTTTTTACAACTAATTCTGTCATAAAATGCCAAATAAAACACATATTCTTTCTTCAAATTTCAATACTTTAACATGTTAGAAAACGGCATGATTTAATAGCAGTGTTTTTGAACACATCTGTCACTTTATTCTTCCCTTCAACAGGGATTTAGAAACTTTAAAGCTGCATTAGTTGATTTTTGCACATTTGTGGGCAGTGCAACAAGCTGAAAACACATCTAACATATTGTCATTGTGTTAAAACACTGCCTATTTGGACATCCTGTAGACATGGAGCAGTGTTAGCATTTATTCAGAAACTTGCTTGTGTCCAATACTCACTCTCCTTTTAGCTCTTTTTTGGTCTCCTCCAACTCCTGAGAAAAAACATTTGTCTATGCTCTCATGCAAGGACTGAATTTCCTCTGGGGATGGGGAATTATGATTAAAACCCTATTTAGCAGCTGGACTTGCAAAGATATCCATTTGTGTCTGCACCAAAGGTTTGGCAGCCAAAGTCCTAGGAAGGATGACTGGCAGCTATGGGTGTGGTTTTAGGTGTTACGACAGTGAGAGGTGTCCATAGAAACAAGTCATCTTGAACAAACAATGGTAGCTCCTGAAGAGGTTAGCGTACTGTGATATCATCAGTTATATCAGGACTGGAGAGAATTTTTTCATTGAAAGAAGAGCAAAGAACCACACTGAAGACTTTTATCAATGGAAAAGATGTTTTCACTCTTCCCCCTAACAGCTTTGGCAAGAGTTTGATCTGATTGGTTGCAGTTAGCCTGTGTTAGATATGATAGACAGATGGTTCATCCATTCACCTGCAAATTGTTTTTTTGAAAGTGCCAGCCCTTTTTCAAACAGTTTCTAAAGACAACTTCCCAAATGGTTCTGTGTAACAAACCATCTGGTGTGCTAGGTTTCATACCCTCGTTTTTGTTTTACAGGTTGATTAAAAGCAGACTAATAAAGGACCAGTGTGTAGGATTTAGTGGCATCAAGCAATGAGCTTGCAAACACTTTGTCTCACTCTCCCCTTCAAAGTGTGTAGGAGAACCTACAGTGGCTGTGAAACTCGCAAATAAAATGAAAAGATGTAAATATAAAGAGCTCATTGTAAAGTGACAAAAACACAATTCTTATTTTTATATATATTTCTATATTTCTCTGTGTTGTATTTTTATTTAGTTTTTTTTTTTTCCAAAAAAGACATATTATGGCCTTGTGAAGTTACTCTAGCTGTTCTAGTCTAGTCTAGTCTGTTCAAATTCCACTTATTTGAGTCATGTTTGTGTCCATTTGATGAATGTTGCCCATTCTTTAGAACTGTGATGAATCATATCCAACCAAAATAGCTTTACAAATATAAATGAAATTGTCTTTAAATTCTAAACTTGATCTGTGTCAGAAAACAGCCTTGTCCCAGACTAGAATTCACAACTTCAAACAATTTAAAAATGTGTTATAAGCCTTGAAAATCTAAAACTAACAATACCTTCTGATAACATAGCTATATAACTGTGCTATTATAGTCATCTGATTTTTTCACAAAAATGTTGGCCCTTTAAAGTTGTGTCCCAGATTTCTGTCAATTCTGTCAAATTTCAGGTTTTCACAAAATAATGATTTAATCAAGCTTTAAAAGGGTTAGCTATACTGTCTCACTTCCTTGATTAAAAAAGGCAGGAATACTGCTGAAGCACTGGTAAACCTTATATTTATAGACAAATTCATGAAGTAATATTTCTATCAGATGTGGTTTTGTCCCAGTTCTCAAGAATGAAAAAGTCCAGCCTTCAGTCCCTTTAAGCTCTGTTTTTGGTCTCCTCCAACACTACGGACAAGCAAGTTGACAAGCCAGTCTCCACCTGTGTCTGTCTGAGGTTTGCTGCCAGGCAGGTAGTATATAGTCCAAAGGTTCTGTTGGGGTTTTTGGCTAAAGCCAGCTGGCTGCTGCTGCTGCTGGAAACAAGGCTGAAAAAACATTATAATGAGCTAAAAGAGGCTAAAAAGTTATGTACTGACAACTGCTGTGAACTGCAGAGTTGGAGATAATTCTTTGGGTTTGTCACCATCAGCAACCCCTTTCACATTACTCATAGTGTTTTGATCCACTATTAATAAAACAAAATATTACTATTACTATACTATATTACTATTACTGCAACTTTAAAAATAAAATTATGTTCAAGAAACAGTGGTGAAAATCTTGTTTGCATGTTCCGAGATACCAGAACTTACAGGCTGAAAGTTAATCATTCTGAAGAAACCCAAATTTCTGAAAGCTCAGCATAATTCAAGCAGGTCAGCAACATTCTGTTTCACCTACAAATACATGGAGTTATGGACGTAAAGCACCATCACAACACTTTCTCCTTGTGGCAACCTGTGGACACATACATGATTCTGTGTACACCCACATATCCCATGCACACACACACAAACAAGCAAAGAACAAACAAAAGAAAAAGGGAATACCAGTTTGACGGCTGCTGAGTTTTGAGGCAGAACACACCCCAGCAGATGTTCAGGCTACATTAGAACTCACATGACTACAGATAAAACCTGCACACACTGTAGCATTGTGAAAGTTTTCAGAGCGCCACATGTCCTTCAAACGCCTCCACTTTCTTTAATGGACAGGCTTCCTAAACAGTTCCAAACGCAAAGTTCCACACTGTTTACACAACTTCACCTCCAGTTTTAGTGATTCTGACTTTCTTTTGACTTTGATTTACACAGTTTTGTTAGAGTTACTTAGCTTTTCAAATTAAAAGAAGAGGCTGGACTGGTAGAATACATCCAAACTGGTCAGGGGTGAGAAGCATGCATGAGCAGATAAAAACACAGAACTGACATGGTTTTTTTTTTAAAATAAGCTCCTACATGATTATTTCACTTATAATAAAATAAAGCACTGTGTATAAATAACACATATTAGGGTTGGGTCGATGGACGGCATTGTCCCTGGCCATGCCTAACAGTCATTGACCACTAAGTCCTCTACCTTCATAACATAATTTAAGACTGTCTTAGAACTGATGAAAATGTTCTTTATGGAGAGTCAGCAAAACTGAAGGATGAGTTTATTATAACAGCACCTTGCGCCTGGTTTACAAACAAAATAACCACATAAAATACAGCCCAATTTGTAATTAATATCCACAAGCAGTGCAATGGATCACCAAAACTGCGGTCTGGATCATGTCACAGTTTTGAGTCGTGGATTGGAGCTTCAGCAGCAGATATCACTGAAGTTACAAAAAAACACAACAACCTTATGATCTATTTCAGTGTCACAGCCAGTGGGATTTCATATGATAGAGGCTTTTAAAACAGCATCTCTCTTTTCAGTGCAACTCATCATTGAGATTTAAGGAATCATTAGATTGAAAAGTAAAAGCAGGTGACCTGGTCGCTCAGTACTGAGGCTGTGCAGGCTCAGGCTCTGCAGCAGCCATGGGTTCGACTCCCACCTATGGCCCTTTGTTGCTATTCCTCCACTCCTGTCACAGCTTCAGTTGTCTTATAAAATAAGACTTATAAATTAAAAAATAAAAATAAAAGCAGCAGTAAAACTTCATTTCCCATTATGATGGTTAAATTAAATGAAGGATGTATAGTATGAAAGAAAACATATAAAAATTTCATCATCATCTATTGTTATGTTTCACAATGGACATCATCATATGTCAATTCAGTAGCCATCGCCCAAACCTATATGCATTTAAACATTTGAACATGGAAAATGTTGCTTCTGCTTTTGGTAAGAACCACCTAATGCATCCATTACGTATTTTACACAAACCATGTATTCATCGTCTGCTGTGAGGAGAGAAATCATCACTTGCTTTGTTACATCCAGGATACTGTTCCTGTTCTCTGTAAATGAGACAATGTTAGCACAATGTTAGCTAGCTTGCTAACAATTCTTGTTTGATCTCTCACCTCAGGCCACCTGTAGAAACTCTGTTTCGGCTTTTTCCACACAGTCACAGGCGGATGGTCTGAGTTTGCACTGCACTGTGAGATGAGCAAATTGATCGGCTGTGGGCGCTTGTTGCCTTTTGTTGTCAGCCAGTGCACACAAATCTGAATGTGCATCCACAGCATTAAAAGCTGGCATTCCACCGTGTTTATGGAAGTCGCTCTGAGTAGGCAGGCCTTTCACTTAGCACTGCTTCTGCAATATGATTGGTTGCACTTTCTTAAAATATAAATTGTAATTTCTGGTGAGGATATGATGTCATTAAAGTTATCGCATTTCTGCATTACAGTGTCTAAAAATCTAGACATATGTTACATTACATGTTTCTGACAATTTTCAAAGACAGAGAAATTTGTGATTTTCTTCAAGGTAACGGTGCGTTTCTTGCTAGAATTGCTAGCTAGTTGCTGTAACATCCAAAAAAGTCACCTGAATCAAACTTTAATAAATCACCTTATCCATGAGCATGATTTCATCAGCTATGGTGGTTGTTTAAAACTGAAGTAAACACCTCCCATGATGCCACACTAATTTACAATTGCTTTAATGTGAGAGACGCTTAGCAGCAGAATTTACATAGCCTATTGTGCATTTACGCCCAAGTGATGTCTTGAATGATTGATCTTAGAGTCAAGACTAAAACTAAAGTCACTAGGTTTTTCTTTTTAGACTGTCCTTGTCACATGACTAGAGTCACGGCCTCTGAATGTCTCTGGTTTTGGTCCTCATCTTCTTTAATATACTACATGCATTTGGAAATGCAACCACTATCATACAGAGAATACATTTTATATTCAAAAGGTTAAAATACCAACAACTACACTGAACACTGTAGTGTTGGCTTGTCGTTCACATCTATGACTTTAAAACATTCCTCCGTCTCCCTCTGAACTTTTGGACTCTGAGACCTGCCTCGGCTGTACCTTATATGTGAGTTTGAACACTTTGGATCCCCTCCCGGCCCACTCCACCAAAATACTGACAATTGTCACAAACATAGGAAACCCACTGACCGAGGAAACTGTTATCGAGTTATTGGCGCACGGGCCCGGGGAGGGCTGTCATCCGTATCGTGAGAGTGGTGGTTAGGCTACTGCTGCGAGGCTTTCACGCTCTGCCGGCTTGCCGATCGGAGCCCGACCACAGCGAACACGGGGGCAACAACTGCCTGCCAGGCCGGCCACTGGATAACACAGCCACGCTAAATGAAACAGGCCGGCCGGGGTGAAATTGTACACCTCTCTCTGCAAGCAGAAAAGATGGTAGTGTTGTGTTTAAGTGCTGTCCCTTTTCACCCTCCATCTCTCCAACCCCCCCCCACCCATACATCCATTTGCTATCATTATGTACTACTGCCCCCTACTGCGGGACCATGGCTGTGGCGCCCCCAAGGTCAGCTGGGGGGTGGGGAGTGGCGGTGGTGGTGGGAGAAAGCCAGGCAGGGGGGCTCTTTACTCCTGAAGAGGCTGGAACAATCAATGGCGAGCCACCAGCCACCACAGGGGCCCCCGGGGGCCCTCACAACACTGATATTAGTGAAGATGTCTTCCTCCATGGGGAGGGAGGGGAGCGGAGCCTGTTGGGAGTTAATGAGGGAGGTGGGGGGTCCCATCGGGGATGGTCCATAAGCTTGAGGACAAGAATGGATGGAGGGAAAATGGACAGCTTGTCAGCAGCTCCTCGTGTGTGAAATGTTCTCCTGTCCACTCTGTGACAGAAATATAACTGATGGTTTGACACTAGTTTCAAAAATGTGACATTTCAGCAGCAGAAGGACAAAGAGACACACTTATTTGCAAATTCAGGCCACCGACTGCGATTTGAACAGATCACTGGGCTCAGCAGTGGTACATTTGTTCTCTCAAAGGTTTGAGAAAGTCAAATGTGACTTTTATGGTGTTTTCACAACTACCTTATTTGGTCCAGAGTTTTGGACTTTTCATTTTGATTTGGACCAAAATTACAGGTGTGAAACCTCCCTTGGACCACAGTCCAGACTAAAAAGATGGACTTTGGTTTAGTGAAAAGACGTGGTCTTGTTCCAGATCAAACTGAAACATGGTTCAGTTTGTTTCTAGTTTGAAAACATTTTCTGGATGGTTCAGACTTTTGGACCGACTGTGGGAAATTACAACAGGATATCATCAGTGCTGGAAGAAGGAAAAACAACACACCAAAACAAAATGCACCATGGGCACATGGAGACAGGATGAGACCAGATGTTTAAGTGACATCTGGTCTGATGACTTTATAAAGAGTCAACTGGAAAAAATGCAACACTTTTCAGTTGCTGTTTTACTTTGAAACTGCTGGTGGTAGTGACATAATAATAATATGGTGACAACAATGGGAATCTGTTCCTTCATCTCCATAAACAGCCACTGAAATCAGAATACCTGCCAAACTATAAACATGTCAACATCAGACACACACCTGCCTATAAACCAATCAATGTCCAATATAGGGAGACACAGCCCACGGTGATGATGACAGGA